>NC_092639.1:65677799-66329188 GCF_039555335.1 Amphiura filiformis
TCATTGTTTCTACCTTTTGTTTAAAACTAAACATTTGTGGCAGGTAGTTTCGGTTTTGGTTTCAGTTTCTTATAAGTGGTGTGACAAATAAAATTACAGGATTTTCGAGTTACCTGATCTAAGTATACAAAAGAAATGTTTAAATTTCGCAGTGCAATATTCACGAGCAGAGAAGTCGAACAAAGCAGTCTACATTTGAAAGCATTGATTTAGTTTGAAAGCATTGACAAGAGACTACGAAATAAGCCTAAGCTGATTTCACTGTGAAAATATATAGACCATCGAAATATTTGCATTCCACATTACAAAGGCGCCCACGCAGGTGTTATAAACAAAATCGATTCATGTTATGATCGAATGTATATACGACAATCGATGGAAGGCCATTAGGGAACAAACCAAAAGATCGATGACGTCCTATAAACGAAACTAGTTTCGTTTAGGGGGGAGGGGGTAAAAATACTCGATTACGTTTGTACAAAACATCGGTCTGAAGAATGTGTCATTATAATTATTATGTCTAAATTGTCAACATTTCATTATTACGTTTCTGGCAGGGAGGGGGGTCGGCTGAGAAACGAAACTAGTTACGTTTATAGGACGTCATCGATCTTTTGGTTTGTTCCCTTATGACTTCCGATATAGGCTAGTGATTTTTATTGAAACAATTTTTACTGGAAAATGAATTAGAAGATAGAGGGGGAAAGAGAGAAGGTGTGTGTGTGTGTGTTGGGGTGGGGGGGGTTAGGAGAGGGAGAAAGAGAAACAGATTTGAGAGAGCATTGGAAGTGCAAAGGAAATAATGGGGAGAGGAGGGCTCGAGAGTGGAGTAGATTGATAACAGTTCATGGGGGGGGGGGGTGGAGCTGCTTTGGTGGCTGCATGGGGTCATTGGGTGACAGAGCATGTGCTGGCAATGGGGTCTTTGGGTGACAGCGATGATGAAAAGGGGATACGCGTCACGTCCAAAGTGGGAGTGCCCCCCCCCCGGATTTCAGCACATCATTATCAATATCATAGCTCCCATTGGGCGCCCCATTCCTTTTTAAGGGAATTTTTATTACTCATGTCTGGTAAATAGTCTTCAAACATGTCAAGTTGACGGTGATATGAAAGTACGCCACCTATATACGACAGACTTCGTCAAAAGTAAGACTCATTCAGATTAATTCAAAAAAAAAAAATATAGACCATCGAAATATTTGCATTCGACATTACAAAAGGGGTCACTATTGTAATTGTATAGGTGCTATAAACAAAATCGATTCATGTCCTTAATCCCATGTACCAGAATCGATGGAAGGCCATTATATGACCTCTAATAACCTAATGACTTTTACTGAAGCAATTTTTACTGCAAAAAAAGAAGATAGAGGGGAAAAGAGATTGTGTGGGGTGTGTGTGCGTGTGAGTGGTGGGGGGGGGGGGTTGGAGGGCAAGGGGGATATGGGCCGGGAGAGAGAGAAACAGATGAGAGAGAGCATTGGAAGTGAAAGAGAAGGGGAGGAGAGCTCGAGATGAAGATATCGAATGTAGGGGAGGAGGAGGGGAAAGGGGTAATTTAGGGAAGAGGTGGTTATATAGGGGGGAGCCCCCTCTTAAAGAGGTATGGGTTGTGCTTCCCGGGGATAATAAACTAATTCATAATCAAATCATCTCCATGCATCGTTTATGTTTCATACAAACAAACAAATCCCCCACCCCATCCTTCAATATACGCGCATGTATATGATTTCTAGGCATAGAACTCGTGAGTGTAATATGCCACCTACCTTCGACAGAGAGCATCAACTGTCGTCCGAGGGATAGATTTCCCATATCAATCATGATAATAATTATGTTAGCACAATAGGCTATTGTATACTTCTGGTTATATACCCTATACTGTGTCCTTCCAGCATAATAGTGTTATGATTGCAAACCAGATCAGCTCTACTTTTTAATCCCTTGATTTTTGGTTTCTGAACAATAGAGAAACCAAAACTATATATTTGAAATGAGGGATTGTGTTGTGGAATCCTAGCCAGTATTCAATGATAGAGGCCTTGGGTTTATCGATTGGCTCCAAACAAAGGATTTGAACCGGCTTCTTCCCCGTAATCATGGCGCAGTGCAGTTCATTCAATCAAATGTTGTCATCAACCTATTTGATCGTAGTGCATTTTGTTATGTGTGTGAGACGAACTGTCGCGGTAGATGCAATCATGCTTTTGTTGAATGCATTTGAGTAGTCCGCCATATTTACGGGATGATACGTCATATGTACAGCCGCCTCTATTCAGTTGGTCGTTGTATGATTTTTTTCGTTCACTCATTCAAATTTTATTTATATAATTTGAAGCCTATTATGATACATCCTCCGTGGAACAGTTTCAAACAAATATAGCTAGGGATTATTGGGGCAGAGGTTTTCTTTTGAATCCTCTTAGAAGGGGGGTCCCAAATTTACAAAAAGTCTGCGTCAATAAAATTGCGCACCCCCTATTTCGGCAACAAAAATTGTATGATCCCAAACCCCAAAATTGTATTGAAATCAGTGTTTTTGAATAAAATAACACACTTTCTGTGGTCATCGTGTGATCATTTTGGTCATAAAACATTTTATGACCCCCTCCTATTATTCTTTCCAAGACTTTATGACCCCGTATATTTGGGACCCCCCCCCCTTTCGAATAAAATGATATACCTCTTATGACCACTGATGCATAGGCAAAGACACTCGAGCGAATTCAGTATCGAAGTTACGTAATGTTACTATGTCAACGGGATCACGCGCTTGAGTTATGAACCACGATCAAAACAATCACCACACAAAGTATATGGCACTTGAAGGCATATCAAAATAGCGTGATCCGGTAACCAAGAGAATTACGTAACCACTTCGATGCTGAATTGAAAGACTTGTCGCACGCGACAGTTCGTCTCACACACATAACAAATGCCTATACAATTAAATAGGTTCATTACAACATTTGATTGAATGGATTGAGTTACTCTAAAATGAAACGATAAAAACAAAGAATCATGAAAAAAGACACATACAAGATAAAATAATAAAATTATATAAACAATGTTAAAGATAAAATCAAGAAAATAGAGAATAACATTTCCTCAAATCAGAAAAAAACAAACATTGACAGACATCATAATCTGTCAGAAATTACTGCATGAGATTCGAACCATCAATCTTCTCCACAAGTTCTCTTTATCCTCGCACTATAGTCTAATGCTCTGCTCACTGGGCCACAACGTATCAGGTGAATGATTACCGCATTATCATGAACAAGTTTGTTCGATCTTGTTCATAATTGTATGTGTCGATAGGTTTCACCCTTTAACTACACGTACCCTTAATGATCAGTGATAATAGTCGGCTTTTACAGGGATGGCGCTCTCTCATTTCCATGAACTCCATAGCGCCATTAGGCGAACGTTTACGGTATGTTGTCTATTTAGGGTTCAACCCAACATAGCTCAACATTTGCAAATCATATTAATGTTGTGCTATCCACATATGGTATAGTATTTGGGACGTGGTGATTTATTATTTGCATTCTAAAATGCAAAATAATTGTATCGGGCCTATAAATTAATTAGCATGCTTTCAGCATTTTTTATTCTTAAATGTGACTTCATCATAATGGGCCTTGCCTTCTAATAAGTGTTTGTAAATATGGTCGGTAATAGATTGAATGTCACATTTTGATTGCACGTAAAATAAATTTAAAAGAAATAAATCAGAAAATAACAATAACAAAAGACGTTATCTTCCAGATGACTGGGTCGAAAGAATTCAAACTATACGGCCAGTGCCGGTCAACGTAACATAAAGCGATATGTGCTAAATATTATCATATTCTTTGCAGCTGTAACTTGAGTAAAATGTCCGAGTGATAATATTGACAGCATTATATATATAGAGTGCCTCGTTAATGTTCATTAAAGTGGTTTTATTTCCTAACAGGTCTTAGCCAGCAAAGAAAGTAGTATGGATTGTGTTACGGTTGAAGCCTGGGTATATAGTGTACGACAAAGAATGCTACCATTTGCCATGTTTTCAAAAAGTTTATTAATTTGTTTGTTTTGATCTTACATGAAAAGTAATTGCGTGTTTGTCTGTTTCTTTGTTTACCTTTGTTTTCCATAAGGGACACACATTTGAGTCCATGTCAAATTCATGGCCCAGATCTATGCACAGTGCACCAGCCACTAGACTAGCCTATAAAAAGCCTAACAAGAGTGTTGGTCCTTCAGAAAAAGTAGCAACAAAAAAGAACCACACTCTTATAGCTCTTGAGTCAAAGTTACCTTTGTATCACCCAAGTCAGCCATGTGAGAGATTTGATTTAAAATAAGGCAGCCCCTAGTCATTAGAATGCCTTTGGCGAGCAACTCTTTCAATTGTTTTGATCGTTAAGAAACCCAAGTCATCCTCAATATTGTTGTTTGATAATAACTCCAGATTCATTCGTGAACAGCACCACTACACTGAAAGGTCAAGATTCCTCAAAGTGGTCCACAATTTTTGAAGGTAATGACACACAGAGGATTTGATAAGTGTTTATTTTGGCGCCAGAAGTAGAAATAAAGTGGAAAAGATCTACTTTTCTTGCCTATTAAAGTACGTGCGCTAAGATAGAAACCTGATTAAGAGTTTGTAGCAGATGCCAGAAAACGGGAAAAACAAATATTTGGTGGAGGAGAGAAAGGTTGCAAGCAACTTGACAATGAAATGAATTACAAACATAGAGTTAAAATTTCAAAATTATGTTGAGTCTCTTAGATATTTAATTGCAGATTAAAATAATAGTTCTGGATACTCATATGATTTACTGTTAATAAACTTACACTTCAATGGAGTGGTAATAGGATACCGGGTAGATACAGCGTAGGATTGCCGGAAGTAGAAATGTTGCAAAAGTGAGTACAATAGTGACAAATACTGTACAATGAGCAAAACACAATTGGGAAGGCCTTGGAGACTAAAAATAGAAATTATTATCGAGTCGTAACTGAAAAATGGTGCAATCAAAACGGAAATTCTGACAAAACTATGATATATAGCCCGGTATGATGTGTTTTAGAATGTTGGGTAAAATCTTTCATTAGCGAACTATATTACTTTCAAAAGCTAAAAAGTTGACACACAAAAAAAAAGACTAAATTTCACGCCTAAGTTTAACACCAGGATTTAAAAAACATCATGCATTGCGGTTTTCTGCTGATATTTACTGAAATAATGAAAATTATTGCTTTTCATTTAATCGAGAAAATATATTTTATCGTCAAAAGGTGTACCTCACAAGTTTGCTCATTTCAACACCGAATTCAATCGGTTCCAATACCTAAGTAAATGACTAAGCGAGCCTTGTATAACAATAGCCATCGAGTGACTAGCGTTCTGAGTTTAAATGAGTCAGAGTTTTGTGTAGTACACCGGTGAACACTTACAATAATACCGGAAAATTGTTAGGATTCTTATTATAAGAGCATGAATATCATAATAAGTAACATGTAATGTGTCCAAAAATACGACAGATGTGACAGTATGAATAGCCTGTCAAAGATATGTACGAATATTGTTCAATAAAGAAGAGTGTTTGAAGAAGAAATGGATGTTTCAAAAAATGTAAAAATATAAATGACAGGTGGGATTATGAAATTTAAAAAAACGCAAAATGAAATGAGAAAGCAAGAAAGAATGCACATAGAGATAATTATTTTAAATGATGACAAATATTTCGTTTTTAAAGAATAACACAAAGTTATTCCTTTATACATTTTTCAGGAATTGGCAACAGCCGACCTAATATTTGACTAATTGACATTATCAAGGTTTTCGTAATCACTAGGATCCACAACATGCTCTATCTATCAGGGGAACAGTTCTTAAACCCCAATACATTTGTACATTCATTGAATGACCTTTGAAGATTTGGGTACAAAAACTCATACTCTGCAACTTCAAATTTTGTACTATGATTATGTAATTGAGGTTATGGGACTATGCAATTGGGATGAGGCTCGTGTGGTCCATATAGTAAATGGTATACTGTATTTCAAGACGTTACAGAAAAATACACACATGCATTTGTTTGAAGCATATACAGTAGGAGGAAATGTGAGAAGGAATACAAATACTAGTGCCTCTATAATATAGAGAGTATCTGTAGTGCGTGTTATTCCACGAATTAGTTGGGTGGGTATACACCAGCCTTTTACTATCACGCTTGTGCTTATCATATTCACTCCCAAATGACTTAATTTTAATGTGGATCCAACCTGTGCGCCTATTTTAGTGCTCAAAAGGCGAACACACCCCTTTTAAAGTCGACCATGTGTTTCTGCAGTAAAATCCATACCATGATTTTTTAAACTTGGTAATTATGTTTAAATAGCCATTATTGTAAGTTCATATCTGAGCAGAAAATCACATGACCTTGAGATTTCAGCCTACCATCAATTTTGCCTATACTTTTGTAGACCGAATTTGTATACATAAAGTTAGAATATCCCAAATTTGCTAGGTCGAGCTAAGTTAGGACGTCATAGATATCACGTGGGTATCTTTTGTATTATATGTGACGTGTCATGTCAAAAGCAGACACTTTTGGGCAGGTTATCAATTTTGAGATTTTTACATATCTTAAATATAGAGATATTTTGCTCCACAATGTCGTTTTCCCCAATGAAATCAGACATTCCTAAGCGAAGATATAGAGTTCGTAAGTTATGGTATTATAAAATTGGAAATTGAGATATCGGCCTTTAAAAATATTATTGACAATATTGAGAGTAGGAATTACCAAGAAAAATGTCTCAAAAAATACAAGATGCCAGTTACATTCTAAACATTAATAACATCACAAATTCGCAACAAACCCAAATTGTGAAAAAATCTCCCCCGGGCAGAATTTTGGCTATTTCTCCATTTGCGAAACTGCCCAAAAGTGTCTGCTTTTGACATGACACGTCACATATTTATTTTGGTATCACTAGATATAATTTACACATAACTATTGCCAATTGCCAATTCTGTTTTGAGATGCACATTTGGACATCTGAAGTCTCCTAATCCACGGTATCTTAATACTTTTTTAAAGGGTTTTCAGAGGTTCCCTGTGTAGTTGCACCACAATACTTGCAACAGTTATAGGCCGTCATAAAATTACATGTCTATTTTATATGTCTGCTGTGTATAGTTGTTGCTTGTTGTCAGAAAGCCTTACCCGAGCCAATCACAGAAGTAGAAATATTACAGCTTCATGAAAAATGTCTTATTTTTTCTTTAATATGTGGTTTTCGGCTTAACCACTGGCATGATATTATGTTTAATTCAGGGTGGTTATACTAGCAAAGGTGCAAAGATCTGATTTTTTTTACCATCCTCCGAATGAGCAAATAAGTGGTTGGTATAAAAGCAAAATTAGTTGTTGTTGTTGTTGTTGTTGTCGCTAACATTTTTATCGTGACTTGCGTCTTAACTCATCAAGTATGGTTTGATGGGGTTAGTACTTAAACTATGCGGTTAAATATCATCACAAAATGAACACTCCATCATCTACATCCATCTATCACATTAGCCCTTAATCTACATGTCACAGCATGCTTATCATTTGTTCTTTATTACACATTTAAATTTCATCATTAATGTTCATGTCATCTCGCCAGACTTGTCTCCATGTTAGTCCTTCAAGGAGGACTACGCTCCATTTAGTACGATAGTCCACGCCGTCAGGCGTGGGTCCTTCTAGATTAGACATATCCTGACCTGGAAAGTCGAGGGAAATCTCAAACTGATTAACCACGCCTACTGATTAGCTACTAATGATATTCAGCCAATCCGATTGACTAAATATCATCAATAGCTGTCAGTAGGTGTGGCTTGCCTACCTGCTACCAGAACACTAGCTTCCAGCTTGGAATTGACACCAGTATTGCGTAACAAAATTGATTATTAACCCTCTTCAGTTTCATGTGTTAATCCTGTTATAATACTCGGTTTTCTTCTTACCCTCAGTTCACTGACCTGTAGGTTGCACACAATCAATTCCTTTTGTCATCACTACATTTAATATTGTCCTGGTTAACCTCGATTCCTTACTATTTTTGTATAGAGGTTGTGCTTGAAATTATTGATTGCAGTGCAGTCCATTCAATCAAATGTTGTCATAAACCTATTTGATCGTAGTGCATTTGTTATGTGTGTGAGACGAACTGTCTCGGTAGATTGCAATCATGCTTTTGTTGAATGGATTTGAGTATACCGCCATATTTACGGTATGATACGTCATATGCGCAACCTCTATTAATTGGGATAGTTGACCTATTCGTTTAACATGTTTAAGAAAAATATAGAATTGGAGGACACACGCTTCATAAAAACTTTGGGTTTCACTCATTTATTTACTTTAATTCCTTTTCTTGAAAAAAAAGAAGTTCAGCAAGTTCTTTCTTTCTTTCCTTCTTTCTTTCTTTCCTTCTCTCTTTCTTTCTTTCATTATTTAATACGGGCCTATAATTACATTTATTTCATGTATCATCATTTATGTTTTATTATTAATGTGTGTTCATTAATTATTCATTTATTTATTTTATTTTCGTTGATTGATTTATATATTGCCATTGATCAGGCTTCTATAGCTTATATCGTGAAATTATGATTTCTTTCATTTTTGCTTGCTTACTTTTTTGTTTAGAGATTTTTAGATCAAAGACTAATCATATCAGAACCAGAGTATTAATGATTATTGATGCTTAATCAGTCACTAATGAATGATTATCATGCATATGAATTATAAAGGAATGCAATTTGTAATTGAATTATAGAATGAATGATTGGTAGATTGGTTGATTGAGAGACTGATTAATTTGAGATTGATGAAGTTATGAGCGGTCAATAACTATTTGGCTGACTGATTGAGATTGCCAGATCTAACACTATGGACCACAATGGCCTCATCCTAATGACATACCGTAAAACCCCGTCTACAAGGATATACCTAAGAAACGCCCTCAATAAAATTGGTTGCTTGTTGTATTTGGAGTTTTAGCAAATATATACTGGCACTGGGTGGCTATGCATTCCATCTAAGTATGTTGTAACACCAATCAATTGTATTGACATAATAACGACTGTTTCGTATATCAGGATCGTATAGCTCAATTGATAGAGCGTCAGACTTTGGAACTGAAGACATGCTGAAGAGAGCATGGTCCGGGCACCGGTTCCGTTTTTTCATTCTCGTTTAATTTTAACTTTTTGACATGTTCTTTTTATCTTTCTTCAAATCTACCTTTCTACTTTTAATTTTAGGTGGTTTTTTTTTTTTTTAGTTTTTTTATAGTTTTTTTAGTAATTTTGTGGTTTTATAGAAACTAGTAAAAGCATTTATTCTTAATAATAGCGAAACCCACGGTTAGACAGATGTGTTGTAACTACTTGTCTGTCCTCGTCTTTGCAATAAAACCTATGTTGCACCTTTGTGCCATCCCAATTCTTGAGGAATGGTAGGTAGGGTGCGTTTTTGGCTTAAGCACGATTTTGTTTCTACTTGAAATGAAATCAAAATAAATATTGTTCTGTTGCCACAATTGCAGTTTTTTCAATAAAAAAAAAATAGATGAGGAATAATAATTATTCCATATTTGAATCTATTGTCCCATCAAGAATAGAGTGTCTTCAAAAACTTCAATCAATTCATCTGACAAAGGAAACTATTCTGGTCATTCAATTTTGTTTCGCTTGCACCTGTTATATCACAGGCGTTGGTAGAGAAGGCACACTTCTCTTGTCTTCACCGAAGTAGTGATGTAAACACTAACATGATTAATTACCATAGCTAGCAATGGACATACACTATTTTTTGTTCCACTTGAACCCATACTATAGGCTATTCGCTGTCGATGTGACGTAATTAATCGGATTAACTACCATAGCAATTGATGAATACAATTTCGAATATATAGCCCTGCACTTCATCGTTCACGTGGCACCTATGCATTAAACCATAGTTGTCAAAGAAATGCTAATCACTCGCCATGTAAGATTAGTATTTATGAAAAGAGTGGTATTCAATCTATGTTTGGTGACATACGCGGGTGATTAGTGCAATCTGCTTGATGGTAGTTATTGCTATTATTACGTCACTTCGACAGCGAATTGTAGTATAGACGAATCCAACAAGCCAAGTGATGGTCAGAATTTATTCGGCCATTATACGCTGGAGAAGTTGCGTAATTAATCGGATTAATTACCATAGCAATAGGTGAAAACAATTTTGAACATATCGCGCTGCGCTACAAGCAGGTTACACTCATCACCTGTACTGTGTATGTCTGCAATCATAGATTGAATACAATACTGGTCTTTTCAAAGATCTTACAGGTGCAGCATGATATGGTTCAATGAAGAGGTACCGCCTGAACGTATCAGTGTATAACGCGGTATATTCAAAAATTGTTTTCACCTATTGCTATGGTAGTTAATCCGATTATTACGTAACTTCGCCAGCGTATTGAATAAAACAGGAGGATGTGAGTTCATAAGGGCAATGTCGGGGATTATAGGTCACAATCGATGTGGAGAGATGAGAGGTCCGACCAACAGCCATAGCGAATGGTTCATGTTCAACTAATTCCAGCGGACGGTCTGTGGCTATTAAGGAATCGTCTTTGACCACATGCGCAGATCTGTCTCGTCAGGAAGATATTTAATATCCCGAATTTATAATAGGCCTATGCCTACCAGTTCCATCGTATAACCGATCTGCTAGAGAATATTTGTTACCATGTTTAATAAATTCGTATTTATCGTATAATAAAATGTAGCCAAATGTATATTATGTGTCACACGGTTTTCTGCTGAACCACTAGCAGGCTATGTTACCACATCTATGACAATGACAAAGGTGAATTTTGATGATTTTTACGATCGTCCGGATGAGCAAATCACTGAATGGGTCTTTAGTTCCCTCCTCTCCTTATCCTGCCAATATTATATGAATCAAAGAAAAATAAAGAAAAAATAAAATTAAACAAGAAAAAAAAAAGACAAAGAAAAAAAACAATAAAAGAAAAACAATAGAATAAATTAAACTAAATATGAAAAAAAAATGATCACGAAAGGAGTCTTTAGAAAATGCAAGAAAATATAAATGAAAAGTTTGAACAATATTTTGTTTATAAAAGTTTGTGTGACCGTGATGAGGCTCGAACTCACCATCTTCCGATCTAAAGAACCAAAGTCTTATGCCTTGCCAAGTGAGCTATGCTCGTGAGATGCGAAATAAAGATAAAATAATACATTGTATACCTGCTTGTGTCGGTAAATGATTTGCTCAAATTCCATAATGATATAATATTGTGGAGGGCGCTAGCGTGAAATATGCTATCATCACAGTCGCTTCTATTCCTTATAGACGGGTTTCTACGGTAGTTCAATAACCTCAATTAAATACTCAATAGTGCAAATTTGACCTCAAGTTTCAGAGTATGAGTTTTGTATCCAAATTTTCAAAGGTCATTCAATGACTATACAAATGCATTGGGGTTAAAGAATTGTGCCCTTATTAATTATAGATGAGCATGTTGTGGATCCTAGTGTAAGACCATGAAGAGACAATTGAGAGACTGATTATAAATTGAGTGGTTGCTTGACTACTTGATTACTTAATTGATTGATATTTTAACACCAAGATACGGTACATTAATTGCGAGACTACAATGTAATTTGTTAATAATTGATCGATTGATCGAACGAATGATTATTGATTGATACTTGATGAGTAGTTCAATAATTGACTGACTATTATCGATATATCAATCTAATAAGTTATTGTGATTCTATTATATTATATTATTATATTGATTGATTGGATGACCATATCAATTAATTGATTAATCAATCAATTCAATAATGATTATGATTGTTTTCTTGATTGTTTGTTGAATACTTATTGGACGGATCGTTGGTTGAATGAACCAACGATTGAGTGATTAATCAAAGAATCCCTTGAACTTGAAGAACAGTTTGCATCCATTTTTCGAAAATCGGAGCAACTTTTAATTTTTCACCCCTAGCGTGCAAATTGACCTTGGACCTGTCGAACCTCAAAACTCAATATGTCCTACGTGCGCAATAATGTTGCACTTTTGTGATCCTTAGACCCAGACAAATAATTTGACACGTTTTTAGTGAATTTGGAGCATTTTTGCCCCCCCCCCATATGACATGAGCATGTAGGGTGTTTGAGGGTCTTTTTGGAGGGTCACGGAGTTCCAATATATATATAGCTTGGTAGACCAAAGTTTTGAATTCAGCATACCCGAATTAAACAAAACAATTTGGTTGCCAGCTTTTACGCGAACTTGCCGCTTGATGCTTAAATAAGCAGTCTGCCGCCTGGACAACCAATTCTTTAGAAATGCTTAGTCGCGCTAAAAGTCGATCGATACATGTAAAAATCAGCACAATTCAGAGATACACCTTTTTGCTATGAAATTAATTTTCTCGGTCAAATATAAAGCAATATTTTTTTTTTTCTTCAGTAATGTCAGTTAAAAACTTGGTGCTTGAATATACATTTTTTAAAATCCTGGTGTTAAAATTAAGCATCAAATTGTGTCTTTTAGTGTGATATTTTGATTTTTATAGGCCTTGAATTCGCCTGCGAGCTTTTTACGGAATTCATGTTTTAGCGTCTCAAACTAACATAGTTTGCTAAAGAAAGATATTTCCCACCTCTGTAAAGCACATCGTGTGGGTCTATATGTTATAGTTTTGTCAGAATTTCCGTTTTTGTTTTACCCTTTTTTCCATTCATGGTCCGAAAATGTCAAACTAAGTAAAAGTAGGCAATGGTGAGTACTTTTATCTCGAGAGCAACCAGCTGAAATAGTCGATATTTCCTTTGTTGTTATCCAGGTCAATTTTTCATTGAAAGCAAATTGCCCGACCAGCGATTAAATCCCCAATTGGGTGTTCTGGTTAAACATGATCAGTAGGAGCGCTATAGGTCTGGGAATTTCTTTGCTAAGTTCTGGCAACACTATTAAACCCAGGGATATCGATCCACAATGCTAGTACTAGCCTTTAGATTTCACGTGTTGATTTAGAAAATTTTTCAGCCGACAGTGAAAGATGGTGAAATCAAAACGGAAATTCTGACAAAACTATGATATATAGCTCACGGTGATGTGCTTTAGAAAGTTGGGGAAAATCCTTCATTAGCGAACTATATTACTTTGAAAAGCTAAAAGGTTGATCCAAGAAAAAGCTCGCGGGCCGAGCTGAAGCCTATAAAAATCGAATATCTTACACTAAATGACTGAATTTCAGGCCTAAGTTTAACACCAGGATTTTAAAAAAAATCAGTATCAAGCATTATAGTTTTTCCAGCCATTTACTGAAAAATGAAAATTATTGCTTTTCATTTGGCTGAGAAAAAATTTTACACTGAAAAGGTGTAACTCAAAATTTTGCTCATTTCAACACCAATTTCGATCGTTTGTATTGCCTCATTAAATGACTGAGTGAGCCTTGCAGAACAAAAGAATCGGTTGTGCAGGTAGCTGACTGTAAGCACATTTCCAAAATAGAGCCAGACTAAAATAACAACACTGATTTTACAAAATAAATCAATATGATATCACGATTTAGGCCTACACTGGTCGAAACCCAGCTACTTCAAAAGTGTGAAGTGTTTTGATCCATGCAATCTCATAATCAATCGATTGAGATGACTAGCGTACTCGTCCCAGTTACATAACAGATGCGGTTAAATAATGGGCGGGGTTACCAACCATATTTGGAGTTATTACGTTGTCATTAACTGGGTTGGTTCTGGTCACTGCTTATGGTAATTCGATTGCGCTGCTGGGGGTAGAGCACCAATCTATAGACCACTTGACATCAATGTTTATCAACAAAGGCGAGGGATTGGTCTTTTGATATGCTCGAATGAGCCGTTTCACTGTTCAATGGCTTTCTTGTACCATATGAAATGTGGTGGGAGATTTAAAATACACATGCCTTGAGCAAACTACGATGCGCACGCACACTGCAGGGCAAAGAACAATGGAAAGGGCCATCATGCGTGCGCATACTGCCGGGCAGTGACGTCACATGTCAAGTGGTCTATAAGGACCAACGCCTGACGGCGTTGATAATAGTGCTACATATTGCGTTGGTCCTGTATGGACTACTCCATGTTGACGTGGTGTCTTGGCGATGTGACCTAGATATAGCGATTTAAAGTACAATAAAATATGCGAGATGCTAAGTACACATATTATAAGGAAATATGCCTCTTAACTTGTTTGACAGGTTTTAAATGCATATTGACAACAATAAAATCTAATATCGATATAAAAAGAGGAAAGTCAGTCAGCTTGGATATTCGAAAAGAAGAAAATGTACTTTGTCATCAGATTTGATTTCTAAATATAGACCGTATTACCTTTCAATGCTGATGGCCGTACTATTAGGGAGCACGGTGGCCTAGCGGAACAGGCACCGACTCATAATCGGAAGGTTGCGGGTTCGAGCCCCGGCGACGCCATCGTGTTGTGCCCTTGAGTAAGGCACTTTATCTCGATTACTCATCTCCACCCAGGTGTATAAATGGGTACCGGCATTCTTAAATGCTGGGGAGGTAACAGGCTCGCTATGGAGGAGGTGTAGCGATCCCCCTATAGCAACATTACATGGAGGAATCTGGCCCAATCGCCAATGAAAGAGAGATGGGCACTCCGATCACTGTTTATACAGGATCGTCTCCTTTACCTTTATCTTTCTATTATTCATTATTAGGGACCATTCAATATTTACGCTGGGGAGTGTGAGTTTTAAGCGGGAATCTGATTTTTTTTTGGGGGGGGGGGTCTTGGGAGGAATCTGAATCTGAATTTTTACTTGAGCCATGAGGAGGAATGTTTAGATTTAAATGGCGAAAACAGTGGAAATCAGCCATAAATATTGAGCGGTCCCTTAGTATACAGCATATCTCTTTAATGTGCAATGTGCATTTTGAGACGCAGAACACAGCGAATTCAAAACAATATTTTAACCCTGCTTGATTCGCATAAATTGATGATTAATAATTAGCACAACCTCTCTGTTATTATTTATATGCTTGGCATACTAGAATCTGTCATGCATATTGTCTACACACTAAAAACTACGGGGTTATATTTTCCGTGGTCATTTTGAATTGACCACGTTTGGGGTTGTTTTGACCCTTCAAGGGGGTTGTACTGTTTTAATTTGACCACATTCACGAGGTCATTTCAGCCACGACGAACGTGGTCAAAAACTTAGTGGTCATTTTGCCGATACCGTCGCGCATTGATATCAGTTTCAATCTTCCGCTTTGAAAATCTCAATTCATAAATGAGTTTAAACATGAGCTGCAATTAATGTTTGTTGATTAATAAATAAAACTAATTTTTGACCGAAGTTACCCAATTTGTCAACTTTATAATGACTTGCATTTCGGAACTATTTGCACACACGGTGTGCATCGGCTCACGTGGTCACATCAGCGCCATATTTGTTCTGATTGTGCAGCTCAGCGGATTGTCTTGTGTGCTTGTCTGCATGATGGAATATGAAAAGTTAGTTGAAAAGTGAGACTGCAAGGATGCATAGACCCTTGTCTATGCACGCAGATTCATTCAATTTCATGCTGTCGTGGCTGGTGTCTTGGCTGCAGTTGTTATAAGCTTATATCATGTAAGCTTATAATATAGGCCTACGTGAACTGCCATAGGCGATGACTGACTGTGTGTGAGTGTGATACACAGATGCATTTTGCAGTTTATGTAATGCTTTCTCTGTGCAGAAACACACTTATGTCCTGGTGGGACCAGCATGACCATATAGGCCTACTAAAAAAATCCAAACAACCCCTAAATGTGGTTATTGAGTAACCCTATAAAACAACCCTTTCAAATGGGTCATTTCATTTGACCCCGAAATGAGGTCATTAAGTAACCCAATAAGGCAACCCTTTTGAAGGGGTCATTTCATTTGACCCCGAAATGTGGTAATATTTTGACCCCAATGGGGTTACTATTTGACCCAAATACGTAGTCATTGCAATGACCCCGACCAATGGGGTCAAAATGACCCCGTTAGTGGTATGGTGTTTAGTTGATAACTATGCTGGGGTCAAAAATGACCCCGTTTGGGTCATTTTTTGACCCCGTAGTTTTAAGTGTGTATTCAGTTTTGGCCCAACATAGCTCAACCTTTGCCAATCATATTAATATTGTGCTATTCACATATGGTATAGTATTTGGGATTTGATTATACTGTTCTAGTATAAAGTGCAAAATGTATCAGCCTATAAGTTCACTATCGTTCTCTCAGCATTTTTTGATACACTTGAAATTCATGTGGTATTATTACGAGGGTCATTCAAATAGTTCTATTGTCACATCTCAGTTATCTTACGTGCCAGAAATGGGAATAATGATTAATACCCTTAAATCGTGGCTAAAAAAAATAAAAGTTATTTCATTAAAATGTAATGTTTGGTTGTTAAGATACATTGGTTAAAGCGAATTCAGATTTGGTACGTCGTCAAAAAAGGCTATTTTTGATTTTTAAAAAGACAGGTTGCCCACATCTATATGGAAATTATTACAGACTGTTTGAAAAATGATTAAATTACTTTATTTTTGTTCAAATAATTTAATCAATATTTAATGTTTGATACTTGTTCAGAATATACTTCATATTGACGATTCTGGATAGGTTGTTGACTTCGATCGGGTGAACAATTGTTGTTTCAAGACGCATTAATTGGGTTATAAGTTAAAATCAAATAAGTCGTATGCACATTTGTTGTATTTTGTAAGAATGTACTAGGTTGTAACAGTTGTGTATCTGTTCTACCCTTCGATGTTTATTTTTGTGTCAGTTTTTCCTATCCATATAACCTCACTTAAACCCATCTCGTCAGAGTCTTCGTGTTTAAAAAATGTTACGAGTAGGCAACAGAGGAACTGGGGCAATTTAGTGGCCTAACTTCGACGCTGGCAATATTGTACCCTAATTGTATACCTTTTGTTCTCGATAGATCAAGATTGCCTTCAAAACAGACGTAACGGGCCTTGCTTTGATGTTAGCAACGAATAATCCTAAAGTATGGTCGGTAATACTTTTGCTTTTAAAGCGGATACAAGGGTGAATTGATTAATATCGTTTTAATTTTATGTAAAATAAATACTTGATTTAGGGATAAACCACAACATAACATAACACAATATATTCGAGGTGCCGCAAATTATTGAGAGAATTCGAGAGTGGTCGACGTATTAAGGGATGGGGTATGAACGTTTGGACAGTATTTATTATGGGACATTAGAGTACATCAGACATATCGAATTGCATTCTGAATACGAAGAATGTCCTTCTGATATCAAATAATTTTGATTTTTTAAATTCGCAATGTAATACACATTTTATGGCAAATGATTAAAAATTGATATTTTTGATATTTAACAGTACTCGAAGTAAACTTTATAAATCTGATGATTTATATTTAAAAAGTGTATGTAGGTGGGATGAAAAGCCGACGATCAATTGAAAATTTTGACCTTTAGTATTGAAGATATGGATTTTTTCCCCAAAACACCCACAAAAAAAAAGGTCTTTTGTGGAAAAAAATCCATATCTTCAATATGAAAGGTCAAAATTTTCAATTGATCGTCGGCTTTTCCTCCCAGCTACATACACTTTAAGAATATATCATTAGATTTATAAAAAATTACTTCGAGGACTGTTATATATCAAAAATGTGAAAAGTATCAATTTTAATAATTTGTCTTAAAATTTGTATTATATCGTGAATTTCAAAAAATGAAAATTATTTGATATCAGAAAGACATTTTTCGTATTCAGAATGCAATTCGATATGTCTGATGTGCTCTCAAGTCCCACAAAAAATACTGTCGAAACGCTCAAAACGCTTATTCCAGATCCCTTAAACGTAAAGCAATATGTGCTAAATATTATCATCTCTTTGCAGCTGTAACTTGAGTAAAACGTCAGAGTGATAATATTGACAGCATTATATAGAGTGCGTCGTTAGTGTTCATTAAAGTGGTTTTTATTTCCTAACATGTTTTAGCCAGCAAAGAAAGTATTAAGGATTGTGTTACGTTTGAGGCCTGAATATACAAAGATGGGGTCCGACAGAGAATGCTGCCTTTTGCCATGTTTGCAAGCAAACGTGTTTTTTATTTTGTTTTATTTTGCTAATTTATTAATATGTATATTTTGATCTCCATACGAAAAATATTTGAGTGTGTGTGTTTGTTTGTTTGTTTGTTTACCTGTGTTTTCCGTAAGAGACACGCGTTTGGGTCCATGGCAAACCATCTATGCACGGTACGCAAGTCACTAAAATCTCCAGCATGCGTTCTCGATCTTTTTTGTGGCGGAGGTAAAGCAGTTTGACTCTGCATTAGTTATATTATTATACTAGCCTTAATACCTATAGGTTTGTTCTATTTTTGAATATAATTTAGTTTAATGTTATCTTGTTTGTCCAAGAGGAAGGGCACAATATCTGCCTGAAACTATTTAGATTTACTTGACCCTAGTTGGTTTTGCGCTGTATTTTATTTTATTCACCGTAATAGTCTGGTACTCCTTAGATTGTTTTACTTCTTTCTTTGCTCTATAGTGTGCTGCTTCTTCTTCATTATTGTTTCTCTTCATTTATGTCATTCCCGATATCTTCTTCGTCATGTTGTATCCTTGGTGGGGATTTGTAGGTGTACGTAAAGCATAGTTTGCTACCTAAAACATTTTCTTAATCTTTATTTTATTTTGCTACACTTGGTCTTCTTTTAACCGAATGAAAAATGCCACCTTTGAGGAATTGTAGACAATTCTTATAATTGGCACTTTCCTGCCATTGATGGGGTGATGAGCGATATTACATCAATATCACGTGTTATAAAATAACCAAAAAAAAATCAGTATCACATTAATTCAGAGACAAATAAATGGCTAATTTTGTACTAACTCACATGGGCCGTCATTATTCTTACACCGATGTGAGAAATTTGATTTAAAATAATGCGGCCGCTATTCATCGGAATGCCTTGGGCGACCAACCTTTTTTTTTTACTCGTTTAGAAACCCAATTCATCCTCAATATTGTTGTTTGGTAATAACTCCAGATTCATTCGTGAAAAGCACAACTACAGTGAAAGGTCAAGATTCCTCAAAGTGTTCCATGAGTTTTAAATTTTGCAGGTAAAAGCACACAGAGGATTTGTTACTGTCAACGGATTGATATCAAGTGTTTATTTTGGCACCAGAAGTAGAAATAAAGCGGGAAAGATCTACTTTTCACGCCTATTAAAGTACGTGCGCTAAGATAGAAACATGATTTGTAGAAGATGCCAGAAAATGGAAAAAACAAATTTTGGTGGAGAAGAGAAATAGGTTACAAAAAACTTTGAAATGAATTCTCGGGTCTCAAGATTTTTAATTGCAGATTAGAATAAAAGGTGAGAACGATGCTCATGATGTACGATTAACGAACACCTCAGGTCAATCCAGGTGCGGTAATAAGATACTGGGTAGCCAAAGCGTAGGAGGGAATACAATAGTAACAAATACAATAGTGACAAATATTGTACAATGAACAGAACACAAATGAGAAGCCCGTGGAGACTAGAAATAGAAATAATTGCCCACAAATGTGACATTGTAGCATTGATCTTATACATCCGTAAGAGTAAGAGGTAAGTAAATAAGAGATTTCTGCATAGTTCGCCGGTGAAAACTTATAATTATACTGGAAAGCGTTAACAATGAATGCAACTAAGCATGAATATAAATACATGTAGTAACATATGGTGTATCTACAAATACCACAGATGGGACAGTATGAAATGAATAGCATGTCAAAGATATACATGTAGTTATGAATTAGGCAAAGTGAAGAATCAAGCTTTTTGAGCAAATTTATATTGCATGCTTGTAATTATGTTTCAGGCGATCTTTCATTTCCACGAAAAATTAATGATAAATGTTACTTCCAGACGTGGATATTAAAAATTTGGAATTTGGACGGACGAATCGCACCTGAGTCCGATTAATGAATTTGACCAAAAGGCGAATCGTGTGCTTAGCTGTACAAATCAGGTTGATCTATTGTATAGTATAGCTGGAAACTCCGAATTTTCTATATTATATGTCCTATACTTTTATATTTTATACCAATCGGTAGCTATAGCTATCTTCTAATCAGTGATACCAAAATAAGCACAAACATTCCCTACACGATATCATATATGGCCTATTTATGTCAGAGCGCCATCGCGAAATTGGGAAATCAGAGGAAATTATCCCAGCAAACACAAAACGTTTTCGACATCACTCGCAAAAGGTTATAAAACATTTTCATAACCTTAAAAAACATTTTTTGATAATCTACTGCTCAGCAAACAAAAATGTTTTACAGAAGACGTTTAAATGTCGGGTTATATAAAGGGTATAAAACGTTTTAATAACATTCCCAAAACATTCTTGAAAACTTGATACAAAACATTCTGAACAGAATGTTATTTTGGGGTTGAGAAAATATTTTGCGAAAAATGTTTGCCCAAAATATTTTCAATAACGTTTTAAAAACGTTTTCATGACCTTATTATAACCCGACATTTAAATGTTATTAAAAGGTTTTGAAAAAACATTTTAAGAACATTTCTGTGTTTGCTGGGTTCAAACATTTTCACATAATATTATTGAAGTATTGACACAATATTTGGCAAAAATGTTTGTAAAATAGTTTACAATAACATTTTTTGAAAACATTAAAAATATTGTTGTAGTGTGTTTTCATACAAAACGTTTTAAAACGTTATCATGACCTTTATATAACCCGACATTTTAATGTTATTAAAACGTTTTTACCTAAACCAAAAGCCAAAATATAACTTATTTAAAACGTTTTTAAAACGTTTTTGTGTTTGCTGGGTTATATACACGAAATATAGCTATAGTTATTTCTACTCTAAAATCCTTTATTTCAACCAGAGTTTTCACTCAATATTACGGGGATGGCGAATCTACAGCCTTAGGACAACCAGTAATTTGTACATAATAGCGCCAAATCAAGGATACGTGCTATAGTTGTAAATACCTGTTTTGAGGAATATATCGATAAATGTATACTTCTATAATATACATTCAAATGAGTGCTCACGAATGTTCTCAATTTTTTGTACCGAGAATTTCAAAAGCCGTTTACTCAGTACAGCAATTTTTCGTATTCGGCACTCTGCCGGGTTCATAGCGATATGTAGGAATCGTTCTATAAAGAATAGTGTTTGAAGAACGAATGGAAGTGAGTTTCTAGAAATGTAAAAATATAAATGACACGGGTCGCTCCATGACTTGAATCTTGATGGGATGAGGCACAAGCAAAATGCTCAAATGACAAAAGACGGGATGGGGCACAAGCAAAATGCTCAAATGACAAAAGACAAAGTCCACTCCCAAGAAACCACATGTGAAACCTGTGCAGAGCCTATAGGTTAGATTCGAATTATGCAGCTTAAAGTTTAATAGCAATATGCCCTCATTACCAAATTCCGCCAGCAGGTTTACATTGCCTAGTAATGTGCAATGTATGCGTGTCAATTACATCTTAAAGGATCACTGTTTCGTCTTAGAACTTTTGTAAGTTAATTAAAGGCTCATACAGTGATTTGCTCATCCGGTCGATCGTAAAAGTCATCAAAATTCGGATTTTGGTACCTTTGCCAATGTCCATAGTGCAGTTATACTGCACAGCAAACATGATTCGACCTTTGCAGTACTTAAACCTGGTTAACAGGAAACTATTCCAGCAAAATCAATCGATAAAGCCTAGTATATCCTCCACATTGAATGGTGGACTGCACTTATGCCCAAATATGGCACTTGTAATTCAATAATCACCCTCTTAAAACCCGCTGACTCGCTGCACTGACCAAAGTTATGGACAGATATGGGAGCTGTTTTTGCTGTTATCTGTCATTTAAATATCGGGGAGGTACGAAAACATTTGCAGATGCCCCACATGCCCCTCAGCTTTTAGTCTACATGTAATGTATATCTTATTCTTGATTGAAAGCAAGTCACTAAATGTTGCATTAGATTTACACAGGGAATTTTCCTACTTACTAAACCACCAAAGTGCGAATATTTCCAAATATCTAAATTGGCTAAAGTACTATAAATATTGGCCGGTTATTTTTGACACATTGACGTTAACCAATACCAGCGTCCCTCTTGTGGTCACTTTTCATCCTAACCTCCCTCCTCTCCGCAGCATCACTAATGACAATCACCATTATACTTCAAACCTCAGATCGGCTACAACGAGCAGTTCCCGATAACCCCATCCTGGCCTACAGACGTCCTCGCAATCTTAGAGATCTTCTTGTGAGAGCTGAAGTCCCCCCTCTTTCTGATACTATTCCTTCCACACAACAGGGTACTTTCACATGTGATTCCAACAGGTGTGTTGTTTGCAAGGACCATATCCAAGAAGGGGATTCTGTCACCAGTAATTCCAACAATTCCTCCCACAGGATCAGGGGCAACATCACCTGCACCACATCTAATGTAGTGTATCTCATTTCTTGCAGAGTTGTGGTATACAGTATGTGGGAGAAACTAAGACTGCACTTAAGAGGCGGTTTTATGGACACAGGTCCACTGTCAACACCAAGAAGCTTGACACCCCTGTTGGTAATCACCTCAACCTCCCCAACCACTCCATCTCCGACATGATCCTACAGGGCATTGAGTCTTTAGGTAACCGCCCCGACACCGTCCGTGCCAGAAGGGAGAAATTCTGGATGAAGCGCCTTCGTACCATCCAGCCACACGGTCTCAACATTCAAGAGGGAAACGACTAACTTGTTTTTCATCGTCATAATATTTTGCCACCCCTTATTTATATATTTTTTTTATATAATATTTTTTTTCCCTAATCATTTTAAAATATTTTCCCTCCACTTTATTATTTTAGTTTTTATTTCCTATTTACATCTATCATTATGTTATATGTTCATGTAGTTGTATTTTTACCATTCATTTTCATTTTTCTATTCAGCCTTTTGTCTTCATTCATATCCTTATCCCTCTTACTTCCATTCATGACATCCCACTTCCTGCCCCTATTGATATTTCCCAATAAACACTTAAGTCTTCTATTGTCTTGCTAATTTCCCTTTCCTTTATGTCCATGTCACTATATTAAGTTTGTGTGTTGTCTTGTCACTTTGCCTTTGATAAAGATCCTGCTATGATCGAAAGCTCAGGCCCCTAAAAAATATTTTATTTTTATTTTTTATTTTTTACACTTGCGCTGGTATCACTGCATGGGCTTCTATTAATAGGATGCCAAATACACTTATATTTCATAAGGTTCCATCATTTTTGTCATCGAAATTGTTGCAAACTTATACACATTTCTTACGAGGTCGGATGACGGTGGCCGTTGTTTTACGCCAAGACAATGGTATCACCGTGTTACAGGTTTCAACAATAATGTTTAATTAAAGAGGCGTTGGAATACTCTATTATTAAACTATATTAGTTAAATACGGTATGCAAACTACCTGCATGTACCAAGCAAATGAAAGGTCATCATAATTAAAATGGCAATTCAGATAATATGTTAACTTAATAAATGCTATCTCAAAACGTGACCGTCCTTTCGCATGCTTTTTAAAACAGTTGAAGAATACAAGAATGCTCTGAATATGATATTTTACACGGTCAGTAATAAAATACTTGATGATAATTATATGATTATTTCGAAAATCTGTATAAAAATGGGGGTGTCTCGTCAAATATACAAGACAATCATTTTACACTCGTAGGTGATAATAACATAACTTTGACCCAATGAAAATACCCTCCCCGTACTCATTTTGCCATTACAATATCTCGCTCTCACATCTCATCTTGCTTATGAATAACACCATTCTTATCCTTTCATGCCCTATTCAGAATATTATCAAAACAATATTATTTGCCAGGTTGTGCGCCTTGCAATTCTGGTTCAGATACTAACCTACACACGAACCCTTAATTCGTTTTGCTTTCAGACGCCGGCAGGCCTTGTACATCCAAAATTTTAATATCACCCTAAGTCTATATATTATATTATGCATTTCGAGTGCAAATACATAATTTCATAAAGAGTTCACACGGTTAATTAAGTAGGCCGGTTTTTAATCACTCTTTACATTACGGCAAACTATTATAGTTACACAGAAGAATAATTCCGGTCACTTGTCTTCTCGAAAAGTCTCGTTAAAATACAAGGCATATTATCTTTTTGAAATGACAGTAGACCTTTAACATGTATGTATATATTATCAAAATGACTAGAATATTTGGCGCAACAAATGCAATTTTTGTGATTTTGAATTGAAAATTCTGTTGTGAGATGCAAATTTGGACATCTGAATTTTCCTAATCTATGGTATCTTCTTCTTAAAAGGATTTTCAGAGGTTTTCTGTGCTAACTGCACCACAGGACGATCAACAGTTATATATACACAGTCACAAAATGTCATGCCTATTTCATACAAATTGAAAATAATTCACTCTGCTATGCATAGTGTCAGCTGTATTTTGGTCTCAGAATCCGAAAGCCTTAATACCTAAAGCCAATCGCAGAATTAAGTAATAATAGAGGTTATCCGTGTTCTATAAGCTGCATATCCTATCAACGACTGCTATACCTTGTTTAGGACTTTCAAAAGAGGTACCAGCATATGCAGCCATGACTGTTTCAAAATAGCCCGCCAAGAGTCATGCAGGTAACTCCGAGGTCGTGCATTGAATTGGTTTGAATGAGGAATACTACGGGAATCAGCGCCTTTTGTTAGAAGTCACACATGAGTAAAGTGGATTACCTCTATTATACCTAGTAGAAATAGTAGAGCTTCATAGAAAATATCTTATTTTGTCTATAATACGTGGTTGTCGGCTTAAGCAAGCTATGTTTAAACACATATGATACTAACAAACGTGCAAAGATCTCACGTTTGGTAATTCCTACCACCCGTATCAGCAAATTACTGATTGGTCACTTATGTGGTCGGTATAAAAGCAAAATCGCTAATTTTAGTTGAAACAGTACAACTTCATGGAAAATGTCTTATTTTGTCTATAATACGTGGTTTTAGGCTTAACTACTAGCAAGCTATGTTTTAACACATGTGATACTAACAAACGGCAAAGATCTCACGTTTGGTAATTCCTACCACCTGTATCAGCAAATTACTGATTGGTCATTTATGTGGTCGGTATAAAAGCAAAATCGCTAATTTTAGTTGAAACAGTACAACTTCATGCATGGACAATGTCTTATTTTGTCTATAATACGTGGTTTTATGCTTAAATGCTAGCATGCTATATTTTAACACATGTGATACTAACAAACGGCAAAGATCTCACGTTTGGTGATTCCTACCACCCGTATCAGCAAATTAATGATTGGACATTTATGTGGTTGGTATAAAAGTAAAATCGAAAATTTGTCGCCAATGTTTTTTATCGTGACTTGCGTCTCAGAGAATGATTTAAGCACTTCCCACCACGCCACTGTGTTGACTTGCGGTTAGCACAGCTGTGTGAGTGAACATGACACCACTGCTCGCACGTTGCATTGACGGGCATGGTTAAATTTGAATTTGGACTGATATATTTACAATAAAAACGCATTCAAAATGCTATTCGATTTCACATTTTATGTTACCTACAGAAGGTGTGAATTGTCCTTTATGCATACATCACTTTTGTTCTGAAATCGACCAAGTAATAATGACACACGCACAATTCTTAAACAACATCTTTTGCACAGAATTCAATGGGATTTGAAAAGTAAAGTGGCAGTTGAAACTCTAGTGATAGCACGTTTGCAGTGCATGATGGGGCTTCCTTAAATCATCCTCTGCTTGCGTCTTAACTCATCGAGTATGGTTTGATGGGCGTAGGACGTGAACTACGTGGTCAAACATCATCACTAGATGAACACTCCAATATCTATCATGCGATGTAAAGATACTTAATGTCAATTTATTCATCCATCTATCAAATTAGCCCTTAATGTACATGTCACAACATGCTTATCATTTGTTCTTTATGACACATTTAAATTTCATCATTAATGTTCATGTCATCTCACCAGACTTGTCTCCCTGTTGACGTGGTGTCTTGACGATGTGACCTAGATATAGCGATTTAAAGTGCAATAAAATATGCGAGATGCTAAGTACAATTATAAGGAAATGTGCCTCTTAACTTAAGGGTAGACGAGGTATTGTTGGTCGAAGCAGCCTAAAAATCGATTTTCCATTACCTAGATCAATATATTATTGAAATTTAACACCTTGATGTTTTGCAAAAGTTCATTCTACAAATCGTATACTTTGCAAACTTGCTTAATTTATTGTTGTTAATGAGTTATGTACGTTTTACAAAAGTGTTGTTGTTTCAGCCCTCTTTACAACGTAACTCAAGAACCGCAGCACCTATAAAAGTATATCTGTGATATTTTAATTCTTCTACACGCTCGCTATGAATTGAGCAATGCAGTTTTTGCCAAAGCTTACTACCATTCATAAGATACTATGAACTACCAAATCACAACAGTTCAAAATAATTAATAACCTTAAAGAGGAAAGTCAGTCAGCTTGGATATCCGGAAAGAGGAAAATGTACTTTGGCATCAAAATTTGCATTTTAAATAGACTGTACGTATAACTTTGTAAAGAGTTGAAGGGGAGCAGAACATATTGTTTAGGATGTGAGTGTTTTGTGTGCTAATATACGAGCGTACTAGTATATGTGGTAGTGTGGTATGTGCTTGAGCGGGTGCGGGTGCGGGTGCGGGTACGGTGCGTGGGGTGCGTTTGTGTAGCGGTTGGGTGTGTAAGGGGAAGGTAGATTATGGCGTTTTGGTGCTATCAACTAACAGAATGAAAAACCTGTTAGCAGGTAGCACGTTCCAGACGTACATTAAAAATGCATTAGTAAGTGATGAGATTTATTCCGTGGATTCCCGTAGGACAGAAAGTCTGCTTTAGTGACAAGTATTAGTGACTCGAGGAAAATAGGCGTACTCTCATTGAACCAGGATTTGTCTTTTTGGTTTTATTGCTTTCAATTATTCCCATTATCAATTATTACTATTACTCCGACTCTTACTATTATTATTATTATTATTATTATTATTATTATTATTATCATTATTATTATTTGCATCTCGTGTAGAAACCCAATTCATCCTCAATATTGTTGTTTGGTAATAACTGCAGATTCATTCGTGAACAGCACCACTACACTGAAAGGTCAAGATTCCTCAAAGTGTTCCATGAGTTTTAAATTTTGCCGGTAAAAGCACACAGAGGATTTGTCACTGTCAGCGGATTGATATCAAGTGTTTATTTTGGCGCCATAAGTAGAAATAAAGTGGAAAATATCTACTTTTCACGCCTATTAAAGTATGTGCGCTAAAATAGAAACTTGATTAAGAAGTCAGTTGAAGATGCAAGAAAACGGGAAAAACGAATATTTTGGTGAAGAGAAATAGGTTACAAGAAACTGGACAATGAAATGATTTTTTTAGTTTCATAGTTCACGATACTTATGATGTACTGCTAACAAACACCTTCAGTCCCTGTGCGGTAATAGGATAATGGGTAGATAGAGCGTAGGAGGGCAAATTATACAACATGGAATACAATAGTGACAAATACAATAGTGACAATTATTGTACAATTAACAGAACACAAATGGCAAGCCCGTGGCACTAGAAATAGAAATAATTGCCTACAAATGTGTCACTAGCATTGATCTTACCGGCGTACAAATAAGAGCAAGATTTTTGCGTATAATACACTTAATTGTAAAACTTAATAATTATGATTAAACATGTTAAATATATGATAATTATACCGGAAAGCATCAACAATAAGTGCAATCTGTTAGGATTTTTTTTATAGATAAGCGTGAATATCATATTAGTATCTTAATGATGGGTCTACAGATACGACAGATGGGACAGTGATCAACAGGGTCCACCACTTTTAAATTTGACCATGGGAGGTGAATCTCGCCATAATGTTATAGGCATTTACTTTCATAATTAGGAGAGAATCGGGTAAAAATTACATGCCCGTGAGATTTTAACCAAAAATCAATTTTACTTAATCTATTGTACATTGAATTGTGTACGTTAAAATATCTCAATTTTGACGTCATATTACGTGTGGTATGTTTGTGCTTAGCCTGGTATCACTCGATTTTACATATAGCTATAAATTGGTGCCGGTGCCAAATATAACAGTATATTTGTTTAATATCGAAAAATATAGGGGTTGCAACAACAACCCTTCGTAGTTCATTGCCTAGTTAACGTCACTGTAAAAAACAACCGGCCAATATTTTTTGTACTCTCTGAATTTCTAGAAAATATAGTTTTGTAACATGTCCTAAATTTTTAGCTAATTTAGATGTTTGGAAATATTCGCACTTTGGTGTCTTAGTAAGGAAGGCCACGGCATGGCCGGCAAACTTGCCTGTGTAAATCGAGTGCAACTTTTAGTGACTATCACTCACTTGTGGACCACTCTCTTCCGAAGGGCATTAAAGCTAAACCACCTGACGGATATTTTTGTACTTGCTGTCATTCAAGAATATGTATACATTACATGTAGGCTAAAAACTGAGTAGGCGGGCATCTGCAAATGTTCTTACCTCCCTGATATGTAAATGACAGATAACAGCAAAAACAACTCCCATATCTTTCATAACTTTGGTCAGTGGAGCGCGTCAGGGGATTTCAAGTGGGTGATTATTGATTGGCAAGTGCCATATTTAGGCATAAGTGCAGTCCACTATTCAATGTGGAGGATGAGCTAGACTTTATCGATTGATTTGCTGGAGTAATTTCCTGTTAACCAGGTTTAAGTACTGCAAAGGTCGAATCATGTTTGTTGTGCAGCATAACTGCACTATGTGTCACGTGTTACAATGGATGTCCGATACAGGTTTCAATAATAATCTTTTATTGAGGCGTTGAAATATGATATATTTAGTTTACTTAGAACATCTTAATTTAATAATTTAATAGTTTATCTCAAAGCGCGAAATAGTAAATTCGCCCGCTTTTTGCGCGTTATGGATTTAAGTATTTCTTTTTATTAAAGATATCAAGATATTATATTTTATATTTGGTGCGCTATATTATATATGTTTGGGAAATTGCAACAATTCAAAATGTTAATATCCGTATGTTTTCTATTACCTCTGCTCCTAATTTGTGTCATTGTTTCAATTCAGAATTTCCAATATCGGTCTGGATGGATCAGATCGTGCGATTACTAACCTGCACACGAACCCTTAAATCGTTTAGCTTGCAGACGCCGACATGCCTTGTGCATTCAAAATTATAATATCACCCTAGTATATTTATATCTACCAAAAAAACGTTGACAACGTAAAGAAAGCAGCAAGTTTAAAAAGCCCCCACCTCGGCTCACTTTTTGAAACTTGGCCCCATTTTGAATATCAACAGCAAATCGGTGTTTTTTTAGCATCATTGCCATTAACATGCCTACTTGTTATTCGTTTAATTCAATCATTGATCATGAACTTAATAATTATTATAAACCAAAACATATATAGGATATTGGCCAAGAACAACATAATATCCTTTCTGATCGTTCCAGAATGCTAACAACTTTTAAGTAATATATCGCATCGGCACATTAAAGATTCATAACACTTCTGGAAATGTTTTAAGTTGATAATTATGACAAAGTTTAAATCAGTATATTTTACAAATGGGACCAAGTTTCAAAAAGTGAGCCGAGGGGGGGGGCTTTTAAACTTGCTGCTTTTTACGTTGTCAACGTTTTTTGGTAGATTTCGTTTCTTTTATGAATGAAGCCGAGTAGCTCCAAGCTTGAAAAGTCATCCGGTTACGAAGTACTCCATAAGACGAATAAAGCGAAAAATAGAAGTTTGAATAATATTATCCTTGATTTATGACAATAAAAAATACGAGTATATGTAGCTATAACTAAAATGTACGTGGTTCTTTGTAGCACTGGGGCATTCTAGTTGGATATCCAAATTTCGCCGTTTGTGGTTCTTTGTAGCTCTGCAGGCAATCTAGTTAGATATCTCTATTGAGCGGCGGTTGTTGGCGGTCTTTCGCGGTTCGTGGTATTCCTTTATTCTTCAAGCCCTGTCCTCTATCGGGGCTAATTTATTGTTTAAGCTTGTTGGAAATCCATATTTCGCGGTGTGTGGATATCTCTATTGAGGTGGTTGTTGGAGGTCTTTCGCGGTTCGTGGTTATAATTTTCCTTATCCTTCAAGCCTTGCCCTCTATTGAGGGCTAATTTATAGTTAAAACTTGTTGGACATCCATATTTCGCGGTGTGTGGTTCTTTATAGCCCTGGGGCAATCTAGTTGGATATTTCTATTGAGCGGCAGTTGTTGGCAGTTTTTCGCGGTTTGTGGTTTTAATTTGTAGGATATCCATATTTCAAGATTTGTGGTTCCTGAGTCCTGCAGGGCAATCTAGCTAGATATCCAAATTTCGCGGTTTGTGGTTCTTTGTAGCCCTGCGGGGCAATCTAGTTGGATATCCCTATTGAGCGGCGGTTGTCGGTGGTCTTTTGAGATTTTCCCTTTAATTTCGGGCCGCCCTCTCCTCTACATCCCGAGGATGCTTTTCAATAATTTAAATTATACGATGTCAACAATTACTATTACTTGGTATGATAACTTATCTTACCATGTTGACTTATATTGTTTGTTAAGGCAACTTTCGCGGTTCGTGGTTATAATTTCCCTAATCCTTCAAGTTTTGCCCTCTATCGAGGGCTAATTTATAGTTAAAACTTGTTGGACATCCATATTTCGCGGTTTATGGTTCTTTATAGCCCTGCGGGGCAATCTAGTTGGATATCCAAATTTCGCGGTTTATGGTTCATAGCCCTGCGGGGCAATGTAGCTGGATATCGAAATTCCGCGGTTTGTGGTTCTTTGTAGCCCTGCGGGGCAATCTAGTTGGATATCCCTATTGAGCGGCGGTTGTCGGCGGTCTTTTGAGATTTAATTTTACCTTTAATTTCGGGCCGCCCCTCCTCTACATCCGAGGATGCTTTTCAATAATTTAAATTATACGGTGTCAAAAATTACTATTCCTTGGTATGATAATTTATCTTACCATGTTGACTTATATTGTTTGTTAAGTCAACTGGACGTGACAAAATATCCTGCTATGAAGACATTAATTTGTTGCTAAATTGACTTGGCATAATAATTTATTTCGGGAAGAAGACATCCATTTTTGGTATGTCGACTTAGCATGATAATTTATCTTGCCATATTGACTTGTTTGTTCAGTTGTCTTGCGAGATATTTTATATCGTCATGTTGACATAATGCTGATAATAAGTCGACATGGCAAGATAATTATCTTGTCAAGTTGTGTAACATAGACGCTTCCGTACTATATATGCTTGATAAATGTTATTTGGATATTTTTTTTCCTGCTGGCCTTCCATACTAGCGGAACAATTTCCCACACCTACAGAGTGTTTGTAAACAACCTACCGGGACGGTATGACAATTGTCATGTTCTACGATAGCTGAAGATGACAGAGAGTCAGGTCTCTTAATCGATTCAACAACCATTCATACATATCACAATCATCATTGTCCTATTATCATGCGAATTTGCCCGTGGTAGGTGTTGTATCACATTATGCTGTGTTTTTAAATAGGCCCTTAACACAAAAAACAATTTCCATGAGAATCAAACAACTTGCTTTAATAAAAAAATAATATCACAATAGCACTGGATGTTTAAAATTATGTTATCCTTGATTAATGACAATAAATTGTTTAATAAAACATTGAAAAAAAAATCAGTTGGTCACCGGGTTTCGAACTCGGGATAGCGTATCTGGAGTCAAGCGCACTAACCATTAGGCCACGGACCTCTGCTGTAAAATACTGTGTCAAAATACAGCATTTATTATATAAATGGATGCGTCGTCCGATAAGAACAACAGAATTGTGAAAAACTTGATTTTTTGGCGAATGGGGCTCAGAATTTGTATGTAGGGTATCCAGGAAACTGCTAGGGTATATTTGGAAGTGAATCTGAAAAAGTAGTGTGAAGGTGATAACCAGGTAGACCTGTAGCAGTGTCCAAAAATTCTGGATCAGTATGATTTGCAACTAATTTTCGCTATGAAATACCGCGTGAAATGGAAGCAAAATATTTGTTTATTACGAACAATGATTGACTGTAGGATTGGTGGCCCTTTTGGGATTAATGAGTTGTCACGATATTACACCTGTGACTGTAAATAACATTTAGCATGGTTTTAGATACATTTTGTACCCAGCGAAAAATAACATCGAACAATAGAAGTCAAGTGTTTTAATGTTAGGTGTGAATATAGTCTCGCGGGAGCATCTGTTATTAGTCTTCTTTATCAGTCTTTTTTTTTAAAAACTTGCTGGTCACGGCTACCGCGTGACTCTAATTATGCATCCCGGTGGCAGCACAGGTTTAATTAAATTGGCCGGTTTTTAATCCCTCTTTACATTAATAAAAGAAATGCTGTGAAGCTATAGAAGGTTTGTATATATTTAATATTATGTAAGGAGATGGAACAAGAAATTTCTGAAATAAAATAAATGGATATTAGTTGATGATAACGGCCATTTTTCTTGACCAACAATAGTGTCCTATGAAAAAAAAAAAAATCGGATGAACAATAGCAATTATTTTGGTTAAACAAATAATATCAAGCAAATTTGATTATTGTGGGCTTGCTGAAGGTGAAGTTAAATAGGATAACATAATTTACAGGGTATTGTCTTGAATAATATAAATATTGTTATCCCTAAGGGGGCTGGCATTTTCTTCGGAAGGGGGGGTCACAAATATGTCAGTGACCGGAGTCAATTTTTTCTGACCCCCCTATCGCGGGCAAAAAATATTTACGCCCCCCCCTATCGCGGGTCGAAAAATTTTACGACCCCCCTTCCAACTACACAGACTCAAGAAAAATTATTCATTGCCGGAAAACTTAAAAGTGAAAAAAGTGTGTGGAGCGCGTTAAAATTTTTATTGTAAGTGTAAAGAAGGCGCGCGGAGCGTGTAAAAATTTTTCATAGATTGTATGCACATTTCGATTGCAAAGTTAAAGAATGCGCGCGCAGCGCGCGAAAATTTTGAGTCACCAGCTCTTAATAATTCTATAACCCCCTATTTTGGGTGTTAAAAAATGATAACCCCCTATTTTTGGTCTGAAAATTCTATGACCCCCCAGTATTTTTGGGACCCCCACCCCTCCCGAAGAAAATGCCAGCCCCCTAATACAGCACTAATTTGTTTTAATCATTTAACTTTAGAAGTCAAATTTTAATAGTTTTGCAATTTGAGGGAATTTGGGCAAAAACATGCAATTTTGCGTGATTTCTTACAAATTTAAAGACTTGGCACAAGTCTGAGCATTCTGTTAATTTTGATACTTATTTGTAAAAGATATATAGTAAAAATGTTTTCCTAAAATTAAAATACATTTCATTTCCTAAAATTAGTCTTAAGTACTAGTCTTTGGCCTTGATTGTCACAGAATACGAAAAACACCATAAAAACGTTTTGTTTTTTATCTTTCCACAATATACACCAGGTACACTGTGCTTTTATTTTATCAACAGGTTACATACAAACGTAGCATGAATGATATCGTTATGAATTCGGCTGAGTGACGAATCGAGAAATTTGAGCCAATTGAGTTTTTGTATGCTTTTGATTATGTTTCAGGTTATCTTTTATTTCCACCAAAAATTAATGGTAAATCTTACTCCCCGACGTAGTTATTGAAATTTTGATTTGGACGAATTGCGCATAAGTGCGATAAATGAATTCGGCAGAGAGACGAATCGTATACTTAGCTGTACAAATCAGGGTGATCTATAGTATTGTATAGCGGGAACCCCCGAATTTTCTATATTTCATGTCCTATACTGATTTATTTGGTACCAACGTATAGCTGTAGGTATCTTCTATCCAATGATACCCAAATAAGTACAAACATTCCCTACATGATATTGCTGTGGTTTCATAATGTGAGTGCGCCCTCGTGAAATTGGAAAATCCCGGAAAATCATACGCAAAATATAGGCCAATATTGTTATTTCTGTTTTAAAATCCTCGAGTTTTTGCTAAATATTACAGGGATGACTATTTATAACTTATATGGCAAGTTAAGTCTACATAGTCTTAGGACAACCAGTAATTTCTACACAAAAGCCCCAAATTAAGAATGCGTGCTATGGTTTACACGTAGTTGAATGCGTATTCGACCTCTCTCTGCGCAGTGGTAGAGACATTTTGGATACAGAATAAAGCCGAATAGCTGTTAAAACGCCTTTTGAGGGATATATCGATTGTTTCAGAACATGCAAGTATTGTAAATAATTCGTGTACATTCACTTCAATGATATACATTTCAAATGAGTGCTCACAGATGTTCTAAACTTTTAGAAGGATCAATGGAATGGTACCAAGATTTTCAAACGCCGTTTACTCAGAACAGCAATTTTGAGTATTCGGCACTCTGTCGTGTTCATAACGATATAATCATAGTAAACATAATGATATGTATAAACAACAATGCATTTGTACTCAATAACATGATACAGTATACAATTATTATAATTATTTTACACAATGGAGTTCCAACGTTTATGCCATTCATTTAACCTACTGCTGGTATATGACATGCTTTTTTCTACCTCAGCAGTCTTCTTAAGCCGCCTAATGAAATAACAGATGTTTAGAGAACCCTGTTTGCACTTCACATCATAAATGATTTTTTTTCCATGAAGAACAAGGAAGTTGAACAAATCTGGGTCAAGAATACCTAACAGAACAATCTTCATGTCCAGGTAAACCTGGATTTTAATGATTTGATTTTGAACATCATTCCAGAAATTTCTTACAACATTACATTCCCAAAAGAGATGCTGTATATAGTCTCAACTTCATGTTTACAAAAATAAAACAAATTGGAATCAACATAACCAAATTTAAACAAAGTATTATTGGTACCAATTTACCTATGAAGAATTTTAAATTGAAAATATCTAAGTTGTGTCGATCACACCAATTCAAATCAATATTATCAAAGATATACGACCATTTCTCCTCAGCGATTGGTGGTTTGAAGAGCTTACTCATACAGATATCACTAATTATTTTACACACTTTAACAGTCTTCGTAATTCTGGCAAGCATCTTCTCCTAGGTTGATTTAAAATAATCATTGTCCTCCCCCTTCTGGACACTTCTTTTCCATTTATTTGGAATGGCATAGATAAGTGAATAGTAGTCCAAAAAGTTACACTTCAAATTAAACTTATCTTTTAAACGTGGCAAGGCTAAAAATTCCCCATCATCATCTAAAATATCTTCCAAAAACTTAATCCCTTTACTGCACCATGCATGCCTATAAATAGTACTACCATTGATAATAATAGAAGAATTATTCCAGAGGATTTGATGTCTAAAATTATATGCAGGAGGGTCATAAGTCGTAAAACACCATGCATTTACAACATCTCTAATAAAGTTACTTTATGGCGTCCGTTACCATAGCAACCGCATATAAAATCTAATTTTTTTGCATGAAAAGTTTCATCAAGATACACCATCCCACCAAATATGAAGTCCATAGGTTAAGTAATTTGGAAAATCACATTTACAAGTTCAGTCTCCCCTTAAGGGTTCGTGTGTAGGTTAGTATCCGCACGATCTGAACCCGAATTGCAAGCGCACAACGTGGCAAATAATATTGTTTTGATAATATTCTGAATAGGGCATGAAAGGATAAGATTCGTGTTATTGATAAGCAAGATAATATGTGAGAGCGAGATATTGTAATGGTAAAATGAGTACGGGGAGGGTATTTTCATTGGGTCAAAGTTATGTTGTTATCACCTACGAGTGTAAAATGATTGTCTTATATATTTGACGAGACACCCCCATTTTGATACAGATTTTCGAAATATATAATAATAATAATAATTATCATCAAGTATTTTATTACTGACCGTGTAAAATATCATATTCAGAGTATTCTTGTATTCTTCAACTGTTTTATATAAAAAGCATGCGAAAGGACGGTCACGTTTTCAGATTGCATTTATTAAGTTAACATAATATCTGAACTGCCATTTTAATTATGATGACCTTTCATTTGGTTGTTAGAAATAAGTAATTAGTTTGTTACCCGTATTTAAGTAATATAGTTTATTAATAGAGTATTCCAACGCCTCTTTAATTAAACATTATTGTTGAAACCTGTAACACGGTGATACCATTGTCTTGGCGTAAAACAACGGCCACCGTCATCCGACCTCGTAAGAAATGTGTATAAGTTTGCAACAATTTCGATGACAAAAGTGATGGAACCGGCTGTGTAACTAGATATATTGCATCCTTAGTAAGGCTGCGAAGTCTAGCCGTGACCTTGAAATGACCTCTGATGACCTTGAAATGACCTTCACCACATTTTGCATCATATCCACATAACATATACTAATTTTCATTCAAATTGAATAAACTTTAGAATTTGACCCCTTTTGACCTTCGGTTGACCTCTGGTGACCTTGAAATTACCTCCAATATATTTTGAATCATATCAAGATCACATATACTAATTTTCATTTACATTGGACATTTTTTGACCCAAAAACAGACCCCTCCTCAGTGTTTAAGCCAAATCGGATTACAATCGTATATGAACATAATGCTAGAGACCTTTTGGCATTAGTTTGATGAACACAGCACTTAATATGCAGAAAATATTGCATTTTAAAGTGATTTTCAGTAATCAACCATTTTTGTCCCCTGTATGACTTTAAACTCAAAATCTGTGAGGACCCCATAGACACCAGCTAATGTCAATGCATATGTGTCAGTCGCACCTCTGTACCATATAACCTGTAGGAAAAGAAGCATTTTGAAGGTATTTGGTTATGTACCGGAAATACCCCCTTAATGACCTTTGACCCCAAATCTGTGAGGACCCCATAGGCCCCGGCTATAGCCAAGGTCAATGTATAAATCTCATTACTGTACCACGTAATCTGTAGGAGAAGAAGCATTTTGGTAAAAATCACATTTTAGCCAAAATTACTCATGCGTGACGTTTGACCCCAAATGGGTCATGTCATATGTAAAGGCTGGGGTAGTGGAGCTTGTGCCCAAGTTTGGTCATAATCGGTCAAATAATGAAGGAGCTAGAGCAAATTATGGTAAATGTTGACAGAAAAAAAGAAGAACGAGATCTGATTGCGTTCGCCTGCGACCGCGAGCATGCACAGCCAGCAGTGACAAATGAATCTGTGAGAACCGGAAGTGATCCCTTAATTACCTTTGACCCCGCAAAAATATTACATAGTGCTTAGGATGTCATAAGGAATATTCCTGGTGAATGTCAGCTTAATCGGAACTTATACATGGATTTTGATTTTTTTTTTAAATTTATGATTGACCTTTTGACCCTCTTAATGACCTTTGACCTCAATGAAAAAAAAACCACATTTACAACGACAAAATGCATTGTTCCAATTTTAATTAAAAAATTCTACTTTGTTTAGTTGTTGAGATAAAATTATTTAGCTAAAAACAGGAAGTGACCCCTTAATGACCTTTGACCCCCAAAATAAAAAATACCATGCATACATCAGGTAACACTAATTCATGTATGATGGTTATATTACTCTGGTCTGTTTACATTTTGAAATAAAATTTTTTAAATTTTTTGATAATTTTGGTTTTTGACCGGAAGTAACCCCTTAATGACATTTGACCCCAAAACTGTAGGCATCCTAAGGACCCTGGCTTGTAGCGATGCATATGTGCTAATGGCGACTCTCTGCTCCCCTTAATAACCTTTGACCCCAAACATGTGAGGACCCCATAGACACTGGGTAATAACAATGCATGTGTGCAAGTGTTGTCACTGTCCTTCGTAATTTGTGGGAGAAGAAACATTTTAAAGGTATTTCGTTTTATACCGGAAGTGGCCCCTTAATGACCTTTGACCCTAAATAAAAATATATCACATATACACAGGGTAACTACAATGTAGGTGTGAACATACCGTTACTGTCCTATGTTTTTCTAAGCAAATAAAAATTTTTGATGGTTTTTCGTTTTATACCGGAAGTGACCCCTTAATGACCTTTGACCCCAAATCTGTGAGGACCCCATAGACACTGGGTAATAGCAATGCATGTGTGCAAGTGGGGTCACCGTCATACGTAATCTGTGGGAGAAGAAGTATTTTGTGTTGAAATCACGTTTTTGACCCCTATGACCCCAACGTGACCTTTGACCACACGAATTTAATGTGACATGTAGGGGCATGGTCAGTGATGGTTTTGACCAAGTTAGGTCCAAATCGGTGTAAGCATGTGAGTGCTAGAGCAAATGTAATGGTCGGCAGAAAGAAGAAGAACTAGACTTAGCTGTGGTCTAAGACCACGAACACAGCCGTGTTTTGACGCCTTAATGACCTTTGACCTCAAAATATATAAAACGCCCATAGACATTGGCTAATGTCAATGTATGGGTGCAAGTGGCACCACTTTGCTATGTTATTTGTGGCAGAAAGGGGGGCATTTTGAAGGTTTTTCGTCTCAGACCGGAAGTGACCCCTTAATGACCTTTGATCCCAAATGAAAAAATACCACATGTACAATAGGTAAACACAATTCACGTGCGAATATACCATCACCCTCCAATGTTTTTCTTAGCAAATACAATTTTTTGAAGGTTTTTCGTTTTATACCGGAAGTGACCCCTAATGACCCAAATCTGTCAGGACCCCATAGACACTGGGTAATAACAATGCATGTGTGCAAGTGGCATCACTGTCCTACGTAATTTGTGGGAGAAGAAGCATTTTAAAGGTATTTCGTTTTATACCGGAAGTGGCCCTTAATGACCTTTGACACTAAATAAAAAAATACCACATATGCACAGAGTAACTACAGTTTATGTGTGAACATACTGGTACTCTCCTATGTTTTTCTTAGCAAATAAAAATTTTTGAAGGTTTTTCGTTTTATACCGGAAGTAACCCCTTAATGACCTTTGACCCCAAATATGTGAGGACCCCATAGACACTGGGTAATAACAATGCATATGTGCAAGTGGTGTCACTGTCCTACGTAATTTGTGGGAGAAGAAGCATTTTAAAAGTATTTCGTTTTATACCGGAAGTTGCCCCTTAATGACCTTTGACCCTAAATAAAAAAAATACCACATATACATTGGGTACCCACAATTCATGTGTGAACATACCGTTACTGTCCTATGTTTTTCTTAGCAAATAAAAATTTTTGACGGTTTTTCGTTTTATACCGGAAGTGACCCCTTAATGACCTTTGACCCAAATTCTGTGAGGACCCCATAGACACTAGATAATAACAATGCATGTGTGCAAGTGGTGTCACTGTCCTACGTAATCTGTGAGAGAAGAAGCATTTTGAGTTGAAATCACGTTTTTGACCCCTATGACCCCTGCGTGACCTTTGACACCACGAGTTTCATATGACATGTAGGGGCATGGTCAATGAATGTTGTGACTAAGTTAGGTCAAAATCGGTGTAAGCATGTAAGTGCTAGAGCAAATGTAGTGGTCGGCAGAAGAAGAAGAAAGAAACTAGACTAAGCTGTGGTCTAACCCACGAACACAGCCGTGTTGTTACCCCTAATGACCTTTGACCCCAAAATATATGAAAACGGCCATAGACATTGGCTAAAGTCAATGCATGGGTGCATGTGGCACCACTTTGCTATGTTACTTGTGACAGAAGGGGCATTTTGAAGGTTTTTCGTCTCAGACCGGAAGTGACCCCTTAATGACATTTGACCCCAAATACAAAAATACCACATATGAATTGGGTACCCACAATTCATGTGTGAACATACCGTTACTGTCCTATGTTTTTCTTAGCAAATAAAAAATTTTGACGGTTTTTCGTTTTATACCGGATGCTAAACCTTTGACCCCAAATCTGTGAGGACCCCATAGACACTGGATAATAACAATGCATGTATGCAAGTGGTGTTACTGTCCGACGTAATTTGTGGGAGGAGAAGCATTTTAAAGGTATTTCGTTTTGTACCGGAAGTGGCCCCTTAATGACATTTGACCCTAAATAAAAAAATACCACATATACACAGGGTAATTACAATTTATGTGTGAACATACCGTTACTGTCCTATGTTTTTCTTAGCAAATAAAAAAATTTGAAGGTTTTTCGTTTTATACCGGAAGTGACCCCTTAATGACCTTTGACCCCAAATCTGCGAGGACCCCATATACACTGGGTAATAGTAATGCATGTGCGCAAGTGGGTTCACCTTCATACGTAATCTGTAGGAGAAGAAGCATTTTTAGTTGAAATCACGTATTTGACCCCTATGACCCCAGCGTGACCTTTGACCCCACGAATTTCATGTGACATGTAGGGGCATGGTCAATGATGATTGTGACCAAGTTAGGTCCAAATCGGTGTAAGCATGTGAGTGCTAGAGCAAATGTAGTGGTCGGCAGAAAGAACCTGTAAGAAAAAAGACACAGCCGTGACTAAACGTCACGGCTGTGTAACTAGACTTAGATGTGGTCTAAGACCACGAACACAGCCGTTTTGTGACCCCTTAATGACCTTTGACCCCAAAATATATAAAAACGCCCATAGACATTTGCTAAAGTCAATATATGGGTGCACGTGGCACAACTTTGCTATGTTATTTGTGACAGAAGGGGCATTTTTCGTCTCAGACCGGAAGTGACCCCTTAATGACCTTTGACCCCCAAATAAAAAAAAATACCACATATGAATTGGGTAACCACAATTCATGTGTGAATATACCGTTACTCTCCTATGTTTTTCTTAGCAAATAAAAATTTTTGAAGGTTTTTCGTTTTATACCGGAAGTGACCCCTTAATAACCTTTGACCCCAAATCTGTGAGGACCCCATAGACACTGGGTAATAACAATGCATGTGTGCAAGTGTTGTCACTGTCCTACGGAATTGGTGGGAGAAGAAGCATTTTAAAGGTATTTCGTTATATACCGGAAGTGGCCCCTTAATGACCTTTGACCCTAAATTAAAAAAATACCACATATACACAGGGTAACTACAATGTATGTGTGAACATACCTTTACTGTCCTATGTTTTTCTTAGCAAATAAAAATTTTTGAAGGTTTTTCTTTTTATACCGGAAGTGACCCCTTAATGACCTTTGACCCCAAATCTGTGAGGACCCCATAGACACTGGATAATGGCAATGCATGTGTGCAAGTGGTGTTACTGTCCTACGTAATCTGTGAGAGAAGAAGCATTTTGAGTTGAAATCACGTTTTTGACCTCTATGACCCCTGCGTGACCTTTGACCGCACAAGTTTCATATGACATGTAGGGGCATGGTCATTGATGGTTGTGACCAAGTTAGGTCAAAATCGGTGTACGCATGTGAGTGCTAGGGCAAATGTAATGGTCGGCAGAAGAAGAAGAAGAAGAACTAGACTTAGCTGTGGTCTAAGACCACGAACACAGCCGTGTTGTAACCCCCAATGACCTTTGACCCCAAAATATATGAAAACCCCATAGACATTGGCTAATGTCAATGCATGGGTGCATGTGGCATCACTTTGCTATGTTATTTGTGGCAGAAGGGGCATTTTGAAGGTTTTTCGTCTCAGGCCGGAAGTGACCCCTTAATGACCTTTGACCCGAAAAAAAAAAAAAATGCCACATATGAATTGGGTAACCACAATTCATGTGTGAACATACCGTTACTGTCCTATGTTTTTCTTAGCAAATAAGAAATTTTGAAGGTTTTCGTTTTATACCGGAAGTGACCCTTAATGACCTTTGACCCCAAATCTGTGAGGACCCCATAGACACTGGGTAATAACAATGCATGTGTGCAAGTGGTGTCACTGTCCTACGTAATTTGTGGGAGAAGAAGCATTTTAAAGGTATTTCGTTTTATACCGGAAGTGGCCCTTAATGACCTTTGACCCTAAATAAAAAAATACCACATATACATAGGGTAACTACAATTTATGTGTGAACATACCGTTACTGTCCTATGTTTTTCTTAGCAAATAAGACATTTTGAAGGTTTTTCGTTTTATACCGGAAGTGACCCCTTAATGACATTTGACCCCAAATCTGTGAGGACCCCATAGACACTGGGTAATAACAATGCATGTGTGCAAGTGGTGTCACTGTCCTACGTAATTTGTGGGAGAAGAAGCATTTTAAAGGTATTTCGTTTTATACCGGAAGTGGCCCCTTAATGACCTTTGACCCTAAATAAAAAAAAATACCACATATACACAGGGTAACTACAATTTATGTGTGAAAATACCGTTACTGTCCTATGTTTTTCTTAGCAAATAAAACATTTTGATGGTTTTTCGTTTTATACCGGAAGTGACCCCTTAATGACCTTTGACCCCAAATCTGTGAGGACCCCATAGACACTGGATAATAACAATGCATGTGTGCAAGTGGTGTCACTGTCCTACGTAATCTGTGAGAGAAGAAGCATTTTGAGTTGAAATCACGTTTTTGACCCCTATGACCCCTGCGTGACCTTTGACCCCACGAGTTTCATATGACATGTAGGAGCATGGTCAATGATGGTTGTGACCAAGTTAGGTCAAAATCGGTGTAAGCATGTAAGTGCTAGAGCAAATGTAGTGGTCGGCAGAAGAAAGAAGAAAGAAGAAAGAAGAAAGAACCTGTAAGAAAAAAGACACAGCCGTGACTAACGTCACGGCTGTGTAAAGAACCTGTAAGAAAAAAGACACAGAAGAAGAAAGAACCTGTAAGAAAAAAGACACAGCCGTGACCAACGTCACGGCTGTGTAAAGAAAGAAAGAAGAAAGAACCTGTAGGAAAAAAGACACAGCCGTGACTAACGTCACGGCTGTGTAAAGAAAGAAAGAAGAAAGAACCTGTAAGAAAAAAGACACAGCCGTGACTAACGTCACGGCTGTGTAACTAGACTTAGCTGTGGTCTAAGACCACGAACACAGCCGTGTTGTGACCCCTTAATGACCTTTGACCCCAAAATATATAAAAACGCCCATAGACATTTGCTAATGTCAATATATGGGTGCACGTGGCACCACTTTGCTATGTTATTTGTGACAGAAGGGCATTTTTCGTCTCAGACCGGAAGTGACCCCTTAATGACCTTTGACCCCAAATAAAAAAATACCACATATGAATTGGGTAACCACAATTCATGTGTGAACATACCGTTACTGTCCTATGTTTTTCTTAGCAAATAAAAATTTTTGAAGGTTTTTCGTTTTATACCGGAAGTGACCCCTTAATGACCTTTGACCCCAAATCTGTTAGAACCACATAGACACTGGGTAATAACAATTCATGTGTCCAAGTGGTGTCACTGTCCTACGTAATTTGTGGGAGAAGAAGCATTTTAAAGGTATTTCGTTTTATACCGGAAGTGGCCCCTTCATGACCTTTGACCCTAAATTAAAAAATACCACATATACACAGGGTAACTACAATTTATGTGTGAACATACCGTTACTGTCCTATGTTTTTCTTAGCAAGTAAAAAAAATTGAAGTTTTTTCGTGTTATACCGGAAGTGACCCCTTAATGACCTTTGACCCCAAATCTGTGAGGACCCCATAGACACAAGATAATATCAATGCATGTGTACAATTGGTGTCACTGTCCTACGTAATCTGTGAGAGAAGAAGCATTTTGAAATGAAATCACGTTTTTGACCCCTATGACCCCTGCGTGACCTTTGACCCCACGAGTTTCATATGACATGTAGGGGCATAGTCAATGATGGTTGTGACCAAGTTAGGTTAAAATCGGTGTAAGCATGTAAGTGTTAGAGCAAATGTAGTGGTCGGCAGAAAGAAGAAACGAGATCTGATTGTGTTCGCCTGCGACCGCGAGGATGCACAGCCAGCAGTGACAAATGAGTTATGACCCCGAATCTGTGAGAACCGGAAGTGATCCTTAATTACCTTTGACCCCGCAAAAATATTACATAGTGCTTAGGATGTCATAAGGAATATTCGGAACTTATACATGGATTTTGATTTTTTTAAAATTTATGATTGACCTTTTGACCCCCTTAATGACCTTTGACCTCAATGAAAAAAAACACATGTACACCGACTAAATGCATTGTTCCAATTTTAATTAAAAAATTCTACTTTGTTTATTTGTTGAGATAAAAATTCTTAAAGTTTTTTAGCTAAAAACAGGAAGTGACCCCTTAATGACCTTTGACCCCAAAATAAAAATACCATGCATACATCAGGTAACACTAATTCATGTATGATGATTATATTACTCTGGTCTGTTTACATTTTGAGATAAAAATGTTTTAAACTTTTTTGATAATTTTGGTTTTTGACCGGAAGTTAGCCCTTAATGACCTTTGACCCCAAAACTGTAGGCATCCTAAAGACCCTAGCTAGTAGCGATGCATGTGTGCTAATGGCGACTCTCTGCTATGTAATATGTAAAGACAGTGATTTTTTGAATATTTTTTACAAATTTTTCAGACTTTTACCGGAAGTGACCCCTTAATGACCTTTGATCCCAATTCTGTGAAGGAATTTTAGACACTGGCTATAGGTGATGTATGTGTGCAAGTGATTACACGATGCTATGTTATATGTGGGAGGAGTAGCATTTTTATTGAAAATCACGTTTTTGGCCACTGACCGGAAGTGGATGACATTTGATCGGAAGTTCATCATGTGACATCTGTGGCACCACCCAATAGTCCTAGTGACCAACTATGATCAACATGGCTGAAAGCATGTGGCTACGATGGCTGATTTAATGATGTTGACAGAAAGAAAGAAGAAAGAAGAAAGAACTAGATCTGGTTACAGATCTGGACCTAGCCGGGGCCGGAAATGCCAGTCTTAACTTAAAGTTTGACATTTGACCGGCTATTATGGACATCTCACACCATTAATGGTGCTTCACTGTAGCATGTAGGGGCTTTATCCGTCTTCCATAGGCTGAGATACAGCTACTGTTCCGTAATTTTAAACATTTTTTGCAAATTTGACGTTTTGACCTCCTTAATGACCTTTGACCCCAATATAAAAAAACCTCATACACACCGCGAAAATGCATTGTTACAGTTTAAATAAAATAAATCTACTATGCTTAGTTATGGAGATAAAAATTCTTAAAGTTATTTAGCTTAAAACCGGAAATGACGTCTAAATGACCTTTGACCAAAAAAAAAAAATACCGTGCATACATTGGGTAACAGTAATGCATATATGAAGTTTATGTCACTCTGGTCTGTTTACATTTTGAGATACAAATTTTTTGAACATTTTTGATAATTTTGGTTTTTGACCGGAAGTAACCCCTTAATGACCTTTGACCCCAAAACTTTAGGCATTCTAAAGACACTGGCTAGTAGCAATGCATGTGTGCTAATGGCGACTCTCTGCTATGTAATTTGTAAAGACAGTGACTTTTTGAATATTTTTTACACATTTTTCAGACTTTTACCGGAAATGACCCCTTAATGACCTTTGACCTCATTTTTAAAAAATAAGTTTTAAGCACTGTCACATGTTGTTTCATATGCACGAGTCACATGATCATTGCATGTAATTTGTGGAAGGAGTAGCATTTTTGTGAAATCAACATTTTTGGCCATAAGGTCAAGGTCAAAGGTCAGAGTCAGGTCAAAGTCAAATGTAAGGTTTGACCTAGTCCAGTGGTCATTTGGCTCAAGTATGGTTGAAATCTGTCAAAGCATAAGAGAGCTAGGGCGAAACGTGGCAAGTCACGCACGTGTTGCCAGAAGAAGAAAGATCCGATAGCATCACAAGACCTAGCCGGTGTCCCGGCTAGGTAAGAAAGAAGAAAGAAGAACGCGGAAAAAAGAATGCACAGCGCCGATAGCGGCTGTGCAAGAAACTAGACTTAGCTGTGGTCTAACCCACGAACACAGCCGTGTTGTGACCCCTAATGACATTTGACCCCAAAGTATATGAAAATGCCAATAGACATTGGCCAATGTCAATGCATGGGTGCACGTAGAACCATTTTGCTATGTTACTTGTGGCAGAAGGGACATTTTGAAGGTTTTTCGTCTCAGACCGGAAGTGACCCTTTAATGACATTTGACCCCAAATAAAAAAATACCACATATGAATTGGGTAACCACAATTCATGTGTGGACATACCGTTACTGTCCTATGTTTTTCTTAGCATATAAAAATGTTTGAAGGTTTTTCGTTTTATACCGGAAGTGACCCCTTAATGATCTTTGACCCCAAATCTGTGAGGACCTCATAAACACTGGGTAATAACAATGCATGTGTGCAAGTGGTGTCACTGTCCTACGTAATTTGTGGGAGAAGAAGCATTTTAAAGGTATTTCGTTTTGTACCGGAAGTGGCCCCTTAATGACCTTTGACCCTAAATAAAAAAAATACCATATATACACAGAGTAACTACAATTTATGTGTGAACATACCGTTACTGTCCTATGTTTTTCTTAGCAAATAAAAATGTTTGAAGGTTTTTCGTTTTATACCGGAAATGACCCCTTAATGACATTTGACCCCAAATCTGTGAGGACCCCATAGACACTGGATAATAACAATGCATGTGTGCAAGTGGTGTCACGGTCCTACGTAATCTGTGAGAGAAGAAGCATTTTGAGTTGAAATCACGTTTTAGACCCCTATGACCCCTGCGTGACCTTTGACCCCACGAGTTTCATATGACATGTAGGGGCATGGTCAATAATGGTTGTGACCAAGTTAGGTCAAAATCGGTGTAAGCATGTAAGTGCTAGAGCAAATGTAGTGGTCGGCAGAAAGAAGAAAGAAGAAAGAACTAGACTTAGCTGTGGTCTAAGACCACGAACACAGCCGTGTTGTTACCCCTTAATGACCTTTGACCCCAAAATATATGAAACCCCATAGACATTGGCTGATGTCAATGCATGGGTGCACGTGGCACAACTTTGCTATGTTATTTGTGGCAGAAGGGCATTTTGAAGGTTTTCGTCTCAGACCGGAAGTGACCCCTTAATGACCTTTGACCCCAAATAAAAAAATATCACATATGAATTGGGTAACCACAATTTAAGTGTGAACATACCGTTACTGTCCTACGTTTTTCTTAGCTAATAAAATTTTTTGAATGTATTTCGTTTTATACCGGAAGTGACCCCTTAATGACCTTTGACCCCAAATCTGTGAGGACCCCATAGACACTGGGTAATAACAATGCATGTGTGCAAGTGGTGTGACTGTCCCACGTAATTTGTGGGAGAAGAAGCATTTTAAAGGTATTTCGGTTTTTACCGGAAGTGGCCCCTTAATGACCTTTGACCCTGAATAAAAAAAAATACCACATATACACAGGGTAACTACAATTTATGTGTGAACATACCGTTACTGTCCTATGTTTTTCTTAGCAAATAAAAAATTTTGAAGGTTTTTCGTTTTATACCGGAAGTGACCCCTTAATGACCTTTGACCCCAAATCTGTGAGGACCCCATAGACACTGGATAATAACAATGCATGTGTGCAAGTGGTGTCACTGTCCTACGTAATCTGTGAGAGAAGAAGCATTTTGAGTTGAAATCACGTTTTTAACCCCTTTGACCCCTGCGTGACCTTTGACCCCACGAGTTTCATATGACATGTAGGGGCATGGTCAATGATGGTTGTGACCAAGTTAGGTCAAAATCGGTGGAAGCATGTAAGTGCTAGAGCAAATGTAGTGGTCGGCAGAAAGAAGAAGAAGAAGAAGAAGAAGAAGAAGAAGAAAGAACCTGTAAGAAAAAACACACAGCCGTGACGTTAGTCACGGCTGTGTAAAGAAAGAACCTGTAAGAAAAAAGACACAGCCGTGACTAACGTCACGGCTGTGTAAACCGTAAAGAAAGAACCTGTAAGAAAAAAGACACAGCCGTGACTAACGTCGGCTGTGTAAGAAGAAAGAAAGAACCTGTAAGAAAAAAGACACAGCCGTGACTAACGTCACGGCTGTGTAAGAAGAAGAACGCGGAAAAAAGAATGCACAGCGCCGATAGCGGCTGTGCAAGAAGAAGAAGAAGAAGAAGAACTAGATATATTGCAGCCTACGAAGGCTACGAAGTCAAACCGTGACCTTGAAGTGACCTCTGATGACCTTGAAAAGATTTGAAACACAATTGCATTTTCGTGAAAGATGTAGGCGCTAAGTTTAATAACAATCTAGCTAATAAAATAATTTGACATTTGGTGACCTCTAATGACCTTGAAATGACCTCCATTTTGTTTTATATCATATCAATATTATATATTCTAATTTAAAGGTAATTTGGACGAATTTTGAAATTTTACCCCTTTTGAACTTTGGTTGACCTCTGGTGACCTTGAAATAACCTCCATCATATTTTGAATCGTATCGTGATCACATATACTAATTTTCATTCGAATTGGACAAATTTTAGAATTTTAACCCTTTTGACCCCAAAACAGACCCCTCCCCATGTTCAAGCGAAATCTGATTATAACCCTATATGCACCCAATGCTAAAGTCATCTTGGCATTATTCTGATGATCACAGCACTTAATATGCAGCAAATAATGAAGTTTAAGGTGATTTTCAATAATCAACCCTATTTGACCCCTTCATGACCTTGAACTCAAAATCCGTGTTTATCCTATAGCCACCAGCTAAAGTCAGTGCATGTGTGTAAATCTCATCTCTGTACTATGTAATCTGTAGGAAAAGAAGCATTTTGAAGGTATTTGGTTATGTGCCAAAAATAGCCCCTGAATGACCTTTGACCCTAAATCTGTGTTTACCCCATAGACCCCAACTGTAGTCAATGCCGACGATTAAGTCTCATTACGCTACCATGTAATCTGTAGAAGAAAAAGCATTTTAGCCAAAATTACTCATGCGTGACCGTTGACCCCGAATGGGTCATGTCAAATGAAGGAGCTAGAGCTAATTATGTCAAGGTTGACAGAAGAACTAGATATATTTGCGGTCGCCTGTGACCGCGAGCATGCACAGCCGCCAGGTATTTTGAAGGTATTTTGTTTAACACCGGAAGTGACCCCTTAATCATCTTCGATCCCAATTGTGTATATAGCTTTTAGACACTGGCTATGCATGTGTGCAAGTGACGTCACGGTGCAATGTAATATGTGGAAGAAGAAGCATTTTTAGTGAAAATCTTGGTTTCTAACCGGAAGTGGCCCCTTAATTACCTTTGACCCCAAATGAAAAATACCATATATTTACTATGTAATAACAAATCATGTGTGAACATACCGTTACTCTGCTATGTTTGTCTGGCTAATAAAAAATGTTGAAAATTTTTGGTTTTTGACCGGAAGTGACCCCTTAATGACCTTCGATCCCAATTCTGTGATGAACTATTAGACTCTGGCAATAGCCGATGCATGTGTGCAAGCGATGTCACCGTGACTCTGCTATGTTTTTTCTGGCTAATAAAAATGTTGATCAATTTTGGTTTTTGACCGGCTCTAGGTTATGCATGTGTGCAAGTGACGTTACGGTGCAATGTAATATGTGGAAGAACAAGCATTGTTAGGGAAAATCAAAATGTTTGGTTTCTAACCGGAAGTGGCCCTTGAACTTTGACCTCAAATGAAAAATACTATATATTTAATATGTAATAACAAGTCATGTGTGAACATACCGTTACTCTGCTGGTCAACATGGCTGAAGGCATGTGGCTACGATGGCTGATCATAATGTTGACAGAAAGAAGAAGAACGCGGAGAAACGCGGCGAAGAACGCGAATGCACAACGCCGATGGCGGCTATGCAAGAAGAAGAAAGAAGAAAGTTTGGTCAAAATCGGTATAAGCATCTCACACTAGCATTTTACAGATCATGTAAAGAAGAAAGAAAGAAAGAAAGAAAGAAAGAAAGAAAGAAAGAAAGAAAGAAAGAAAGAAAGAAAAAAGAAAGAAAGAAAGAAAGAAAGAAAGAAAGAAAGAACTATGCTGCGAAGTCTAGCCGTGACCTTGAAATGACCTTGAAATGACCTTCACCACGTTTTGCATCATATCAACAACTGTGTGATATTTGACCGCACGATTGTCATGTGACAAAGCGTGGTCACGGGCAGTGATTGCCTGTGGTAAAGTTTGATATTTTACGTGTACTTCAAATAATTAATTGGTGTGGCCCTGCATTGCATACGTGCTCCGTGTAGATTTCGCCAGGCGCACAACACTAAATCCTTCCGCATTTGGTGTAACCCTTCATAGTCCCGGTAAAAAATAGTGCCTAAGCGAAATATATCGGCGTTCCGAGGGAACCGAATTTTGAGTGACTCTTGGTTGAGTTGATAGTTGATAAAAACGATAGAATAGGAGCTCAACCTTACACATTTGTTCAGAAAACGTTCCGAATCGAATGTGCATGGGTGACAGGCTCTCGGAACAATAGCATGGCCGTAACTGGGAAGGAGGCGCGAGTGTCTGCTAAAATTCGGGATGGCGCTGTTCAGGGTTTCGTATCTGTCAAGTTTGTCTTAATTTATTTCAAAAAATCAAATCTAAATACAAAATAATATTTAAGACATTTGTGCGATCAAAATATTAATAAATGATTGGAACGTTCTGATAATAATAAGGCTGATAGCACATGCGCCGATGACTGAATACTGAGAAGCCTACTGAGAAAAGTAGTAGGGCAATACAAGTGTGTAAAGTGACTTGCCGGAATCATTGCATGGTGAACGGAATTGCTTCAGGGCTTGGTAATAATCCTTAGAAAGCCTATTTAATATTATGTAATGTATAGTGAAGAATGAAAAGGATTAGAACCATAGTGTTGCTTTATCGTAGCAGTTGCCAATACACCGAATACACAGTCATAGTGGGTGATTAGAAAAGGTCGGGGACTCTATAAGACGATGATAAAATCTGTTTGGGCGTTCGCTGGCGCGGCAAATTCGGGATAAATCCTGGCAACTCATCTGGCACACATCAACTCGCCATCATGTTGTTTTCGTGTCAGATGGACGGTGAAGAATAACACAGAATTCCTATGACCGGTATAGGCTCTTATCGCGTGACTGATAGCCGATGCAGAGACTGCAGTAATTAAAAAGACCAAAATGACCCACTTAATGACGGTTGATCTAAAATCTGTGAAGACCCCCTAAACTACATTAGTCAATAAACAGTTTGAGTAAATTTCGTGGAATTTTGTCAACTGCTCTAGGAGAAGAAGGGAATTGCGCTAAATTGAAAAAGCGTGAAGAGATACAAGAGTCTAGCCGCCGCTCGGCTAGACTAAGAAGAAAGAAACCGCTGAGAAACAGGAGTCTAGCCGCCGCTCGGCTAGACTAAGAAGAAGAAGAAGAAGAAGAAGAAGAAGAAAGAAACCGCTGAGAAACAGGAGTCTAGCCGCCGCTCGGCTAGAGAAGAAAGAAACCGATGAGAAACAGGAGTCCAGCCGTCGCTCGGCTGGACTAAATACAAATTTTTATAAATTGCTTAAAAGTGAAGGATAAGTCATTCAAATTGTCATTTGGTATTTGTGAAATGCCAAATTTGCAAACAACGAAGAAAACAGCAGTATTGGTGAAATTGAAGCCCCATTCAAATTACAGATGCATGTAAATTGCCTTAGGGTGTCTTAAATACACAGCTTTCGGCTGAACCACTAACAGGCTATGTTAGCACATCTATGCATACTGCAGTTACTGTTCATTTTCCTATACACAGTGCTCTCACCATTAAGGTGTGACCTCTACAAACAGTGTATGTTAGAGGTATAGGGCATTTCCTAGTTAACGTCACTGTGTCAAAAACAACCGGCCAATATTTATAGTACTTTAGCTAATTTAGATATTTGGAAATATTCGCACTTTGGTGTTTTAGTAAGTAGGGCATGGCATGGCCTGGAAAATTCCCTGTGTAAATCGAATGCAACTTTTAGTGACTTGCTGTCAATCAAGAATAAGATATACATTACATGTAAACTAAAAGCTGAGTATGTGGGGCATCTGCAAATGTTTGAACCTCCCCGATATTTAAATGACAGATAACAGCAAAAACAGCTCCCATATCTGTCCATAACTTTGGTCAGTGCAGGGGTTTTTAAGTGGGTGATTATTGATTGGCAAGTGCCATATTTGGGCATAAGTGCAGTACAACATTCAATGTGGAGGATAGATTAGACTTTATCGATTGATTTTGCTGGAATAGTTTCTTCTTCCAAGCTGTTCTATTCCGTTCTGAGCTACATGCTTGGCTTACACTAGATTCATTCCTGTCCATTCTTTGATGTTTTTCTTCTGTCGTCCTCTCGCCCTTTCCCCAACGTTTCCTTCTTTTATCTGGAGTGTTTACTTTAATGCACTGCCACTTTCTCTGAGGATGTTATCAAAGTAGGTTCACTTTCTTGTCACCAACTCTCCAAGTAGCTGTCTATTCACTCCAAGTTCCCCAAAGATGCTCCTGTTTGTTCTTTTCTCTTTCCAACCACATTTCATTAGAATGTCATTAGCAAGCACCCGGTTCTCATCTGCGTTAGTCATAGTCCCGCCCTCCAAGCTGTAATGGGGGTACACTCCAATACCAGTATCTCGATCATTCCACAGGTCCTGAAGTTCAATAATTCTTCTTCCTTTGGCCATTCCAATCCTGGCTTTGATGTATGCCGTGCAATTTGCTTTGGATGCTTTCACCGAGCCCAGATACTTGAAGTGGTTGACCTGTTCAACTTCTTTGCCAACTATTGTGATGTTGACGTTGTACTCTTTTCCTTCTGCCTCTGCAACCAGCAGTTTTGTTTTCCTCACATTGAGTTTGAGATTCATGTCTTTGCCAGTTACATCTATTGCCGTTGCCAATCTTTCTATATGTCCTCTACTGATGTTTCAAGGAGTGCGGTGTCGTCTGCATATCGGAGGTTTGAGATTGGTATGCCTCCTACTTTGATGCCGCACGGTGTCATCGCCCCGATATCTTCATGGCAGAAATCACCATGATGGTAGATCGAATTCACTTGTTCTTCAATAGCCACGCAATTTTGTTCCGACCTGTTTAATAGGTTTGAGACGAAAAATGGGCCGAGGGACATCCGCCTAAGGCTACTGACAATAACCCGGTGACTGATCTCTGTAGATCTCAGTGAGCCTGGTACGTCATCTGCATCAGACTGCCTCCACAAGTGGTCCACATTGCGCTCGTAACGTGATATGTTTCGTTACTTCGATTGTTTACGATTTTGTTTTTCTGTTCTGCACAAATAAAATCTGAATTTTTGTCAGTTTTTTATTTCAAAACTCACGGTTGTTTGTCAATACGCTCGCTGATTTTTTGCTAATTATGAAAGGAAATGCCTATTTTAACATAACACATATCAAGTTAAAAACAATCATGGTATGGATTTTACTGTAGAAACATGACGAGCTTCACCTCCCAAGGTCGAATTTAAAAGTGATGGGTTAGCCCTTTTAGCTCTTTTTGATCGCAAAAAGGATGGATCTAAGGTTAACTGAAGTCATTTGGGTCTAAACATGGTAAACATAAACGCCGCCTTAGCCGGGCTTGGTAGGCGGCATGAAAAGAGGGGTGTGGTACACCCACCTAAATCCTTCGTTGATTTGACATCTTTTCACCGGATCTCGTTTTTAACACGCTCTACAAGGCTGTTTATAGAGGCACATTATTTGCATTAGAAGACAAGGTTGCTACGTTCCGACGTAGCAACCTTGGCTTATAGTGCGTCGGCACGCAAAGTAAATAAAAGGGTTTTTCCAAGTAAAGTGTTGGATACGTTCCGTTATGCCAATAGGCTTATAAAATAAACGCCATGTCAGACAAAGGTCTTTAAACATGGCAAAGGTTCGAAGTCAGCACAAAACATCTAACAGTATTTGCATTGCTTGACAGATTTCCTCCTAATATACACTTAGCCACACAACTGCATGTGTGTATTTTTCTGCAACGACTCGCAAAATTCTGTTAGAAATTATATATAGTTGTTAACTATACCCAATGTGTCAAATAATGTTGGCCATCGCCAATTCCTGTAATTAAAGTTGCAGTCACTTTCCAGATAACAAGGCATCACATGAATAAGGGTCAACGTTTTTTTACTTAGTTTTTGTTACTTTGCTTTTGTTTTTAAATGTTGTTATGATTTTGTGCTATTCTTTAAAAAAAACATCTGATTTGATTAAAAACGAAATGTTAAGTCATTGTGTAAAATGATTATCTCTGCCTTTCTAACTTTCTCATTTCATTTTACTTTTGTTTCTATTTCATAATCCCTATCCCTGTCATTTATATTTTTACATTTCTGGAAACTCACTTGCATTCGTTCTTCAAACACTATTCTTCACAGAACGATTCCTACATATCGTTATGAACACGGCAGAGTGCCGAATACGCAAAATTGCTGTACTGAGTAAACGGCTTTTGAAATTCTCGGTACCATTCCATTCCATTGTTATTCAAAATATTGAGAACATTCGTGGGCACTCATTTGAAATGTATATTATAGAAGTGAATGTCCACGAATTATTTGCAATACTTGCATGTTCTGAAACAATCGATATATTCCTCAAAACAGGTATTTACAGCTATCAGGCTTTATACTAAATCCAAAAAGGTGTTCACCGCAGATACCGCTTTGCAGAGAGATGCATGCGGGGACGAATCCGCATTCAGCTACGTGTAAACTATAACACTTATCCTTGATTTGGCGCTATTATGTAAAAATTACTGGTTGTTAGGCTATAGATTCTAAACTTGGTATATAAGTTATAATTCGTCATTCCGGTAATATTGAGTGAAAACTCAACTGTGCGTATTTTGGTATCACTGGATAGAAGATACCTATAGCTACCCATTGGTATAAAATATAACAGTATAGGACATGTGATATAGAAAATTCGGAGTTTCCAGCTATACTATACAATAGATCAACCTGATTTGTACAGCTAAGTATACGATTCGCCTTTTGGTCAAATTCATTAATCGGACTCAGGTGCGATTCGTCGAAATCACAATTTTTAATATCCACGTCTAGTCTGGAAGTAGCATTTATCATTAATTTTTCGTGGGAATGAAAGATCGCCTGGAACATAATTACAAGCATGCAATAACTCAATTTGCTGAAAATGCTCGATTCCTCACTCTGCCGAATTCATAACTATATCTTTGACATACTATTCATACCGTCCCATCTACAGTATTTGTAGACACATCATATGTTACTACAATGTATTTATGATATTCTTCCTCAGTTGCATTCATTGTTAATGCTTTCTAGTATAATTATCAGTTTTCACCGGTGAACTACGCAAACATCTCTTATTTACTTATCTCTTACTCTAGTCTTACGGATGTAAGATCAATGCTACAATGTCACATTTGTGGGCAATTATTTCTATTTCTAGTCGCCACGGCCTTCCCATTTGTGTTCTGTGGATTGTACAATATTTGTCGCTATTATATATGTATTCCAGGTAGTATAATTTGCCCTCCTACGTTATATCTGCCTACCCGGTATCCTATTACCGCACCTGGATTGAAGGTGTTCGTTAACCGTACATCATGAACGGATCTTTTATTCTAATCTGCAATTAAAAATCTAGAAGACCCGAGAATTCATTTCTTTTTCAAGTTTCTTGTAACCTATTTCTCTTCACCAAAATATTTGTTTCTCCCGTTTACTGGCATCTTCTACTGACTCTTGATCATGTTTCTATTTTAGCGCACGTACTTTAATAGGCGCGAAAGTAGATCTTTCCCACTTTATTTCTACTTCTGGCGCCAAAATAAACACTTGATATCAATCCGTTGACAGTGACAAATCCTCTGTGTGCTTTTACCGGCAAAATTTAAAACTCATGGAACACTTTGAGGAATCTTGACCTTTCAGTGTAGTGGTGCTGTTCACGAATGAATCTGCAGTTATTACCAAACAACAATATTGAGGATAAATTGGGTAATAAGTTGCTCGCCAAATGCATTATACTCAATAGCGGCCGTATTAATTCAAATCAAATTTCTCACGTTGGTGTAAGAATAATGACGGCACAAGTAGTGCCTACTACTACTACTACTACTACTACTACTACTACTACTACTACTACTACTACTACTACTACTACTACTACTACTACTACTACTACTACTACTACTACTACTACTACTATTACTACTGCTACTACTACTACTACTAGTACGTAAACTACGTGGTCTAACATCATCACAAGACATGCAAGATGAACACCCCAACATCTATATGCGATGCAAAGATACTTAATGTCCATCTATCACATTAGCTCATCATTGATGTTCATATCATATCTAACCAGACTTAGATACAGTGATTTAATGCATAGACCCTATAATTTGGCATCAAATATGCGAGATGCCAAGTATAATAAAGAAGGAAATGTGCCCCTATAACTTGCTTGACAGGTTTCAAATGCATATTTATAACAATAAAATGTAATACATGTTGATACAAAAAGAGAAAAATCAGTCAGCTTGGATATCGGGAAAGAAGAAAATGTACTTTTTGCATTTTAAATAGACTGTATACGTATTACTTTAGCTTTGTAAAGAAATGAAGGGGAGCAGAACGCGGGTACGGGTGAGGTGCGTTTGTGTATTGGTTGGGTGTTTAAGGGGAAGGTAGATTATGGTGTTTTGGTGCTATTAACTAATCGAATAAAAGGCCTGTTAGCAGATAGCTCGTTCCAGACGTACATTAAAAATGCATTAGTAAGTGATAAGATTTATTGCGAGTATTACACCGTGGATTCCCGTTTAGGATGTGAGTGTTTGTGTGTGCTAATAATATGTAGTGGTGTGGGTGTGCTTGAGCGGGTGCGGGTGCGGGTGAGGTGCGTTTGTGTAGCGGTTGGGTGTGTAAGGGGAAGGTAGATTATGGTGTTTTGGTGCTATTAACTAATCGAATAAAAGGCCTGTTAGCAGATAGCACGTTCCAGACGTACATAAAAAATGCATTAGTAAGTGATGAGATTTATTCCGTGGATTCCCGTAGGACAGAAAGTCTGCTTTAGTGACAAGTATTAGTGACTCGAGGAAAATGGGCGTACTCTCATTGAACCAGGATTTGGCTTTTTGGCTTTATTGCTTTCAATTATTCCCATTATCAATTATTACTATTACTCTGACTCTTACTATTATTATTATTATTATTATTATTATTATTATTATTATTATTATTATTATTATTATTATTATTATTATTATTATTATTATCATTATTATTATTTGCATCTCGTGTAGAAACCCAATTCATCCTCAATATTGTTGTTTGATAATAACTCCAGATTCATTCGCGAACAGCACCACTGCACTGAAAGGTCAAGATTCCTCAAAGTGTTCCATGAGTTTTAAATTTTGCCGGTAAAAGCACACAGAGGATTTGTCACTGTCAGCGGATTGATATCAAGTGTTTATTTTGGGGCCATAAGTAGAAATAAAGTGGAAAAGATCTACTTTTCACGCCTATTAAAGTACGTGCGCTAAAATAGAAACATGATCAAGAGTCAGTAGAAGATGCCAAAAAACGGGAAAAACAAATATTTTGGAGAAGAGAAATAGGTTACAAGAAACCTGATAATGAAATGAATTCTTGAGTCTCTTAGATATTTAATTGCAGATTAAAATAAAAGTAATTACACTCATATGATGTACTGTTAACAAACACCCTCAGTCCCGGTGCGGTAATAGGATACTCGGTAGGTACAACGTGGGAGGGAAAATTATACAACACGGAATACAATAGGGACACAATTAAATTAATACAATGGCAGATAGTGACAAATTATGTACAATCAACATAAATGGGAAGCCCGTGGCGACTAGAAATAGAAATAATTACCCACAAATGTGACAATGTAGCAATTAATCTTACCTCCGTACAAATGAGAGTCAGATTTTTGCGTGTAATACACCTGTGAAAACTTAATTATAAAACTTAATAATAAGTATTAAATACATGATAATTATACCGGAAAGCATTAACAATAAATGCAATCTGTTAGGATTCTTATTAGAAAAGCGTGAATGGGTCTATAGATACAACAGATGGGACAGAGATCAAAACGGTTAACCCATCACTTTTAAATTTGACCATGGGAGGTGAATCTCGCCATAATGTTTCTACAATAAAATCCATACCATGATTTTTTTTTAATTTTTAGTTAAAAATAGGCATTTCCTTTCATATTAAGTCATTCAAATTTTCATTTGGTATTTATTTGAAATGAAAAAGTTGGCAAAAAACGAGAAAACAGCAGTATTGACGAAGTTAAAGTCCCGTTCAAATACATGTAGCTATACTGTCAGTATATAAATTACAGATTCATATAAATGCCTTATTTTGTCTTGAATACATGGCTTTCGGCTGAACCACTAGCAGGCTATGTTAGCACATCTATGACAAAGACAAAGGCACTGAAATCTGAATTTTGATGATTTTTACGATATCGTCCGGATGAGCAAATCACTGAATGGGCCTTTAACCCTCGTCATACAAAAAGTGAGTGTGGTGTGTGTGGGGGGGTTGTTTGTTTGGGGGGGCTGTGTCAGCCCTCTTTTCATCCGGTACAATAAATCTCTCATATTTAAACCCAAAACACTTCGTCGGTCACAACACATAGTGGCGGACGTGCAGGACAATTTGAAAATATGTTTGCGAGAAAAACGCGTTTGAAGAATATGCTACTAACATGACTAATAACATAGTCAGTACTCATCAAATATTATCTCTCATTGGACCGATTCCATTTGAAATTGAAGATAAAGGTTAAACTATTAAACTTAAATAGTTAAAAAGGATAACTTTTATAGGATATATCTAGCTCTAAACTTATACGTCACTATGTGAAACAGAAGATTTGGGGCTTTCGGCACGTTTTTTAAGCTTAGGTCGCACGTATGCTACTGTGTGAAACGGACCATATCGATATTTCAGTGGCTTTTTGCACATTAAACCACATCGCGTGAACATACTAGCGCAGTGCGATATATTCAAAAATTGTTCTAACCTATTGCTATGGTAGTTAATCTTGTTACATCATTACTTCTACTGCGAATACTGTTGTACATAATAATCATAATTATTAACCCGAATTTCTCAGTTTTTTGAGGGAGAACTCGCTTTATGACGTCATAGTGACATTGCCCTTGGTATTTTTGTACTCATTTTGGTATCACTGGATCGATGAGACGCGTAGCTATCTCTGTGTATCTATACATTGGCATCCCAATAATAATTATGATAGCAAATACTAAATATATGTAAGCAATTTCTTGCTTTTTGTGTAACTCTAGTTTCCGCACGTACATTTTCGGGCACTGATATCATAAGCATCTTCTTCCCCATCAACCACTTGAACCGTATACTGGACTATGTGTTATCAAATATTTAATACGAATTTGCAGACATCTAGCTAACACTCGTTGTATTAACAGACTACGTAAGGTAAAACAGAACAAAACGATACACTTACATTATTTTGTACTTGCTTAATTGGAATACTTTTCACTGTAATGCAACATCGCGTGTGTAAAATGAATAAAACTACTGTATATTTTGTAACCGCATCCCTTCGTAAGTTTGTGTGATGTCTAGCGTTTTAAACATCATTTCTAAATTGTATTGGCACCTCGGTAAATTGGAAAGTAATATAAATGACACTCAAGATCCGAGTGTGAATGTGAATATGTTAATTCTATAGCTGATACAAAACTCCCGGAAGATAATGTGCATGTGCTTTATCATGTTTATAGTTTTGCAATGTGCGATAGATATAAAAGTCTAATATAAATGCTTTTCATTGTTGATGGGATGTAAAATTATGACCCCTGAGCTATTCAAGATTTCCAACGTCAAAGTTTACAGGGGTCAGTATTTGAAACTGATCAGAATGTGTCCAAAACAGTGGCAAATTATTCAGCTGACCATAAGGAGTCAGAAAATATTTCACCTATCTAAACTCATGTATCAGAACATATTCTGAGCAGTTTTATACTGTATGATTTAAACTTGAAATTATATATTGCATAGATATTGGTGAAATTATATGCTTTTGTACCACCAATTGAGCAATAATCAGCGCAGAAGAAAACATCAACTGGGAAAACCATCTAACCTGAGAAATATTTGCTTGCAACCGGATTTAGTATTGAAATTACACCACCCTTAGCACACATTCTTGAAAAGTACAACATTTCTGTATCTTCTTTTGTATTGTGCCCTTAGATGTCATTTTTATGTTGGCATCATATAAGACACAATTAAACAAATGCCAATGCTAACTTGGATCAGATTATGATCAAAATGTCATCTAATTTGCAAACCACTCGGTTGGAATCTTGATATATCCCTTTGAATTACTTCTTTAAGTTTATTTACGCTGTTCTCCCAGGCAGCTATTTCTAATCTTAATCCACAATACACTTAAACCAGACAATTTATTTGAGTGCTTGGGTGTTAAAGCATAGCACATCAGCAATATGAGAGCGCCTCAAATAGCATCATTGACGCACGTGTAATTCTAAAATACACACTATCATCTGCAGTAAGACATTCAACTGCCTATAGAAATAGCATAGTTATTAACATCCATTTAAGGTGGTTGGTATGTTTTTTGCGAATGTTGGTTTTACCTTATTTGGAGGTAGCAGCGTGGATATTAGCAGAAAAAACTTAATATCACAAATTTACTATGCGACCTGTTCCAATATACTAGTATGTGATGCGACAAACACGAGTTTTTTTCAGATGCCAAATCACAATGTTGATAGGATAAACTGGTGGTCTGAGATTGTCAATTGTCAGTCAATCATTAACTTTTACATATTTTAACTCGAGTCGGAGCCTTCAGGTCATATTTTTCCAGTTCTGCTTATTTTCTTTAATTAGATGAATTTGGGTACCCCAAGTTGTGAAATGTCCCTTTTAATTTGCAAATTTCCTTCTCAAATGTGTTTGCCAAGGACATGGGTTACATTATGTCGAAACAATAAGGTTCGCTATTATGTCGAATTTGAAATAAGCTTCGCTTTGTCTAATATGAAATACGTTTTATAGCTAGGTTTATGGTTAGTGCTAGTGTAGGGTTATGGGTTAGACTTAGGGCTAGGACAGGGGCTATATTTGACAAAGCGATTTGTTACATAGCCAACCTTTGACATTGCGAGCTAAAACCGGGTACATGAGGTACATAGAGTACAAAGGTCCATGCAATCCAATAGGCCTATACACCGGAATATAACCTCGTCCACTTTCATACTCATTCTGATCTTCTTAACACAACACACCGCTGGGTCAGAAGCTAGATTTGCGTAAATATTCGTATAAAAGTTCTTCTTTTTGTACCCTTTAAGTTCACTATAATCGTGCAATTTCCATACGAATCTGAATTGGTCCAGTCGATTGGTCCTCTAGAATTAGTATAGAAACACCGCGGAGAAAGCACCAGATGTTTATTACATGCATTTACTTCGCTCTTTGTTGGTGGTGTGGCTGTAAGGCGACAGAAACGATGCAATGTTGAAGGTCTCTTGGGCATATCATCTACGTACTATATATAAATTTAGATTAACGAATAAGTATTCGCTCTTCGAAAATCCAAATTGTTGTTTTCATTTGAGTTAAAAAGAAAAGAAAAGAAGGACAGGTTTTATGCGGTTGTTTCTGAACATTTTCTGCTAAATTATGGAATCGTTTCTTCAAATGTTATAACATCTTCTCTGGTTATAAATAGTCAGGAGACAAGGGACATAAATGCCGCTGATGACCAAAATAGAGTTGTTAGCCGCCATTACATTTGTGTTAAGATTCTTAGAACATAACAAACAAAATATTAAAACACTCTTTTTGTCAAATGAAAAATGGTATGAAACAGTTAAAACATTTTTACTAATATCTTTTGCAACCAATTGTAAAATTGAACATAAAATATTAAATTTGTGAGCATTTATTACTCTATTATTATTCTTTAAATTTGTCATTGAAATGGTACGAAATCATACAAAATTGCATGTTTTTATCCCCTCAAATTGCAAAACTTTGACTTTTATTACAAATTTAGTACTAAACGATTAAGATTTAGCAGTGTTTCATTTAGCAAAACAGAATAACATTCCTTTAATCCCAGAAAATTAGTGCTGTATTTTCTGGAATAGGGAGTAATATCATTGAAGACAAAACCCCGTAATTTATGTCATCTTAATTAACTCACACAATTAATCAAATTTGCTTCATATTATTAATTTATTTAACCGAAATGATTGGCGGTCTAATCACTGCTATTGTTCGCCTGATTTATTTTCCTTCGTGGGGCACTATTGTGGGTGAAGACAATGGCGGTTATCATCAATTAATGTCCATTTATTTCATATGTATTTCAGAAATGTCTTATTCCATCTGCTTACAAATCGTCAGCCTGCTACGCTAATTGCCTAAGTCATTTTTACATGTTTCTCATTTGCAATTTTGATTTTCTGAGTAATAAACCCATAATTAATCAAATTTCCAGCCGCATTCTTCATTAACTTGTGGAATACCAAAAGAGATGTATTCCACAAGTTAATGAAATATGCGTCTGGAAGTTTGATTAATTATGGGTTTATTACTCATAAAATCAAAATTGCAAATGAGAAACATGTAAAAATTACTTAGGCAATTAGCGTAGCAGGCTGACGATATGCTTTATCATCTATAGCTTCACAGTATTCTATTTTAGTAATGTAAAGAGGGAATAAAAACCGGCCTATTTAATTAAACCTGTGCTCTCTTAATCAAGTTATGTTTTGCCACCGGGATGCATAATATAAATATATTAGGGTGATATTATAATTTTGAATGCACAAGGCATGTCGGCGTCTGCAAGCTAAACGACTTAAGGGTTCGTGTGCAGGTTAGTATTCGCACGATCTGATCCATCCAGACCGATATTGGAAATTCTGAATTGAAACAATGACACAAATTAGGAGCAGAGGTAATAGAAAACATACGAATATTTACATTTTGAATTGTTGCAATTTCCCAAACATATATAATATAGCGCACTAAATATAAAATATAATATCTTGATATCTTTAATAAAAAGAATTACTTAAATCCATAAACGCAAAAAGCGGGCTAATTTGCTAATTCGCGCTTTGAGATGTTCTAAGTAAACTAAATATAGGATATTTCAACGCCTCAATAAAAGATTATTAATGAAACCTGTGTCGGACATCCATTGTAACACGTGACACATAGTGCAGTTTGCTGCACACCAAACATGATTCGACCTTTGCAGTACTTAAACCTGGTTAACAGGAAATTACTCCAGCAAAATCAATCGATAAAGTCTAGCCCATCCTCCACATTGAATGGTGGACTGCACTTATGCCCAAATATGGCACTTGCCAATCAATAATCACCCACTTAAAATCCCCTGACTCGCTCCACTGACCAAAGTTATGGACAGATATGGGAGTTGTTTTTGATGTTATCTGTCATTTACATATCTACCAAAAAACGTTTCAAAACGTAAAAAGTGGCCAAAGTTTAAAAAATCTTTCCTGTGTGGCTTTTCACCCTTTTTTAAACTTGGTCCCATTTAGTAAAGTAGCATTAACATGAAGAATTAGTCCTAATTTTTACATGCAATAATGTGCTCTTATAGTTTAAGACTGTTCGAAAGCGGTGCAATATGACGTAGGCTATGTATTATCATTGCGTGTTCATAAAGAGTAGTAGAGTATTATATATAGTTAGCAAATTGACTGTGTGTCAACCTGCTATATATAGGCCCTACATCTGTACATAAGGCGCAGAATCGCACATGACGATGAAGAATTTAACAAAGTGAGTATTTGCTACTTTTTCTAAAATACATTATAACGTCTATACGGAAAAACTTCAATTACGCACGAACATTAATTCATTTGCTCTACAAAATAAACACTGACAACTAAGAAAATCAACAAGTAGCCTATTATAGATGACTTCGTATGGGTCTTTAGAAACTTTCATAAATGGGACCAAGTTTAAAAAAGGGTGAAAAGCCACACAGGAAAGATTGTTGAAACTTTGGCCACTTTTTACGTTTTGAAACGTTTTTTGGTAGATATTAATTCTTTTTTTGAGGTACAAAATATTGCGCGGTAAGTGGTTCTTTGTAGCCATGCGAGGCGAACTAGTTGGATATCCATATTTCGCGGTTAATGGTTCTTTGTAGCCCTGCGGGGCAAACTAGTTGGATATCCATAATTCGCGGTGAGTGGTTTTTTGAAGCTCCGAGGGGCAAACTAGTTGGATATCCATATTTCGCGGTTAGCGGTTCTTTGTAGCCCTTCGGGGCAAACTAGTTGGATATCCATATTTCGCGGTTAGCGGTTCTTTGTAGCCCTGCGGGGCAAACTAGTTGGATATCCATATTTCGCGGTTTGTGGTTTTAACGACCCGTGACCACCCCAATCAGCTGCATACCGCATCCTGCTATTTTAATTATCAAAATACTTTTTTTTTTTAATGCTATGGGGTAAAAGAATTATTTAAAAAAATAATAGCTGAACCCAATAGTTCAGCCAGGAACTGGAAACGACATATTGATGACTTTATATAGAGTGCATTCAATAAACCCAAGCGGAACGAGAGTTGCTAAGTAACCGCTATCCGAACCATAAACACACATGCATGATCAGAAAATTAGTGTTCAATATAGAGTGCATTCAATAAACCCAAGCGTAACGAGAGTTGCTAAGTAACCGCTATCCGAACCATAAACACACATGCATGATCAGAAAATGAGTGTTCAATTTCCTCATAGCATACCACGTTGTACACACGTCAGTCGAATTTGGCGGTGATGGTTTGTTAGCCCTCCAAGTTATATAACATCGTTCACTTTGTGTTGAACATTGTACGTGGGCCTCGCTGTAAACATAAAGATCAGTATAGACGAATCCAAGTAGCCAAGTCATGGTCAGGATTTGGTCGGACATCTTTGGGTAGCCGCTAGCACCAACCTGGTGCTTTGAGCGTCCAATTGTGCAAATAAAAGCCGCCTAACACCTAGAGAAGATGCAATGACGAGGAGGGTTAATAGAATAATAGCTAATAATATATATAATGGAGATAATTCCGCCGCATTCTATTCATAGACCGTACATAGTGCTTTTGTTCGCAAGTACATCAATGCATAGATACCGCGTGCAGTTAATCCGATTATTATGTCACTTCAACAGCGAATAGACCATGCTGTGTGTTTTGTCGAAGGGAACTGTATTGTGTTATTCTTTTGTCTGCCTGTGTTTTCGCGGAAGGTGTAAAACGGGTGATGGAATGCAGTTTAAAATTTCCGCCAAGGCCGAATCATTTCACATTTTGAGTGCATTGTAGCCGACGGCTACCCAACTAAAGGCTGCTAGTCAGGTGTAGGAATGCGTGAATTTAGATTCGTCTATACGCTGTAGAAGTGACGTAGTTAATCTGATTAACTACCATAGCAATAGATGAATACAATTTTGGCTATATGGCCCCATACTACACCGTTCATGCGGTACCGATGCATTGAACCATAGATGTCAAAGAAATGCTAATCACTCGAACCTCTAAGCACAGCTGTAAGATTAGTCTCTTTGAAAAGAGCGGTATTGTATTCAATCTATTATTATGATTGAAGACAGGTGATGAGTGCAACCTGCTGCAGTGCAGCGCGGTATATTCAAAAATTGTATTCATCTATTGCTATGGTAGTTAATCCGATTATGACGTCACTTCTACGGCGTATAATCAGTGTGATATCATTTCAAGAGGTCACTTCCCGATTAAGCTAAACAGCCTATGTGGAGGAATTGTATGCATGAGCAACCACATAAATGATAAAGTAATGAATACCCTCTATTGTTACTTTTACGACATTCGATTACATGGAGTTGCGACGAGGGCGCGAGATTTGATTTCTTAATATACTTAAGTTGCCCTTCAAAATGCCTAAAAATCATCAAGATATTCGAATACTGTCTAAAGTTATGTAAAATTGTGTAAAATTTGTATGATTTATCGCACATAATTTCTGCGTAGCGTGGAGAATCATTTACATAGGATTTTGGAGAAAAAATGTAATAATTTTAGGGAAATATAGAATGGTGGAAGAAACAAATGAAACATTTTCCTGGAATGTGTAGACCATACTGTTTCTGTTCCTATTGATTTCTATACTGAAATAATTCTTAAAATGAAGTTGTTGGATGATTTTAGTTGGCATTTCTAGAGTGTAAACATGTAGGCAGATAGTAGATCATTGTTGAGACGGCACTCTATTCACGAGATTTCTTTTCCAACGCCAAAATAGCACGAATTTTGGTGGTTTGCGAGTGAAGAGTGTCCGCACTATCGAATGACTACGTAACTGTTCAATAGGTTTTTGTAAATGGGCTAGTGTTAGTGGGTAAGATGTACGTCTCTTTTGCATTGTTAAGACAAGCCACGCGGTCTCTGCTAGGTCTTTCGATCATCGTACTATGCGTGTTTAGTCAAACGAGGATAATTTGTAAAGCAGATTGGTAATGGTGAGGATGTTGCCCTTTTTTGACGACTTCTGACTTTTGGTAAGCCCAAAAATAATCAATAAAATCGTGTTTAAGATATTTGCGGGGATATTTGGGCGCTACAACAATTTAGAAAATAAATGGGCACTTCTCGGTTGGATATTATAAGTATGATATATTTTCGATGGTAAAGTTTGTAGTTTTTATAAATGCAATTTATTAATATTATATAAAAAGCACATATAAATATATTGTAAGAGTATGGGATAATTTTGAAAATTAATAATTGCGAAACGCCGGCTGTAGAGATCAGCAATAAGTGTGTATTTCAGGAATTGCCGCGATTCCTGCAGTAGTTTTTATGAACAGAATACAATAGCGGATACAATAGCGAATTCAATAGAACTCTATTACGGGTAAATAAACCTCGTCGCGCTGCTAAATTTCACTTCTTATTTTTTCATTAACTAACCGTTATTTCATCAAGTAACCGTTATTTTTAAACTTTGGAAAACCTCGACCGAGGTTTTTAATCAGGGAGGTACGAACATTTGCAGATGCCCCACCTACCTAGTTTTTAGCCTACATGTAATGTAAACATATTCTTGATTGACAGCAAGTACAAAACATATCCGTGTTTGATGCTTTTTGATTTTTTGGGTCGGTCGTGTCTGGGCAAACAAACACTATTTTTGGCCTAATTAGCAGTGTATCAGGTGGAAATTACATGTCCGTGGGATTTTAGCCAAAAATCAATTTTACTTTAATTTTGTACATATAATTGTGTACGTTAAAATGTCCCAATTTTGCTTGGGCGTGCCCAGTTTATGACGTCATATTACGTGGGGTATGTTTGTACTTAGTTTGGTATCATTCGATTTTACACATAGCTATACATTTATGCCAAATATAACACTATATTTTGTTTATTATCGAAAAATACGGTATAGGGGTTGCAACAACAACCCGACGTAGTTCGTGTTACAACTAATGGCTAGTATCGCTCCTTGTGGAGACACACTTGGGTCTTGATGGGACCACGCACAAGCAAAATGCTTAAATCACAAAAGACAAAGGGAATAAAAGCCACTCCCAAAAAACACAATTGAAACGTGTGCAGAGCCTATAGTGTTAGAGTCTAATGCAGCTTTAAGGTTAACAATATGTCGTCATGACTAATTCCGCCAGCAGGTTGTAAACATTGCCAAATGATGTGCAACGTGTGCTTGTCAGTTACATTTTAAAGGATAACTATTTTATCTTAGAATATTATTGTTTGTTCATCACTTTTGCCATCAAAACTGTTGTAATTCTTAGCACATTTGTTATGAGATCGATGTTTTACGCCAAGACAATGGTACCACGTGTTATAATGGATGTCCGACACAGGTTTCAATAATAACCTCTTATTGTTGCGTTGATATATCCTATATTTGCTTGGGCCATCTTAATTAAATGTTTTATCTCAAAGCGCGCATTAGTAAATTCGCCCGCTTTTTGCGCGTTATGGATTTGAGTAAATTTCATTTTTCCCAGGTTTTTTTTTCAAATCTACCAACAAAATCTCACTTCTGACCTTGTCAGACGTCAAAATAGCCTAAATCATAAATCTCAAAAAAAAATCTTCATGTTGACCACAGTGAAACCTCCTTGAGATATGAAAAGGTGGTATATTATTGTCAAGAAGCTTGTCGCACAGATTTAAAAAAAATAAAGTAAAAAGTAAAAAAAAAACCTCTAAAAAACGTATTACGCATTAGGTTTTCAACTTGGAAAGGGCTTTGATCAATGGATGAGTCTGACACATCAAAATTCAACATTATTTCCAAATATCTTGTAGATTAATTGTATACATTCTGGACATTTCAAGAGTATCCAACGTTGCATTTGGAAGAGGCAGGTTTTTCAATACACATCAAAATAACTGATGGCTACCAATCATTATCATTACAGCCTGTAACGAACTAAGTGCTTGTTTATAATTCGTTATGAATTCGGCAGAGTGACGAATCGAGAAATTTGAGTAAATTGAGTTATTGTATGCTTATGATTATGTTTCAGGTGATCTTTTATTTCCACCAAAAATTAATGGTATATCTTACTCCCAGACGTAGATACTGAAATTTTGATTTGGACGAATCGCGCCTGAGTGCGATTAATGAATTTGACCAAAAGACGAATCGTATACTTAACTGTACAATTCAGGTTGATCTATAGCATTGCATAGCTGGAAACCCCGAATTTTCTATATTAAATGGCCTTTACTATTATATTTGATACCAATGGATAGCTATCGGTATCGTCTATCCAGTGATACCAATTTAAGTACAAACATTCCCCACATGATATCGCTATGGCTTAATAATGTGAGTGCGCCCTCGTGAAATCCCAAAAATTATACGCAAAATATAGGCCAATTTTGTTATTTCTGCTTTAAAATCATCAAGTTTTTACTAAATACTACAGGGATGACTATTTATAACTTATATATCAAATTTAAAGTCTACTGCCTTAGAACAACCAGTAATTTCTACGCAAAATTACCAAATCAAGAATGCGTGCTATGGTTTACACGTATAGTTGAATGCGTATTCAACCTCGTATACAACTGAATATATGAATACAAAAGCCACCCAAGTCCATACTTTGGCCAAATTGAGTTAAGCATGGGAAAGTGTTGCTATACATAGGCCTGTCATATGTATGAAAGAACAACTCAAATTCATCCTCTGTGTCTAATGAGCATGCGAAAAATAGCATGTATTAAAGAATCAACCCAAGTCCATGATTTGAGTCTTGTAACACATTGATTGAAATCCAGTATGTATAAAAGTCCACTTGTAACACATTCATTGCTGGAGAGTGACTTTTGAAAAAAAATTGGGTTTAATAAAGGAACGTGTGTGGTTTATATTACATGGCAGAATGCTTATCAACATTACACATACATGTGTGCTTTATTTTGTATTATCTTACTAGTGGTAATCTCATTCCAACGTTGTTGTCTTTGTATATGATTCAAAAAACCATCCAAAATTTAAAATGAACCCTACAAAGTCCCTGAAATGCTAATCGTCATACTTTATACAGTTTAATCTACTCATTTGCACGTAAAACTTACCATATTGACCAGGTAAATCTAACTTAAGGAATTAAAATGATACACAGGTTTTTCTCTCAAAATCACTTCCCATGGACTTGGGTGGGTTTTGTATTCATGTATTCAACTATTTGCGCAGTGGTAGAGACATTTTGGATTTAGCATAAAGCCGAATAGCTGTAAATACCCGTTTGGGGAGATGATATCGATTGTTTCAGAACATACAATTATTGCAAATAATTATACAATTATTGCAAATAATTCGTGCACATTCACTTCTATAAGATTTCACACCACCAAATAGAATTATATGGTTGTGTGCCCTTAATTTCACTTCTCATAATGCAATTTAAGCATTAAAATTAGCAGAAATTTGCATAATTTTAGCCAAATTTGGATTGGTCATGATTAGTAATATAGGTTTTCCCGTCCAATTTCAAACTTTGGTCGTTCAGTTTAGTATAAGTTTCATTCATTTTCGCGCGAAATTGAATGAACGCTTACATTCTCGATTTCAATTTAGCAAATGTGCAATCTATTTCATTAATACGCATTCAAAATTCTAAATAGTGCACCCAATTTCGCACATTGTGCAGCAAATTTCGCAAATTGTGCAGCCAAATTCACGTGGCCTTGAATTCAGAGCCTATTTGGAAATACAAATTCATATATGCGGAAACAAAATGGAAAAATGTTCAATCGAATTCGCAAAGTGCAGAATCAAATCCAGAAGTTCTTAAATATTTTACAATGGTTCAAATATAAAAATGCTATTTATCGTGTTTATATTGAACATTAGATAGGCCTACATGTATCGTCAACATTGTTCAAACAAGCACGTTGCTATATTAATTGTGAAGGGAAAACATATTTTTAAGTAATGTTTAAAATTGCCGTATGCATAGGCCTAGTAAAAAGAAAATGAATTATAACTAATTATAATATTCAAAAGCATTTTCCCGGTTTAGTTCAGAAGTGATGTATGTCCCATAGTTCAATCAAGCTCAGTGTAGTTAATCATAATTATGAAAATATAATGAAACTCTTCCTTTACGTTAATGCTACTTCTTCATACGATAGGTCTTTTTAAAATCTTCGTATTTTTAATTGTATAATATGTATCGTATAAGAATAAAAACTGAATGAACACAGTCAAAACAACATCCTGAAATTAAATAGCTAAGCATATTTTGCAGTCGACTTATAAACATATCCTTCACATCACAACCTATTTAATTGGACCCATTTCGTGTCCATTTCATTGTGTGAAAATCTGTACTATATATAGGCCTATAGTATAACATTTTATTAATTTTTATTCGGGGGGCACCGACCATGATTGGGGGGCACCGGGTCTGATTGGGGGCACAAGCCGTTTTTCGGCCATTTTCCTGTGGGATTTTTAAAATTTCAGATCGATTGGGGCACGTGCCACCCCGTGCCCCTATGACGCTACGCCACTGGATTAACTGACATGTTAAAGTGTTAATATTGCTAACACCCGAACGTGTTAAGCGATGTTTTAAACATATTTTAATGCATTCGTATTTGCAAGCATTAATGTGTTTATAAATGAACACTGTCAGACTGTACCTAAAGTATACTTCTCATTACAAGCATTACCCATTAAAACATGTGTGTTTATTCTGTGTTACATAGGGCTACTCACTTTTTTTCTGCTGCAACGTAGACGTAGGGCCTATAGGCCTATGTCAGTATACTTGAAAATGCGCATAATTTCAAATTGAATTTCTTTTCGCTAATTAGATTGTCAATGCATGAAATTGAAAATAGGATTAACAACGTTTCGCAGTCCCCCGTGCATCTTTGGCGAAATTGATTGCCTATTTCTTTAAATTAGACGTCTAATGGTGAAATTGAAACATTCGAGAACGAAATTGAATTCACAATAATGAATTGTTCTGATCATACATTAATTTGATTGAACTAAAATGAAATCAATTGCTCATAATGCGAAAAAGAAATCGGGATTCGTTGCGATCATTCAATCTTGCGCGAAAACGAATGACACTTTTATTAAATCAAACGCACAAGTTGCGAAATTGACCAGGAAAACCTATATATATTAATTCCTGCTAAAGCAATTTTAACGCCATAGAACTGTCCCGGGAGTTCAATTCCATTATGGCCTGTACACCATCCGCGATAATAAAAACGCGTAAAAAGGGTAGCTACTAGTATTCGTGGGTAGGCACGATACGCGCGTATCGTGTTTAGGGTGTCAAAAACATGAAATGAAATTTAGGGTATGAAATTTGATGCAAGGAATAAAATCCCTGTTTAGGATGTGAAAACAGGCACGTGTTACCTGTTTAGGGTATCGTTTTAGCTAAGGGTTAAATCCTTGTTTAGTGTGCTTTTCAAAAGTTGATTATCGCGGATGGTGTACAAGCCACAATGAGAGTGACCCCCGGGAGAACTGTTCACGTGATAGGCCTGTCCAAGTCAGGTAGAAAGAACCATACGCAAAAAAAATACCAACCACCTTTAATGGATGTTAATAACTATGCTATTTATATTATGCAGTTGAATGTCTTACATCACATGATAGTGTGTATTTTAGAATTACACGTGTGCGTCAGTGATGCTATTTGAGGCACTGTCATATCGCTGATGTGCTATGCTTTAACACCCAAGCACTCAGATAAATTGTCTGGTTTAAGTGCATTGTGGATTAGAAATAACTGCCTAGGAGAACACTTGCAATGAACAAGAAATAATTAAAAGGGATATATCAAGATTTCAACCGAGTGGTCTGCAAATTAGATGACATTTTCAACCATTTCTTTGAACAAGTTCATTTGGAATCTTGGATTCAACAGTAAACATGGTTTATTTTGAACAATTCCAGTGAAAAATGATGTTGACTACTCACCGTTTAGTGACGTTTCACCACCACACTCTAGTGGTTTCATCAGACTGAAGGAAGAAATCAGATTTCATCAGTCTAAAAGGAAGCAGTCAGATGTGATGAGTTGCCAGTCTGATGAAACCACTAATGTAGTGGTGAAACTAAAAATGTGAGTAGTCAACATCATCTTTCACTGGAATTGTTCAAAATGAACCATGTTTACAGAATTATCTGAACCAAGTCACTAGCATTTTGTTTAATTGTAATTTTGTGCCAACATAAAACTGACTTCTTAGGGCGCAATACAAAAGAAAAGAAATTTTTCAAGAGTGTATTTCTCTAACATATACTTATTTGTGAATTGTAATATTTCAAAATGTCAATCTTAGTGTGTTTTCTATGATTTTTTCCTAATTTGTGCCATTGTTTCAATTCAGAATTTCAAATGTCGGTCTGGACGGATCAGATCGTGCGAATACTAACCTACACACGAACCTTTTTAATTCGTTTAATTTGCAGACGCCGACAGGCCTTGTGCATACAAAATTATAATATCACTCTAGTCTATTTATTATATTATGCATCCCGGTGGCAAAACATAAACTTGATTAAGAGAGCACAGGTTTAATTAAATAGGCCGGTTTTTATTCCCTCTTTACATTACTAAAATAGAATACTGTACAGCTATAGGTTAAGCATATAAACAGATGGAACAAGAAATTTCTGAAAAATGGATATTAATTGATGATAAAGGGCATTATTCTTCACCACAATATTGCCCTACGAAGGAAAAATCAGACGAACAATAGCAGTGATTAGAACACCAATTATTTCGGTTAAATAAATTAATAATATGAAGCAAATTTGATTAATTATGTGATTTAAATTTGATTAAAGGTGAAGTTAATTAAGATGACATAAATTACGGGGTTTTGTCTTCAATGATATTACTCCCTATTCCAGAAAAATACAGCACTAATTTTCTGGGATTGAAGAAATATTATTCTGTTTTGTCAAATGAAACATTGCTAAATCTTAATCGTTTAGTTCTAATTTGTAATAAAAGTCAAATTTTGATATAGTTTTGCAATTTGAGTGATTTTGGAAAACATGCAATTTTGTATGATTTCTTACCATTTCAGTGACAAATTTAAAGAATAATAATAGAGTAATAAATGCTATGAATTTGCTCACAAATTTAATATTTTATGTTCACTTTTACAATTGGTTGTAAAAGATATTAGTAAAAATGTTTTAACTGTTTCATACTATGTTTCATTTGACAAAAATAGTGTTTTGATATTTTGTTTGTTATGTTCTAAGACTCTTAACAATAAAATGTAATGGTGGCTAACAACTTTGTTTTGGTCATCAGCAGCATTTTTATGTCCCTTGTCTCCCGACTATTTATAACCAGAGAAGATGTTAATTGTTAAAACATTTGAAGAAACTTTTCCATAATTTAGCAGAAAATTTTCAAAAACAACTGCATGAAACCTTTCTTTCTTTCTTTCTTTTTTTAAACCTCAAATGAAAACAACAATTTGGATTTTCGAAGAGCGAATACTTATTCGTTAATCTAAATTTATGTATAGTACGTAGATGATATGTCCAAGAGACCTTCAACATTGATTGTTTCTGTCGCCTTATAGCCACACCACCAAGTAAATACATGTAATAAATATCTTAGGCTTTCTCCGCGGTGTTTCTATATTAATTCTAGATGACCAATGTAGACTGGACCAAATTCAGATAATAATAATATAATAATAATTTATTCTTATACAGCGCATTACATCAAAGACCACAAGGCGCTTTAGAATAAAAACATGAGTACATAAAAACAAACTGCCCATTGAATTACAAATATACATCATTAAGAAATAAGAAAAAAATTAAATAGGCACACGATGAACATTGCACAAAGAGGATTAATAATAGCAAAATAAGTTTAACCAAACAACAATTTTGTATAAACAACGGCAATATACTGGCTTTCCTGCAAACAAATATCAAACAGAAGATGAAATTAGAATCATAAAACACATTTAAAAAAATGAAAATGAAGTATACAGCGAAGCAATTAAACACATGATCAATTCAATGCAATATCAAAAATGACAAAACACAGTAAACAAATGGAATCTTTTAACGCAAACAATATACCAAAGTGGCGAAGCAAACATATTTACACCAGGTATAATACTCAAATGAAAAGAGCAATCACAAGAACAACCAAGAAAACAACTTGAGTTATACGAGGTGTAGGCAAAATATTATGCGAAACATATTGCAAACTTTTTAGCATAATTTATAACCAAAATTGTAAAATTATTAATAGTACAATAATATCAACAAACAATACCAAAGTGGCGAAGCAAACATCTACACCAGGTATAATGTTCAAATGAAAAAGAGCAATCACGAGAGCAATCAAGAAAAATAACTTGAGTTTAAGGGAGGTGTTATGAGCGAACCGTGGTTTGGATTCCAGAGGGAGGGTGCCTGTGAGGGGCACAGCCATCAGAAACTGAATAACTGAGATCGCGCGCCAAATAAACTTACTGCAGTAATTTTCCAAGTCTTTAAAAAAAATAGACATAGGTGAGAATCGAACCCGGCACCTTCCGGTTCTGAATCAACAGATAGTATCACTAAGCCAACTTCCTATCTGCAATAAAACCTGTGATATTAATTCTTGATAATGTTTAACGGAAAAATCAATACTAATGTACGATGTCATTCAAACTCTAATACTCTAAGTCCCACAACTAAAGTAGCAATCGATAAATCTGCTCACTCAATCATCAAATAATCAATCGAAAAATAAATAAATAAATAAATAAATAAATAAATAAATAAATAAATGTGTCCGTTCTCTCGAGCCCCAAAACGTCATTAAATAAATAAATAAAATAAAATAAATAAATAAATAAATAAATAAATAAATAAATAAATAAATAAATAAATAAATAAATAAATAAATAAATAAATAAATAAATAAATAAATTAATTAATTAATTAATTAATTAATTAATTAATTAATTAATAAATAAATAAATAAATAAATAAATAAATAAATAAATAAATAAATAATACAAAAGAAATTATAAATTAGTTTTTCTAGGACCTACGCTGGAAAAATAAATCAGCGCATAAGAAAAGGAAACAGACGCTCGGATTCGAACAAGCGACACTGAGAACAGCAACTAAGAAACCACAATGCCTTAGACCACTCGGCCATAGAAGCACACAGTCTTCTCCATGTCAAAAAATATATATTAACCTTTAACGTTGCGCAATATTGGCACATGACACGGGCACATGTCTGTGGGTAAAGATACTGCATGATAGAAAGACGTGCAAAGGATCTATCCCTGAAGTTAATGGTCATTGACATGTAACCAATTTTTTTGTATACCAGCTACACTCAACCTATACAAAGAAGTATATTATAAGGCGTTGACGCAATCATGAATGCGGGAAGTATAAAACCATAGTCGCCACTAGTGCACTTGTTTGAGTCCACAGGTATTCCGGAAACAGCATTCAACCCCGAATTCAGAGGTCGATTTTGGGTTGTTACATGCAAATACAAACTAATTATATCTTGAAAAAACCCACCAAGAGGACTACGATACTTATTCAGAGCCAATCTACATTCTGTTATTTACAAAAGCCGACGGTCAAAGTAAAATTATAAAAGGAGCAAGACCAGATATCAACGTTAAATCACGGTAAGCCTAAAATCGCATCGAAAACGCAAAAATGCAGTCACAAAATGTATAATATTACTAAATCACCACAACGAATTGTAACGTAGGTATGCAGAAAAGAGTTGTATTAGCAATAACAAAGTATGTGCAAAAAGATTTGTCTTTGGCATGTCGCTTTTTTGAAATATCGCCAAAAATATGAAATTTTCGGAAAAACGCCCCAAAATTTAAAACAAACACGAACCTTCCAAAATAAATATATATTAGCACTCGGCGGCCCAGTCACTACCTGTCGTTGTGATTTGGGGTAACTCGTTGCTTCCCTTCTCCAGATACCTGTACTTCAAGGTCGCTCATACCCCAGCCCTTAACGAGGTGTAGACAAAATAGTATGCGAAACATATTGCACACTTTTTTTAAACATAATTGATAACCAAAATTCGCGTGGAAATTTTACGATTACAGTGAACTTAAGTTAAAGTGTGCAAAAAGAAGAACTTTTATACTAATATTCACGCAAATCTAGCTTCTGACCCTGAGAATATGGATAAAGGTTATGCTACAGGCGTTTTATTTATAGACTTTATGAAAGCATTTGATACTGTATATCATGATATTATGATTAGGAAACTTAAACAATATGGGGTATGTGGGGATGCATTATTGTAGTTTAAATCATACTTAAACAACAGAGGACAAACTGTTAATGTTAACTCAACTTTTTCTGACTTTAGGCCAATTGATATTGGTACTCCTCAGGGCTCAATTTTAGGTCCTTTACTGTTTATAATTTTTGTTAACTGTTTACCTAATGCTGTGTTTGAATGTAAAACTGTAATGTATGCAGATGATACCTCTTTAATGTGTAAAGCTAAAAATGAATCTGATCTTAAAATTCAAATGGAGTCATGTCTAAGTAGGGTAGCTGAATGGTTCAAAGTAAACAAACTCACTTTAAATGTTGAAAAGACTAAGTTTATGATCTTTGGTACAAACAAAATGCTTGAAAAGTTCAACAATGTATATTTAATATATAACAACAATGATATTGAAAGAGTAGATGAGTTTAAATATCTAGGTGTGAAATTTGATAGCAAGCTGTCTTGGTCAGCTCATGTCGATAATGTTAGTAAAACTATTTCCAAAAGAACTGGCATAATAAAACGTATAAAATATTTCCTTCCATACAAAACCACTGTAATGTTATCCAATGCTCTTGTTATTCCCCACTTTGATTATGGAAGCATGGTCTGGTCAAATTTTAGTGCAGAGTACCATAATAGGCTTCAGGTACTTCATAATAATTTAGCTAGAATAATTCTCTCAGCAGATATAAGGACACCAACTAATGATTTAATGAATACATTGCAGTGGGTTAAACTTGATCAAAGATGGCATAATACTCTATTAATGACTGTTTTCAAATGTTTAAAGAATGAATATCCATCATACTTATCTTCTCAATTTGATTTTGTTCATGATAACCATAATCATAAAACTAGAAATCATACTTCTAATACATTGATTGTACCAAAATTTAAATCAAATTCAGGTCAACGTACTTTTCATGTCAGGGCAGCCTATGCATGGAATTCTTTGCCACCGACTGTAAGAGCTCAGATGGAAAATATGAAAATAGGTCAATTTCAATTTTAAAAAAAGACAACGAACCTTTGTTTTGCTTAGTGGCCGCTACGGTTCGTTGTCTGTGTGGCAGGTCACATGGGAACAAGTGAACACGGAACAAGGGCACACGCCACAAGGGAACAGCCTATGGATACGGGGCCTTAGATTGCACGAACCTTTGTCATGTTTGTACTCTATGTACCTAATGTACCCGGTTAAAGCTCGCAATGTTAATGGTTGGCTATGTAACAAATCGCTTTGGCGAATCTAGCCTCTAGCCCTAAGTCTAACAATAACCCTAAACTAGTACTAACCATAAAACTAGCTATAAAACGTATTTCATATTCGACCTAACGAAGCTTATTTTAAATTAACATATAGCGAACCTTATTTTTTCGACATAAAGCAATCATTGTTTGTGTATTCCATCATAACACACTGAGAATATTCCCAAAGAAACCTGTAATAAGTATATCAATCCCCATCTCACGACGGATATATTTATATTAAATCGCCTCCAGCAGGCTCATTTCTAGCCATGGACAAAAACAAGATTGAATTCGGCAAGCTAGAAGCTATATTATATCCCGGGTACAATGTATAGCAAATTTCATTTACAGTCGTCGAGCCGACGGAATATCACACATGTGAATTATTCAAGAACTTCATTAACCCAGATACGCGTGTACGTTCATGCTTAAAGCTTAGGTCTTCCTATTTGTTTGGGTTTCTTACAACATCTTGAGATCAATTCATTTTTTTTTGCCAATTAACATGATTAAGGCCGGTCAGAGTCACATACAAGTACTTATATAGGAAAGGTATGGGTTCGATACATGGCTCATTGTAATAGGTTTATAGGTTTTATTATCATGATTATCCCCCATGTTCCTGATTTTCACTGGGAGTTAAGAGGAAATAGCGCAAAGTGTAATTTTGACCTATTATTTGTCACAACTCAAAACCTGCAATACAAACGGAGATATAAATTTAACCAGACGCTTCCTTGACTCAATTTCTGTGAGGTTAATATATTACTCTGCAGAACTGAACTGTATTAATTAAAGAAAATAAGCAGAACTGGACTCCGAATCGGGTTAAAATATGTACAATTCAATGATTGATTGACAATCTCTTCTACCGGTTTATCCTATAAACCCTGTGATTTGGGCATCTGACGAAACTCGTATTTGCCGCATAAAGCTCCAGTTATATATTCCCCTTATGGAACAAGTTTTTTTGCTGCTAATATCCAACCTGCTGGGGTAATTTAACACCATACTTAGAATTGTCCAGATGATAGACCTCCATGTTAGGTACAAACTGACAACATAGGCAAAAAAACAACATCCCAACTACCTTTAATGGATGTTAATAACTATGCTATTTCTATGTCCAGTTGAATGCCTTACAGTACATGACAGTATGTATTTTAGAGTCACACGTGCGTCAATGATGCGATTTGAGGCACTTTCATATAGCTGATGTGCTATGCTTTAACACCCAAGCACTCAGATAAATTGTGTGGTTTAAGTGTATGGATTAAGATTGGAAATAGCTGTCTAGGCGAACACTTGAAGTGAAGAAGAAATAATTAAACAGGATATATCAAGATTTCAACCGAGTGATCTGCAAATAAGCTGACATTTTAATCATAATCTGATCCAATTTAGCATTGGCATTTGTATGATTGTGTTTTAATTGTAATTTGATGCCAACATAAAACTGACATCTAAGGGCACGATACAAAAGAAAAATACAGAAACGTTGTATTTTCAAGAACGTGTGCTAAGGGTGGTGCATAACTTTAATACTAAATCCGGTTGCAAGCAAATGATTTCCAGGTTAGATGGTTTTGCAAGATGATCTTTTTTTCTATGCTGATTATTTCTCTATTGGTGGTAAAAAGCATATGATTTTCACCCTTTCTCAATTATATAATTTCAAGCTTAAATCGTACAATAAAAAGCTGGTCAAAATATGTTCTGATATATGAGTTTAGATAGGTGAATCAATATAATTACTGAATCCTTATAATCAGGTGAATAATTTGCCACTGTTTTGGACACATTTTAACCAGTTTCAAATGCTGACCCCTGCATAAACTTTGAACTTGGATATCTTGAATAGGTCAAGTGTCACAATTTTATACCTCATTTGTAACGCTTTCATAGAACAATAATCAATAAAGAAAAGCACTTAAATATCTGATCTTAAACGGGGAAAATCCTCACACCTTGCTTTGCTGCCAAACTTTTATATCTGTCGCACATTATCTTCCGGGAGCTTTGTATAAGCTATAGAATAAACATATTCACCTTCGGATCTTGAGTGTCATTTATATTACTTTCCAATTTACCGAGGTGCCAATACAATTTCGAAATAATGTTTAAAACGCTAGACATCACACGAAGGGCAGGGCCAGGGATGGGGTTATAATATATACAGTAGTTTTATTCATTGTACACACGCGATGTTGTATTACAGTGAAAAGTATTCCAATTAAGGTTATTAATTATTTTAAACTGTTGTGATTTGGTAGTTCACAGCATCTTACGAATGGTAGTGAGCTTTGGCAAAAACTGCATTGCTCAATTCATAGCCAGCGTGTAGAAGAATTAAAGTATCACAGATGTACTTTTATAGGTGCTGTGGTTCTTGAGCTATGCTGAAAAGAGGGCTGAAACAACAACACTTTTGTAAAATGTACATAACTCATTAACAACAATAAATTAAGCAAGTTTGCAAAGTACACGATTTGTAGAATGAACTTTTGCAAAACATCAAGGTGTTAATTTTCAATAATATATTGATCTTGATAATGGAAATCGATTTTTAGGTTGCTTCGACCAACAATACCTCGTCTACCCTTAAGTAAGTACAAAATAATGTCAATGTCATAGTCTTCACTCATACAACGAGTGTTAGCTAGATTTCTGCAAAGTTGTATTAAATACTTGATAACAGGAAAGAAAAAGAGCAAGGTACACCAACTTGATGTGGGGAAACAAGTAAAATACAGATTAGACAGTATGCAGAGGGACAAAAACAGGAACTGTGGGCATTAGAAGTAGGTAAAGTTCGATAACCTAAAATTACCACGGAAGTGCTAAACCTGCAAAACAACAATGATCAATGGGAATACAAAAGTGCACTAGAATGAAAATCACTGTGCATATAACAGACATGATTAACCAAACAACCAATGTAGGCACAAAAACAGGCAAAGTTCGATGGCCAAAATTGCCAATTCCAGAGCCCACAGAAGTGTCAGGAAAACAGTAGAAAGGTATACATAAATATAAACAACGAAACCCACATGCTGTAGTTTAAAAACAAATTGAAGGCAAGTTCAAATAAGGCAAGTTCAAATAGAACTCAGTAGCAAACAGGACAACTCAGAGCAAAATAAGATGTGTCTTATAACTCAAGGGATGCAAGTTCACTCCAGTGAGCGATTGGGAAGCAATTATGTAAATAAGCAACACCACAGGACAATAGGGTATTGTCCTAATGGTATTGTCCTAATAATAGGGTATTGTCCTAATGGTATTGTCCTAACAATAAGGTATTGTCCTAATGGTGTTTTCCTAACAATACCCAATGGCATAATAACAATGGTATGGTATTGTCCTAACAATACCTACACCCCACCCCACACACCCACCCACCCCTTCGTATGACGAGGGTTAACACACGTATGTTGTATTGAATACGTGTCTAACTTGAGAGAAGTCATCAGCTGTCTGCAACGAAACGATCTATTTCAGGATAGTCTGCGCAACGATTAGATTGCTGCAAATTGTGCTGAAAGACTGACTCAATGTGTCTGAGACGGCAATATCATTCGCCACAATTCTATATTTAAAAGGAGTTGAAAGGAGTGTCACTTACATGGACTGTCGACTGACATTGTATTCTAAGTAATAGTGTGACATAAAAAAAGAATATAATTATATTACACGACAGTGATAGTAGCCAAAAATGGTTGTATATTTTTATCTTCATAAGAACCATGACACTATTGTATTGCACTAAACAAGATCCTTGTGGTGTATTGAACTATATAGCGTACAGTTTGAGCTCGTAATTGGCGGGAAATGTTAGGTTTTTACCTCTACGCCGAAAAATAGACCCACATTAAAGAGTGACATGACCTGTTTGGTCTATATTGTGTGTTAAATTAATAAATTAAGTAGGCAAACTATAAGAGTTGAGTTAATAATTCGTGATACTTCTGACGAGTTGTCACAATTCTCGAAAGAAAATATATTGATATTAATCTGCAATGTTCTAAGGTCCGCCGATTACGAGCTAATCAAACTGTAGATTTCGTGATTTAAAGGTGATTTTTGGTATTACCCAAACGGCACATTATAGAAAATAACGCACCGTGATTTGTCAAAACGTATATCAATGTGTAAGCGCTCTTTAAAGCCATAATTTTATTATAACATTTGCTGAGGAGAACGCCCTCGAAAAAATTTTAAATTCAGGTTTTTACACGATTGTAATGTACTTTAATAAACAAAAATCAAGACTTTAGGTGCTGTAGCTTTGTCAAAATCCGAGATTTTGAATAAACCGCCTGAATCAGCGTTTTATTATTACGATAGAAATATTAGTCGAACGCGTATGCGATGTCAACACACCCCTACGTACACGGCGTGCGGGACACACACACCCCCACACGCCAGAGGGTCGTACCATATTACAACCGCCGGCGTGACATGCATTGGCGCTAGTTGTAAATTCCGATTTTCTTTGCTTTACCTCACTTGTTCTGCTCAAAATTAAAAGGGGACATATCTGACAGTAAATGCTAATATTTTATTGAAAATTAATACTAATCTATTTTTAAAGAAATGTTATAATATGGCTTTAAGGTTAGCAACTATTTTAAACTGTTGCGATTTGTTAGTTCACAGCATCTTGCGAATAGTAGTGAGCTTTGGCAAAAATTGCATTGATCATTTCATAGCGAGCGTGTAGAAGAATTCAAATATCACAGATATACTTTTGTAGATTCTGTAGTTCTTGAGTTATGTTGTAAAGAGGGGTGGAACAACAACACTTTTGTAAAACATACATAACTCATTAACAATAATAAATCAAGCAAGTTTTCAAAGTATATGATTTGTATGTAGAATGTACTTTTGCAAAACACTAAAGAGTTATTTTTCAATAATATATTGATTCAGATAATGGAAATCGATATTTTGGTTGCTTCGACCAACAAAAGATCGGGTCGCCTTAAACAAAGTCATCGTTCATTGAATCTACAACCGTATGACAAAGGCGAAAATAGTAACTTTTTGCACAAGATCTGCAATTTAAACAGAATTGGCCATTGCTCATTGAAATGGATCTAATATAAATTATATGGACAATAGCGTGCACTTTCATTTAATGACGTAAAATTTGAAAGATATTGTAAGGATCAATCGGGTTTTTGACTTTTAAAACCTACATCTTGGTAAAAAAAATCATGCGTGAATAGGCCGTTTTCAACAGATTTACCACTTTCGACTTGCTATAAACATTGAATTGCGTCATCTGCTGATTCTGTTTTCTGATTTGATGAAGGAAACTATCGGAGTTTTGACAAACCCAATCACAGATGCCATATTTTCCACTAGTCGCCAGGTAGAGCCTCACACGGCTCTTATGATGCTATGCACTCAACCGAAGACTATGTCGAGACAATGCATTTATAGACTCTCTGTGTACGTGTTTGGACAAATTCCCGGGGACAAATTTGTGTAGGCCTATTCAGGTGTATCAAGGTGAAAACTGTGCATAGATACATTTATAAGAGTATCGTTTTGTAGTAAAACCTTGCGATATATAAACACAAAGACCCACGCTCAACAGGGACGCCGGCCCGCCGTCTACATGTGACCGGAGAATTGTAAACAAAACATCACTACGCTGAATGAAGACGCCGTGATGGTGTCGCAAGCTACGTCGCTGCTCAATGAAGACTCTGAAAAAGGTAATTTTTAAGCAAATGAAAGCACTATATTTACATGATTTTAAAAAATAACTCTCTGATTGCGTATGGGGCGTGCAGATTCTACACAGAGAAATACGCGTATGCATTACACGCGATACACGTACACTCTGTGACCAATAAAAATGACGAAATGGTGATGGCAATTGTCATCCCTTCGATCAAAAATACAGTTTATTTAGTTCAACATGGCTTTCATCAGGTAAAATAGGTTTCTAACATATTGGACTAACTCCACAGCTATATGGTACTTCACAATATCGCAGTAATGGAACGAAAAGTGCAAATTTTCGTCATTTTTGGCACAAATAATTTAAACAAAAAATGACGACACGGATGTAACCTGGTACTGGCGGGATAAGTTAACTATTATGCTATGGCAACATGGATTTTTGCTAAATTGATCAGGCGTGTTAATTTATCTTGACATGTTAACATAATGCTGATAATAAGCCGACAAGTCGTGGTACTTAGACGATTTCGTAGATACGACCTTTAATATTACAATAATATTTCACGAAGAAGAAATTGTGCGGTTAAGATGTCATCTCCTAAGATGACGTCGCAAGCTGCAATGATGATGATGATAAGTAGAATTAAGGGGGAAGAGACGGAAGAGGATTTTCGATTTTTCTTCCCTGTCATTTATTTTCAACAGCTGTTGTTTACGCCATAGGCATTACATGACGATGATGCATCACATTCACAACTTTTTTGTTTGACATGTTTAATCTGGTTGTGTAGACTTAAAGGGACAATCAGACATTTTGTTGTACAAAATATGTGACCGTACACCACTAATGAGCCGTAAACTCGGTCCCGGTCAATTTTGTTTTATTTCGTGTTTAGAAAATATATATCATAAGCTTTAAAATGGTATATCATTTGACTTCAAACGATATCCAGAAGCGGAGTTATGGTTTGCTGGTAATAAATATCAATCAGTCATAATTGGCTGTTATTTCAAATCATCCCCAAGTCAACGAGATTCAGGAATGTCCTCTCATTGTTAATTCTTGGTTATACATACCTAGACAAAATACAATGCTTTGTAACCCACCACTTGAACAGGATTTAGCCAAAGCCAAAGACTAGAGCTATCTAAGAATTCTATAGACATTATGTTGAATCCTCTTCAACAATAGGATTATTGATTGGTTTAAAAGGTGTTTGACTAGTGCTATCAAAATGAGACACATGTAGCACCAACTTGAGGTACCAATGAATACGACTCTTACACATTTTACACAGTAACTCAGAATACAATTTAGGACCCATTTGTAAAATTTCATGTAAACAAATCCAATTGATTATTTGGTAAAATGGTGTTAAACATATGGATACGGATACAATTTAGGACATTTACGGCTCATTCGGCACAAATATTTCAATTTAAACTCAATTATTAGCTCTCGGAATCCTCTCCAATTTCTGTTCTGGTCTCCCCCGCTTGAAAGCTATAATCTCTTGCGTTGACATCCTGTAAACAAGACCGTAAATGACGTACTGCGCATGTCATCAACCAATCACGTCCTCATTTGCCCTGACGTCAGACGCAAATAAGTCTTTTTAATTTCGTCTCAGATAATAGTGTTCATATTTTAACAAGGGTTTCGAATTAGACAAAATCGAGTTTTCCATCCATTTACTTCTTATACTGTCTTCCTAACATGCTAAAATCTGAATTTGATAAACCATAGCGTTGAGGGCTATTTTGGTTCATTACGTAGGGTAGATGTGCAATCTTATCTTTATTTCAATTGTAAAACTAAAATTTTGATACCTCTTTTTCTAAGAGTGATACAATCCGCCAAATCATAACAACCTATGAATGATTAATTATTCATGTCTGTTATATTGATTGTTTAAATTGTAACATTAATAGCTTGTTATTGCAAGTTCAACTAGATAATTGAACAGGAGTTTTCACCGTAAATGATTAAAAAAACCTCACAATGCACATAAACAAACAACAACATCCGATCGAAGACAAGATATGAAGACCTTATTTCCAAACCGTGTTAAGGCCACAACCACAAGTTTCTCATTTACTTGTGTGATACAATCACAGTTTATACTTTGACAAGTATGACATTAGCAACGATGAGTTGTACCATCAACAAGCCATCATATACCACAACAATATGCAGACTATTGTTCGCATTTGGGAATCAAAGGCCTCACGCTGTATTGTTACTGTACGTCCATCCACTGTTTGCTTTGCAATGGTACATCCAACTGAAATTATAATACCAATAGCATCACAACCCATTGCAATATCGCACAGGTAAATCAGACACATACTAGTATGTTTGTGGACTTAACACGATTTGGAAATAAGCTCTTCATATATTATTATGCCTTTGCAACATCTTGCTACAGAAACAGAGTCATGTTAAACATCAAGCGTGTGGAACGAATTCCAAATGAAACCATCTACAATCTGACCAACACCACTCCACTGGTTGCCAGAGTCAAGATTCATCAACTCAAATTTCTCGGCCATATACTGCGTCTTGAAGACGACGAGCCTGTGAAAAGAATATGCCCTTTATATTCCACCACATGGGAAGAGGAAACCGGGACGGCCGCGCACACTGTACTTACAGTATGTCCAGCACCTCCTGGGAGATACTGAAGGGATGCTGCAGCCAAAAAAATTGTTTTGCTTGCCCAAGATCGCAATAGTTGAAGATGAAGCCGACTGATGAAGATGATGATATTATTATGATAACGATCATCAGCAATTCAATAACAGGAACATGTTCCAGCTCAGAGACTTACTTTTGTCTCTCACTTCCTGCTTATAGCTTAACAAACAAAAACATGGATTAAAACATACCCAATAGAAAATGTGGGGATATCCCCTCATATGTTGTTTTCTTCCCATATAGAATCCCACAGGATTCCACATAATATATCTATTGAATACAGGTATTATAGATACACTTTTAAAACGTGTAAAAGTTGACAAGGAAAGCTATTCAGAGGGTGACATAATGGACTTTTCTTCAAATGACTTTGATATTCTTTTAAAAACTGACAGGTTTAACCACCGGTTTTGATTTCAATCCTTAACGAACTAGCCCCACATACTCTTGCACGGATCCTCAATCCACTGTGTTGTATTATCGAATAAGGCAACGTGGTGGATTGTGGGTAAAAACGAGTCGCCATTAAAGGTCAGATTAGGTTTATCATCACTTTGACCCTGACAATCCGGTATATCCTTCATTATGAAGGAACGTTATTCAAATATAATATCCGACCCCTAACCCTAACCCTACAATGTATAACCGTAACCCCTAACCCTTACCCGAATCCTAACCCTATCCTTAACCCTAACATATTTGCATATATTTGCATTATATGTTCCTTCATATTGAAGGACTAACCCGCTTGTTCCTTCATAATGAAGGGCTAACCGACAATGGTGTCAAATGGTTATTTTTTGGTTAGTAGCCTAATTCGGCGCGAAACCGCGCAAATTGCCAACTACAGCGATCAAAAGATGCAACAAGAAGAAAAAGCACGGTAATTTCGGATTTCTAACCTTTAAACCACTAGAGATTCTTGAAAAGTATTTGCCATCGCAAACCCGATATGCGTTGCATGCTTAACCTGGATATATTCCGATGAAAAACATACTGAGTTTCTTGTAACTGATTGTCTGCAAGACCGCAGGGAATGACGAATGAAGTCGATTGTGTGCGATTGCATTTCTCATCAGGTTGTTTGAGTGGTATTCTTTAGATGAGTGACGACTTTGGAACAACAGGAATATTCAAAAACATCACAGCAAATGCAAAACGTTTTCGACATTAATTATAAAAGGACGGAAAAATTGCAAAAACATTTAAGTGTTGGGTTATATAAAGGTTATACAAAAGGTATAAACGTGTTCATAATAGTCAAAAATAATTTTTGAATACTTTCTGCAAAATATTCTAGCATGTTTTTTTTAATTGGTGACAAAATAGTCAACAAAATAACGTAAAATTGAAGAGCTTTGATGCAAAACCCTTTACATCCACTTGCCCAGTTTTGAGAACGCAAATCAAAAAATCATCAAAAAATCACTTTATTATAAGGGGGTTTCTAAAAAAATCAGTTTTCAGCGGGATGCACATCCTACCAAAGCATCCTGCCAAAATTTGCTTTTGTTGCAAACCCCATATATCTGTAATTTTTTGACGATTTTTTGATGTGTTCTCAAAATTGGGCAAGTGGATGTAAGGGGTTTTGCAACAAAGCTCTTCAATTATAAAATACTAGCGGTCACCCGTCTTTCGCGGTTCGTAAATAAATGCAATTTTACAAATGCATTACCACCATCCGAGTTTTTATTGCGAACCATTTTACCAACTCCCTAATTTATTACCGATTGATCAGTCGTTTCATGTCATTCATTTTAATCAAGTCCTTTGTTGCCCCCCCGTGTTGTATGTACCCTATCCTCCCGTTCTTTCCACTGTTCTCCCCTTTAGCTCACATCCCTCTTCTCCGCCCTGCCTCGTATCTGTCCTTAGTAGCATGGTTTTAGTACTTCTGCCTAGTCAACTGCTAAAAAATTTGTGAATATGATTTATGTGATTTTTAAGTCAGTATAAGTAGATCCTATGCTCAAAAAATTTATAATTTGTATTTTTGCCATGTTCGCAAAGTTTGATGGCCACCCATGCATCGCGGATTGTTAAATAATATCGCAAACTCATGGCACCCATGCACTCTCCTCACTCATTTTGATTGCCCCGTGTTTATTATTCCCAATTGCTTTAGAGGCAGCGTGTTGATACGCGATGTCGCGAGATTACGCGAACTAAATGATACGCGTTTTTTTGTTTGACGCGGCGTGTTGATACTCAAAGACGCAAGATTTGTTTGTTTGACGCGATGTAGTTGTTAGGCGGACATTACAACTGCTGCTCACTATTTTGAGGTCCCTTGATATTTTTTAAGGTATTTTTGCTCATTTTAGACTTTAATCACAAAGATTGAAAAAAATGAGGTGAATATGCAGCGTAACTCGGTGAATGATTAAGTTTGCAAAAGTGAAATTTGCAGTTGCATCACCACCGTTCGAGTTTTTATCACGAAAAGTTTTGCAACTCGGTAATTTGTTATAGATATTTACACTATCAATTTGACACCATTTCTATAGTGGATTTTCATACATAAAGTTTTTTTCAATGTTTTAATTATGAAAAGGTTTGGCTACAAAACGATTCTCTTATAAATGCATTTATACGCACAGTTTTCACCTCGACACAGCCGAGTGCACAGATTTTTCCAAGCACAGCGAGTCTAGCTTCTACAGTTGAGTGCATAGTATCATAAGAGCTGTGTGATATCTGGTTGGTGACTAGTGGAAAATACGGCATCTGTGATTGGTTTATGTCAAAACCCCGAATGTTCCCTTCATCCAATCAAAAAAGTTTTTATATCAAACGAAAGCTAACACATCCCGCTAAAAACACATTTTTCATTCCGCCAACAGATGATGCAATTTAATGTTTATAGCAACGCGAATGTGAAAAATCTGTTGAAAACGACCTATTCAAGGTCAATTTTTGACCAAGATGAGGGTTTTAAAAGTCAAAACCCCAAGTGTTCTTTGTAATATTTTTCAAATTTTATGTCATTAAATGAAAGAGCACGATTATATTGTCCATAATAAGCAATGGCCAATTCTCTTGAGATTGCAAATCTTGTACAAAAAGTTAATATTTTCGATTGTTTTGTCAAACGGTTGTATACATTCAATGAACTATGACTTTGCTAAAGAGCGCTTACAAATTGATAACATGGACCTTTATAAAACCCGATATTTATATTATATTGAATGGCTTTGAATGTGATACAAAAATAAATATTTTGTCGAGTACAATATATTCTTGTACACGAAAAAATAATTTTAAAAAACCTGAACGGATTCTTATATTACCCCAGACATTCAACATAACATATTATCGATTGTATACGTCATCATACATTTGCTGGAACAAATATTATTGGAAATAGAGTAGATTAAATAACGAAGACATATCGAATATCACTACGTTAAATACTCGGAGTCTTTAGCGGCCTTAATTAGCTTAATTCTTGGAGAATAAAGGGGCAGGAAGTGAGAAGACATACGTGGTGACTGAAGGATGAATTTAATGCTAAATAGAAATAAAACTAGATGGCACAGCAACTGTGTTTGACCAAACACGAATATCTATGCCCGTGACCACACCTAACCCCTTTTCCCTATTCACAAACGAAAACTTGGAGAGCACCATGTGAAAGCTTTCATTTGATATACATGTAATGCTCATAACACTAGACTGCCAAACTCTCTTTAATACCCTACCAAGCCTTCACTCTCTTTTATACCCCATCAGACCATCACTCTCTCTAAAACACCACCAGACTTGACCACACACTCTCTCTCTAATACCCCACCAGACCCTCATTCTCTCTTATACTCCACCAGACCATCACGCTCTCTAAAACAGTCCAGACTGGACCACACTCTCTCTAATACCACCAGACCCTCACTCTCTCTTATACTCCACCAGACACTCACTCGCTCTAAAACATCATCAGGCTGACCCATACTCTCTTTAATTCCCCACCAAGCTTTCACTCTCTCTCTTATACTCCACTATACGCTCACTCTCTCTAAAACACCACCAGACTGGACCACACTCTCTCTGATACCCCACCAGACCCTCACTCTCTCTTATATTCCACCACACCATCACTCTCTCTAAAACACCACCAGACTGGACCACACTCTCTCTAATACCCCACCAGACCCTCACTCTCTTTTACTCCACAAGACACTCACTCGCTCTAAAACATCATCAGGCTGACCCATACTCTCTTTAATACCCCACCAAGACTTCACTCTCTCTTATAGTCCACTATACACTCACTCTCTCTAAAACACCACCAGACTGGTCCACACTCTCTCTACTACCCTACCAAGCCTTCACTCTCTCTTATACCCCATGAGACCATCAATCTCTGTAAAACACCACCAGACTGGACCACACTCGCTCTAATACCCTACCAAGCCTTCACTCTCTCCTATACCCCATCAGACCCTCACTCTCTCTAAAACACCACCAGACTGGACCACACTCTCTCTAAATGCGATTCAGATCTTTATCATTGCAAACACAGGTAGCTAACAAAATACTACCTAATGCACTACACTGTGTTAATAGGTCGTACCTATTTCGCTTTTTAACGCCTTTAGACTTTGATCTCTGGGGATGCGGCTAATATAGAATACATCTAGGGTCATGGGCCATCATTGTACAAAGTATGATCCCTGAGGGCGCTATAGTTTTTAAGCTAGATTCGTTTGGAATTTTACACATATTGCTCACTGTAGCCCATGACCTTTGACCTCTGGGATCGATGTTACTGCAGAAAATATCTAAGGGTCATGGGCCATCATTGTACCAAGCATGAACCCTGCGGGCGCTATAGTTCTTGAGCTGAAGCGGTTTTAAACATTCACACATATTGCTCCCTGTAGCCTGTGAACTATGACCTCTGGGGTCGTGACTACCATAAGTTACTTAAATATACTATAAATTCATGATAACTCCACAGACAATTATGTTCACATCAAATTTCAGGAAAACATTTATTAAAACCTATGTATAAGATTGATGATTTGCAATCTTGTATACAAATCTTATTTTTATTTATTTATTCTGGGTGAATAAATGTGAAATGGTGTTTGTCCCTGGTGGTCAGTCTAGACTGTAAAGACAGCCAGGCATTACCTTGATCAGAACAGCCTGCCAGGTCTTTGTCATCCACTGAATCTGCCCTGAATTCAAATACAGTAATGGAGATAGTGGATAATTTTGTATCTGTTAATATTTACTTCCTGGAATTGAAACAAACTGTAACCTTTGGGCATCAGTATTGGACAGGAGATTAGATAATGCACCACTGCATGATACTTTAACATATGGTGATTGATTCTCCTTCATAACATCCTTTAAAAAAACACAAAACAAAAGAGTTTTTATTTGCTTCTATGAAGCAAAGAAAATAAAAAACAATATTTCCTAAATGTTCATTCCAAATATATGTAACAGTAATTCTGATATCATAAATAATTTAGGATATAACTTCACTGTTTTTACAGGATGGTTTGACTCTACGCAAACATTAAAATGTAGATGAACGCTTCAAAAGTCAGTTATCAATATATCAGTCTTAATGCAATGAAGTCAAATTGTATGTTGTTACAGGTGTCCTCAGGTGTAATTTGTAGACTAGCTAAATATGTGCTTCCATTGGAAATACATGCAAATTATGCCTGTTTCAAAGTTTCTGATGTCAGCAGTGAGAGTGGAATGAGGTCTCTCTTGCAATGTTGCCTGTGGCAAAAAAGGTAAATAGAGAAAAGAAATTTAGTCATGTTTTAGTGAAATATGCAATATACTGTACAAGTGGTTATTTTTGGCGAGGGTTTTATTTTTGCTGATTTCATGAATCGAGTTGCATCCGTAAAACACCTTGTGACGTAATAATGTATTGCAAGTGTAGGGCAAAACTAGGTAATCGTGAAAATTACAACTGCAAACATATTTTACTCCAAATTCAACACTACACAAAAAATGCCACTTATACAGTAATGGCTACAGATGCAGTCAGATATAAGGGACTGTTCAATATATACACCAGAGGGGAGAGTGGGAGTTTTCATGGGGAAATATTATTTTTTGAGGGGAAAACAATTAGGGGAGTATCCAAAAAATTGCACTCCCCTGGTAAATATTCAACAGTCCCTAAAAGGATAAATATAGTAATGGGGAGCAATTTGGATCTATTTGTTTGACCATTTCAATTATTTTCAACTAACAAATAGAGCAGTTCGTAAACACAAATAATCCCCTGGGGAGTTACTTGATCTTGATGTACATGGACAGAGACATATTTATACACAGACAGAAGGAATGATTGTAACCCCCCTTATGGCTAAGGGGCTGTGCAATAATTATGAGCCCCCCCTCCTGGGTAGATAAAATTTTCTAACGGCTCGCCAAAAATTGCTTGCCCCCCCCCCCCGTTTGGCTCGCCAAAATTTCTTGCCCCCCCCCAATTTTACCCTCCCCAGGGCTCATAATTATTGCACAGCCCCTAAAACAAAGTTAGGTGGATTAAAAAAGATGGAAACTATATTATGTACTTACGTTGTGAAAAGGAAACTGGTTGAATAGGTTCAGTAATGAAGTTGGTACTCCACAGTTGAATTTGAAGCAGCACTTTAGACTTGCATGTAGTGCAACAGATATATTTGGTTTTGGTCAGTATATGATTTGTAGAGATGTAGTTGATATCACTGGTTGCAGATGTTAGGTTGGCATGAAGTTGCACTTGTTCATGTAGTCCACCTGAAATGCTGCAGTGTATCTTAAATGTATACTGACATTGATGACTGCGGGATTTGTGAATTCATACAGTTCATCATTCTGACGACAGGTGTGCCATTATGAGCTTGGAGATTTCAAGTGCTTGCATTTTGCACCATATTAGTTGATATTGAACAAATAGGTTTGATATTCTGTTCATATTCTCCATAGGCCTTCCGTCTGTTCACATTCTGTACAGAAATAAAAATTGATAATGTAAAAAAAGTTAGCATAATGTCTTATATCAAAATACACTATAGGCATTTTCTGTATTGAAATAAGCTTTATATTCTGTTTGCTTGGTACTAAGCTTTAGAGAAATGTTGTAATTGGCTTTGATGAGACAACATCTCCTTCATAGCTTCCTTCTCATGGAAATGTATTTAAATTAAAAAGAACAACAGGAGGAGACCATAGCTACATGTATAGAGGGAGTGATGCAAATTTTGGAAACTCTTTTAACTGTGTCACTATATAGAGCATTAGAAATGGCAGGTGTATGCCTAGTGCTCTATTGCAACAACTTATAAAATGCAAAAAATGATAACCTCCCCAGTCCTATTACACAGAAGGGATACCGATACAGTATTACATTATTGCAATCCGGGATTGCAATATTCCTTTATGGCTAAAGTGAGGAGGATAAAATTAATAATGAAAAGCAGATACTCACCTTCCCCAAGAATGTGTTTAGTAAGTGTATAATTCAGTGATATTCTGCTAAACATGTTTACTTCCGCCAAATATCATTAAGGTAACAAACTGTAAAATGGGCTTGATATTAAAATTTTGCTGAAGAAACTGTGATTGCTATTTTGATAACAATATTCATGAAGGTGACATATTTCTTGTACTAAGCTTTAAATTCTCATCATCTTTGGAACTGTGCTATGTTAAACTGTTTTCTTGGGTATGGCTCAGGGTTCGGCATGATTCTTGAAATTTGCTTGCCAATATAAAAGCTTCAAAACTTTTTTAACTTTGGCATTGTTGAATGCTAACAGTGTGCTTGGGTTTAGACTCAGCACTTGGCATTATAATTGTTGCAATTTGCTTGCCACTAATTAAGGTCTAAACTTTTACATTGTGGCATACTTAAGTGTATCTGGGGTCTGGCTCAACACTCAGCATAACAATTGTTTTGATTTACTTGCCACTAAGTTTAAAACTAACTTTGGGTGGGTTTGGCTCAACACTCAGCATAAACAATTGTCGAAATTTGCTTATTACCTTAATGATATGCTTGGAGATTCAAGTCTGCTATGATGGTTGCAAGCTGATGCATATTTGGTACTCGTATAACTTGGCTTGAAATGCAGATTATGGCTGGTTTGCTCTATGGTCACTTACAGTTTGATATGCTTGGAGATTCAAGTCTGCTATGATGGTTGCAAGCTGATGCATATTTGGTACTTGTACTTGTAGAACTTGGCTTGAAAGGCAGATTATGGCTGGTTTGCTCTATGGTCACTTATAGTTTGATATGCTTGGAGATTCAAGTCTGCTATGATGGTTGCAAGCTGATGCATATGTGGTACTCGTAGAACTTGGCTTGAAAGGCAGATTATGGCTGGTATTCTCTATGGTCACTTACAGTTTCAAGTGATTGTTGATGTGGTTCTCAATTCTTCAATATATCTTTGATCTGGGTAGCAAATTTGATATAAATATAAGTGACAAGTTGGCTATGCGTATAGGTAAAACATATATTAAAGGGATCATATGATACATTACATGTGATTTGGTACATTTGGTCTACATTAAAGCCAAAAATTTATCTGCTTTATACATTTATACTGCTTTCTTCTGCTTTATAAATTTTGCAATTTTCAAAATTTTACAATGTTCACAAAAAGTTAATTTTACGATTTTGGCCTGATGTATAGTCCATATTTCACAGGAATATTTCATGGTAAAACATTGCTTATTATGTTACATTTTGAAGTCGATTTTAATATTTATATCATTTTATTGATAAGATTGTTCATTATTTTCATTTTTTGTGGAGTTCTGATGTTTTTTATTCTTTTTATGAAAACTGCCTTTTCTGCTTTTCATCCTAATTCTGCTTTATTTGCCGAAATCTGCAACATTGAAAACTTCAGGCTTTGGTCTACATTAATGTGAAGAGTATAGTACATTGGTTTCAAATTTACAATTTAATAGAGAGGGAAACTGGCTCATGGTAGCTGAAATGCGAGGCTAATACCGATGCTTGATATTCTGCAGGGATTGGCTTGATGTAAACATGATCCAAAAGAGTTCCTTTAGCAGTGGTAGGAGTGGTTATTAATTGGTGATATCTCTGCAATGCTTCAATTGGTGGTTTCTTGAGAAGATCGTGATTGAAATCGCCAAGAATAACAACATAATCAACATCTAGCATCTCTATCTGGGTGCACAAGTTGTTCAGCACATTTGAAATCACAGTAATTCTTGTACTAACTGGCTTGTAGACTGTCATGATAACCATAGATGGATTGCCATTGGTTCTTATAGCAAGAATATCACATTCATCTACTTCAAGTGGTAGTGCAGTAAATGGAACACTCTCATGGACATACATTGCAGTACCTCTGCCTCTAGCTTGCTCAGGTGGTTTTGTCATGGCAACAAGTTCATATCCTGGTATTTCATAGTTAGTTTTGTCATGAACAGTACTGAGCCATGTTTCTGATAGAGCTATGACATGAGCTTTGCTAATTTCAAAGTCACTTCTGATATCATCAATGTGTTTGTCAAGACTTTGTACATTGTGATGGACAATTATGAAATGCTCTCTCTGATTGGTATGCAAAATCTGGTTAGCAACTGAAAGATCACATGGTAACATCTCGGATACGTACTGGTGAACCTTTTCATTACAGAAGATTCTCTTTGCATTGTAGTTTTTCAGATACAGACCACTGAGATGTGTGACACGACTAATTGCTACATAGGCCATACATGCTCTGGTTCCTTTCAATGAGACTACTGCTTGATCTGTCGTTTGTCCTTGAACTTTGTGCATTGTGATTGCCCAAGCTAGTTTCAATGGATATTGCTTACGTGTTCTAGTTTGATGTCCAGATTCATCTTGGATTTCAATGCTTTCTTGATGTGGTTTGATGACAACACAGTTAGCATATTCATTTGGTAGTGGACTTTTTTGCCTTGCATTTGCACCACACTTTGCATTATCAAATTGTACATAGATAGCACTTGGTTGATCGTTTGCATCATTAGGTAGGATAGATTTGACTGTGCCAGTGACTCCATTGCAAAGACCATCAGGTACATCTAGATTTGTTGTAAGCATTACTCTAGCTTCATCTGCTAAGCATAGTTGAGATTGCAGCACTGTTTTACCAATTTGTTCAGACTTGTATGGGACTTTTCTGATTTGACTTTGTCCTCCAGTTTGTTTCATATCAAGAGCAAGGATAATGACTTTTTGACTTGGTAGAGATTGTAGCATTGCTTGGTTATGACTGTCAACATCTACATTGGTTGCATAGATATGGAGAGCTTCTTTTGGTGGTATCAGATCTGTTCTGGAACCAACAGTTCGTGATATGAGCTTTTCCTCATCAGAACGATTCATAGCATCACTTTGTTTTCGTACACGTAAGCGATTGAGTAGCTGAGCAAATTCAAGATCTTCTTGCTGACGCATGATTTGTGTGAGTTCACAAATTTGGAAGTTGTCAGTCCACATATCATTCAACATGTTCAATGGATTCTCATCTGGAACACACAGTGGAGTGCTTGGATTGATCGGTGGGATTTGATAGAAATCGCCAACAGCTAGTACTGGAATATTCCCAAAGAATGAACGATCTGAAGCTCGCTTTATTTGCTGTAGTCTACCATGAATATATTGCAACTGCTTTTTGCTAACCATTGAGATTTCGTCTATGATTAATAACTGCAGGTGTTTCAACTTTGTACGCATAGTATTAAGTGACTCTTCTCTTAGTGGTTTGTAATCTTTAGTTGCATGGATACTGATATTCAGAGCAGAACAAATTGTTTCTCCTTCAACATTGAAAGCAGCTGTGCCAGTGTGTGCAACAACTAGTACTGTCTTTTCTTGTTGTGTTTCACGCAAGGTGTCAAAGATTTTTTCTGCATGATATCTGATACATCTTGTTACATGAGATTTGCCTGTGCCAGCTCCACCAGTGAGAAATATTCTGAAAGGTTCTGGATTTTCACCGTTCATTTTTTTCATACACCATTGGTGAACATACTTGAAAAGTTGTAACTGTTTATCATTGAGAGCTCTGATCATTGTTGCAACTTGGTCATCTGAAGGAACTGATCTTATAGTCTCAACTGGTGATCGATACGAGTTTTCATTGCATTTCTTGGAAGTATTTGCTTGCAGTTCAGGAATTTCAATTTCATTGAAATCATCGTCAGATTCATTGCTTAACATGATTTTGTCTTCAAGACCATCAAGACGTTCTTGTTCAGCTTGTGGTGCTAATGCAGCCCATGCATCTTCAAGATTACCATTTGCATTTTGCATTTCATTCCATGCAGTATCTATTTTGTCATTGATAGGCTCATACTGTTTCATGTTGCCTTTCACTACCACTTTAACTGATTTCACACCATTCTGTGTTCTGACATAACCAGTATGATAGTACAATGCAAAACTGGCAAAATCTTCTGGTTTGAGCTCAATGTGACGGTGTGGCAGGTACATACGTAAGATGTTCATGTAGTACTTTTCTGGATCTTTTTCAAGCTTTATCTTTGGATAGCGTATGATGGCAGGTTTGCCTACACGTTCTTTTGCATTCCCAAGATCTCTACCAAGATATTCAAGATCATAGCTCTGGCTTGTACTTCTTGAACTTTCTTCATCATCAGATTCATCAGTTGTAGCTCTGTTTACAGTTTTGGATGTAAAGCGGAACTTGGATACGAATGTTGCCAAGCACATATCACTGAATTTGGGTATATCTGGTCTGCCATAGTACTTTTCAAGCAAATTTGTCATCCATACTTGATCTGTGGGGTCTTTGTTCTGCATCAAAGATAATGGTAGTGATATTCTCTGACCATCTGGATCTGTCTGTACAAAAACTACATCTCTTGTACAATCTTTCAAGTGCATGCTACATACTCTGTATATACTCTCCATAACACTCAATTCTCGACTGTGCAGATAGACATTTCCAATTTTTCTGAGCTCTGTAACAGCATCACTATTGTCTTGTCTAGCCTCTTTCTGTGCATTTCTCAATAGATCACCTACCTGACGTTCACATTTGGTTAAATATGACATGATATATTTGATACAACTATAAGCATCAAGTACAATTTGAATGTCCATATTGCCATTCCATGCTCGGATTAAGTGGGGGTTGTAGTTATTGATCAACACTTCTGCAGGTTTTCTTTTCAGATAGATTGTGGATCGTGATGCGAGTGTTACAAGTGCCATTTCTAGGTCTGCTTGAGAAACATTTGCAGCATCAAAGATTTCAGTAACAGAAGTACTTTCTGATATTTCTGTATCTGGATCAGTTAGAGAATCATGTATTTTCTCGATAACAGTTTTAGCTTCAATTTGTGCATCTGCCTCACCTTGGTCATCAAGTACATGTAATTCATCAGGAATGTCAACATCAGTTTCATCATCATCTGAATCATCATATGTATCTAAGTTTCTAGCTATAAAAGTTCGTTCTGAAGGTGGTTTGGGAAAGTTGAAGCGACATGTTTTGCCTGTTTTGCGACACGACTTAGTATGATTCTTGCTATGCATTTGACATGATTTGACAATTTCATGGAGTTCTGGATCATCATCTTCAGATGGTAGTTCACATGTAACATATTTGTCAACAAATTCAACAATATCACAATCTGATACATCATATACATCAGGAGCATCTTCAACCCAAACTAGCATATGAATGTGTGGCCAACCTCTCTGTTGGAATTCTGTGCGATAGAAATAGTCAACAACTTTGCCAATTGGTTCAGCAGGTGATTTAATGACATCTTTGATGTACTTTTTCACTCTGTGCTCAAACATTCTAGTTGGGGTTACTGTGTTTGAATATATGTGTTCGCAATGTGTTTCCCAGTTCATGTCTTTGTGCTCTTCAGGTGTAAGTGGTGGTTTGCCTTGCTGTTCAAGAACTGCATTATCAATTTCAATCCATCTACGGTCAGCAGCACTAAACGTTAGAAACCATGTTGGAATGCCAATTTGACGAATCATTGCAAATAAATCTTTCAGTGTCGCATCCCAGTATGATGGTGTTCCTCTTATCTGTCTCAGATATCGAAATCCTGAATCTCTCTCAATCATTTGTTTGACTTGTTCTTTGTCTGCAAGCATTTCTGGCGTGATAGGTTTTCCATCAGGAGTTTTGGTATGACCTTGTCTCATGGCAATTGATATCTGGGAAGTTATCATGTTCACTTCGGTTGCATACTGAGCAAAGAAAATGTACTGTGGGTCACTAGCAAAACGACTATCAGAAGAAAAGAGTCTTGCATTGAAATATCTGCTTGGGGAAACTTTTATGTCTCTTTGTTCAGTGTTTGTATTCTTGGCATCAGGAAATTGAGCTGGGAATGCTTCTGCTTCTACATTGAGAACATTGACTGGTGTATTGCCTTCTGCAGGTGCAAGACTAAGTATAGAATCATCACAGTGATCTGCAAGATATTGTGCTAAATCAACTGGCTGCAAGAATGACATGAGTGGGGCAGATGTATTAGTAATATCATCATCATCGTCTTGGTTTGTTTCAGTGTTGTCGTCATTTGGAATTTCAGAAGGATTTGGTTCATCATCAGCATGAACTTCATGATCAGATTCAATATCAGAGTTAGCTGTTTCAGATAGTTGTTCTGAAATGCTTTCTATATCAGTATCTTGGTATTGGTCAGTGTGTTCACTAGCATTAACAGGATCAGACTTGTTAGCATTATTCTCATCATCACAAGGAGTCTGTTTTGATTTGTCTATGTTTACAGTTTCAACTAGGTCTTGTTCATTTGTCAAATTGGAACTATGAGCTGGCTCTGTTTCAATATCTTCAGGTTCTGATTCAGAACTTTGATCAACATGTTCATCAGCAACAATAGGATCATTATGAATTGCATCTAGTTGATCAGTATTTACTTCAATGTCTTTAAAAACTGGGTTTGTTTGCTTGAGGACATCAAGAGCACTTCTTATCTTGCTAGGACACACTTGTTTGTACATGACATGACCTTTGTACTTCAATGCACGTTTCAATTTCACTCGAACAATGCTATCATCAGTAGGAAGACGTGGCAATGCTTCAGCTGTACTTTGAACATCTGCTTTTACACACACGACTTGGCCATGAATACCTTTCTGACAACCTTTGTACAGAGGAACTAGTTTCATGAAAGGAATGACAGGGGCTATCAAGTGTCTTTCAAGAATGTTTAATTCTGACAGTTCTGGAGGCTGTGGGTACAGTTCTAGCTTGTTGGCTTGTGACAATGTTGGTACTTTATGGACCTTTATGTTGTTATGACATGTTTTGCAAATCCATGCAATAGTTGGCAAATTATCATAATCAGTGTCTACTGGCATAGCTGCTAAGAGACTAGGCTTACTGTACTTCAATTTCTTGAACTGAACAACTTGGTCTCGGAAGAATAATCGATTGCATATAATGCAGTTGTGTATGGGTTTCTCTTTTTGTATTTCTGTCTTGAATTTTGTGATAACTTTATTGATGTCATTTTTAGAAGATTTACGGGAAGATGTTGCCTGTTGGATTTGTCTAGCTCTTCTTTGGGGATCTTGATAGGATGCTTTCTTTCTGCTTAAAATCCGTCTTTTGTTTCTCATGTAATTCATACTTCTTTTAATCAGTAGCAAAGCTCTGTGTCTTTTATATTCCAGTTTCTTTCTCATCAATATTGACGGTTTATTTTCAAGATACCTCTTGCTTTGTTTCATCAAAAGTTCCGCCCTATTCTTTGTATAGTGGTCTCTTTTTTGGTCCAAGACGACATTTCTATTCCTTGCATAGTGTTCTGATCTTTTGTTCAAGACAACATTTCTATTCCTTACATAGTGTTCTGATTTTCGATTCAAGACATCATTTCTATTCCTTGCATAGTGGCCTCTTTTTTGGTTCAAGACGACATTTCTATTCTTTGCATAGTGTTCTGATCTTTTGTCCAAGACAACATTTCTATTCCTTACATAGTGTTCTGATTTTTGGTTCAAGACAATATTCCTATTCCTTACATAGTGTTCTGATCTTTCATTCAATACACTGTTCCTATTTCTTACATAGTGATCTCTTCTTTTGTTCAATATGTTGGGTTTATCTACAGCATAGGTAGTTTTCCTCTTAGTACATACTCTTTCTTTGTTTTCAGCATAGTACTTTCTACTTCTACCTTGAGCTTTTTTTTTGCGAGTATTATCGGACCAAAAAGAACACCCTGGCTGATCATTATCATTGCAGCTATTTGAATCATATAAAGCAGATGCAGATTGAGTCCGTGGAACGATTGCTGGATTCTGATTGCTACAAGTACTTATCACAGTTTGATTAGATTCATATTGAGATTCTGTATTTTGACTTACAATTTCATTGGCACTTTTAACTGCACTATCAGTCACAAGTGGACATGGTTCTGCACTGGTCATATGAGTTGTTTGGTGTAATGTCTCAGTGTCTGTTCCTTGGTCTGCACGTTTCTTCTCATCTGTATGTTCTTTGTTTGAGTCAAGGCATGGATTTTGGCATGGATTTTGGCATGGATTTTGGCATATACATGCCTTGTCCGGGGGATTAGGACCCCGTTCAAGGCATGTCAGAAGACCCTGTTGCATAAGCAGCAGGTGGAATGAAAGGTGGCAAAAGTAGAAATGCCAGAATAGAATACAGTAGAATGGATTAGTATAGAGGACAGGAGAGGAAGAGGGGAAGGGAAAAGAGAAGGGAAGAACAGAGAAGATGAAGAGGAGGGGATAAAGGAGAAGAGAAGAGGAGGGGAAATGAGAATGGAAGGGGAGAGAGGATATGAGCGGGAGAGGTGGAGAGAAAAGAGGAAAAAGGAAGTGAAGATGAAAGGGGAGTTAGGAAGGGAATAAAAGAGGAGGGAAGAAGAGGGAAGGATGAAGGGGGAACGGAAGAGAAGGGCGAAAAGGGGTGATAGAAGAGAAGAGAAGAGCAGTGAAGAGAGAAGAGGGGAAGGGAAGCGACAGGGGAGAGGAGAAGAGAAGAGAGTGGAAGGGAATGGGAGAAGAGAAAAGTGGAGAGGGAAAGAGAGTATAAAAGAACGGTAGACCAGAGGGGAGGGGGAACAGGAGAGGAGAGGAGAGAAGAGAAAAGAGGATATATAGGAGGGAAGGGAGGGGATTAAAAGGGAGAAGAGGGAATATAGATGAGAGGAGTCGGGACGAGAAGAGAGAAGATAAGGGAGAAGGGGAGAGAAGGTAAGAGGAGGAAAGGAGAGGGAAGGAGAGAAGAGAAGAGAAGAGAAGAAAAGAGAAAGGAAGTGGAGAGAATGGATCAGAAGAGAAGAGGATACATGTGGGGAGGGAAGGGAATAGAGGAGAGGAGAGAGGAAGAGAAAGGGGAGGGAGAAGGCAAGGGAATAAGAGGAAAGGAGATGGAAGGAAAAAGAGGAGAGGAGAGGAGAGGAGAGGAGAGGAGAGGAGAGGAGAGGAGAGGGGAGAGGAGAGGAGAGAAGAGGAAGAGGAGATGAAGAGAACAGGAAGAGAAGAGGAAGAGGAAAGAGGAGGTCATGGGTTTAGCACACCATGGAGACAGTTGGTTACACGCAGACACACATTCAGCATCGTAGGTTGGTTGGTTACAGGTAGGTTGGGTTGGGTTAAACACAGGGTTGGTTACACACAGGCACATTCAGCATCATAGGTTGGTTGGGTTGGTTACACGCAGGGTTGGTTACACACATTCAGCATCGTAGGTTGGTTGGTTACAGGTTGGTTGGATTGGTTAAACACAGGGTTGGTTACACACAGGGTTGGTTACAGGTAGGTTGGATATGTTGGGTTGGGTTAAACACAGGGTTGGTTACACACAGGCACATTCAGCATCATAGGTTGGTTGGTTACAGGTAGGTTGGGTTGGGTTAAACACAGGGTTGGTTAGACACATTCAGCATCGTAGGTTAGTTGGTTACAGGTAGGTTGGGTTGGTTAAACACAGGGTTGGTTACACACAGGCACATTCAGCATCATAGGTTGGTTGGGTTGGTTACACGCAGGGTTGGTTACACATTCAGCATCGTAGTTGGTTGGTTACAGGTTGGTTGGATTGGTTACACACAGGGTTGGTTACACACAGGGTTGGTTACAGGTAGGTTGGATATGTTGGGTTGGTTACACGCAGGGTTGGTTACACAGACACATTTAGCATCGTAGGTTGGGTTGGTTACAGGTAGGTTGGGTTGGTTACAGGTAGGTTGGGTTGGTTACACACAGGGTTGGTTACACAGACACATTTAGCATCGTAGGTTAGTTGGTTACAGGTAGGTTGGGTTGGTTAAACACAGGGTTGGTTACACACAGGCACATTCAGCATCATAGGTTGGTTGGGTTGGTTACACGCAGGGTTGGTTACACAGACACATTCAGCATCGTAGGTTGGTTGGTTACAGGTAGGTTGGGTTGGTTACACACAGGGTTGTTTAGACACATTCAGCATCGTAGGTTGGGTTGGTTACAGGTAGGTTGGGTTGGTTACACACAGGGTTGGTTAGACACATTCAGCATCGTAGGTTGGTTGGTTACAGGTAGGTTGGGTTGGTTAAACACAGGGTTGGTTACACACAGGCACATTCAGCATCATAGGTTGGTTGGGTTGGTTACACGCAGGGTTGGTTACACAGACACATTTAGCATCGTAGGTTGGTTGGTTACAGGTAGATTGGGTTGGTTACACGCAGGGTTGGTTACACAGACACATTTAGCATCGTAGGTTGGTTGGTTACAGGTAGGTTGGGTTGGTTACACGCAGGGTTGGTTACACAGACACATTCAGCATCGTAGGTTGGTTGGTTACAGGTTGGTTGGGTTGGTTACACACAGGGTTGGTTACACACAGGGTTGGTTACAGGTAGGTTGGATATGTTGGGTTGGTTACACGCAGGGTTGGTTACACAGACACATTCAGCATCGTAGGTTGGTTGGTTACAGGTAGGTTGGGTTGGGTTAAACACAGGGTTGGTTACACACAGGCACATTCAGCATCATAGGTTGGTTGGGTTGGTTACACGCAGGGTTGGTTACACACATTCAGCATCGTAGGTTGGTTGGTTACAGGTAGGTTGGGTTGGTTAAACACAGGGTTGGTTACACACAGGCACATTCAGCATCATAGGTTGGTTGGGTTGGTTACACGCAGGGTTGGTTACACAGACACATTTAGCATCGTAGGTTGGGTTGGTTACACGCAGATATACAATCAGCATGAGTAGAAGTTGTATGTTCAACATTCAGTAGATTACAAAGGCAAGTTTGGTTATATACAGATATCCAGGAGTTGAAGGTTGGCATATGAAAAAAAATAGCAAAGAGAAATTGCACATAATTAGTATCAATTGTAATTTGCTGAACACTAAGTTAAAGTTTGACTTTTCTTTTAAAAGAACTCACTTATCTCGGTACAGTGACGGATTTAAGGAAAAGGGCCCTGTCAGCAAAATAGCCAGAGGCGTGCCTGGACATTTAGTCAGGGGGAAAGGGAAACAATTGGTCAGTGATTAGTTCAGTCCAATTTTACCGAGATATCTTGCTGCATGTGCAGCGCGAAAAAATTGTTTATTTCATACTATTTCAAATTAATGATAGGTTGTTTGCAATTTCCCACTATTCACATCACTACCCAGATCAAATGTTTACCGAATGTGTGCATATTGAAACAGTAGTAAGAGCTGGATTTCTTTTAGTTGTCAGGGGGGATAATGTATTTGAGCCTATACCCGCATAATATTGTGGGCAATTACTATACATCATATGGTGAAGGAGGCTTTGGGGTAAGGGCCTAGGTGTGCCACTTACGAGCAAGCACACATAAATATGGTGATCGAAATACTGAATGAATCCCTGCAGAGTTAGAATAAGGCAGAGCATGGCTTGTTTTGGCGATGCAATGGAAGTCTATGTTTGCCTATAATTATGAGATTTTAAGAATTTTTTTTAATGTTTTATTTTATTTGCTTTGTTGATTTCATCACATTATGTATTTACTAATTTCTGACTTAACTGATTACTACAATTACCACATAAGCTTTCTGATTCTTAATTCAGAATGTAATAGACTGATCAAATCGGGATATTTCCCGTAACGATATTTACTAATTGACAGTTTACAAACACTTATTATTTTATTGATAATAGTATTACATTTTCCTGCATGGTAGTAACCAAAGATAACATCTGCTTGTGTGGTTTTAATTTTAACATTGTAGTGTTGCAAAATTATTTTGTCCACTTCGCTCCATATCTTTTATTTTTTTTGCAACCAAAAAAAAAGTGTTCAATGATTTTAAGAATTATTCCTTCATTCCAAAATAGTCATAAAACTTGATAATATATGCTCCATACACTTTTTCAACAAATAAGTTCATTTTCTTTCTTCCCTCCCCTTTTTTCAAAATAGAAAATTCTTCCCCAAAGCGATAAAAGTATACTCTTCCCTTTCAGGGTGATTATCGGATGAATAGACATCCCTGTATTGCCACCTCCCCCAGGAAATGGGCAGTGTTCGATTTACCTGGTGTAGCAGTAATGCTCCCCATTTTGGACAACCTGCTACACAAATTTAAACTTGAATAGCATTTTTTACAATGTAAACAATATACGATAATTTCATAAGAACATCACCTACATAATGTTTTTGCTCAAAATTGATACACACATTTTTCAAAGTAAATCAAACCCAGGAAATGGGTCAAGGAAGCCACTGATCACATCTATACTCCCACATTTATTCTGGTTATTGAGTAATGACAAATAGGCAATCGCAATCTGTCAAAAGAAAAGTTTTTGTTATTTCCCCCTGCCAAGGAAAATCATGCACTGGGGGAGGGGGATAAAACCCATTATAATGAGCCTTGGATCTCAAATATTGAACCCATATCTTTTCCTGTGAGTGTGGGTCAGGCAGTGGCCTGCTCCGATTCACCTGAAGCCCTTAATTCAAAAGATATTATAATTAAATAAATTATCTTAACTTTGATAATGGCTGCTCCGCTGCTGGTAATGGTACACTTGCATTTACATGTATGTACATATTGGATACTGTAAAAATGTTCATGATTTTAAAAATACACAATGCAAGTTTCTCCTATAAACTCAACTGGTTTTAATACCTTTTGTTTGATGAAACTTTTGAATTGAAATTATGCTTAAAAAGTCCTTTCTTCATAATGCAACTAATTTTATCACTCAGTGTAATGCTCAAAGTAGAGATCATTCAGCTCTTTGAATACAGTACCATTAGGTCAAAAATCTTGAATAATATGTTTGTTATCACCAAACATAAAACAGCAAGGCTAACTAAATATAAAAACTACAGTACCGTACTGTGATAAAAAAAGAGATGGAAAATAATGGAATGTGAGTAATCATGGAATCGCCCATTTCCACAGATGTTTTGGGGTCAAACGTCGGATTGAAATGTGCACTCTTTAATGTGGATTGTGGAAACATTTCATCTAAGATCTTGATTTACATTAAAATTAAGTTTTCATGTAGTCCCAAAGAGGGACTACAAAACTGAGATGAGCCCCCGGTGACTTACCTGCTGCTTCTCAGCCTTATCAGCCTCATACCTCCTCTTTCTTGCTTGCTTCTTCTTCCAGTCTTTCGATGGCATTCTGTAATTAGCAAGATATTATTAGAATTACAACTTTGCATTCCACAATATGGATGGAACTGAAAATAATATTTGCAGCAAGTTTCACAACACAATAAATTTGTTTGCTTGAGGACATCAAGAGCACTTCTTATCTTGCTAGGACACACTTGTTTGTACATGACATGACCTTTGTACTTCAATGCACGTTTCAATTTCACTCGAACAATGCTATCATCAGTAGGAAGACGTGGCAATGCTTCAGCTGTACTTTGAACATCTGCTTTTACACACACGACTTGGCCATGAATACCTTTCTGACAACCTTTGTACAGAGGAACTAGTTTCATGAAAGGAATGACAGGGGCTATCAAGTGTCTTTCAAGAATGTTTAATTCTGACAGTTCTGGAGGCTGTGGGTACAGTTCTAGCTTGTTGGCTTGTGACAATGTTGGTCTTTTATGGTCCTTTATGTTGTTATGACATGTTTTGCAAATCCATGCAATAGTTGGCAAATTATCATAATCAGTGTCTACTGGCATAGCTGCTAAGAGACTAGGCTTACTGTACTTCAATTTCTTGAACTGAACAACTTGGTCTCGGAAGAATAATCGATTGCATATAATGCAGTTGTGTATGGGTTTCTCTTTTTGTATTTCTGTCTTGAATTTTGTGATAACTTTATTGATGTCATTTTAGAAGATTTACGGGAAGATGTTGCCTGTTGGATTTGTCTAGCTCTTCTTTGGGGATCTTGATAGGATGCTTTCTTTCTGCTTAAAATCCGTCTTTTGTTTCTCATGTAATTCATACTTCTTTTAATCAGTAGCAAAGCTCTGTGTCTTTTATATTCCAGTTTCTTTCTCATCAATATTGACGGTTTATTTTCAAGATACCTCTTGCTTTGTTTCATCAAAAGTTCCGCCCTATTCTTTGTATAGTGGTCTCTTTTTTGGTCCAAGACGACATTTCTATTCCTTGCATAGTGTTCTGATCTTTTGTTCAAGACAACATTTCTATTCCTTACATAGTGTTCTGATTTTCGATTCAAGACATCATTTCTATTCCTTGCATAGTGGCCTCTTTTTTTGGTTCAAGACGACATTTCTATTCTTTGCATAGTGTTCTGATCTTTTGTCCAAGACAACATTTCTATTCCTTACATAGTGTTCTGATTTTTGGTTCAAGACAATATTCCTATTCCTTACATAGTGTTCTGATCTTTCATTCAATACACTGTTCCTATTTCTTACATAGTGATCTCTTCTTTTGTTCAATATGTTGGGTTTATCTACAGCATAGGTAGTTTTCCTCTTAGTACATACTCTTTCTTTGTTTTCAGCATAGTACTTTCTACTTCTACCTTGAGCTTTTTCTTTGCGAGTATTATCGGACCAAAAAGAACACCCTGGCTGATCATTATCATTGCAGCTATTTGAATCATATAAAGCAGATGCAGATTGAGTCCGTGGAACGATTGCTGGATTCTGATTGCTACAAGTACTTATCACAGTTTGATTAGATTCATATTGAGATTCTGTATTTTGACTTACAATTTCATTGGCACTTTTAACTGCACTATCAGTCACAAGTGGACATGGTTCTGCACTGGTCATATGAGTTGTTTGGTGTAATGTCTCAGTGTCTGTTCCTTGGTCTGCACGTTTCTTCTCATCTGTATGTTCTTTGTTTGAGTCAAGGCATGGATTTTGGCATGGATTTTGGCATGGATTTTGGCATATACATGCCTTGTCCGGGGGATTAGGACCCCGTTCAAGGCATGTCAGAAGACCCTGTTGCATAAGCAGCAGGTGGAATGAAAGGTGGCAAAAGTAGAAATGCCAGAATAGAATACAGTAGAATGGATTAGTATAGAGGACAGGAGAGGAAGAGGGAAGGGAAAGAGAAGGAAGAACAGAGAAGATGAAGAGGAGGGGATAAAGGAGAAGAGAAGAGGAGGGGAAATGAGAATGGAAGGGGAGAGAGGATATGAGCGGAGAGAGGTGGAGAGAAAAGAGGAAAAAAGGAAGTGAAGATGAAAGGGGGAGTTAGGAAGGGAATAAAAGAGGAGGGAAGAAGAGGGAAGGATGAAGGGGGAACGGAAGAGAAGGGCGAAAAGGGGTGATAGAAGAGAAGAGAAGAGCAGTGAAGAGAGAAGAGGGGAAGGGAAGCGACAGGGGAGAGGAGAAGAGAAGAGAGTGGAAGGGAATGGGAGAAGAGAAAAGTGGAGAGGGAAAGAGAGTATAAAAGAACGGTAGACCAGAGGGGAGGGGGAACAGGAGAGGAGAGGAGAGAAGAGAAAAGAGGATATATAGGAGGGAAGGGGGGATTAAAAGGGAGAAGAGGGAATATAGATGAGAGGAGTCGGGACGAGAAGAGAGAAGATAAGGGAGAAGGGGAGAGAAGGTAAGAGGAGGAAAGGAGAGGGAAGGAGAGAAGAGAAGAGAAGAGAAGAGAAGAGAAACGAAGTGGAGAGAATGGATCAGAAGAGAAGAGGATACATGTAGGAGGGAAGGGAATAGAGAGGAGAGGAGAGAGGAAGAGAAAAGGGGAGGGAGAAGGCAAGGGAATAAGAGGAAAGGAGATGGAAGGAAAAAGAGGAGAGGAGAGGAGAGGAGAGGAGAGGAGAGGAGAGGAGAGGAGAGGAGAGGAGAGGAGAGAGGAGAGAGAGAGAGGAAGAGGAGATGAAGAGAACAGGAAGAGAAGAGGAAGAGGAAAGAGGAGGTCATGGGTTTAGCACACCATGGAGACAGTTGGTTACACGCAGACACACATTCAGCATCGTAGGTTGGTTGGTTACAGGTAGGTTGGGTTGGGTTAAACACAGGGTTGGTTACACACAGGCACATTCAGCATCATAGGTTGGTTGGGTTGGTTACACGCAGGGTTGGTTACACACATTCAGCATCGTAGGTTGGTTGGTTACAGGTAGGTTGGGTTGGTTACACACAGGGTTGGTTACACACAGGGTTGGTTACAGGTAGGTTGGATATGTTGGGTTGGGTTAAACACAGGGTTGGTTACACACAGGCACATTCAGCATCATAGGTTGGTTGGTTACAGGTAGGTTGGGTTGGGTTAAACACAGGGTTGGTTACACACAGGGTTGGTTAGACACATTCAGCATCGTAGGTTAGTTGGTTACAGGTAGGTTGGGTTGGTTAAACACAGGGTTGGTTACACACAGGCACATTCAGCATCATAGGTTGGTTGGGTTGGTTACACGCAGGGTTGGTTACACACATTCAGCATCGTAGTTGGTTGGTTACAGGTTGGTTGGATTGGTTACACACAGGGTTGGTTACACACAGGGTTGGTTACAGGTAGGTTGGATATGTTGGGTTGGTTACACGCAGGGTTGGTTACACAGACACATTTAGCATCGTAGGTTGGGTTGGTTACAGGTAGGTTGGGTTGGTTACAGGTAGGTTGGGTTGGTTACACACAGGGTTGGTTACACAGACACATTTAGCATCGTAGGTTAGTTGGTTACAGGTAGGTTGGGTTGGTTAAACACAGGGTTGGTTACACACAGGCACATTCAGCATCATAGGTTGGTTGGGTTGGTTACACGCAGGGTTGGTTACACAGACACATTCAGCATCGTAGGTTGGTTGGTTACAGGTAGGTTGGGTTGGTTACACACAGGGTTGTTTAGACACATTCAGCATCGTAGGTTGGGTTGGTTACAGGTAGGTTGGGTTGGTTACACACAGGGTTGGTTAGACACATTCAGCATCGTAGGTTGGTTGGTTACAGGTAGGTTGGGTTGGTTAAACACAGGGTTGGTTACACACAGGCACATTCAGCATCATAGGTTGGTTGGGTTGGTTACACGCAGGGTTGGTTACACAGACACATTTAGCATCGTAGGTTGGTTGGTTACAGGTAGATTGGGTTGGTTACACGCAGGGTTGGTTACACAGACACATTTAGCATCGTAGGTTGGTTGGTTACAGGTAGGTTGGGTTGGTTACACGCAGGGTTGGTTACACAGACACATTCAGCATCGTAGGTTGGTTGGTTACAGGTTGGTTGGGTTGGTTACACACAGGGTTGGTTACACACAGGGTTGGTTACAGGTAGGTTGGATATGTTGGGTTGGTTACACGCAGGGTTGGTTACACAGACACATTCAGCATCGTAGGTTGGTTGGTTACAGGTAGGTTGGGTTGGGTTAAACACAGGGTTGGTTACACACAGGCACATTCAGCATCATAGGTTGGTTGGGTTGGTTACACGCAGGGTTGGTTACACACATTCAGCATCGTAGGTTGGTTGGTTACAGGTAGGTTGGGTTGGTTACACACAGGGTTGGTTACACACAGGGTTGGTTACAGGTAGGTTGGATATGTTGGGTTGGGTTAAACACAGGGTTGGTTACACGCAGGGTTGGTTACACACATTCAGCATCGTAGGTTAGTTGGTTACAGGTAGGTTGGGTTGGTTAAACACAGGGTTGGTTACACACAGGCACATTCAGCATCATAGGTTGGTTGGGTTGGTTACACGCAGGGTTGGTTACACAGACACATTTAGCATCGTAGGTTGGGTTGGTTACACGCAGATATACAATCAGCATGAGTAGAAGTTGTATGTTCAACATTCAGTAGATTACAAAGGCAAGTTTGGTTATATACAGATATCCAGGAGTTGAAGGTTGGCATATGAAAAAAATAGCAAAGAGAAATTGCACATAATTAGTATCAATTGTAATTTGCTGAACACTAAGTTAAAGTTTGACTTTTCTTTTAAAAGAACTCACTTATCTCGGTACAGTGACGGATTTAAGGAAAAGGGCCCTGTCAGCAAAATAGCCAGAGGCGTGCCTGGACATTTAGTCAGGGGGAAAGGGAAACAATTGGTCAGTGATTAGTTCAGTCCAATTTTACCGAGATATCTTGCTGCATGTGCAGCGCGAAAAAATTGTTTATTTCATACTATTTCAAATTAATGATAGGTTGTTTGCAATTTCCCACTATTCACATCACTACCCAGATCAAATGTTTACCGAATGTGTGCATATTGAAACAGTAGTAAGAGCTGGATTTCTTTTAGTTGTCAGGGGGGATAATGTATTTGAGCCTATACCCGCATAATATTGTGGGCAATTACTATACATCATATGGTGAAGGAGGCTTTGGGGTAAGGGCCTAGGTGTGCCACTTACGAGCAAGCACACATAAATATGGTGATCGAAATACTGAATGAATCCCTGCAGAGTTAGAATAAGGCAGAGCATGGCTTGTTTTGGCGATGCAATGGAAGTCTATGTTTGCCTATAATTATGAGATTTTAAGAATTTTTTTTATTTTTTTATTTTATTTGCTTTGTTGATTTCATCATATTATGTATTTACTAATTTCTGACTTAACTGATTACTACAATTACCACATAAGCTTTCTGATTCTTAATTCAGAATGTAATAGACTGATCAAATCAGGATATTTCCGTAACGATATTTACTAATTGACAGTTTACAAACACTTATTATTTTATTGATAATAGTATTACATTTTCCTGCATGGTAGTAACCAAAGATAACATCTGCTTGTGTGGTTTTAATTTTAACATTGTAGTGTTGCAAAATTATTTTGTCCACTTCGCTCCATATCTTTTTATTTTTTTTGCAACCAAAAAAAAAGTGTTCAATGATTTTAAGAATTATTCCTTCATTCCAAAATAGTCATAAAACTTGATAATATATGCTCCATACACTTTTTCAACAAATAAGTTCATTTTCTTTCTTCCCTCCCCCTTTCAAAATAGAAAATTCTTCCCCAAAGCGATAAAAGTATACTCTTCCCTTTCAGGGTGATTATCGGATGAATAGACATCCCCTGTATTGCCACCTCCCCCCCCCCCCAGGAAATGGGCAGTGTTCGATTTACCTGGTGTAGCAGTAATGCTCCCCATTTTGGACAACCTGCTACACAAATTTAAACTTGAATAGCATTTTTTACAATGTAAACAATATACGATAATTTCATAAGAACATCACCTACATAATGTTTTTGCTCAAAATTGATACACACATTTTTCAAAGTAAATCAAACCCAGGAAATGGGTCAAGGAAGCCACTGATCACATCTATACTCCCACATTTATTCTGGTTATTGAGTAATGACAAATAGGCAATCGCAATCTGTCAAAAGAAAAGTTTTGTTATTTCCCCTGCCAAGGAAAATCATGCACTGGGGGAGGGGGATAAAACCCATTATAATGAGCCTTGGATCTCAAATATTGAACCCATATCTTTTCCTCTGAGTGTGGGTCAGGCAGTGGCCTGCTCCGATTCACCTGAAGCCCTTAATTCAAAAGATATTATAATTAAATAAATTATCTTAACTTTGATAATGGCTGCTCCGCTGCTGGTAATGGTACACTTGCATTTACATGTATGTACATATTGGATACTGTAAAAATGTTCATGATTTTAAAAATACACAATGCAAGTTTCTCCTATAAACTCAACTGGTTTTAATACCTTTTGTTTGATGAAACTTTTGAATTGAAATTATGCTTAAAAAGTCCTTTCTTCATAATGCAACTAATTTTATCACTCAGTGTAATGCTCAAAGTAGAGATCATTCAGCTCTTTGAATACAGTACCATTAGGTCAAAAATCTTGAATAATATGTTTGTTATCACCAAACATAAAAAACAGCAAGGCTAACTAAATATAAAAACTACAGTACCGTACTGTGATAAAAAAGAGATGGAAAATAATGGAATGTGAGTAATCATGGAATCGCCCATTTCCACAGATGTTTTGGGGTCAAACGTCGGATTGAAATGTGCACTCTTTAATGTGGATTGTGGAAACATTTCATCTAAGATCTTGATTTACATTAAAATTAAGTTTTCATGTAGTCCCAAAGAGGGGACTACAAAACTGAGATGAGCCCCCGGTGACTTACCTGCTGCTTCTCAGCCTTATCAGCCTCATACCTCCTCTTTCTTGCTTGCTTCTTCTTCCAGTCTTTCGATGGCATTCTGTAATTAGCAAGATATTATTAGAATTACAACTTTGCATTCCACAATATGGATGGAACTGAAAATAATATTTGCAGCAAGTTTCACAACACAATAAATTTGTTTGCTTGAGGACATCAAGAGCACTTCTTATCTTGCTAGGACACACTTGTTTGTACATGACATGACCTTTGTACTTCAATGCACGTTTCAATTTCACTCGAACAATGCTATCATCAGTAGGAAGACGTGGCAATGCTTCAGCTGTACTTTGAACATCTGCTTTTACACACACGACTTGGCCATGAATACCTTTCTGACAACCTTTGTACAGAGGAACTAGTTTCATGAAAGGAATGACAGGGGCTATCAAGTGTCTTTCAAGAATGTTTAATTCTGACAGTTCTGGAGGCTGTGGGTACAGTTCTAGCTTGTTGGCTTGTGACAATGTTGGTACTTTATGGACCTTTATGTTGTTATGACATGTTTTGCAAATCCATGCAATAGTTGGCAAATTATCATAATCAGTGTCTACTGGCATAGCTGCTAAGAGACTAGGCTTACTGTACTTCAATTTCTTGAACTGAACAACTTGGTCTCGGAAGAATAATCGATTGCATATAATGCAGTTGTGTATGGGTTTCTCTTTTTGTATTTCTGTCTTGAATTTTGTGATAACTTTATTGATGTCATTTTTAGAAGATTTACGGGAAGATGTTGCCTGTTGGATTTGTCTAGCTCTTCTTTGGGGATCTTGATAGGATGCTTTCTTTCTGCTTAAAATCCGTCTTTTGTTTCTCATGTAATTCATACTTCTTTTAATCAGTAGCAAAGCTCTGTGTCTTTTATATTCCAGTTTCTTTCTCATCAATATTGACGGTTTATTTTCAAGATACCTCTTGCTTTGTTTCATCAAAAGTTCCGCCCTATTCTTTGTATAGTGGTCTCTTTTTTGGTTCAAGACGACATTTCTATTCCTTGCATAGTGTTCTGATCTTTTGTTCAAGACAACATTTCTATTCCTTACATAGTGTTCTGATTTTCGATTCAAGACATCATTTCTATTCCTTGCATAGTGGCCTCTTTTTTGGTTCAAGACGACATTTCTATTCTTTGCATAGTGTTCTGATCTTTTGTCCAAGACAACATTTCTATTCCTTACATAGTGTTCTGATTTTTGGTTCAAGACAATATTCCTATTCCTTACATAGTGTTCTGATCTTTCATTCAATACACTGTTCCTATTTCTTACATAGTGATCTCTTCTTTTGTTCAATATGTTGGGTTTATCTACAGCATAGGTAGTTTTCCTCTTAGTACATACTCTTTCTTTGTTTTCAGCATAGTACTTTCTACTTCTACCTTGAGCTTTTTCTTTGCGAGTATTATCGGACCAAAAGAACACCCTGGCTGATCATTATCATTGCAGCTATTTGAATCATATAAAGCAGATGCAGATTGAGTCCGTGGAACGATTGCTGGATTCTGATTGCTACAAGTACTTATCACAGTTTGATTAGATTCATATTGAGATTCTGTATTTTGACTTACAATTTCATTGGCACTTTTAACTGCACTATCAGTCACAAGTGGACATGGTTCTGCACTGGTCATATGAGTTGTTTGGTGTAATGTCTCAGTGTCTGTTCCTTGGTCTGCACGTTTCTTCTCATCTGTATGTTCTTTGTTTGAGTCAAGGCATGGATTTTGGCATGGATTTTGGCATATACATGCCTTGTCCGGGGGATTAGGACCCCGTTCAAGGCATGTCAGAAGACCCTGTTGCATAAGCAGCAGGTGGAATGAAAGGTGGCAAAAGTAGAAATGCCAGAATAGAATACAGTAGAATGGATTAGTATAGAGGACAGGAGAGGAAGAGGGGAAGGGAAAAGAGAAGGGAAGAACAGAGAAGATGAAGAGGAGGGGATAAAGGAGAAGAGAAGAGGAGGGGAAATGAGAATGGAAGGGGAGAGAGGATATGAGCGGAGAGAGGTGGAGAGAAAAGAGGAAAAAGGAAGTGAAGATGAAAGGGGAGTTAGGAAGGGAATAAAAGAGGAGGGAAGAAGAGGGAAGGATGAAGGGGGAACGGAAGAGAAGGGCGAAAAGGGGTGATAGAAGAGAAGAGAAGAGCAGTGAAGAGGGAAGAGGGGAAGGGAAGCGACAGGGGAGAGGAGAAGAGAAGAGAGTGGAAGGGAATGGGAGAAGAGAAAAGTGGAGAGGGAAAGAGAGTATAAAAGAAAGGAAGAAAAGAGGGAGGGGGAACAGGAGAGGAGAGGAGAGAAGAGAAAAGAGGATATATAGGAGGGAAGGGAGGGGATTAAAAGGGAGAAGAGGGAATATAGATGAGAGGAGTCGGGACGAGAAGAGAGAAGATAAGGGAGAAGGGGAGAGAAGGTAAGAGGAGGAAAGGAGAGGGAAGGAGAGAAGAGAAGAGAAGAGAAGAGAAGAGAAACGAAGTGGAGAGAATGGATCAGAAGAGAAGAGGATACATGTGGGAGGGAAGGGAATAGAGAGGAGAGGAGAGAGGAAGAGAAAAGGGGAGGGAGAAGGCAAGGGAATAAGAGGAAAGGAGATGGAAGGAAAAAGAGGAGAGGAGAGGAGAGGAGAGGAGAGGAGAGGAGAGGAGAGGAGAGGAGGGGAGGGGGGAGGAGAGAGGAGAGGAGAGAAGAGGAAGAGGAGATGAAGAGAACAGGAAGAGAAGAGGAAGAGGAAAGAGGAGGTCATGGGTTTAGCACACCATGGAGACAGTTGGTTACACGCAGACACACATTCAGCATCGTAGGTTGGTTGGTTACAGGTAGGTTGGGTTGGGTTAAACACAGGGTTGGTTACACACAGGCACATTCAGCATCATAGGTTGGTTGGGTTGGTTACACGCAGGGTTGGTTACACACATTCAGCATCGTAGGTTGGTTGGTTACAGGTAGGTTGGGTTGGTTACACACAGGGTTGGTTACACACAGGGTTGGTTACAGGTAGGTTGGATATGTTGGGTTGGGTTAAACACAGGGTTGGTTACACACAGGCACATTCAGCATCATAGGTTGGTTGGTTACAGGTAGGTTGGGTTGGGTTAAACACAGGGTTGGTTACACACAGGGTTGGTTAGACACATTCAGCATCGTAGGTTAGTTGGTTACAGGTAGGTTGGGTTGGTTAAACACAGGGTTGGTTACACACAGGCACATTCAGCATCATAGGTTGGTTGGGTTGGTTACACGCAGGGTTGGTTACACACATTCAGCATCGTAGTTGGTTGGTTACAGGTTGGTTGGATTGGTTACACACAGGGGTTGGTTACACACAGGGTTGGTTACAGGTAGGTTGGATATGTTGGGTTGGTTACACGCAGGGTTGGTTACACAGACACATTTAGCATCGTAGGTTGGGTTGGTTACAGGTAGGTTGGGTTGGTTACAGGTAGGTTGGGTTGGTTACACACAGGGTTGGTTACACAGACACATTTAGCATCGTAGGTTAGTTGGTTACAGGTAGGTTGGGTTGGTTAAACACAGGGTTGGTTACACACAGGCACATTCAGCATCATAGGTTGGTTGGGTTGGTTACACGCAGGGTTGGTTACACAGACACATTCAGCATCGTAGGTTGGTTGGTTACAGGTAGGTTGGGTTGGTTACACACAGGGTTGTTTAGACACATTCAGCATCGTAGGTTGGGTTGGTTACAGGTAGGTTGGGTTGGTTACACACAGGGTTGGTTAGACACATTCAGCATCGTAGGTTGGTTGGTTACAGGTAGGTTGGGTTGGTTAAACACAGGGTTGGTTACACACAGGCACATTCAGCATCATAGGTTGGTTGGGTTGGTTACACGCAGGGTTGGTTACACAGACACATTTAGCATCGTAGGTTGGTTGGTTACAGGTAGATTGGGTTGGTTACACGCAGGGTTGGTTACACAGACACATTTAGCATCGTAGGTTGGTTGGTTACAGGTAGGTTGGGTTGGTTACACGCAGGGTTGGTTACACAGACACATTCAGCATCGTAGGTTGGTTGGTTACAGGTTGGTTGGGTTGGTTACACACAGGGTTGGTTACACACAGGGTTGGTTACAGGTAGGTTGGATATGTTGGGTTGGTTACACGCAGGGTTGGTTACACAGACACATTCAGCATCGTAGGTTGGTTGGTTACAGGTAGGTTGGGTTGGGTTAAACACAGGGTTGGTTACACACAGGCACATTCAGCATCATAGGTTGGTTGGGTTGGTTACACGCAGGGTTGGTTACACACATTCAGCATCGTAGGTTGGTTGGTTACAGGTAGGTTGGGTTGGTTAAACACAGGGTTGGTTACACACAGGCACATTCAGCATCATAGGTTGGTTGGGTTGGTTACACGCAGGGTTGGTTACACAGACACATTTAGCATCGTAGGTTGGGTTGGTTACACGCAGATATACAATCAGCATGAGTAGAAGTTGTATGTTCAACATTCAGTAGATTACAAAGGCAAGTTTGGTTATATACAGATATCCAGGAGTTGAAGGTTGGCATATGAAAAAAAATAGCAAAGAGAAATTGCACATAATTAGTATCAATTGTAATTTGCTGAACACTAAGTTAAAGTTTGACTTTTCTTTTAAAAGAACTCACTTATCTCGGTACAGTGACGGATTTAAGGAAAAGGGCCCTGTCAGCAAAATAGCCAGAGGCGTGCCTGGACATTTAGTCAGGGGGAAAGGGAAACAATTGGTCAGTGATTAGTTCAGTCCAATTTACCGAGATATCTTGCTGCATGTGCAGCGCGAAAAAATTGTTTATTTCATACTATTTCAAATTAATGATAGGTTGTTTGCAATTTCCCACTATTCACATCACTACCCAGATCAAATGTTTACCGAATGTGTGCATATTGAAACAGTAGTCACTATGAAATCTTGACAATGAAAATCACACTGAAAAGCCTACCTCAACGCTGAAATGCGTTTTCCCATAGAAGGTCTACGCTGAAAAAAATTATCAGCAAATTTTCAGTGTATTTTTCAACAATCGGTGCTCTTGCTATAATGAGCAATGATTCTGGCTACTAATTTACATATCAATTGTGCCGATCGGCATCTATGGTAACCGTATGCAAATGATCATAAACTACTACCATATACGGGAGTGTGATCCACGCTGAAAATGCGCTGAAATTCTTCCACAAGCGCAGTGCAATCAGAATATATTTATTTTGATCACAATATGATTCAACATGTTTAAGTACCACTTGACACTTCGTATTATCCCAATTGAAGCTAATTGATGTGCTATTTATAATGTACATAATCCGTGACCGTTATCCGTGACTGTTATCTGGGACCGTTATTTTGCCTAAAGTACTAGTTTGCTTTTATGTTTAAGTTTCCTTGTTGGCGTCGGCACCTTGGCCTTTGTACTAGCTTTCAGTTTACGTTTATCCCTATAGGCCTAATTATAAATAGTGTTGGAAATCATTTTCAAATATAATGATTTTAGTAAGAAATATACTTGTTCGCCACGATGAGCCATTTATATATTGCCCCTGTTATTAAAAGTAAAACTATATTTTTACCCACCCTAGGCCTATAATTATTAGTTATTTGAACTTCGCCTATGGGGGAAAAAAGAAAATGTTTCTTGGCTGTAATTTACGGTTTGTAAAATTATGTGGTTTTCATCTCAATACTAAAGTTTGCGTGTACCCAGGCATCGAGACATTCTCAACCAGGGACTCGTGGAAGCATCGACACTACCCAGTCCAGTGATATAGACGGAGGCCAGCCGCGAAACCCCGGCCAGCTGATGACCTGTAGCGAGCCTAGATAGCGGCCCGATGCTAGCAGGCCAGATAGCCAAACTCTTCAGCTCGTTAGATATATTTTCGCCCTGGGTTTTCGCCGTGTTGAATCTCCACTCGTTGCACTCTAGGAATGCTAAAATTAAATGAAAGTAGTGTCTTAAAAGGTCCTATGATGATTCGATCCTTGAACGTTGAACAAGTAATTTGTATTCGATCGACACATCGTGTAGGTCTACCCGCTTTAAAAATCAACAAGAAGTTCAACTTGAAACATCAAGGGAATCAAGTTGAAGGTAAATTTATTTTGATATTATAGACGTACTTCATGTGCAAGAATTTATCACAAGACTTGTAATTTTATAGGCCTATCTTGCACATTTCTTACCTGATTTATATTGCGTGTATTGCTTTAAATCATTTCAAGACATAATTTTTGTTCAGCAGTGTTTTTCGTACTTTTGCACATGTTCCCACTACATTTTTTTACAATCGTCCGATGACGACATTTTTCTTGTCAGATACTTGTCATGCTTGTTCTCCATCTCATCATGACAACACATGCACATGGTTGGTATAGGGTCATTAATTTATCTTTTCCATTTTTCAAAGACCCTAGAGTGAATGTTGCATCGTATTTCCATTTTAAAACGTAGGCTAAGTCATCGTTTTATCTTTGGTATTAGGCTATATCCTGTCCAAAAAATGGACCCGTAAAGTCGACTGATGATGATGAAAGTCTATGGATCAGTGATCCGTTTGCGCGATCCATCCATGGACATTGCCCTGCACTGCAGCTCGCCTGCCCGATGCCTACCATGAGCCAAAACATCATCTTTCTTGTTGCTATTAAACCTCACACGAAGCCTATCGGAGATATCAGTGAAAATCAGGGTGAAGGCAGCCTTTCGCCTTCGGGCTGGTGTTGTTCCAAAAAGTTCGCATCTCTAATATTCTGGCTGACCACACTAGAAAATTCAATTCAATGAACACAACCTTGACGACATAGATCCCGCCAGCGCTCAGCGCGGCGGGGCGGCGGGCCCGCCATGGAATCCCAGTTCCGGGCCCAGTTCACTATCTGATTCAGGTACAAAAATGGCTTGAAATTTTGAAATATACCCCGGGAACGAGTACACCAGGCCTCGCTTGCAGTACATGTACAATTTAGTATTTAGCACCATGGCATGGCAACAGCTGATTTTCTCTGGAATATTGCCAACAAGCCCATATCATCGGTACATTACCATATGTATCGAGTTGTAACCATGGTAACGCCGGGCGGTGGTCTTTGTGGTCGATGTCCATACCATTGGTACGTCTACGTGTACCATGCATGGAGTTGTAACCATGGTAACGCCGGGCGGTGATCTCTGTGGTCGATGTCTGGTATATCATGGGTTTACATTACAAACAACCCTGAACGTACAACCAATCACAGTGTGGAAAACGAGTTCATATCACTATTATCAGGGGCTGTGCAATAGTTATGAGCCGCGGGAATTGGGGGTGGGGGACAAAGAATTTTTCGGATTCACTTTACTTCCAAGAATTTTTTCCAACCCCATTAGAAATGTATGCCACCATAGGCGTAGATCCCGGGGTGGGGATATATCCTCCCAATATTTTGCCATGGGGGATGGTCCATACATTCATCCTCCCAGAGGCGTCGCGTCAAAGGGGCCGCGTGTCCCCCCCCCCCATTGATTGCAAAATTTAGAAAATCCCATAGGAAAATGCCCAAAAAAGGGCTTGTGCCCCCCCCCCCCCCAATCAGATCCGATTGGTGCCAATTTTTGCGAAATTATTCCACTTTTGCAACATATTTTCACCAGTTTAGCTTTAATAAGGCACAATTTTTCATTTGTACCATAAACTTATTCTCTTGCCAAAAGGTGCTTGATTCACTATACTTTTTTCCAACCCCCCCCCCCCCCATGTCAAAAATAAATCTATGCCACTGCATGTTATACCATGGAAGTACTAGCCTTTCCATGCTTTATACTGAATTCATACTCATTGCGCTCTAATTTGTCAAATTATTATTGGAGTAGCTATTAATTACGGGGGAGGGGGGAGGCAGGGCGCGTTGTTTCCCAACAATAATGCTGGCCAATATTTTTAAATATTAAAATATCTAGTTGTACTACACATTGGTGTGTAGCCAGTTTTTCAGAACGGACGCAGAGGCCCCTCCGAGGGGGGGATGGCCACAGACTTGCTATATTTTTTTGCCAACAGAACCCGATTTTGGGGGGCCCAGAGCTCAAGAATCTAACAAAAAAGGGAGGGAGATTGGGGTACAGAGGAAACTTTTCCAACAATTTTTCACCGCACGCCTATGGGGCTGGCATTTTCTTCGGAAGGAGGGGTCCAAATTTATAAAAAGTCAGCGCCAATAAAATTGCGACCCCCTTAACATGCTTAAAACACACTATCTGTGGTCATCTTGTGACTCCCTATTCATTTTGGTCATCAAAAATTTTATGACCCCCCCTTTTTTTCCAAAAGTTTATGAGCCCCAGTTTATTTGGGACCTACCCTCTTCCGAAGAAAATGCCAGCCCCCTTATATACCAATTATCTGTTTCCCCGCCCTCTCGCCGTTCCCCCTCCCATAATTCCCAACCGTCACTGCGGATAAAACATTTTGATATTGAATTTTAAAAGTCAATATCAAAATTATGTTTACACCAGGTTTACACGCACACCTGTCTTGTCGCCGTTCCGTCTGATTACCATGGTTACATGCACATGGTCCCCCAACCGCTCTCCAATAATTATGATCATGATGATAGGTCATCAACGGGTCAAGTATTTTATTTACATCAGGGATGTGAGGCTACTCTCACATCCCTGGTACCATGCATCGAGTTGTAACTATGGTAACGCCGGGCGGTGGTCTTTGTGGTCAATGTGTACTGTGTACAGCCGTTGGGGAACAAGCTGTGGGAAGCAATTTTACATCAGGGACTGTGCAATAATTATGAGCCCGAGGGGAGGGGTAAGAATTTTTGGCCAGCCGGAAGGAGGGAAACCCAGGGGAGGGGCGATATTTGGCAAGCCAAGGGGGGGTTGGCAAGCCAGGGGGTTGGCACACATTTGTGGGGCGCCTTTTCAATAAAAAAATAAAAATGCTCTAAAAACTGTTTTTTTTTTTTTTTTTGCAAATTGGGATCCCAACAATTTTGGCATGTAAGGAGGGGGCAAAGATTTGTTGGCAGGCGGTGGGGGGCATTTTTGGCACACCATTTGAAAACTTTTTAACATTTTTATTTCATTAAAACCTGTTACTCGATTCATACTGCGCCCTAATTGGTCAGATTGTTATTGGGGTATCAGATTTATGATATTAATGACGGGGGGTGAGGCAGTCACGTTGTCACAGTTTCCCAACAATATTGCTGGCTAATAATATGTAATGTCAAGTTAATTTGTCTACACAGTGGCGTAGCAAGGTTTTCGGGACAGAGGGGGGGGCCTCAACTTGTAATTTGGTGACAGAAGTTGTGAATTGTTGACCCCGATTTTTGTTCCAGGGCGCTCAAGAATCTAACAAGTGAGGGGGGTCGGTATACTTGTATATTGGTATACCAATATATCCCACTCCCCCTCCCTCTCTCTCTGCCCCCCCGTAATTCCTGATACCGCGGATAAACGTTTTTCGTGCTTTAAAAAAATTTAGTCTTGGATCAGTTTTGACACTATTACAAGGGCACTTCGTGATCCACAGCCTCATCCCCCACTTTTCTCAAAAAAGTTGACATTTTTATACCACTGGGGCTAAGGGCAGAGGGGAGGCCATTTTTGGCAGGTTGAGGGGGGGTAATTTCAAAATTTTACCCCCTCCGTGCTCATAATTATTGCACAGGCCCTTATGACTTTGGGCTTCAACTTCGTCAATACTGCTGTTTTTTTTGTCTTTTTGCCAAGTTTCATTTCAAAAATACCAAATGACAATTATTTAAAGGACTTATCCTTCACTTTTAAGCAATAAACAAATTTGTTTATACACTTTCGCTGGGATCACTGAATGGGACTAAGTGATAGTAAACAATGGTAAAGCTGTCATCCCTTACATAACGACGCAATCATCCATCATAAAAATTGAGCGTTTGCTGGGAATTTCCGTTCTTTTGAAGGAGCACCAGTGTGATACACTTTGAATGCGCGTCAGGTGGTTGTGGGCAATTGGTTTCACCATTCACAATACACCAAATGACCCTAGTGATCGACCCTTGGCATAAAATTACATTAAAAAATATAGAAATATGTGGCATTTTCCAATATTACTGATTTTATTAAAATTGATAATCTACATGTTAAATCATTGATCAACCTAAGTCTTAATGATCAAAACACTATAATTCTTTTTGCTTCTTTAAATTAATTTTTTGGCAGGCCGAAGGGGGGGGCAAGTAATTTTGCACACATTTAGGGTCCACCTTTCAAATAACACGCTCTAGAAAGGCTTAGGAAAACACTACATAAACGTTCAAATATGCAAAGAATTTTTGACAGGCAGGGGAAGCCATTTTGGCAGGCCGAGAGAGAGAGGGGGAGGAAATAATTTGACAAATGTACCCCCCCCCCCGTGCTCATAATGATTGCACAGGCCCTTTGACTTTGGGCTTCAACTTCGTCAATACTGCTGTTTTCTTTGTTTAAGCAATAAACAAATTTGTTTATACACTTTCGCTGGGATCACTGAATGGGACTAAGTGATAGTAAACAATGGTAAAGCTGTCATCCCTTACATAACGACGCAATCATCCATCATAAAAATTGAGCGTTTGCTGGGAATTTCCGTTCTTTTGAAGGAGCACCAGTGTGATACACTTTGAATGCGCGTCAGGTGGTTGTGGGCAATTGGTTTCACCATTCACAATACACCAAATGACCCTAGTGATCGACCCTTGGCATAAAATTACATTAAAAATATAGAAATATGTGGCATTTTCCAATATTACTGATTTTATTAAAAAATTGATAATCTACATGTTAAATCATTGATCAACCTAAGTCTTAATGATCAAAACACTATAATTCTTTTTGCTTTTTTAAATTAATTTTTTGGCAGGCCGAAGGGGGGGGGGGGCAAGTAATTTTTGCACACATTTAGGGACCACCTTTCAAATAACACGCTCTAGAAAGGCTTAGGAAAACACTACATAAACGTTCAAATATGCAAAGAATTTTTGACAGGCAGGGGAAGCCATTTTGGCAGGCCGAGAGAGAGAGGGGGAGGAAATAATTTGACAAATTTACCCCCCCCCCGTGCTCATAATGATTGCACAGGCCCTTTGACTTTGGGCTTCAACTTCGTCAATACTGCTGTTTTCTTTGTTGTTGTTTTTTTGCCAAGTTTCATTTCAAAAATACCAAATGACAATTTGAACTTATCCTTCACTTTTAAGCAATTTATAAACAATTTTAATTTGTTTACACTTTCGCTGATATCACTGAATGGGACTAAGTGATAGTAAAGCTGTCATCCCTTACATAACGACGCAATCATCCATCATAAAAATTGAGCGTTTGCTGGGAATTTCCGTTCTTTTGAAGGAGCACCAGTGTGATACACTTTGAATGCGCGTCAGGTGGTTGTGGGCAATTGGTTTCACCATTCACAATACACCAAATGACCCTAGTGATCGACCCTTGGCATAAAATTACATTAAAAAATATAGAAATATGTGGCATTTTCCAATATTACTGATTTTATTAAAAAATTGATAATCTACATGTTAAATCATTGATCAACCTAAGTCTTAATGATCAAAACACTATAATTCTTTTTTGCTTTTTTAAATTAATTTTTGGCAGGCCGAGGGGGGGGGCAAGTAATTTTTGCGCACATTTAGGGACCACCTTTCAAATAACACGCTCTAGAAAGGCTTAGGAAAACACTACATAAACGTTCAAATATGCAAAGAATTTTTGACAGGCAGGGGGGGCCATTTTGGCAGGTTGAGAGAGGGGGGAATAATTTGACAAATTTCCCCCCCCCCCCCTCCGTGCTCATAATTATTGCACAGGCCCTTTGACTTCGGCTTCAACTTCGTCAATACTGCTGTTTTCTTTGGGTTTTTTGCTAAGTTTCATTTCAAAAATACCAAATGACAATTTGAACTTATCCTTCACTTTTAAGCAATTTATAAACAATTTTAATTTGTTTACACTTTCGCTGGGATCACTGAATGGGACTAAGTGATAGTAAAGCTGTCATCCCTTACATAATGATGCAATCATCCATCATAAAAATTGGGCGTTTGCCGGGAATTTCTGTTCTTTTGAAGGAGCACCAGTGTGATACATTTTGAATGCGCGCCAGATAGTGACCCTTAGCATAAAATTGCATTAAAAATATAGAAATATATGTGGCTTTTTTTCAATATTATTGTTTTTATTGGCTTCACAATACACTAAAAGACCCCATTATAAAATTACATGAAATAATGAATGAAATACTAGGCGGTTACCTATTATTTGGCGGTTCTCGGCTGTCGTGATGGATGGTGAGTATTGGTGACTGTACCCATCACCAAGTTACATGCCCATATGACAGTTTTTACAAATTTGACCTGTTGACCCACGGTGACCCCAAAATGACCTTCCAAAATTTGGCTCTAAATGTTGACTGTACCCACGAAGTGTCATGCCCATCAGACAGTTTTTACTAATTTGACCTCAGATGACCCCTGGATGACCTCGGGTGACCTTGACCCTCTAACCACACACACCAAGTTTGAGGAACATGGGCATGCGCATGGGGGAAAATTTCCCCAATCAGAACTCTTGACCCTTCTGTAGTAAAAATCCAAAACTACGAAGAAAAGTTCCACTGTGGAAATGTTGAATACCCCCTGCTGAAATTCACTTGTCAGTGCCCCCTCCCCGAAAATCACCATAAGCAATATACATCATCAATTGTGTTGTTGCTTGTTTGTCATTTCTTATACCATTTTTGGTACATCCCCACTTGGTATTTTACTCCTATCAAACATTCATAAACATTAAGATTCTGACTACACCCACATGTGTTTAGGAGCCGTTTCGTCTGGTCCCCCAAGCCCCCAACCACATCAACGGTGAAGTATGCCCAGGCCTCTTCTCTTTCTCTATCTGTCTGTCTCTCTCACTCACCCCCACCCTCCCTCCCTCCCTCCCTCACTGCATGCTGCATGGAAGTAAGTATTAGTGAACTGCATGCGGCATGGAAGTAAGTATTAGTGAACAAAATTAAATGACTTGGAGGGTTTCCTGCAGATCTGTTTGCTTGATTAAAATTATAAAGCTCTTTCATTTTATGAACCGTCAAAATATAAATCGTGTTTCATTGATTTTTGTTTAATTGAAAATATTGTTATGAAAATCAACAAAATCACCCAAGTTCGTCAAATAAACATGCACATTTTAATATTTTACAACTTGTCTAGAATAGATCAGCAGTGGAGTGGACTTTCTAATACTAATAGTACATGTATTTGACGTCTTTGGTGGTATTATTATTGTTTACATCAAGTCATGAACTAGTATCATACCACGTGTATGCGATGCGCGCATGCACCACATCACATTCCAGAGTAAACTCATGAACGGTAAACTCCATACCACGTGGTACGGTTGTTGTGGTTGGCCATTGAATATTGAATTTTGTTCCGGGATTATAAATCAAATTTGGACAAAATACAGACAAATAAGGGACACACCATTAGATTCTCAGGGTGGGGGTAGGAAGTTGGGGTCGGGGGATTTTTTTTCGCCGCCGAAGGCGGTAAGTTTTTTTTAAATTTCATGCATTTATACACAATTAGGTGGGGAAAGTTTTTTTTTAGTGTTGGTGGGGAAAGTTGTTTTGTTTTTTTGTTGGTGGGGAAAGTTTTTTTTTTTGCTCATGTAGTGGGGGAAGGTGTTTTTTCAAAACATCCTACCCCCACCCTGAGAGTCTAATGGTGCGTCCCTAACATCACAACATTCAATACAGGTTTTGTTTTTGGCTGAGCGGAGTTCAAAGCACGCAAAAATGGCGTAATTGCTTGACATTCAGGATTCCGATGCAATTTCTTCAACAAAATTAAAGATCCCGTTATAAAATAAATGTTGGCCGGAGCTGCAATCGGGTCAGTAAAGGATAGGACTTCATAGCCGTGCCATGATCTTTTTGGGTGAGGTCTTGCATGCCTTGCTGCCCGGCTGGGTGGATCAATGAAGACCCCAGGTCTATGGTTTCTTTCAATCCTGGGGGAAGACGTGGGCTTTGGTTCACTTCGCAAATGGATCATTGGATATATAATCTGACTTGCTCGTTTACCCGGCTCGTTTAGTTCTGCAACGAAAATAAGGAAATAGAACAAGTACTATGATATCAGAAGCATGAGATGAAAGACAATGTACGGTAAATCACAGTCTATGGGTAAATACGTGCTCAGTTTGCGAGATAGGTGTTGCGGAGGTTAAGTTTCATTGCAAAGGACTGCCTCTCAGTGGTGTAGATTTTTTTTTTGGGGGAAGCCAGTTGGTGAAACATTACTGAAGTAGCCTGAGGTCTATGGGGAATTCTGTCTCTTGGTACACATGATAACACATCGCTTAAAAGTATTACCAAATAGCGCCAAGCCCGCGAAAATGTGAGGTTTGTAATTTAAAATATGCACACACACGCGGCGTCAACATGGGGGGGGATTGTACGGAACACGCATCTTCCTCCATTTTAATTCCTATTAAATATTAAAAATACTAGGAATCATGACGAACGGCCAGACAATTGATACGAAAATCTAAAATGGGGATGCGTGTATCCCAGACCCGTTTTATCTGGTTTGGTTCAATGTCATTTTATGAAGTGTTTTGTGCCCGAAGTAGACAAAAACACCTGTTGCTAATTTATGCATACTCTTAAGCGTCCCCTCCAGGCCTCTCCATATGACAGGGGATGGCCCGAGATGGTGTCTCACACTCTGTTCGGACCAATCAGATTATGAGTATCATGGTGGGTCATTAGCATATGTAATTGATTGGGTCTTTTTGTCCTGCGATTCAGATTGTAACGAGCTGAAAAATAAATACTTTGCCGTAAGAACTTGTACGATTTGAACTTACTTTTTCGCAAACCCCAAGTATACAGTCCATCTATGTAAATGTAAAATATTGTATTGTGATTTAATTGTATAAAATATTACAATATTAACATTATTTATTATGGATCCTGGCAATTAACTTCTGGGACTGCATGTGTTGTCTTCTTCGTGCCATGACGCAAAATCCCTGAATGTCATGAAATTACATTTTTCACTTTTACGGATTTATTAGATGTTGAATATTCCAGATTGTTTGAGATATTAAATTGTAACTATGTCATACGTGACTTTTTTTTTCGTAACAATGATCCCATAATATACTTGTTATTAATATTGCCCGATTAATTAACAATAATAAATAAATAGCCTAATAGGCCTAGACAGTAAAACCAACAACACATCAAATTAATGGATCGATCGTATCATGAAAAATGATATAACATGTTGACATGTGATTGAATGAAATGATAAATCAGATGATATTTGACCATCAGGGAAAAAGATAGACATGTATCACAAAGTCATACTCGGATGATATTCACTTAGTTTTACAGATACCCGAACTTCGAGTTCCATTGCATCACGCAAAGCGTTTGCAAACTGTCGCGATGTCGGCCTGTTTTCCATGGGAGATCAGTGGCCGGGGATAACGGTGATCATCGGGTCGGATGGCCCCCGGGGATGGCCCGCCGCGGACGGTTCATTTTTCCCCGGGAGCTGCATTCAGAATAAAAGGCCAAGCATGCAAGGGGCCGGCTAAAGCAGTCACACTGGCTCTTATTATATTTTAAACTAACTTTGGCATTAAAACCCAATTAAAACTATATTTTAATGATACATAGGCCTATCATTATTTTAAGTAACCGCTGAAGAAAACCGTAAATGAAATAGTGAAATTTACGAGACTGAACTTGCGTAGGCCTATCACTATTTACCCATAAAGCCTAGAGAATTTCTACTTCCACTTAAAACATATAAAAATAAGTCAAAATTTAAACTTAATGTTCTGATAGGCTAAATGAATTAGCACTGCAGTTTAGCCAACCTGTACCGCATGACATAACCTTATATTGAAAAGGAATTGCCCGGCGATGTCACTCAGATGATCAACATAATAAATACTGTGGGTGTAAATCATGATCAAAAACTCAATAATTCTCAAGTGTTTATTGACAAAGCACTTGACACTTGGTAATTTCATCAGCGATACATTATCATCAAGCGTGTTATACCGTGAGAGCGCGTGTTGTACCGTCAGATCGCGGTAGATTTGAGTCATATACCAAACACCCAAGAAAACTCGGGACAGCTGATTTAGACCACTTAAAGTCAACACGCGTGTTGTAATACGGATTTTCAACACGCAAATAACACGGCAAAAAATGCGTGGCACGCGGTCACTTACACGCGTCAGGTACTGTAGATATTGGCCCCTACAAGACAAACAAACATAAATGAAGGGAACTGAGAAAACAAAACAACAATAAATATATTTTGGATTTGTATTCATTACAAAATAAGGGGTGGTGCAACAATTATGTGTACCCGGGGTGGTGAATTCTCAAAATGTGCTACCAAAAATTGCCCCCCCCCCCCTTTGGCCTGCCAAAAAATCTTTGTCGCGTTTGCCCCCCTATAATTCACCACCCCGGGGGTACACATAATAATTATTGCACCACCCCTATAACAAACAAAATAATAATAATTAATAAATGATAGACCCTGGCCTTGATAGAACCTAGAATAAAAAAAAAATACAAAATACAGTAAACAAGAAATAAAAAATATGATATGAAAATTTGTTATGGTATTCTAAATTAAACATATAGTGGTATATGGATGGGTCAGTATATGGGTTTGGTATATGGGTGGTATTTTGTCTTTTCAACTGGTATAGGCCTAGTCATGGGTGTCTATTCTATGTTGGTATATGCATCGGTAGTAAAAATCAGGTTTGAAGTGGTATAGCATTAGCCATGGGTCCTAGAAGTTTCATAATTTTGTAGTTTCATAATTTTGTAAATTTCTGGTCCTAGGCCTATATATATTTTTTTTAAATGTCAAGACATCAAGGCATTAATAGCTGTTATCATTACGATAAAGCCGATGGGTTGGCACCTAGATAGCTATTAACCTTCTTTTTGAAGCTGGTCCGTTTCTCAATTCCAGGAATGTGCAGGCTGTAGATGGAATGAAAGAACCCTCAAAACATGTACAGTGTATTAAATCAACACAGCTCAAAGCTTTCTTCCATACAATGTGTGAATGTGATCTCTTAAATTGGATTTACTAGTAGGCCCATTATCACTCACCCACAACTAGTGCCCCAACACTTGTTAATAGAGTGATACTTTATATTTATAGCCTCCTGTCTGTTATTACCAATGTCATGGTTGTTAACAATTTCAGTGTGATTACCAACATGTTGATTCTTTTCAGTAGATTTTCAGTGTGATTAGCCCTAGGTTAAACTTTTCTGTGATGTTTCAGTGCATTTTCAGTGTTCAAAGTTACCCTAGACAAATCTGGACCATTCTCCTCTTGCCAATTTCTGTATTGAATATTCATTACCCTCATTTGCATGGTGCATAAAAAAGGATTCGTTTTCAGTGTGATTTTTCACACTGAAATTTTTTTCAGCATATTTTCAGTGGTGGTGAAAATTTCAGTGTGATTTTCATTGTCAAGATTTCATAGTGAGTAAGAGCTGGATTTCTTTTAGTTGTCAGGGGGGATAATGTATTTGAGCCTATACGGAGTAACTTTAGAATACCCTACCACATCGACGGCGCCGCGAAGCTGCACCTTTTTTTGGTAAAACTACACCGACGTCGCGTCGGCGAGAATTACTTATTAATGGGATAGATTAGAGGTATATGAGTCAGGTTTTTAATAAAGTATATGTCGGCGTTTGACTTAATGAAGTTTGCATTCATCAAGGTAAGTTTTAGTGTTAGTACGATTAAATTATTGTGGTTACTTCTAGATAGTAGTAATGTCATATTTGAATTTAATTTAAGCATAATGAAATAACTATATTGCATATAATGACTTAGAAGTATTAATTATGCGTAATAGATTTTAATGTACTCAAGTAATAATGATTGATCGCATCAAAAGATGATGTTAATAAGCATGATATAATTATAATTAGTGTGACGTTTAAGAGGCCGATTGTAATTGGTTATGAATGATTATATAATTCTAATTATTATGATGGATTAGAGGGCGATGGTAGTTAATTAATAATTATGACATAATAATGAGTGTGAGGGATAAGAGGGTTGTTGTAAGTAATTAACAATGATTGTTAATAGCGATTAAAGTTATATTGATAAGAGGAATGTTAATTGTTAATGAGTGGTTTGATTAAGAATGAGTAGTATTTATTTATGGAGTAAATACGTATCATAATATTGAATATTGATGTGATGGTGAATGAAGGTATCGTTGTTGCTGTGCTACAGCGACGCCGCAAAGGTATCGCTGTTGCCGTGCTACAGCGACGGCGCGAAGTTGGACCTTTTATGAGGGGCCTACATCGACGGCGGTAAGGTAGACCTATTTCCGTAAGGCTACACCGACGGTGCAAAGGTGCACCTTATGTAGGCCTAATTGTTAAAGTTGCCATATTAGCAAATGAGTGTGGTGGAGGAAGGTATCGTTGTTGCCGTGCTACAGCGACGGCGCAAAGCTAGACCTTTTTACAGGGCTACACCGACGGCGCGAAGGTATCGCTGTTGCCGTGCTACAGCGACGGCGGGAAGCTATACCTTTTTACTGGGCTACACCGACGGCGCGAAGGTGTCGTTGTTGCCGTGCTACAGCGACGGCGCAAAGCTAGACTTTTTGAGGGGCTAAACCGACGGCGCGAAGGTATACCTATTTCCATATGGTAACACCGACGGCACTGAGGTATACCTTATATGGTCATGTCACCAAATGAATGTAGGGGAGGTAGGTATATCGCTGTTGCCGTGCTACAGCGACGGCGCGAAGCTATACCTTTTTACGGGGCTACACCGACGGTGCAAAGGTGTCGCTGTTGCTGTGCTACAGCGACGGCGCGAAGCTATACCTTTTTACTGGGCTACACCGACGGCGCGAAGGTGTCGTTGTTGCCGTGCTACAGCGACGGCGCGAAAGTATACCTATTTCCGTATGGTAACACCGACGGCACTGAGGTATACCTTATTTGGTCATGTCACCAAATTAATAGGGGAGGAAGGTATCGCTGTTGCCGTGCTACAGCGACGGCGCGAATCTATACCTTTTACTGGGCTACACCGACGGCGCGAAGCTATCGTTGTTGCTGTGCTACAGCGACGGCGCAAAGCTAGACTTTTTGCGTATTTTGTAATGACTTGAATTGATCATGTTAGCAAATAAATGTAACGAAGAGGAGGAAGGTACCGCTGTTGCCGTGCTACAGCGACGCCGCGAATGATTTTTTTTTTATTATTATTTGATTATTTAAAGAATAAAAATTAATGACCTGCTTGGTTTTAGGATTAACCAACACATGTTTATTTACGCGTCGCCCGCCCATGCCCGACTATTAAAAAAGACGTTAAAAAACTAATCCCTATTAATCAACATGCACGTATTAAATCATATATTTGCATATTGATACAAGTGATCGTTGGATTGTAGATGATGATGCTTGGGAGATATACATATGATGCACATGTGAAATGGGGAGTTGCTTGTTTGTTGACATGAGCAAATATTAAGTTAAGTTGTCATTGGTAAGCGCATAATGCACAGAACTTAGTTTGCACCTGGTTGTCACTGGTTGGGGCATTTTATGAACGACGTATACACTGGTTTATGTGATTTCATAATTTCCAGATATTATAAATAAAAACAGGACCGTGACCACTGAAAAATTAATTAAGAAGAAACAGAACTTTTGCACCTGGGTATCACTGGTTGGGGCCTTTTATGAACGACGTATACACTGGTTTATGTGATTTCATACTTTGCAGTTGTTATAAATAAAAACAGGACCGTGACCACTGAGAAGTGGTGAAAAATAAGCATCATAAGACATTTCTTTTACAAGTTCAACGAAACATTGTGAATGAAACAGAACTTGTAATTATCTTCCATCTTTATTCAGATTTGTATTGAACGTAAGAACGCGGTCAATGTAAAGTAAAGCTTGTGAGTGGTAGGAGCGTTTTATGAACGACGTATAATCATGATAATTTTTATCATTTATACTTAGCACGGTCTTTTAAAAAGAAGAAATTTGGTACAAAAATCATGGAAATCGGTAGTAGGGTTGTTGAGAAATTGTCGGCGTTCAAAGTTCACACGGCGATGTCGCTGTAGCCCTGCAACAACGATAACCTTCCTCATAGGCATCGCATTAATGGGTGAATATTTATAAAGTTTGTTTGTTTGTTTTTTGTTTGTTAATTAATTCATTAATTATCAAACGGCGATGTCGCTGTAGCCCTGCAACAACGATAACCTTCCTCATGGGCATAGTATTAATGACTGAATATTGATAAAAGTTAATTGTTTAAGAACGTTAATTAATTGATTAATTATCAAACGGCGAAGTCGCTGTAGCCCTGCAACAATGGTAACCTTCCTGGTGTGCATCAGAAAATTTACATATTATAATTAATGACTGACTATTGTTAAAAGTTAATGTTTTTAAGTTAATTAATAATTTTTTATCTCTTCTTTAAATAAGATAATTAATGAATGGAAACTGATCATTATGCAGATTTATGATTCCTGGCTGATTGTGGGAAGCAAAGCAATAATTATGAATATTAATTAAATTTAAAATTTACTAATGTTCCTCTTCTTCATTATATAGTGGCATTATTAATTAAATTACTACAATGTTGTTTTGAATCTCTCTCGTTCGTTAATTTGCTGAATTAAGTGATTTATTTATTGCACTGAGTTAATCCATACATCATTCAATGTAATCCTATCATCGAGTTTCGCGCCGTCGGTGTAGCAGGGCTAAAACTAGGGTAGCTTCGGCGACGGCCAAATGTGGTAGGGTATAGTAAAGCTTAGCCGCCTATACCCGCATAATATTGTGGGCAATTACTATACATCATATGGTGAAGGAGGCTTTGGGGTAAGGGCCTAGGTGTGCCACTTACGAGCAAGCACACATAAATATGGTGATCGAAATACTGAATGAATCCCTGCAGAGTTAGAATAAGGCAGAGCATGGCTTGTTTTGGCGATGCAATGGAAGTCTATGTTTGCCTATAATTATGAGATTTTAAGAATTTTTTTTAATGTTTTATTTTATTTGCTTTGTTGATTTCATCACATTATGTATTTACTAATTTCTGACTTAACTGATTACTACAATTACCACATAAGCTTTCTGATTCTTAATTCAGAATGTAATAGACTGATCAAATCGGGATATTTCCGTAACGATATTTACTAATTGACAGTTTACAAACACTTATTATTTTATTGATAATAGTATTACATTTTCCTGCATGGTAGTAACCAAAGATAACATCTGCTTGTGTGGTTTTAATTTTAACATTGTAGTGTTGCAAAATTATTTTGTCCACTTCGCTCCATAACTTTTTATTTTTTTTGCAACAAAAAAAAAAGTGTTCAATGATTTTAAGAATTATTCCTTCATTCCAAAATAGTCATAAAACTTGATAATATATGCTCCATACACTTTTTTCAACAAATAAGTTCATTTTCTTTCTTCCCTCCCCTTTTTTCAAAATAGAAAATTCTTCCCCAAAGCGATAAAAGTATACTCTTCCCTTTCAGGGTGATTATCGGATGAATAGACATCCCCTGTATTGCCACCTCCCCCAGGAAATGGGCAGTGTTCGATTTACCTGGTGTAGCAGTAATGCTCCCCATTTTGGACAACCTGCTACACAAATTTAAACTTGAATAGCATTTTTTTTTTTTTTTTTTAATATACGATAATTTCATAAGAACATCACCTACATAATGTTTTTGCTCAAAATTGATACACACATTTTTCAAAGTAAATCAAACCCAGGAAATGGGTCAAGGAAGCCACTGATCACATCTATACTCCCACATTTATTCTGGTTATTGAGTAATGACAAATAGGCAATCGCAATCTGTCAAAAGAAAAGTTTTTGTTATTTCCCCCTGCCAAGGAAAATCATGCACTGGGGGAGGGGGATAAAACCCATTATAATGAGCCTTGGATCTCAAATATTGAACCCATATCTTTTCCTGTGAGTGTGGGTCAGGCAGTGGCCTGCTCCGATTCACCTGAAGCCCTTAATTCAAAAGATATTATAATTAAATAAATTATCTTAACTTTGATAATGGCTGCTCCGCTGCTGGTAATGGTACACTTGCATTTACATGTATGTACATATTGGATACTGTAAAAATGTTAAAAAAAATAAAAATACACAATGCAAGTTTCTCCTATAAACTCAACTGGTTTTAATACCTTTTGTTTGATGAAACTTTTGAATTGAAATTATGCTTAAAAAGTCCTTTCTTCATAATGCAACTAATTTTATCACTCAGTGTAATGCTCAAAGTAGAGATCATTCAGCTCTTTGAATACAGTACCATTAGGTAAAAAATCTTGAATAATATGTTTGTTATCACCAAACATAAAACAGCAAGGCTAACTAAATATAAAAACTACAGTACCGTACTGTGATAAAAAAAGAGATGGAAAATAATGGAATGTGAGTAATCATGGAATCGCCCATTTCCACAGATGTTTTGGGGTCAAACGTCGGATTGAAATGTGCACTCTTTAATGTGGATTGTGGAAACATTTCATCTAAGATCTTGATTTACATTAAAATTAAGTTTTCATGTAGTCCCAAAGAGGGGACTACAAAACTGAGATGAGCCCCCGGTGACTTACCTGCTGCTTCTCAGCCTTATCAGCCTCATACCTCCTCTTTCTTGCTTGCTTCTTCTTCCAGTCTTTCGATGGCATTCTGTAATTAGCAAGATATTATTAGAATTACAACTTTGCATTCCACAATATGGATGGAACTGAAAATAATATTTGCAGCAAGTTTCACAACACAAGTTGACATATTAATTATTATGGACAGATTTTAGGGTCATTCGTTGGTCATGTGTGTGGTATAAAAATAAGCTTTTCTGATTTCATGGAGAATTACATTACTGGCCTTTATCTGTATCTGCATGGGTGTGCAATATGGACAATTCTGATTGAGCAATAGCCTTCAAGGCTTAAAAAAAGTCAACAATATATCTGCTTCGGTAATTTAGCTCTAAAAATAAAGAACATTTGAGCAAATTGGTTTGTTTACATTTAGGATACACATCAAGTTCCACTACATGTATCAGTACAATTCATAACAGTTTAAGTTAAAACTGGCACTGCATTTGCAATTTATATAAACTGGGCTCAAAAAGAAACTTGTAAGTTTTTCATAAAGTCCATCAAAATATGCACTGGCATAGAACCGCTTGCTGTATCACTGTCACATGTAATAGCCTGGAAATTTCGGGAATATACAGCACATGAAGAAGTCAAAACAAATGAAGGTATTCGTGAAAGAGTGTTAGGGGACACAAGGTGTGTGTGTCCTTGTTTGCCTATGTCGGGGTGTGTTTATGTTCGTTGGGTGCAAGTGTCATTTAATGAGGCAATCCTAGAGACAGTTAAGTCCACTTTGCCATATTACAATTGCTTTACACACACATCAAATGGACTGTGACATGTGGTCCAGGAAGCTGTTCCAATTGTCAGTGGTGCATTTTGCTGTTGTGTCAGTTGGGCAACTGCTTGTATGGTTACCAATCAGGGTTGGACTTTTGACCGGTCAAAACCTGTTTTGTACACAAAGCGGTTAAAACCAGGTTTAAACCGGTCAAAACCGGACAAAAGCGGTCAAATCTGGTCAAAACCTGATTTGTTATTCTAATGAAGTTGATGTACATGTATCACGTATACGTATAACATAACTATAATCACTACTCGTATAATAATAGAATAATATGATTAATTAATTAATTATTAATTTTAAAAGAAAATATCTAGATAAAAACGTCCTTCAAAAGCCAAGTTCTTAACAGCAACAGTGGAACTGAACTTTATTTAATGAAGATTTCAGTGACGAGGCCTACTCAAGGTCTGATGATTCAAGATCAAGTTTTATTTACTTTTCATATATTTCAAAATTTATTACTAGTTGCACAGATGCAAAAGTTGAAAATTAAGACATGTAATGAAGTCTCAACATGGACATGTCTATAAGAAAACTAAAACCAATGGGTGAAAACCGGCCAACCCTGTTACCAATGAGTTTACAGTATAATATTGGAGTAGTTCTGTGTGCAATTTTGGTTACATGGATCGAATCCATGGGTTCCTACAGTCATGAATGGCATGACTCAGTGACTTTCTGCTCTTTGTAAGACTGACTGTGTTGTAAACTTGATTGCATAACATTAAAATTGCCAACTGATACCCTTTGTATTTGAGTTACCAAACTATTTGATTAGTTCTGTCAAATGAAGTAAACAGTAAAAAATGTCAACAAAACATGCTACTGCAGAACTCTATGCCGGGGTGTGTGTGTCTGAGGGCCGAAGACACACATTCGATGGGTGTAAATTTTGGTTCATTTTGATGGACATGATTTCTTTTTGAGCCCAGTTTATTTTTCATTCGTTTTTTCACCAAATAGTCAAGACTAAAAATTTTTGGCATATTATGCCAAAAATTTTGGATTCCCAATTCGCAAACTTAAAATGGGTAAGATAATATGATGTGAGTGTCGCGTGTAGGAACTTTTGCATTATATTGGAACCGTTCTGTTTTCCTTTTTTAGAGCCTGTAATTGCTTCCCCCCCCACCAATTTTCAGCCTGCCAGAAAATCTTTGACCCCCCCCAATTATACCTATACCTTTCCCCCACTGGGCTCATTTAATTATTGCACAGTCCCTTGGCTTTACTGAGGTCAGGACTGTCACTGGAGGGGGTATGGGGTGAGACACTCCCCCAATTCTTAATTTTGAAAGCAAAAAGTGATTGTGTTGTCGGCAAAACCATAGGATTGTCGTCATACAAAAATTAAATCTGCGGTTGTTGCTAACTTGGGATGTTGTTGTTGGATTGAATCTAAGGCCCTTTGCACTTGATTTAGTTTCCTGTTTAAAAAGATTTTGAAAAAGAGACGAGGTGACTTTTAATTATTAATTACCTTTTATTTTCTTTATTTAGTTTGAACTATTACAAGCAACTATTGACTCGTTTTGACTAGAGCGGGTATTTAATTATTTCACAACAATATTTGATTTTATAAATAAGTGAAGGTGGAGTTGTACTCTTTGTTGATTCATCATTATTGTTGATATTATTAAAGTCAGAAAATAGCAAGTAGAAGTAATTGAAAGTTATTTTAAAGGAGAAAATTAGAAATAAAAATAAAATAATTAATTATTTTGAGATTTTCAATTTTGGACGCAGGTGGTAAACAGGTAACTAATAATCAAGTGCAAAGGGCCTAATAGACGTTACTAATGAAAACAAAATTTTGAGGAAAATTTAGATCCACCCAACCCCCCCCCCTGCCCCCCCCCCACCACTAACACTTTTAGATTCTTGAGTGTCGGCCGAAAAAATAATTGGATCTACAATTCACAATATTAGCCAAAAAAAATATTTCCATCAGCAAAATACGCTGTACCCCCACAACTTGTGCTCTAGCAACGGTCCTGACTGTGGTTACTCAGTGTTGGACTTGAGTCAATCTCAATAGGGTAAATCACAAAACATGTAATTAAAACCATTCAAAATGTTTTATTTTTTATCAGGGAAATCAAAGAAAATTCATACTGGTATTTTATGTGCTCAGAAAATGGATAAAAGGCCCTGTACCAATGGATTTCGCTAGGGTGTCCTCTACATGAGACAGTGTTGTAGTAGCGTTGCTCATCATGTTGGCGGTGCAAATTTTTAGATCGATGGGGCCGGGGGGTATATATAAGTGCAATTCTATCAGTCGGTGTTTTGTCATAGATTGGAATTCTGGCTCCTGATTGGCCAGATATGGGTTTTCCAACTTCCTATATTAGGCCAAGTAAAATAAAAAGCATGTTTCACGTCCGGATTTTTGAAAAAAAAGGAGGAGGGGGCTTTTTATTTTATAGCAAAATCGGTGTAAATACCCATAATTAAGAGCTGTTTTAGCGTACACAATAATGCCTGGAAAAAGGAGGAGGCCTCTTTTTATTTGTTGTGCTGAGAGGTAGGCCCCCTCTCAATATCTCAAATATAGAAAGCATCTCTACTTCCTAGACATATTATTTGAAAAGTTATAACTGAATTTCAAAAAATACAAAAATAATTGAAGAAACCTAAAAAAAAAAGGAAGTGGGAGGGGATGTGAAACATGTTTATTTTTTTATTTCGCCTTACCTTCGACTAGTGCATGACCTTGATGACCCTTGACCTACATGAGACAGTGATGTAGCGTTGGTCATCATGTTGGGGTGGCCACCGACCATGATTAGGTGCACCTAATCATGGTCGGTGCCCCCCGGCACCGGGTCTGATTGGGTAAGCCGTTTTTGCAGCAATTTTCCTACAGAATTTCCAAACTTTTCAGATCGAGATGGGGGGATAAGTGGAATGCTGTCGGTCAGAGTTTTGTCATAGATTAGAATTCTGGCTCCTGATTAGCCAGATATGGGTGTGGAGTGTATGACCATGATGACCGTCCAAGTCAACAAAATGTCCCCAGTCATAACTGTTGACCCCCGCCCCTCCTCCCTGAAAACTGCTTATCATCAACAATAATGTCCTACAATGTAGGACTACTAGAAAAAAATTAAAACACTATCATCAATTCCAAAACATTTTAAATTTCAGGACCACTACATTGACAACATTGAAAAGTTTCAATCCATGGTGAACTCCATAGTGAGTGAGCATGTTTAATTAAATTCAACAAGGTTGGCAACCCCGACCGACGCGACGGTATTTAAAAACAACTTTTGAAGTTGTAATTTTAGATACATGTACAATGATGTATACAGCTAGCCTCTATAAAATGCATTGAAAAATTCAAAATTTTTAATGGAAATGATCAAAACTCTCAAACGTTGAACATCCTGTATGTTCTATAACACATATTCTTATGGATGCCAATGCAAAATAATGTCTTTGCTGTGTATTTGGAACAGTATTACATGATTTTTTAGTCCGATCGGTGACCAGACTTGCTTACCTGTACGAGATACTTCGTTGATTGCCTGATTCACGTGGGGATATCCCATCCCATAATAATTAATCATGACGTGTTTCGCTTCAGCTCAGGGTGGGTGCGAAGTTGGTGCGAATTAACAAGCAACCGTCTTTTGGCATAGCTCCCAATGGAACTTTATTGTACACGAATATCAAAACAAAATAACAATAATAATAATAATAATAATAATAATAATAATAATAAAAATAATAGGGGGGCCTAATAATAATAAGGGATGGCGCAATAATTATGTGTAGGCTACTCCGGGGTATTGAATCATAGGGGAGGGGGCAAAGATTTTATGGCAGGCCAAAAAAAAAAAAAGGGGAGGGGGCAAGTATTTTTGGCAGGTCGAAAAGTGGGTCAAGCAATTTTTGGCAGATCTAAGGGGGGGGGCAAGCGATTTTGGGCACATGATATTTTGGACACCGTTGACAACGCCCTAAAAAGGACTTATAGGCCTATGATAAGACAATTTAAGGTTTTAGATTCAGCTTCCCCAAAATCTTGCGTAAAGAGGGGGGGGGGCACATCACAAACGGGAGGGGGCAAAGGGCAATTTGCCGACAATGAATGTTTTTGCCCCCCACCACCCATCGTCAAAATGGTAACCTGCGGTCCCGTTGACCCCCAAAACCCTATTTGCGAGCCTAGCGAGCGAACTTTAATAGCTGTTAATAAGGTTTTTAGCCCTTTTTGGTCAAAAAAGGTCTAATTTTTTTTTAATCAAGTCCACTATTTCAAAATCCGCCCTAGTCCTCTTTTTAAAAATATATGCCTGCTCACAACGATCTAGGCCTAGGCCTACTCATTTTTGACAAGGGAGACTCAGATGGGGACACTCTTGAAAATGACTCGGATAGGCTATTCTCATCTGCAGGATTGCCTTGTCATTTGAAACGGCGGTTGTCACACATTTGAGCAGTAGGAGTTGTCTTGTCAGATGGGGACTTGTCCAAATGAAATGGATAATCTTGAGTTGGATCGATCGAGATCTGTGATAGTCACATTTAAAATAAAACGGATTATGATTCATTTTGATAAGATTGTCGGCCCAAAGTGATAAACAAACAGTATAGGCCTCTCGTCAATACGAATAGTAGAGTGCCTATAGGCCTATCGGAATTACTTTAAAATGCAGTGACGCAATAAGTGTGTGTAGGCCTACATCTTCCTTTTTAGCCCTTTTTTGGGTCGAAAGAGGGTAAAAGTGCACAAAGCTCGGCCAAAATTCTTAACCATTTGTGCCGCACACAGGGCCACAAAAAGCTACAATCAAGACAACAAAAATTTATGAAAATTGGGCTTAGGCATATTCCCCGAATATTCTTTAATAGCCGGCATGAAAGCCTATATTTATTTGAAGTCCGGCGCAGTGGGTGTGAACATTTGGAATAACCGGCAACTCTCCACCCAATGGTGCGATTAAAGATTGCATACGGCGCAATTTTGCACCGCGGGAGGTGTATTACCTATTGCGTTAGGGGCTGTGCAATATTTATGAGCCGGGGGGGTGAAATTGTGATTGTAGATATTCCAAATTTTAGCCCCTAAATGCGTCCCTGTGGTTGGGTCTGCAAGAGGCCACATATGAATAGCCCGTATTGCTGATGCCATGAAAAGAGAATTCCTGTAGGCCTAGGCCTATTTAAAGCTGCACACATAGGCCTATTAGGCCTACGTCCTGTAGACTATGAACTTAGGTCGCGGCTACATCGATTAAATGGGGGGGGGGGGCATGACTATTAGTTTACCAAGTAGGCCTATGAACCCTGAGGGTGCTGAAGTTAATGAGCTAGAGTTTGAAAATGTTGACATATTGTTCCCTAGCTTAGTAGGCCTACGAATAGTCAATTTGAATTTTATCCTTTTACGTATACTATAGGCCTATGACTGATTTTACCGTAAAATTTGCGCCAATTCCCGATGTCACGATATGAGCCACGTTTTGTAGGCTCTATAATTGCCGATTACATAGACGAGAACAACTGGTAGGCCTAACAGCTGCTATCCCTGTAGTTAGTCCCTACCTGTAGCCTATGACCTTTGATTTCTGGGACATGGGGTTGAGGCTACTACAGGACTACTTAGGGGCCATGGGCCTCTTAACCCACCATTGTAGGCTACGTCTTCACGTAGGCCTATGTTGGCCTTTATCATTGCAAATGCAGGTATAAATGCTACTTATTGTGCCACTAGTACGGTACTGTTTTAATACGTAGGCCTAGGCCTACCTATTTTGCTTTTTATTTAAAACCTTTGAACTTTGACGTGTGGGGTTGCAGCTACCACAGAATACATCTAGGGTCATGGGCCATCATTGTACTAAGTATGAACCCTGTGGGCGCTGTAGTTCTTGAGCTAGAGCTGTTTAAAATTTTACACATATTGCTCCCCGTAGCCTATGACCTTTTGACCTCTGGGGTCGATGTTGCAGCAGAAAATATCTAAGGGTCATGGGCCATCATTGTATCAAGTATTAACCCTGAGGGCGCTATAGTGCTGGGGCTAAAGCTGTTTTAAAAGTTTACACATATTGCTTCCTGTAGCCTATGACCTTTGACCTCTAGGGTCGTGGCTACCATAGGGTTCTTCTAGGGGTCATGGGCCATCATTATACTAAGTATGAACCCTGATGGCGCTATATTTCTTGCGCTAGAGATGTTTCAAATTTTACACATTTTGCCCCTTGTAGCCCATGACCTTTGACCTCTGGGGTCATGGCTACCATTGGGTTCTTTAGGGGTCATGGGCCATCATTATACTAAGTATGAACCCTGATGGCGCTATAGTTCTTGCGCTAGAGATGTTTCAAATTTTACACATTTTGCCCCTTGTAGCCCATGACCTTTGACCTCTAGGGTCGGGGGTACCATAGGAAATTTTTTGGGGTCATGGGTCATCATTGGACCAAGTATGGACCCCGAGGCTACTTTGGTTCTTGAGCTAGAGGAGTGCAAAGGATGCGTGAGAAGAAGAAGGAGAAGGAGGAGAAGGAGAAGTCGAAGACTAAACACAACAAATACAATATCTATGCCCCGTTCACACGGGCATAGATAATGACAAGTCAAGACAATTAGGGAAAGGTAATTAATTCTATCTTTGTTATAGATGACAATTTGCCATGATACACTCTAAAAATTAACTCCTCACAAATGAATAGAATCTGCTAAATTTTGACATGTATGACTATTTGGAGGGGAGCATATAACAGATTTCTCTTCTAAATTAACATTTCTTTTTCAAAATGATTCGGATTTTCTCATCAAAATGAAAACTTGGGGAACTTTTCAAATTCGATAAGATCAGGCGAGTACGCAGGTGCTGGCGGAGATGGTGCGCGTCCTCGTTAAATTTTGCTTTAAAAAAGAGAGAGGGGTGAGATGGGGAATTGAGTGAAGGGGTAGAGAGTGTGTGAGTGAGAGAGAGAGAGAGAGAGAGAGAGAGATAGGGAGAGAGGGCAGAGAGGGGGGGAGGGGGGAGGGAGAGAGAGAGAGAGAGGGGGGAGGGAGGAGAGAGAGGGAAGGAGAAAGAGAGACGAGAGACGAGATGATTACAAGGCGTATAGTAAATCAATATATTGTTATCAAAAATGACCCAAGAAATGAAGTTGGATTAGTTTGTCTTCTCCGAGAGGGATATAACAGAACCATTTAAATGTCAAATAATGAGTTGGAGATCTTTTCAATTTTGATAAGATTGTCCGTTCAAAGTGATAACATACCTGGTCAAAATGAACAATTATGTCTCATCAAAACAAATAATTTGGGATCAAAAACAAATGAGTAGGGATGCTATTCAGAAAAAAATGAATAGTGTAAAATTAGAGTGTACCTCTATCACACGAACTCAGCCTTGAATTGAAAATAAATGGGGGCGGAAAATAAATTCTTAGAATTCTTCAAAAATAGCATCAAAATGAAATAGATCTTAACCTTTTATTGTATGTTAATGAGAGCGTGGGAATTTCATTGAATGTTTTATTGAATTTTTTTATTGTTATATTATAATAGGCCTACTTTTTTAATAGCACAATGGTATATCGTTATGAATTCGGCACAGTGACGAATCGAGAATTTTGAGCAAATTGAGTTATTATGTTTCAGGTGATCTTTTATTTCCACCCAAAATTAATGGCAAATCTTAATCCCCGACGTATATATACCGAAATATTGATTAATGAATTTGACCAAGTGACGCAATTAATCGGATTAACTAACATAGCAATAGAGGCATACCATTTTGAATATAGGCCTATCGCCCTGCACTACAACATTCACGCGGTACCTATATGCATTGAATCATAGATGTCAAAGAAAGGCCGATTGATCAAAATTTGAAACAATTTTGTAAAATTTACCTCAATTTGCTGTGGTTTATCAAAATTTACCACTATTCATAGTGATCGGTCACAATTTAGCATAAGTTTAGTCAATTTACTGTGATTTCCAGCAATTTTGTAGATTTTAAGCTTAGGTCTACTTAGCAGATTTGTTGGTGATTTTTGGTGAATATTTTTAGAAAATTTATCAAAATTTGAAACAATTTTGTAAGATTTACCTCAATTTGCCGTGATTTATCAAAATGTAACACGCGAGCAACTGTGATCGGTCACAATTTAGCATAATATTATTTTTGGTAATTCACTGTAATTTCCAGCAATTGTCGATTTTGGGCAATTCCCCGTTTAATCCCCATGGGGCCTCCTCTGCATTAAACCATACCATGCTGATCACTCGCACCTGTAAGATTAGTATCTTTGAAATTTGCGGTGTTGTATTCAATCTGTGATTGCAGACGTACACAGGTTATGAGTGCAACCTGCTTGTAGTGCAGCGCGATATATTCAAAAATTGTTTTCACCTACTGCTATGGTATCCGGTAGTTAATCCGATTATTACGTCACTTCGCCGGCGAATAGCTGTAGGTATATATTCTATCCAGTGATACCAAAATAAGTATAAACATTTCGCACATGATATCGCTAAGGCTTGATAATGTTAGATGGTTAGTGCGCCCTCGTGAAATTGGTAAATCCCAGAAATTTATACACGAAATATAGGCCAATATTGTTGTTTTTGCTTTAAAACCCTCCAGTTTTGGTCAAGTATTACAGGGATGACTATGTATAACTTAATACCAAGTTTTAAGCCTTAGGACAACCAGTAATTTACACGTATTAGAATGCGTATTCGACCCCGAATACAACTCTTTGCGCAGCGGTACACTCATAGAAATTGTTCGTTGGCATTACTCATTAAGTTGATGTAAGTCGTTGCGTCAACTTTCCGAGTAATGCCAACGCGTACAATTTTGAGTAACGCTGACTCGATATCATTATGTTGGTCGCACTTATTTGCACTTACCTTATTGAGTTGTTACAACTCCAAAAATGAAACTAGGTTAGCATAATTTTCTAGAGGTGTGCTATAGTATACAAAATTTTGCACTGATTACAAAAATAAATATTTGAATACTGCTAATATTGTGCAGAAAATGATCCAATTACGTGAATTAAGTAACAAAGTACCAAATTGGAATAACTCAAAACAATAAGTACCAGTAACTTAATATGAACGAGTTACATCAACTTAACATGTTGAGTTACAATAACTCAACTAATTGGTTCTTTGAACCTTGTTTATTTTTCTAAGTTCCCTGAACTTGAATTCAGAAGTTGGCATTACATAAAAAGTTGACGCAACGACTTACATCAACTTTTTAAGTAATGCCAACAAAGTTGATTAGTTGACGGAACTTTTTGAGCTTTTTCAGCATTTTTAAGTTCGGATAACTAAAATGAATTTTGTTTTGGCAACTTTTACACTATTTTTGAGTTGTCCAAACTTACTCCTTTTAAATTGCGCCAACAAGGCGAACAAGTCATTTCTATGAGTGTATAGACATTTTGGATTTATCATATTAAAGTCGAAAAGCTGTAAATACCCGTTTTGTACAGTATATATCGATTTTTTTTTTCAGAACATACAAGTATTGCAAATAATTCGTGCATTTTTTGATATAATATATATACATTTCAAATGAGATCTCAAGAATGTTTTAGAAGGACCAATGGAATGGTACCAAGATTTTCAAACTCAAACACCGTGCACTCTGCCGTGTTCATAACGAATTATTATGAAGCCATGATGACAAAATATCATGTCTGATTAAGAAACCCTGAAAGCCTTCCCAAAAACAGCAATTTGGGAGGTATGCTACTTCCTAATGTTTGCTATTAATACAGAAACAATACAAATTATGTGTACTAATTGGGCCTATATGGTATTCGGACAATGAAAATAGATGTCACTGTATGAATATGTAATCAAACACGAATTCTTTCCAAAAATAGGCAACTCGGGAGGTATTTTATTAAATGCTATAGGCCTATCTTTTTATAGAAAAACGGTGATTAGTAGATAATGACTATAATCAAAAAACCTGAAAGCATTCTACAAAACAGCAATTTGTGAGGTCTGCTATTAGGTAGAAGACAATTTTTTCCGTTATTTTTTCCTATTAATACAGTAATAGGCCTAGTAAAAAATGAAAAAATGTGTGCTATCTCATGATTTTTAAGGTAAACTATCTAAAAAGCCAAAGAGTATAGATTAAAATACAAGTTTCAACTATTATAATGACATCTACCATTGTCTAATCAAAAACCCTGAAAGCATTCTACAAAACAGCGATTTGGGAGGTATATGCTACTTACGGAGAAGACAATTGTTCCCCGTAATTTTTGCCTATTAATGCAGAAATAAATTGAAAAAAATCATTATGTATGCCTACTTTTAGGTACATAAGCCAAAGAGTATAGATTTAAATACAAGTTTCAATAACGTAGGTGAACAAAGTAAAAAATAGTTTTAATTAAGATACAATAATATAATATATACGGTATATATAGTCACTGGTAGTTGCTACTACCGATTTCTTTTTCTCTCTTCTCCTATTTTTTTTTTTGGCTTTTTCTTTCTCTTCCTCTTTTTCTTCTTCAGAAGTTCTTCTTTTACATGTATCATAATACCATCTCCTGTACTGTTCTTCCTCCTTCTCCTTCCTCCTCTTCTTCTCCGGTGCCTTTTTTATTCCCCATGATCTATTTTTGCCTTTTCTATCCCTAGTTTTAACTGATGTTGGTACCTCTGTATACGCACATACATAAATAAACGACAAAACGTTATTTTTCCATCTGCTGGGTGTCACACGCTAAACCACTGTTCACTGATATATGCATGAATCGTAAGCAATAACATTCTTATTGCAATTGTAGTAAAATGGGGTTCTGCTCATTTAATCTAGTGATGTGCGCCTGTAAGCTGTTTTTTTTGTTAGTGACCTCTGACCTTGGTTGCACGTGAATTGGAGATGGCTGCTTGCACGAGTGTGTTTACAATGTGAAACTTGATCGGAAAACCGTTTGATACTAGGGGAAATCATATGAAATCAATAATAATGAGGTGACATTGTAATTGCAGAGGAATATTGTGATTGCAGAGCATAATTTGGGACGATTGACAGTGATTTTTGTGTGATTTTGTGCAGTAAGCTTACTACTAATGAAACTACTCAAGTTGAAATGTGCATCAGCATGATCATGGAACATTGAACACTCAAGTCTGACTCGGAGACCTTCTATAAGTTACTGAAATATCAAACTGGAAGTTGTCGTAGCATTATAGACTACCATTTAACAGGTGACAGTTATTGAAGTACTTATATGCAGTGTTGTTGTGATTTTATGAAAAGAAAACGAAAGAATAACTTCTGTTATATTTATGTGTGCAGTCTGAATCACTTTTCATTTGGAACAATTAGATCTCTCGGGGTCTTCCACTGGCCCCAAACGTCCACCCGCCATCGCCGCTCGGCCCAAACCCCATTTCTTCACACTTGGTGGCAGCGGTGGGATCTTGAGATGAAAAAAATAGCGGTGGGATCTTGAGATGAAAAACAGCGGTGGGATTTTGAGATGAAAAATAGCGGTGGGATCTTGAGATGAAAAAAAATAGCGGTGGGATTTTGAGATGAAAAATAGCGCTGGGATAGCAGAGATCAGCGATTGGACATGACATGTTATGTACGATGGAACCAGGTGGCAAAGAACACCGGTGCTACGGAGGACTATTGTCACATTTACACAATGTATTGTTGTCAAGAACTTCTTCCAAATGAAGAGACATTTTAAACATCATTAAGAGTACAGTAAAGGAACAGTTCCAAAGATGGTCAAGATTGCAGATTTCATGTTCGCTGTGGGAAGTCAACTGTCGACAGTTGCATCTAATTCTGAGACTGAGTATGTTTTGACGGCTGGATTTGATCGTGTGATTGTCAAGGATCTGGGAATTCGGCAGTGAGAGGACTTTTGTACTAATCATGTGATGTGGTGGAGGAAGTATTTGATGCTGAGATCAAGTACCGGTGGCTCTACGTGTAATTAATGTTAACTAATCAAGCGAACATGATCTGTCTTCTATGGTGTGTTGTAGTAGATATTTGAGATCTAACTACAAAGTGACATTGTGTACTGTACTAAAAGTAAATATGATGCACATTTTATTTTTAATGGCAACAGATCTTAACTTTTGATATAAACTTGTGAAAAAGTGTTTTTTTTTGCTGAACTGAATCCTGACCAGGTACTTGTTTTTTTAATGTTTTCAAAATAAATATTTTATGTTCAGCTTTTTCACATAATCATTCAAATTATTTCTGGTGCCCAGTCTTGCCTTAACTGGTTGGGCTGGGGACTGGGAACTCTTTGGTAATGACTGTCTTGCTTTGATTAGTTGGGTAGTTATTTATCACAGAGATGGTTAATTTCTTTGTCACATAATCATTCAAATTATTTCCAGCTCCCGGTCTTGCCTTAACTGGTTGGGCTGGGGACTGGGGAGCTTTTTGGTACCGTTATGGCTGTCTTGCTTGGGTAGTTATTCATCACAGAGATGGTTAATTTCATTTTCACAAATGTGTTCTGAAAATATTTGTTTGCTAATTAAAACAGGTTCATGCTGTGTGTAGGCTTTAAAATTATTTGCTAAGTTAAATTCATAGTGCAGCGCGACACATTCCAAATTGGGTTTTGTTTTGTCATTTTGGACGCGCTGGGACAGCGCTTGGGCGAAGGAGGGGTTGTGTAGTAAAATGGGGTTCTGCTCATTTAATCTAGTGATGTGCGCCTGTAAGCTGTTTTTTTTGTTAGTGACCTCTGACCTTGGTTGCACGTGAATTGGAGATGGCTGCTTGCACGAGTGTGTTTACAATGTGAAACTTGATCGGAAAACCGTTTGATACTAGGGGAAATCATATGAAATCAATAATAATGAGGTGACATTGTAATTGCAGAGGAATATTGTGATTGCAGAGCATAATTTGGGACGATTGACAGTGATTTTTGTGTGATTTTGTGCAGTAAGCTTACTACTAATGAAACTACTCAAGTTGAAATGTGCATCAGCATGATCATGGAACATTGAACACTCAAGTCTGACTCGGAGACCTTCTATAAGTTACTGAAATATCAAACTGGAAGTTGTCGTAGCATTATAGACTACCATTTAACAGGTGACAGTTATTGAAGTACTTATATGCAGTGTTGTTGTGATTTTATGAAAAGAAAACGAAAGAATAACTTCTGTTATATTTATGTGTGCAGTCTGAATCACTTTTCATTTGAAACAATTAGATCTCTCGGGGTCTTCCACTGGCCCCAAACGTCCACCCGCCATCGCCGCTCGGCCCAAACCCCATTTCTTCACACAATATTATATTTCTTCTCCGTTTTCGTTTTCTACTTCCTCTCCTTCTTTTTCCTCTCCTTCTTCCTCGCCCACCACTTCTTCCTCTTCTCTTCCTATTCTCCTTCATCTTCCTATTCTATTGTCTTCTTCGTCTTCTTCTCTTTCTTTTCCTTTTCTTCACTCAATTTCCTCATATTACAACTAATCCTTTTTTTAACTTTCTACATTTTTATTTATCGTTTTGTTAGTGTGTGTGTAACTTACCATTATACCACAATCAACTAACAACGTGTTTATACTGAGCGTACGGCTTTTTGACCCGCTATTTTCCGGGCACAAAATACCGATCATAATCCGGCCACCGTTACCCAGCTTGTTTCTACTGAGACCAGAAAGCCGTGTCTCGCACGATGCACGGCATTTTTTTCCTGTAAACCGGAAGTACGGAAAACAGATTTGACGGTTGTATCCAAAATTTAAATGTCCACGCATGGCAGCTCATGGCATATGACCTACAATCACAATAGTGTTTTCGTAAAATCCAAATTGCATTAATTTACCAGTGGATCTAGTAATTGGCTATTATGAAATTAATTTACAGCCAGAGTATAACCAACTCATTAACTATAAAGAAGTAGGCCTAGACTATATCCATTTTACTTCAAGTTCATGCGAGTCACACATGTGGCCAGTGTATATAATATCAGAAAGAAGGAACCTACTACATTATAGGCCTAGGCCTCTACTGTACAAGTAGAATATAAATCGCGTTATTTTTGCAACACGCATGACCTCGACCCGGCAACCGATGACACGGCTCGTTTCGCGCATGATCCACCTCAAGTAGCCTTTCAACAAGGCTCTGCCTGGACCACCGTAGTGGGAGCGCCACCTATAATATTCCACTTATTTTCGCCGCTCGCTGTCGCGGCTTCGCCGCTCTGTCGCGCCTTCGGCGCACAGCTCGCGGCTTCGCCGCTCGCCCCCCTAGGATCGCGAGGTCTTTGACAAAGACTACACCTCAAGAGGTGGATCACGAAAAGCGAGCACATGACCCGGCATGACACGGCAACCGATTACCCAGATCGTTTCTACTGGGCTTGTTACCCGGTATGACCCGGCACGGCATGTCCTCCAATAAGCTTTAAAAGTTGCTATTTTGTTCCCGGTAAATTCCGAACCAGGCAATTATGTTATTTCAAAATGCAGCTGCAATAATTATGAAAGTAAATTGTTAATAATTTGTTATTCTTTTGTTCAAAAATCTGATCTTGTTGACCTCAAATTGAGCGAAAAATAACAAAACCTTGTCTGATTTGTTATAATAATCCGTGATTCTGCCAGTAGCATAGTAAACTCATAGTATGCACATATTACGCACAAATTTGAAATCAATACTACTTGCGGAAATTTTAATGTAATTTTGCTCACGATTTGCTCCGATCAGCTTACATCTCTTCGGCTAGCCTTGATTCAAGGCTTCTGCCTTTTCCTTTCGAACTTCCTTTTTTTTAAAATTACTTTACTTTTGCTCGAAATTGAACATGAAACCTTTAAATACCCAATTGACTATAATTAAAAGGCCTATATTGCTTATAGATCAATGTTTTTTCTGAAGTATTTCCAAATGATTCTTGGATGTCATTCTATCCATGCATGCACTGAGCATGCTGGTTTTGGCCACAGAGGGGCCTGAGGGTTCATGTGTCTGACCATGGTCTGCCTTCCCTGATCTAACCTGGAAATCCCTGCTGGCTGCTTACAATAGCATCAAGCACACTGTATACAAGAGACAGGGTATTCTCACACTAAAGGACATTCCCTCCAGCTCTTGGCAGAGGCATGGCTGGATGATGTTCTGTGCATGTTGTGTGGCCATGGTTTTAAATAGGTTTTATATACCAATGGATATAAAAGAACAATTGATAGAAAAATGCATCAGTCTATAGAAAGCCTGAGGACTTGGAGCAAGTCTACTCTTCGGCTCAATGTCTCTTTATTATTCTTTTATATGTATCATAATATCATCATCTTCTGTCTTGTTCAGTTCCTCCCCCTTCCTCCTCTTCTTCGGTTTCCTTTTTTTTTTATTCCCCATGATCTATTTCCCTTTTTTAACCCTAGTTTTAACTGATGTTGGTACCTCTGTACGCACATACACAAATAAACGACTAACGTTAGACCTATTATTCCATCTGTTGTCCACGCTAAACTACTCGTTGAGCTGTTCACTGGACGCTATTATTTTCATAGACGTTTAGCCTATAGCATTTTCAAATCTTCCACTTCAACTTTAGGCTCTCTTTTCCGTCTCTCTGTAGGACCCGGAAGTCTATAAAGGGTGCGTTCAGATATTCCTATGGCTACTTTCAGACGAGCCAAGTCGTTGTTTGGGAAACCGCTTTGCCTTCGGTCTTCTTCCTCTAAAGTCAGCATAGATATTGAATAAAATTGAATCCCATCACATCAATTAAAATAAAAGCTATAAATCCTTTTTGCAGTACTGATTACCAGCGACTTAAAATAATTATATGGACTATAGTTTATTTCAAAATAGAACTCAGCTGCTATAATTATAAAAGTAAATATTGTGGATAATTTCCTATTATTTTGTATCAAACTCTAACCTTGTTGACCTCAAATGAAGCGAAAAGCAACAAACTTTGTCTGATTTGTTGCAATAACTTGTGCCTCAGCCAGTAGCACAATATATGCACATTAATTATTGAATTGGAAATCAATACTGCTTCCGGAAATTTCAATTAAATTTTGCTCACGATAAGTTCGGATCATCTTACATCTCTTCGCGCAATGCCTCTTATATGTACATCGCCATGATCATCTCACGTCAGTCTGTAATGATCACAGACCTCATAGGCAAGAGGCATCCTATTAATTTAATAATCACACATATAGAGGTACGGGGCAAGCTACTTTGTTCAAACTCTCTGCAGTTGCATCAGTAGATAGGCGAGGTCTGATTGTTTTCTGTTTACATGAAGACTTCAGAGAACGGCTCATTTTAGAATTACCAAACCATTTACATCAGTAGATAGTCGAGATCAGCTTATTATCTGTTAACAAGGGATATTATACAGTGAACGGCTCTTTTCAGAGCCATTAGTAGGCGTGCTTTGTCCTGGCGAAGTCAGAGCTACTCCTGACGAAAACTTGGCAGTTCTAGATAGTTGTCCCGACGGCGAACCCGCTAAAACTTGCAGTCGATGCCATTTGTGATGCGATCAAGCAAAATCAGTCGGAACTCGCAAATATTGATTTTGAGATATAGCCAAACAAAGGAAATATTTACTTTTGTTTCCTATTGTTTTGGAAACACTTTGATTGCTCATACCTTTGGAACGGGTTATTCAATTTCAATGGGGTTTTCTGTAAAATGCAGCTATGCTAATGCCTTTTCCTATCCGATAAAAAGCTCACATGGTTGATAGGTTTAACATTCATTCATTCATTCATTCATTCATTCATTCATTCATTCCTCATTCATTCATTCATTCATTCATTCATTCATTCATTTATGGTTTATTAACACAATGCATTGTAGCCCGCAGGCTAAATTACAGCAAAGTTTACATTAAAAGACATATATAATATACACAATAAAGAATTATGACAAAATGCAAGTGAACAACAAAATAAATAAACAAAATATTGCAGCAAACCCTATAGCACAAACCATACGAAAGCAAAACAAGTTAATAATCCACCCCAAGAAATCCAACCCAGACTACTCACAAGCACACAACATTTGCACAACACAATCCACTTACAGCACATTGGAAGGGCACATAACCACTCACAACAGTTGCTCACACACACCACTCAGCATGACACTGGACACATCCTGAATTATACCACAATCAGAGTCCTCACACCAACAAAACTCACATATCATAGTCTATTCTCCCACCCCCCCCCTATACTTTCAATACAACAATACAATAAGATAATATCAAGAATTTGGAAAAATAAAACACTTCAATATAAAAACAGTTAGCCAGCAACATGATTAAAATTAGAGCACATTACATGATTTCATTGAGCAAATCGACAAAATAAGGAATTGCACTATTTTGAAACCGATTGGTTCTGCACTTGATTTTGTTAAAATGGTTAGCATTTCTCAGAGAATATTGCACTTTATCTTTAACTTTTAAAGGCAACCAGGCACTGAACTCATCTGACTTGTAGATACCCATGGCAAATTTAACACACAGCATTTTACGCCTTTCCTGAAGGCTGGTGAGGTTGCACAGTTCAAGAGCATGGTCATACGACAGATAATCTGGACCAAGAATGATCCTGAGGGCTCATTTAAAGTGTTGGATGAGGATGACAGCAGTAACTCTGTCTTGGATATGCTTATTATCATGATTATGAAACCTGTTATAGGCTAGGAGCAGAAGTAATAGTAAAATTATAGGTATACTTTTTTGAATACGAACAAGCGATGATGAATAATATCAAGCTCCATATCACACACTTTATACGGGTAGTAACAGAGAAGTATAACAAATGGCGTCTTGTCTCATCGGGAGAATAATAAATGTGCATTTTCCATTCCCCGGGTTTCATCTTTATTTGAACATCATATATCAAGCGCTAAACATACATCAGAAATTATACATTTATCGTTAATAATGCACTGCACAGAATATGTTTCCTCTAGGTATTAAACGCATAGAATATTATTCTATGACTGTCGTGTGTAAGGCCATATTTAGAAATGATTGAAACGTGTTTTGAATTAACATTTGAATCAGGTTCACCCCAACCGTAGCAATGACAATCGTACAGGGATTGCTTTACAGCTCCTGTCACAATTCTCATGAAGTCCCACGGATGTGGTGATGAAATATAAAAGTAAGTCACTATTTTGTTGAGAGAACTGTCATTTTACCGTACAGGGAACTGATTTGTATTGATATTTTCTTTTCATAATACTTGATTATATGTCATCCTGAGTAAAAATGCAGTGTATAAGTAGATGCAATAGCAGGCGGTGCTCTTGGAGGGAGATATAACGCCTACCAAAAAGTAATTGCCCCCCCTCTTTATTACGATATAAAACTCTAAATCTATGCATTAAATTTAAAACTGAAATAGCAAAAACACCTAGGCTAATTTTGACAATTTTGATACCTCATTTATCTGGATAGCTCAAAATATATGGTCATGGTGACTGCTTGAATGAAAAAGATGCATTTTCAAAAGTTGCGCTAAAGAACTACTCAAGCCGGCATATCACCATTACATTCTCTACCGACCAGACACTCAGCAACAAAAGCAACATTTTCAATGGGTTAAGGTGCAGCTTTTGAATAGGGGATCTCTTTCATTTAAATGGTTACCATGGCAACATATTTTGGCTATTAAGACAAATGAGGCATCAAAATTTGCAGAACAAAATTTTTAATTTTAATGCATAGATTTTGAGTTATGATTATTTCTACAATGCTGATGAAGTAAATGCAGTATACTCCCTATTCCAGAAAAATACAGAACTAATTTTTGGGGATTATTTGGATCATATATGCTGAATTTTGATGTGTCCGGCTCATCCATTATCATGATTATCAATGAAAACTGATGGGTACCAATAATTTTGATACAGCTTGTATACCGTGTTTTACTTCAGAGTCAAATAGGCTAAAAATCTACCAGGGTAAATGTCTACCAGATATATTTTACTTTGAAAGCAGATATGTTTCTAAATAGTCTGTATTTCCAAAATAAAACGCAGTACATTTAAATAAATACCATATTAGCTGCTACATTTTTGACTCATAATTCGGGGGCGGGGATGTACACTGGATCTGATGGGGGAGCCTTAAAATAGGTGGGCGGGGGTCATCAGGTATGATTTTAAAAAAGGGGGTTATTGGGTATATTCGACTTCAGAAAATCGGGCTGTTTACAGGCACATACAGTCATTTCCATTTTCATTGATCACAGATTCTGGAATTGTGGAAATGCTGTGCAATCATTTACCGAGCTTTTACTTTTTATAATAACCTACATGGATATGATAATGAAATTGTTAAACGTTCCCATATGCTATAATCACCCCAAAGCTGTATTGCAAATCACCAAAACCGGTAGTGTGTTATCTCCAATTGAGATTATTAAACTGCCTCTCAGCTCCGTCGGTCAACCTTAAGGCACATAAAATAAAGATAAAAGTGTCGTGAAATTGAATTTCAGTTTCATTCCAACATCGTTTGTTCAGGAATCAAGAGCATTAATTTTCCACGTCTGACCACAGGCCATGTGCATAATAATGAGAAATTGACCAGAAAGTAAAGTGACTTAAAGCCATATTATAACATTTACTGAGGAGGACGCCCTCACTAATTTTTTTATTAATTTTTTACACGATTATATTGTACTTTATTAAACCAATATACCCTGCAAAAATGAAGACTCTAGGTGCTGTAGTTTTGATAAAATCCGAGATTTTGAATAAAACGACGGAACCGGCGTTTTATTATTACGAAGGAATTATCAGTCGAACGCATACACGATGTATAACATGTACACGGCGTGTGGGACGGTGATCTACACAACAAAGGGTCGTTCCATAACATGACCGAAAGAGTGGTACGTATTGGCGACATATGCGCTGGTAGTAAATTCCAATTTTCTTTGCTTTGCCGTAGTTGTTCGGCTAAAAAATAAAAGGGGATATATCTGACAGTAAAAACTAACATTTTATCAATATACAGGGGAAAGAAGAATTACGCATCGCACACAAGCACAATTAAACATGAATTTACAAATTGAAACATTATAAGCATAGGCAGCTATACAAGAGTAACAACTCCGGACATACCTGCCTGTGCGGGGACTCGAACCCCAGACCTCTCGTTTGTCGGGCGAGCGCTCTTACCACTGAGCTACACAGACTGTCCCTGATAAACAGGACTCAAGTCTGGTACTTATGGATATGAGCAGTCATGCGGGGTAAACAGTACAAACAACACATTACATACCAGTGTACGAGATCAATTAATGATGCTTACCCGCCGGCCTAATATAATCATGCAAACAAGGGAAGAGGCCTACGCATCATACACTAGAACATGGAAACATTCAAACATTACAAACTTGCGCACGAGATCAAATTAATGATGCTTAATCGTATTCTTAATATATCAATATACAGGGGAAAGAAGAATTACGCATCGCACACTAGCACAATTAAACATGAATTTACAAATTGAAACATTACAAGCATAGGCAGCTATACCAGAGTAAAAACTCCGGACATACCTGCCTGTGCGGGGACTCGAACCCCAGACCTCTCGCTTGTCGGGCGAGCGCTCTTACCACTGAGCTACACAGACTGTCCCTGATAAACAGGACTCAAGTCATGCGGGGTAAACAGTACAAACAACACATTACATACCAGTGTACGAGATCAATTAATGATGCTTACCCGCCGGCCTAATATAATCATGCAAACAAGGGAAGAGGCCTACGCATCATACACTGGAACATGGAAACATTCAAACATTACAAACTTGCGCACGAGATCAAATTAATCTCGTGCGCAAGGGACAGTCTGTGTTAGTTTTTGAGAAAAATGCAAAAATAGTCACTAATTTACCGCAGGGGTGTAGTACCCCCTTAAGGTATCTACAAAAGCCAAACAGTATAGATTAAAATACATGTTTCAACTATTATAATGACATCTACCATTGTCTAATCAAAAACCCTGAAAGCATTCTACAAAACAGCGATTTGGGAGGTATGCTACTTAGGGAGAAGACAATTGTTCCCCGTAATTTTTCCTATTATACAGAAATAAATTAGACAAAATCATTATGTGTGCCTACTTTTAGGTACATATTAAAGCCAAAGAGTATAGATTTAAATACAAGTTTCAATAACGTAGGTGAACAAAGTAAAAAATAGTTTTAATTAAGATACAATAATATAATATAATACGGTATTGTCACTGGTAGTTGCTACTACCGATTTCTTTTTCTCTCTTCTCCTATTTTTTTCTTTGGCTTTTTCTTTCTCTTCCTCTTTTTCTTCTTCAGAAGTTCTTCTTTTACATGTATCATAATACCATCTCCTGTACTGTTCTTCCTCCTTCTCCTTCCTCTTCTTCTTCTCGGGTTCCTTTTTTATTCCCCATGATCTATTTTTGCCTTTTCTATCCCTAGTTTTAACTGATGATACGCACATACATAAATAAACTACAAAACGTTATTTTTCCATAGCTGCTGGGTGTCACACGCTAAACCACTGTTCACTGATATATGCATGAATCATAAGCAATAACATTCTTATTTAAATATCATATTTCTTCTCTGTTTTCGTTTTCTACTTCCTCTCCTTCTTTTTCCTATACTTCTTCCTTGTCCACCCCTTCTTCCTCTTCTCTTCCTATTCTCCTTCATCTTCCTATTCTATTGTCTTCTTCGTCTTCTTCTCTTTCTTTTCCTTTTCTTCACTCAATTTCCTCATATTACAACTAATCCTTTTTTTAACTTTCTACATTTGTGACGTGTCATGTCAAAAGGAGACACTTTTGGGCAGGTTATCAATTTTGATGTTTTTACATTTTTTAAATATAGAGATATTTTGCTCGACAACGCTGTTTTCCCCAATGAAATCGGACATTCCTAAGCGAAGATATTGAGTTCGTAAGTTATGGTATTATAAACTTGGAAATTGAGATATCGGCGTTTAAAAATATTATTGACAATGTTGAGTGTAGGAATTACCTTGGAAAATGTCTCAAAAAATACAAGATGCCAGTTATATTCCGGTCTGAAACTATCAGACAATATTTTTAACATTACTAACATCACAAATTCGCAACAAACCCAAATTGTGAAAAAATTATCCCTGGGCAGATTTTTGGCTATATCTCCGTTTACGACTCTGCCCAAAAGTGTCTTCTTTTGACATGACACGTCACATTTTTATTTATCGTTTTGTTAGTGTGTGTGCAACTTACCATTATTTGAATTATTCGGTACAATCAACTAAGTGTTCTCCAGCGTTTCTTCAATAGGACACTGCATGTCCTCCAATAAGCTTTAAAAGTTGCTATTTGTTCCCGGTAAATTCCGAACCAGGCAATTATGTTATTTCAAAATGCAGCTGCAATAATTATGAAAGTAAATTGTTAATAATTTGTTATTCTTTTGTTCAAAAATCTGATCTTGTTGACCTCAAATTGAGCGAAAAATAACAAAACCTTGTCTGATTTGTTATAATAATCCGTGATTCTGCCAGTAGCGTAGTAAACTCATAGTATGCACATATTACGCACAAATTTGAAATCAATACTACTTGCGGAAATTTTAATGTAATTTTGCTCACGATTTGCTCCGATCAGCTTACATCTCTTCGGCTCAATGTCTCTTTATCATTCTTTTATATGTATCATAATATCATCATCTTCTGTCTTGTTCAGTTCCTCCCCCTTCCTCCTCTTCTTCGGTTTCCTTTTTTTTTATTCCCCATGATCTATTTCCCTTTTTTAACCCTAGTTTTAACTGATGTTGGTACCTCTGTACCAGGGATATAAAGGGATAGGCATCGTAGCTATTACGTAACACACCGAATGATGTAGTTTAACTCTAGACAATAGGCGCCATATTGCAGGAGGGTTAGAGTTCATAGAGGAAACGTTAAAGGTTAGTAGATTAGGTCACCCAGGCACATCACTAATGTGTTTCACGAGTTGTAATACCGACAGGTAAAAACATTGATTTTGTAAAATTCTCCCGATTTTTTAAAATTACTAAATTAGGTTAGTACTTCAAACCATTCTTTGATGAATCTATGCAATATGACGGTAATTTTTGAAACATCTAAGAATCAATCTTAAACATCTTCATGATATTCATTTTTTTGCGCATGGTCAAAGCATGCTCTTGCGCTATCCACAGACTATCCGGTGGAAACTTCAAAGCAACGATCATGCGTTAATATTTACAAAATGGCGAATGATGTAGTTTAAGTCGAACAATAGCGTGACCGGCGTGACGTAGTTTTTGGCATTGTTCCTATATGCACTTTCACCCTCCTGTCTGTACGCACATACACAAATAAACGACTAACGTTAGACCTATTTTTCCATCTGTTGTCCACGCTAAACTACTCGTTGAGCTGTTCACTGGACGCTATTATTTTCATAGACGTTTAGCCTATAGCATTTTCAAATCTTCCACTTCAACTTTAGACTCTCTTTTCCGTCTCTCTGTATAGGACCCGGAAGTCTATAAAGGGTGCGTTCAGATATTCCTATGGCTACTTTCAGACGAGCCAAGTCGTTGTTTGGGAAACCGCTTTGCCTTCGGTCTTCTTTCTCTAAAGTCAGCATAGATATTGAATAAAATTGAATCCCATCAATTAAAATAAAAGCTATAAATCTTTTTTGAAGTACTGATTACCAGCGACTTAAAATAATTATATGGACTATAGTTTATTTCAAAGTAGAACTCAGCTACTATAATTATAAAAGTAGATATTGTGGATAATTTCCTATTATTTTGTATCAAACTCTAACCTTGTTGACCTCAAATGAAGCGAAAAGCAACAAACTTTGTCTGATTTGTTGTGCACAATTCGCTACTTGCACAGTTCCGCCATTATGCACTATGTGCGGGGAGAGCCTCGAACTGGCAGCATACATGAATGGGAATTGAACTAGTCATAACGTTCTGTGTAAGGTTACATAATTCTTCCTTTCATGTATGCTGCCAGTTCGAGGCTCTCCCGCACATAGTGCATAATGGCGGAACCGTGCAAGTAGCGAATAACAATGCCTCAGCCAGTAGCACAATATATGCACATTAATTATTGAATTGGAAATCAATACTGCTTCCGGAAATTTCAATTAAATTTTGCTCACGATAAGTTCGGATCATCTTACATCTCTTCGCGCAATGCCTCTTATATGTACATCGCCATGATCATCTCACGTCATCTGTAATGATCACAGACCTCATAGGCAAGAGGCATCCTATTAATTTAATAATCACACATATAGAGGTACGGGGCAAGCTACTTTGTTCAAACTCTCTGCAGTTGCATCAGTAGATAGGCGATTGTTTTCTGTTTACATGAAGACTTCAGAGAACGGCTCATTTTAGAACCACCAAACCATTTACATCAGTAGATAGTCGAGATCAGCTTATTATCTGTTAACAAGGGATATTATACAGTGAACGGCTCTTTTCAGAGCCATTAGTAGGCGTGCTTTGTCCTGGCGAAGTCAGAGCTACTCCTGACGAAAGCTTGGCAGTTCTAGATAGTTGTCCCGACGGCGAACCCGCTAAAACTTGCATTCGATGCCATTTGTGATGCGATCAAGCAAAATCAGTCAGAACTCGCAAATATTGATTTTGAGATATAGCCAAACAAAGGAAATATTTACTTTTGTTTCCTACTGTTTTGGAAACACTTTGATTGCTCATACCTTTGGAACGGGTTATTCAATTTCAATGGGGTTTTCTGTAAAATGCAGCTATGTTAATGCCTTTTCCTATCCGATAAAAAGCTCACATGGTTGATAGGTTCAACATACATTTAAAGTGTTGGATGAGGATGACAGCAGTAACTCTGTCTTGGATATGCTTATTATCATGATTATGAAACCTGTTATAGGCTACTATTAGTCTGGGAGCAGAAGTAATAGTAAAATTATAGGTATACTTTTTTGAATACGAACAAGCGATGATGAATAATATCAAGCTCCATATCACACACTTTATACGGGTAGCAACAGAGAAGTATAACAAATGGCGTCTTGTCTCATCGGGAGAATAATAAATGTGCATTTTCCATTCCCCAGGTTTCATCTTTATTTGAACATCATATATCAAGCGCTAAACATACATCAGAAAATACATTTATCGTTAATAATGCACTGCACAGAATATGTTTCCTCTAGGTATTAACGCGTAGAATATTATTCTATGACTGTCGTGTGTAAGGCCATATTTAGAAATGATTGAAACGTGTTTTGAATTAACATTTCAAACAGGTTCACCCCAGCCGTTGTAATGACAATCGAACAGGGATTGCTTTACAGCTCCTGTCACAATTCTCATGAAGTCCCACGGATGTGGTGATGAAATATAAAAGTAAGTCACTATTTTGTTGAGAGAACTGTCATTTTACCGTACAGGGAACTTGTTTCTTTGTATAGATATGATCTTTTCGTAATACTTGATTATCTGTCATCCTGGGTAAAAATGCAGTGTATAAGTAGATACAATAGCAGGCGGTGCTCTTGAGGGAGATATAACGCCTACCAACAAGTAATTGCCGCCCCCTCTTATTACGATATAAAACTCTAAATCTATGCATTAAATTTAAAACTGAAATAGTAAAAACACACCCAGGCTAATTTTGACAATTTTGATACCTCATTTGTCTGGATAGCTCAAAATATATGGTCATGGTGACTGCTTGAATGAAAAAGATGCATTTTCAAAAGTTGCACTAAAGAACTACTCAAGCCGGCATACCACCATTACATTCTCTACCGACCAGACACTCAGCAACAAAAGCAACATTTCAATGGGTTAAGGTGCAGCTTTTGAATAGGGGATCTCTTTCATTTAAATGGTTACCATGGCAACATATTTTGGCTATTAAGACAAATGAGGCATCACAATTTGCAGATGCATAGATTTTGATACAATGCTGATGAAGTAAATACAGTATACTCCCTATTCCAGAAAAATACAGAACTAATTTTTGGGGATTATTTGGATCATATATGCTGAATTTTGATGTGTCCGGCTCATCCATTATCATGATTATCAATGACAACTGATGGGTACCAATCATTTTGATACAGTTTGTATACCGTGTTTTACTTCAGAGTCAGATAGGCTAAAAATCTACCAGAGTAAATGTCTACCAGATATATTTTACTTTGAAAGCAGATATGTTTCTAAATAGTCTGTATTTCCAAAATAAAACGCAGTACATTTAAATAAATACCATATTAGCTGCTACATTTTTGACTCATAATTCGGGGCGGGGGTGTACACTGGATCTGATGGGGGAGCCTTAAAATAGGTGGGCGGGGGTCATCGGGTAGGATTTTAAAAAAGGGGGTTATTGGGTATATTCGACTTACAGGCACAGACAGTCATTTCCATTTCGGATTTTCCTTTAGATCATTTTCATTGATCACAGATTCTGGAATTGTGGAAATGCTGTGCAATCATTTACCGAGCTTTTACTTTTTATAATAACCTACATGGATATGATGATGAAATTGTTAAACGTTCCCATATTGTAATCACCCCCAAAGCTGTATTGCAAATCACCAAAACCGGTAGTGTGTTATCTCCAATTGAGATTATTAAACTGCCTCTCAGCTCCGTCGGTCAACTTTAAGGCACATAAAATAAAGATAAAAGTGTCGTGAAATTGAATTTCAGTTTCACTCTAACATCGTTTGTTCAGGATTCAAGAGCATTAATTTGCCACGTCTGACCACAGGCCATTGCATAATAATGAGAAATTGACCCGAAAGGAAAGTGACTGAAAAGGTTCAATGGAAGTTTGACTTAAACCCGATGACCTCATAATTCGCTAGTGGTCATTTTATAATTATGATAATTTATAGTATAATTAAAAACAGCGCATTCCATAACCTGCAACCTGGATCAGGATATATGACGATGACGATGATGACAACAACGATGACGACGACAACGACGATGACGATGACGACGACGATGATGACGATGGTATGGTGGTGGTGCCCTGGTGTCGTGGTGGTGTTGGGCTGTTTTAGGTGTGTGGGTGTGTATATAAAAAATACATTTATTGCAATAACACAAATAATTGCAGTGAAAGATGAAAGTCAGTCAACATGGATATCCGGAGAGTGGAAAATCTACATTGGTATCGAATTTGTAGTAAATTATTTTGTAATTTTCATGATTGGCTGCAGACTGATGGTAATATATGTGTTAATTGTTATCGCTGATTGAACTGATACATTGTACTTCTTTCTGATGACACTGATGATGATGATGATGATGATGATGATGATGATGATGATGATGATGATGATGATGATGATGATATTGATGATGATGATGATGATGATGATGATGATGATGATGATGATGATGATATAGCGAGGATGATATTCGGGTAGGGTACCGGTGCTGTACTCGCATTTAAGTATTATCACATCGTTTTCTGAGTTCAGATAAATTCAATATACATTCCAAGCTCAAAAGAACACTAACACTATTTAATGTATGATCCACTTGACTCTTCCAAATTTTTTAACGTGATAGAAACGGGTTAGGAAGTGTTTTTTCAGACTACGTAGTTCATGATCAGGTCATCTTACGTGTACTTGAACTTAAATAAATCTAGTTTTTCCCCGTAAATCTCCTTAGCAGTACGACAGCAACTTAGCTCACTTCCGGTAATTTTTACTGGCGTGACCTTTGATGTTACGTAACGTAATGTTGAAAATCAGGTGGCAAATACAGTTTTTCAGAAAACATCAAAAAAATGGAATACACGAGTGGTTTCTCCCTTCATTTCCATATTGAGCCCATAGATAAGATATGAAACATGAGTATAAGGCAAACAGTAACGTGTAAAAGTCCAATTATTGTGGAGAAAATGAATGTTTATTGTGCGCGAAGTAGCCTAAAATTTTTTTAAAATGCATGTCACGATCACCAAAATGGTATTATCTGCAACTATGAGCCAACGCCGGTCGTATGCTTTTCTGTAATGATAGATATTAGCTAACTTGAGCTTGTATTAAATTTTCAGCGAAAATGATTGGTGGAACAATCGAGTCGTAGGTTGGAAAGTTGCTTTCAAAACGGCTTCCCCTCGCAATCGTGCGTGACCATAAGTGACCAGTGTCAGCAGGAAAATTAACAGCCGGCCATGTCCATATAATCGATTAATAATTGTCATGATCGTCCAGTTGACTACAGTGATATTTATATATTCATACAAAATACTGCCCTGTCATACAAAATATCGAAGTCAATATAAAACGTAATTTCAAGCCATTTGACTGAACTTACAAACAGTTTATAAAAGATTATTGTTGAACGAGACACTGAATTAGAAATAACATTGCAAAAGGTACGAGAATAAGTTAGCAGGTTGTGATGGTCTAGTGGCTAAGTCCGTGCCTGAAGTGCGTGAGGTTGGAAGTTCGAACCCTACCATAGCGTGTTTTTTTTTTTTTTTTTTAAATATTTATGATATTAGTAAACAACTTTCAGGAAGGGTTTCTGATCATTTGAAGCAGAAATAATGAGGTAAAATGAAAGAAAGCATTTTTTTTTTATCTTGACCGCTTGTGGTGTTCTATTGAAGATAATTAAAGTTACTCTAGACAACGAAACGCTGATTCCAATTATGTGTATGTCTGGGTATGGTGTAAGAACGGTGAAAATTACAAATAATATTATGCCAAAATTCGTCATAAATTATGGCTGACGCTATCTTATTTTTTAATATGTAGGCCTACGCATAAAGAAAAACATTGCAAACGTGTTGCATAGACATATTTTTAATTGATCATAATACTGACGGGCCTACACCATATGCCTAACAGAACAAAAGAGAAAAAAAAATCGAAATGCTGTAGGATTCGAACCTTCAACCTCTCGCACTTCAAACCACGGCGTCAACCACTAGACCATCACAACCTGTTGTAACATACTCGTATCTTTTGCAATCTTATTTCTCATTCAGGGACTCGATCAACAATAATATTTTTAAAACTGCTTTTAAGTTCAGTCAAATGAGGTGATATTACTTTTTATATTGACTTCAATATTTTGTAAGTCAATGCAGTATTTTACTTGAATAAAGAAATATCACTGGAGTCAACTGGACGATTCTGACGATTATTATTCGATATAATGACAAGGCCGGCTGCTATTTTGCTAGTGACACTTGTCACTAACGGGACACGCACGATTGAGACACGGGCCGTTTTGAGAGTAACTTTCCAACCTACGACTCGATTGTTCCACCAATTATTTTCGCTGAAAATTTAATACAAGCTCAAGTTAGTTAATATCTATCATTACAGAAAAGCATAAGACCGGCGTTTGCTCATAGTTGTAGATATAACCATTTTGGTGATCGTGACATGCAATTTTCTCATTTTCCGGCCACTTTGGACATGTTCAAGCTTCTTTATTTTCAATATTATTCAACTTTTACTCGTTTTTTGTTCTTTGCACAAATGTTTGGTATCTTATCCGTGATCATGGTACACAATTTAAGCAAAAAACGACCCGTGTCTCCCATTTCTGGAGCTATTTCGCTAAAACATGTTTGCCGGCCAAATTTTCAACATTTAGTTACGTAACCCGTGTTCACCAACCCGTAAAAATTTTCTATCGAACAAAAGAGGTCACGAAGTTGCCGTCGTACTGTTAGCTGCGAAATGACGCGACGACTACAGGAAGTAATGACCAACTCTTATGATACGTGATCAACTTAGCATTCGTGTCTCCTCACGTATGACCCCACGATGAGGATTCTTAAAATGCAAACAATGTTCTTGAGTTAATATCAAGAATGTTCTTGAACTTGGAGGATGTTTTCTTCGTATTGAAATATAGTCCGAAGAAAGACAAAACGCGTATAGTCACGCGATAATATACTTGACCCCACGATGAGGATTGTTAAAATGCAATGTTCTTGAGTTAATTTCAAGAATGTCTTAGATTTTTGGAGGATGTTTTCTTAATATTGAGATATAGTCTTAAGGGGTGGGGTATGAACGTTTGGACAGTATTTATTGTGGGACATTAGAGCACATCAGACATATCGAATTGCATTCTGAATACGAAGAATGTCCTTCTGATATCAAATAATTTTGATTTTTGAAATTCGCAATGTAATACACATTTTATGGCAAATGATTAAAATTGATATTATTGATATTTAACAGTACTTGAAGTAAATTTTATAAATCTGATGATTTATACTTAAAGTGTATGTAGGTGGGATGAAAAGCCGACGATCAATTGAAAATTTTGACCTTTCGTATTGAAGATATGGATTTTTTTCCCAAAACACCCAAAAAAATTAGGTCTTTTTGGGAAAAAAATCCATATCTTCAATATGAAAGGTCAAAATTGTCAATTGATCGTCGCTTTTCCTCCCATTTACATACACTTTAAGAATACATCATTAGATTTATAAAATTTACTTCGAGGACTGTTATATATCAAAAATGTGAAAAAATATCAAATTTGTATTATATCGTGAATTTCAAAAAATGAAAATTATTTGATATCAGAAAGGCATTCTTCGTATTCAGAATGCAATTCGATATGTCTGATGTGCTCTCATGTCCATACTGTCGAAACGCTCAAAACGCTCATTCCAGATCCCTTAAGAAAGACAAAACGCATAGTCCACGCGAAAATGGGGGCGCGGTGGCGAAGCCGTACAGGCTCTACCTTGCAATCGGAGGGTTGCGAGTTCGAGCCCCGGCGGCGGTGCTATCGTGTTGTGCACTTGGGCAAGGCGCTTTAACTCACTTGCCTCTCACTACCCAGTGGTTAAATGGGGAGCTGTTAGTCCATTGAGCGCCGCCCAGAGGTATGAGCATGCCTTGGCATTGTATGGCAGCCGACATATTCCAATGACAGCGGAATAAATTTAAAGCGCTTATATGTGAAAGGCGCTGTATAAATGTCCTGTTTAACTTCCTGTTTGCATTGACTGTTGATACGTGAATTTACAACAACCTGTGTCCAACGCCTCCTAACTTTGAAAACAATGCATGCATTTACTAACACTGATCTTCTCAATTGTTGGTGTTTTCGGGAATAAAATCCATATCTTCAATACGAAAGGTCAACATTTTCAACTGATCATCGGCGTTTCATCCCAGATACATGCGCTTTAAGTACATATCATTAGATTTAGAAAGTTTGCTTCGAGGACTGTTTATATCAAAAATTTAAAAAATATCAATTTTTAATAATTTGTCATAAAATTTGTATTATATCGCGAATTAAAAAAAATAAATTTTCTTTAATTTGTTATTTGTTTATTTTATACTTTGCCAGAAATATGATATAATTCTGGTCCACCACATGCACAATCCAAACACTTAAAATCCATAATCAGAAGAGGACATGGATTATGTCATTATAAATGAAGACGGAAGTAATTATTCATCGATGGACATTTCATGCGTATCGTCTTTTAAAAACAGAAATACAGAATCAATAATATCGGGCATTTTAAGGTAACATCAATTTGAGGGAACCTGCAGCGTGTAATGTGACAGTTCCCATACCATTTTATTTTGCAGGCAATTTAAAAATTATATACCTTCTCTTTTTTTTCAAGGCAGTAATTTAGATATTGTTTTTATTACAGCTCTAAACGTAATGTGATGTAAGCAGAAAAACGTATACATTTTCAGAAAGGGAATGACGCAATGAATCCAATTAGCATGACAAATTCCTGCCAACTTAAGCAGTTTTTGAGAAAATCACAAAATGCGATTTTACTTTACTGCCTCCCCCCCCCCCCCCCCCAATAGTTTGTTAGGGGTGGTCCATACAATCATCCACCCAATGTTGACGATTGTGTGTGGGTTTTTGGCGAAATTAACCCCATATTTGGCCATTTTAACCTTTAAAAAGTCCAATTTTTACGCGCTCCGCGCGCATTATTCCACTTTTGTACCATATTTCACAAATAGCTTCAATATGCCAAATTTTCAAAATTCCTTTTGACGCCAAAAGGTGCTGGATTCAATTCACTCTACCTCAAAAAAATTCAAAACCCATCCCCTCAATGTCAAAAAGATATCTGCGCCACTGGAAGACATACGGATGACTGTCCCAACTAAGCGCAACAAGTGTATTTTAAAAATTCCCGAGTCCAGTGTAGGCCTACTAGTATAATGGCGGGATGCATCGAAAACAATGTGTTGCCTTTAAGGCGATTCAGAGTGTTTGCACTCATATTGCGACACATAAAAACTGGCACACACGAGGAACGGTATGAGCAGTCTAGTTCTATAACGGTGATTCCAATGCTTGATATGGGTGTCATTTCCACCCGAGCATGTTTTTTTCTGGATGAGAGAAACACCCAAAACTTCAATTAGGCAGATTATTATTATGCGATTAGGCCAAAAACAATTTTAAAAAAGGGCTTGTCTCAAAGCTTGCGCGCGCATTTGTAAAATCGCGCGATTTGAAAAAAAAAAAAATGCGGATTTTTTTTTTTTTCAAAAAAAAAAATCGGACCTTTTTTCTGAAAATACCATAAAAATACCAAGTAGAGAATTAAAAAAAAATCGCGTTTCGCATTTGTTTTCAAACCACCTGTGAGCTTTGAGACAAACTTTTTTTTTTTTTCTTCTTGGTTTCTCATATTGCATTAAAGTCAACAAGCGCATTGCTTAATGTAAATGGCTATTACTGGAAAAACATGGCTCTTGTCATACTACTTGCCTAAATTCGAGAACGAAACAATTAATTTGTGGTTTTATTATATCCCTTATGAGTTGTATAAATTGTATCAAAAAGATCAGTTGGAAAAGGGTGTAATTGAAGTTGGGTCCCGGGGGCGGGCACTAGAATATGAAAGTGACGTACAATGTAGACCTACCTACTGCAGTATGACGCTAGGGGTCTTTCAGTGATGGCGATTTTTTGTCGAAAAAGGGTGGTCATTCAGTGGCAGTTCCAAGAAAATTGGGGTCATTAGATGTGGAAACGTTAAAAATTGGGTGTCATTGACCTTGAAAAATAATTTCCTTGGCAAAATTGTGCGAAAAATTGCCATTTTGAAGCTAAAATGGCTACAAAACTTTTTAAACAAAAATTACAAATTTGATGTAAATTAAAAAAAAACGGGGTCATTGGGTGTAAGCTGATGGAAAAAGGGTGGTCATTGGGCGGCAGATTTGCAAAAAGTGTGTCTTTTGACAGGCACATGACGCGTGCCATTATATGCGAGTGCCCCGGTTGGGTCCCATTCTACCCTTTAATAGCTACACTTACGGTACAATATTAAACATTGTTCATATTTTAATGAATTATATTCAAGACCAGCTCGATATTAAGAAACAAAAATAAGCCTAAAATTACACCTTATTGGATAATTGATTCGGTTTCACTCGATTTAAATTTATTTTAAGATTACGATAATCAATATCTTGACTATTCTATTCCATTTTAAATCCATACATCCTATGGAATACGTGACCTTAATCTCCCACACAGGGAGTGTGATATTAAATGGAGCCACCCATTCGGTGTTGTCTGCTCCAAAATGGGCTATTCCAGTTGAAATCCATACACCCCCTGTGAAAGACATGACCTTAATCTCCCGCACAGGGAGTGTGAATTTCAAATGGGATACACGCTAATAATACACACCGGGGTGATCACAGTAAGTGTATACTTGTGATCATTTCCGGGCATGATCATTTAAGCGTATCTTGGCAAGTTGGCCTTACCGCGTCTCTTTGTTGTCCAGTCCTCTCACTTCTCTCACGACTTTTCGTATCAGCAATGGACATAAAACTTGTACTTGGTCTTGTGGTTGTGGTTGCAGTCGTGTGTGCGATTCCCTACGTCCAATCTCAAGGTAACTTACTTTTAAGTGCTTCAAAAGATGCATACCCCGGGTTCGGGGCACTGGTAGCTCTATCTGAAATCTATCTGAAATTAAAGGTTTACATTTTACCCGGGGCATTTTATAGCTGACATAGGCCTATTTAATTGTATTCGCACACGAAAGTTATGCATCATCGAATGTGAGCAAATTCGGAGCTAGACTTTTTGAGTAAAATACCATTTTTGGTGCTACAGTCAGTGTATCTGGATAATTTTTTACTTTCAAGCAAATAAATATAATCCGGTTGCTATAGCAGCCATATTTGACTTTTAAAGAGAGAGTCATCAAACACTCGAGTCGAGTCATTATTGAACTGTAGATTTGAGTCATTAGGGTTATCTTGAGATTCGAATCATATGAAGTTCCGTTCCATAAGTCATTTTGGATTTGAGTCTCGATTCCTAAAAGATGAGTCGCTTATTGAGTTCTGATGTCGAGTCGGGTAAAATTACATGAAGGAATAACCTCGAGTGGTGTCGAGTCAAATCAGGAATTAGCCTGGTATAGGAATATGTCAAATGCTACTTTCAATTCGGTGTCAATTTAAAACTATAACGGATTTATATAATGGCATAAAAGTGAAGTTTGCCTGGTGTTTTGACAAACATTTGAGAAAACGTTTAAGTTGAGTGGATTAGCAAGGATGGTTTAAAAACTATTTTAATCTTTATTTTTGCAGAAATCCGCTGCGCGAATAGATGTTTTGCCGAAGTTGAAGAGTCGTTGCCATGCCAGTGTAACCGTGCGTGCCAAAAATATGGCAATTGTTGCGAAGATTTCGAACTTCAGTGTCTTGGTAAGTTTATAAACGTATATTAAAAATAAAAATATATGAATATATATCATTAAAAGGTTAAGGTGTAGTGACTATTTTTGCATTTTTCTCAAAAAATAGTAACACACTGGTAACAAAAGTTATGTATATTATAGGGACAAGGAATCCAGTTACTACACTGGAATTTCAGCGACTCAAGGTAAGCGGTACGTTATTTATGATAAGAAAAGAGGTACCGCTAGAATGTACCTCATTTCTTAACATATTATAATGAACCACTTGTCTTGAATCACTGAAATTTGAGTGAAGTAATTGGATGCCTGGCCCCTATAATATAACGTTTGTTACCGGTGTATAGTTATTTCTTAAGAAAAATGCAAAATTAGTCACACAATTTATCAGGGGGTGTAGTACCACCTTAAAACAAATTATAGTATAAATGCCTGACTTTTTCACAAAATAAATAATTATGGTCTTAAAATTTTCCAAAGATGTCCCACAACTTTTGACGAACATTGGTATATAAATAATTGCCCTTTAGCATGTTTAGAGCAACATCGCTAATTCTATGTATTTTTATGCATTAAAGTTTTTTTTTCGATCTCAATAGGATTATCTGTCATGATTATCTTTTGTTTGCAACAAACTTTGCTATACGTTCTGGTGCATTTCAGTTGAGCACTGGAAGAAATATGGCCGTGATGAGTTACAAAAGGCTTTGAAGAAACAGGAATTAAACAAAAATCTTGCTAAAAATGTCATAATTTTTATTGGCGACGGCATGGACTTGACGACGGTTACCGCTGCCAGGATACTTAAAGGACAACAGAAGGGACTTGCGGGAGAAGAGGAGAAGATTGTATGGGAAACCTTCCCATATACAGGATTATTGAAGGTAAGCTTGCTGTATACAAACCCTTACCGCTACCATGGTACCCTAACCCTGGTATAATCTGTGTACGGTATTCACAAAAAGTATCTCCCCCTTTGTTTGGTCAAAACTAGGGCTTATATAGCCTGTCTTGATACTACCCTTTCTGGGGGGGGGGTGTCGTGGGCAGTGTACTGCACAAGATATAGACGTCAATTACCCCTGGCCAAATACCCCCAGTTCATATCTCTAAAACCAGTTCTATTATTGACACAGATAAAGAAAGTTTACATATAGATTGTGTTATAGGTCTTGCACCTGGAACTTAACTGAATGGGCTAAACGTGTTCCTTTATACCTATAAAGTATAATTGTAATTCTCAAAATTAAACATATATCAATTTTTACTTTGGATTTCAAAATCTTAAATATAAAATGCAAAGATATCCACAGCAAGCTGCAAGGCCCCGCTAATTAGTGTATTGCTTTTCGAGTTAGTGTACTGGAAACAAAACCCTGGTTTTACCTGAAAACAAATCGATTTTTCTTGTAATAGAAACATCATATTGGGTACTAGAGCATGCACAAATCGTAATAATGTGTAGAAAATAGAAACTCTGTGGTATCTCATATGATAGTCATGATATGCATTAGCCTGAGTCGCTCAGCCTATCTCGAACAAAATCGCCATGCGTAGCTGTTGAAAAACGCGAGGATTCGCTGTACTATCACGGCAATTTTTGACACGAAGATATAGGGATGATGACGATGTGCGTCGGAGTACAATTATTTACCACCCACCTTTATTTAGGCGCCTCATTTAAATAAATTCAATAGACTTGCTGATCGATTCCCCGTAACAACGTGCCATGGCTGCTATGTATATCTGTGTCACTTTCTATAATTAACTCCTTCGCAGTAGGCCTATATGTTGTTATCATGGTTATAGGTCTGTTCAATAAAGTCAAATGGGTTTCTTAATATCACGAATATCCATTTTTAAAGCCAGCAGGGGCAATTGAGGTAGTGAAGGAGGGGTCGAGGGGTGAAAAGGGGAGAAGCGGGTGGGTGATCGAGATTGTAGGGAGGGGAGGAAGACAAAAAGATAAAAGGAAGAGGGGAGAAGGAGAGAGAGAGGGGGGAGAAGAACGATGGAGTGACAGGTCTCTAAAGTGCATAGGCGTATAGATCCGGGGGGATAAATCCCCAATATTTTCCCTGGGGGTGGTCCATACAATCACGACCCCCCCCCCATGTTGACGCATGTGTATGGGTTTCTGTCGAAATCAACCTCATATTTGACCATGTTAGCCACAAAAATGCCATTTTTAGTGCTTCGCGCGAATTTATTCCACTTTTGTCCCATATTTCACCAGTTAATTTTCAATAGGCCTTTGGTAAAAATTTTCGCGCGCATTTGTACCATAAGGTACAGGTATACTGGATTCACTATACCGGGTAGGCCGACAAAAAAAATCCCACCCCATGTCAAAAGAAAAAGGAAAAAATAAAGAAAATAATTATTATTATTATAGAAACTAAGCATATAACAGCACTACGCTGCCATTCAATGATACCAAAACCTTTATGCGCTACGTAATTAAAACACCCAGTCAGATGTATTTCACACCTCCCAAACACAAGTACCCAATTTCGATAACTGGACGTTGAATGTACACTCTCATGAATATTAATTGGCAACATTTTCCAATATGTCAGCGCTCAAATCGGACACAATAGAACAATAGAACCTTCAGTGCGTTGATATAGATGATGAATTTGAAAGAAGTATGCTGTCTGTTAGCAGCTGGATAGCTGGGTATAACTCAATCATGTCAATTGGGCCAAAAAGATGGAGCTGGGCCCTTCTTCCACTTAGGTATTTCAATTGTTCTGCATGAGGAAATATTACAACTATTGTTCTTAAGTTGACATTATATTATACCGCGCTGCACTAGTACGTTAATGCAGTAACTCTGCATTGAATCATATCATGTCATATCATGCTGATCACTCGCACCTGTAAGATTAGAATCGTTGAAAAGAGCGGTATTGTATTCATTTTGCAGACATATACAGGTGATGAGTGCAGCCTGCTTGTAGTGCAGCGCGATACAATTGTTTTCACCTATTGTTATGGTAGTTTATCCAATGGTAGCCTAATCCCCAAATCCAATTATTACGCCACTTCGCCGGCGAATAGATTTTCGTGTTCACTACAACTTCGAAAGACTTTCATGGCATAGTGGTTTTGAATACGCCGTAGAAGTGACGTCGTAATCGGATTAACTACCATAGCAATAGATGAATACAATTTTGGAATAGACCGCCCTGCACTACAAGTAGATTGCGCTAATCACCTGTGCACACCACTCCACGCCATACATAAATTCTCCCAGTCACATTTCCCCAATATGAAATTTTTAAAAAGTAAAATTTTAATTTTAATTCTTTTAAAGTTCGGCAGAGGCGGGGTTCGAACTCACGGCTCACCGCTTTGACTAGTATCACGTATACCATACGTCCAGCGCCTTAGACCGCTCGACCACGAAGAACTTGATAGTGTAATCGTGAAAATGTATACATATAATATTAATAAATCGCAACTTCATTACTGCATCATATTTTGGAATTTTATCTGCTTAAAATATTAATGTGTATTATAATAAAGCTACCATTATTTATATTGTTGAATTCTCAAGCGCATAGAGACAATTAATACGAGGGTCCTATGAATAGGCCTACATTATACACAATACATAAAATCGATTTTGATATCGGCCATGTGCTCTGCTGTGCATGTTGTCCGCAGTGGCGGAAGTTGTATTACGAAGTGCATCCGAACTCCATTTTGAAGCAAATGATTTTGACAAGGCATTGGATTGTTCCAGTTTGCATCCTAAATCCACATTAGACCCCTAATTTTATTTACAAAATCAAAAGATTAGATTATCATAACAACAAAACGGTAATCTTTTGTCGGGTCTAATGTGAAAATTACATTAAAAAAATACAGTTTTGACAGAATTAATTTTCACTTAATTCCAAAAAAAAAAAATGGCGTATATAAGATTGAAATAAATTATCTACCTTCTATACTAGATCAATTGTGACGCAAGTTGTTATCAAAAATTGTTGTGATAGATGTACAGTTAATATTCATATATTCCATTACCTATCTGATGGTACAGTTTTTACACAGAAAATATTTATTTGAAAAACCTGCCACTCGGCTTTTTTCCGGAAAGGTCACAGGGTCGCCGTGACCTGTGCAATAATTACAATTAAAATTTTTCTTATTCTAACAGCAAGCGTTTCTAGAATATATTATGGCGAAATGTGGTGTATCACCTGTGTATGTCAGCAAACATAGATTGAATACAATACCGCTCTTTTCAAAATACTTATCTTACAGGTGCGAGTGATCAATCTATGGTTCAATGCATCGGTACCGCGTGAACGTTGTAGTGCAGGGTGGTATACCGTCGTTTTATCTTTTCAGTTTCTGTTTCCGTAATAGTTTTTGTAAGTCATTGTTATTCTGAAGTGGTAGTCTCTCAGGTATGACCAATCTTTTATTCTTGCCTAGGAGGGGGTGAGGAAGAAAGAGAGGAGAGGGAGAGACGGCAACACTAGAAAGAGAAGAACTCGAGAGGAGAGAGTAGGGACCGGGGGACCGGGGGACCGGGGAGGGAGTGGGGAGACTGATCATTGGGGGGGGGGGGGAGGAAGCAAAATAGGGAGATAGACATTGATACGAGGGAAGGGCGACACTGTGGCCCTGCACAAGTGCATTGGGGTGCGATATGCTCATAAGCGGGCCTTTTGTGATTTTAGAGCTTATTTTCAACGTTTTTACAGAAAAAAGTGGACTTTGTCATTCGGATTGGCATGCATCAAAGACGAGAGGGCGCTAGGCCATTAAAAACAGCGGTGTTGTCTCTCCCGCTTTTATTGACATAAGCAACTGCCTCTTTTGAAATAAGTTGATTGGTACTTCAAAGTTAACAATGAAGTCATGTTACAGTAAACTTACTAAATCCCTTGCGTTTTCGTATCTGAACAATAGACTAACGGAAACTGAAAAGATAAAACGAGCCATGGTCAAAATAGTATTCATCTATTACTATGGTAGTTAATCCGATTAACTACGTCACTTCTACGGCGTATATATAATCCAATTCTCAAGTTTGTGCTTTTGAAACGCATTTTTATGTGCAGACGTACGCAACTGACCGTCAAATACCAGACTCGGCCGCTACTGCAACAGCCTTGTTTTGCGGCGTCAAGACAAAATCCAGTACAATTGGCGTTGATGACAGGATTGAGGTAGAAAACTGTGCCACACAAGAGGGCGCTAGCGTCGATTCTGTAATGGTTGATGCTCAAGAAATGGGTAAGTGGGATTTTATTAATTATAATGCACCAGGATCTTATTGCTTGTCCTCAACTGAGGGAGTAAGTGTAATCACCCCCCCCCCCTACTGTGGGCGATCGTCCTTACATTAATTATGTGTTGTGAGTACATTTGAGTGCAGTGGATGGATCTACGATTTATTGCTGAGTCATTTGGAGGTTTTATTTATTTACTGACTGTTTTGGATCGAAAAATTACAGGGTTATTAAAGCTCAATATGTTTGCATTTGTTTAATGAACATATGCTGAAGGGTATGGACTTTGCACTTTGTATTTTGATTATTTCTTTTCACAGGCCTATGTAGCAAAAAAATTCTGATGGAAATCACACGTTTGTTGGATGCCAAAAAAGCAAATGTTTGGCCTATATTTTGTACCGTATACATGGTATATTTGGGGTTTCTAATCACGTCAAAAAATATAAAGGATCCGAAATGGAAAACAAAATGTTTGTGACCGTTTAAATTTAAAAAGAAATTAAAACATATAGAAAAACATATGTAAGAAAGAAAGAAAGAAAGAAAGAAAGAAAGAAAGAAAGAAATGACCAGGCATAATCATAGATTCATCCTGCGCGCTCTTTTTACTGAGAAAACATGAGGCATATGGTTAAATCGCGCAAAACGGTTGGGAAAGTTTCAACAGTGTTTATATAACTCATTCCAGTTCCACTTTCAATGTTGAAAGCTGAAAAATAATAAAAAATGGTTGCATGCGCTCAATGTCTGCTCCAACATTGTTTCAATGTGGAGACGAGGGGAGTAATCAGGTAGGCCTACATAACATGAGCTATCAAACGTATCATGTATTTTCAGCCTCATAGGAATTTAATCTTTAAATCAACTGTCCCAACGATTTTCGCACAAGATTGTAGGCCTCTATGTTTAAAGCGTAAGTTAATTACAACTATGCGTACTGTTTAGAGAGCACACATACACACACATTCTATAGATGAGTTAACCTCAATGAGCGTGTTTATAGTGGGAGCAGATGTGCGGTACATTGCGGTATAATTTCTATCCGGTCAGAAAATATCCGGATACTTGCCCACTATAAACACTAGCAGTACCCCTATATGTATATATGTACGGTACATCGATATCCTTCTCAACCGAAGGATATTGTCGCGAGATATTTGCACTATAACACACCAGTATAAATTGTGTGCGGTGTTACCGGAAGTAGGGTTTTTTATGATGCGTAGGATGCGCGCAGGACATTCGGAACTATTCTCACCCCCAAGACAGAAGCTACATGTTCACCGCCATGATCATATTATTGAATGGGCTGTTTATAGCTCGCGCCACAATATTTACACATTCCCCGTGTGACCTCGGGGTCATTGCAAATGTACGAAAATGTTAGTTGGTATATAATTTGTGCTGTAACTGTGTCTCACTATAAACAGCAAGGGTATCGGTATACAAGGATTATCGTATAGGCCTACGGTATACTCAAAATGCGGTATATTCACTATAAACACGCTGTATGTTTATCAACAAACGGCGCAAAGGACCGGTATATCTTCATGCTTGAGTGAACCCAATGCAACAAATACACTGTTCAATATAGTCTTATTGTGATGTGGCGGGAGTTTTAAAAACACGAGCCATGAACAAAATATGATGCGTGCGCATACTGACAGGCAAAATATAATAGAAATTGTGATGATGCGTGCGCATACTGCCAGGCATTGACGTCAGAAGTCAACTCATCGATAGGCGTGTCTTTTCCAAGCACAACTGACGATACCAACTATAATTCAATTCCAGATACGTTTTACTAACAACAGAGGGCAGTGTTACCGATTTTTAAGTGCAACTTCAGTTTTGCCTAGGTCGCTAAGGATCTCGTGTTTTATGGCGGACTCTGGGATTCATTCGTATGCTGTTTTCATGACAATTATTCATCTGAGTTTCGCTAAATCAACGGTCAATGTCATACCCTAGCTGTTTGTCAAGCAATTTGAAGGCTTATAGTTAAAAACCGACAATTGTCGCTCTCGACAGTGTCATTTCTGACAGAAATTGTCGATGTCCACTGTTAAAATGTCCAAAAAAACTCTTTTGCTGTTATTATGCTCTTGTTTATTCAAAGAATAATCGGATAATTGTCATGAAAACTGCGTAGGAATGAATACCAGGTTACTCGAAGCAGTTCGCCACAGTATATAAAACACGAGAGCCGTAGTGACCTTGGCAAAACTGAAGTTGCCCCGTAAAAAATCGGTAACACTGCCCTCTGTAGTTAGTATGATGCAAAGGGATAATATACTGTCAATATTCGTCAGTTTGTGGTATTGTTGACAATTGACCTTTTCGATTAATCCCATAATAAATGCGGTTAGACACCAGATGTCGTCATTTGACATCACGCCGACTTGCAATGCGCAGTAATCGATGTTCACTAAACGATGTACGCATCGGCGTGACGTCAAATGACGACATTCGGGATCTAACCGTAAGGAATTATGGGATTTACGGAAAATGTCATTACTAGAAGTTGCAGTTGACAACCATATTTTTCTTATAATCCAACATGTAGGTAAATCTACTGGTATCGTCACCAATTCTTATGTTTCGGATGCCACACCAGGCGCTATGTATGCACATTCTGCATACCGCCGATGGTTAAGCGGACCAGTCGATGGATGCGAAGATGTGACCTCGCAAATAATTTCTAAAGCTGACAAAGTTAACGTAAGTCAATTTTCCTTTTCAAAACATGGCGTACACAATAGGAGGGCAATATTCAATATGGGTAAAACCCGCCAAATACAAAAGCCTTTACCCATTTCGCACAGCGCCATCCTATTGTGTCAGCCATACCTCAAAAAGGCTAATTATGATTTGTAGACTATTAGATTAGTTTGTAGACTTTTTTTACATAAAAAAGTTTCCAGATTCCCAGAGAGAACATCCACTCCTTATTTCCCAGATTTGTTCGCCATTAATTAAACTGACCGATCACATAATGTTTGTTCATTTTATACTCAAGTAATGACATTGCTAATCAAACGTAATAAATAGAGAGATATCCGAAGTAAAAATGTGAATGCGATCAAGCAAAGTCAGTCGGAACTCGGAAAAATTTAATTTTCAGTTTTTATAGGATAGAAAAAAGCTATATATGGGCAAGTTTTGTTTTTTTTTGTGACATTTGACCCCTTGCAAAATTAATCAAGCACACATCCTTGCTCACAAATATCGATTTTTGTTTTTTCTGAAAAAAATTGTAAAAAATGCTAATTTTTGGTCAAAAATGCCGATATTTTCGGAAATTTCAAGGAAATTGGACATGAGCGATTATTATTTTCTTCCAAATATATTTCTTAACAAATTGAGACCAAATATGACTAAAAACAATATTGCTGTACGGAAATATGACCATTTAAAAAATTTAAAAAATTTGACCGACCAATGTTACCCCGCTGACCGAAGTTACCCCATTTTACGGTACCCCTAGAATGACTTCAATAAAATTAAAAAAAAGAGATCACAAGAAAATAGATATCATTTTAGATGGCACAAACTTATAAAAAGTAACTAAAATAAAATTTTTGAGTGTAGTTATCGATGAAAACCTCACATGGAAAATCCCATCAACGGAATATCTAAAACAATTTCACAGAATATTGGCATGATAAACAAACTAAAACTATGTATATTTTTTTACACCTGTGTAGGTCATAATGGGTGGAGGCCGTGCTTTTATGTTACCCAACACTACTGCAGATCCTGAGGATCCTGACTCCTTAGGAACTCGTACCGATGGCCGTAATCTGATAGAGGAATGGACTGCTCTACATGAAGGGCACAATTCTCAGTATGTATGGAAGGATGAAGATCTGACGGCTGTAGATATCGATGAGACGGATTACTTGTTAGGTATATGCCCCAACATTTAGCAGGAATGTAGGCAATCAAGTTAGGCACTCCGGTCTGAGCACTAGCAGACAGAGAACATTCTTTACACCATCTATGTTAAAATAGTAGTTCTTGTCGTGCAAATGTTAATACATAAAACGTGTGTGAAAGATAGGCTACATTAAATGTGTGAAATTCACACAAAATGATCTTCGTAAACTTTTACATACTTATTTCTATATATTTAATGTGATATATTGCCAAATGAAATTAAATGAAATTAAGTGCTAACCCGTATGTGCACGCTCTAAAAAAATTGACGTTAAGGTTGTTTCATTCGTCAGGCTCACTGGCTCACATGGGAAGTATAAAACGTGAATTAATGCAAAAATGATTTGAATATCAACAGTGGACTTCGGTTGTATATATAAATGCGCATATATAAATGCGCACGTGACCAGATGGCCAGTGCCATGTTCGTGATACCTCACTGTCAATCACTGAAATTGCGACCACAGTTCCAGGTGGTGGCCGCATTGCATTCTCTAAATTCAGTAAATTTTCATCGTCAACCGTGTAATTGAATGGGATTATTTTGAAATTTTAAAACGCTTGAAATATCACAAACAAATAGGCCTATGTTGATAAATAATATAAATACAAGCTAAAACCGTTGGGGTTCGATAATGAACCCCACAAAATTAACCGACTATATTGGAAAATGCCATACGGCCGGGCGGTTTCACAAGTTGCCGGCTCGATCATGTCATCCGCCGCCTGCACAGTAATTCTGACCTTAAAGCCAATCATGTCCCCTTTCATACTTTCATGCCGTTGCGACAAGAGGCATGACTTATCAGCCATTCACAAGTCTTGATTGTGGCTGTTTGTCTACAATGCGCGTGTGTCACGCCGCTCGGCGGCAAGCAGCATGATAGTATGAAACCAGCACTACGTCATAGATATGGCCAATTGGCACGCCCATTTAGCACGGAAATTATGAAATATAAGTTTGTAAATCAGCTATATCTAGCTTTTCCGTAGTTATTTTTTTTTCCGTGATGGAAAACGTTAATAAAGAGTTTATCTTTCGGTTCAAGTTATTTTACCCTTTGCAATCAATGCCACTATTTTGCAAAAGCAATTTTCCCTGCGACCTGTCATTTTCCCCTATACTTTTGCACGGGGAGTTTATGTACATCCGGGTACCTTATATCGTTTAATACGGTATGGCGACTCGTAGATGTCACGTGCGCATTTATATATGCGCATTTATATATACAACCGAAGTCCACTGATCAAGTTACCTTTCTTTTCTCTTTATGTTATAGGGTTATTTGCATATTATCGCACGACATATGAAAACGACCGTACCCCTGAAACCCGTGATCCATCTCTAGCAGAAATGACAACCAAGGCCATCGAAATCTTACAGAAGAACAAGAATGGGTTCTTGCTTATGGTTGAGGGTAGGTACCGACGTAAGGATAGCCACGCAGGCGTATGTGGCTTCATTGCTTCGGGTGGATGTAAATTTCATAGAAGTAGATTTTTTCGCCGTGCTTCCCTCTTGTCCTAATTCCTTCTTTTCTCGTTTTCCTACTTTTAGCATATATTTGTGTATATTCTCAGTCATCAGGTATATAAAATATTAAATTGATAATTAAAATCTGGTCAACTGGACTTACTATTTTAACTGGCTCCAATGTGTTCATATACATATTTTGTGTATAATGGGAACTTCTACAGTACAGGCAACGCCATGGCTGCGCGATGCGCCACCAGTTGCTCCGATCGTTGTGAACTTATCTATGAAACGCTTTGAACGCCGAGCATTGTAGTCGTATGTTTGTACATCGCCAACTCATTTGTTTCGTTATGTGGATGACACCTGGGTGAAGATCAAAGAAAATCAGCTGGCCCATATTCGCGCACATCAATAACGGCAACCAACACATCAAGTTTACGCAGGAGGAACCCAAGGACGGAAAACTCGCGTGTCTGGATTGTCTTGTCAGTATCCAAAGTAATGGGGAAATGATCACTTCTGTCTGTGTACAGAAAAGATACTCACACGGATCAATATCTCCTCTTTGATTCTCACCACCCCTTAGTCCGTGAACTAGGGGTCATTAAAACGCTATTCCACCGTGCGGACACTATTTCATCGAATGAGGACGCTAATAACAAGGAACACAATCTGAAACACAATTTGAAATCTGTACTTGGTGCTTGTGGACACCGCAAATGGACCTTTGAGAATGCGCTTCACAAGTCAAACTCGCCAACAAAGGACGACGCTCACATACAGCATCAGCAGGGGAGGAAAAACGACGACACAGCGTCACCATCCCCTATGTGTCTGTTCTCTCTGCGAAAGTTCGCAGAATTTTTCGAGGATACCAAATCCCTGTCTCATTTAAGCCCACCGGCCAACACACTGAGAGTAGTTCACCTTAAGGACAAGGCCCCTAAAGACAAACATATGGGTGCAAGGACCAAAAACTAAGCAACCGAGGGCCAAGCACATGTACCAGCATAGAAGAGCGAGCGCAATCGGTTGTGGAGACTCTGCTGTGTATCTCAACCATACCAACCACACATCTGATAACAAAGACGTTGTCATATTGGAGAGAGAATCGCGGTGGTTTTATAGAGGTGTGAAAGAGGCTATATATGTGAAGCGGGAGGAGCCATTTCTGAACAGAGGAGGAGGTTTGCGCCACAACTTGGCGGGGCCAACAGTTCTACTATCCAACTAGATCCCCTTGACGAATCAGTTCTGAGACTCCGTCACGGGTCTCTGACTAACCGCCGCCGAGAAATGAGACGGATTGAGAAAGCATCCAGGATATGATGTGAAACGTTGCCAGGTAAAATAGTAAGCCCAGTTGACCAGATTTTAATTATCAATTTGATGATATACTACTTTTAGCATGTTTAGTCCTGTTCGCTGACTCTATTCTTACACTTATTCCGATTCCCTAATATTGACAAATGACAGATTTCTATGAATAGTGCTATCGTACCCCGTAACATGCCTCACTAGATTACATCGCTTAGGCGACAAATAAACACACTGTTCTACGGGCCCGACCTACCCATATTTTCCGTTGACTTGCTGTATGCATGTTAAAATTGGATCGTTTGAGCCCATATTTGTTGGTCGAGCTATGAGTTTTTAAATATTGGACGAGACGAAGTCAAGTCCAATATTTTAACATTTTTTAACAGTGGAGAGTGCAAGCTAGGGCAAGGTATGGCACGTGTGGGCGCTGTCTTGGGGAGGGGCGCCGAATTGAGCATCGATTCTGCGCCCAGTCCAAGCGATGAAAGCGGAGAATTTTCTCGCGCTTCGCGCGCAATTCAGCACAAATAGTCATTAGAATGATCAATTTAGGACCGCAATTCAACTCCGCGCGCAAATGTTTGAAGGATTGGGGAGGGCGCCATTATGTATCCTTGTCCACAGGCGCCACAACGCGGCCCAGCTACGCCACCTTTTGCTAAAACTTTTTTCGTCGCCTTATGGTTTACTTTCATTTTTTTTTTTCTTTAAGGAGCGTTAATAGACATTGCTCACCACTTTGGAATAGGTCAGGATGCTTTGAATGAAACTATTGCCTTGGACGAGGCTGTTTCTGCAGCATTAGACATGGTCAACCTCGACGAGACACTGGTTATTGTTACAGCCGATCATTCCCATGGAATGTCAATGAGTAGTGGCTATTCGTCCAGGGGAAACCCCATATTGGGTGAGTTACAACCGACACTGATTTGGTCTCAAGTTTAATGTCCATGTTTTTTACCGAGATGGTGCAGTGTAACTGAATATATTTACAAATAGGTTTGTGCTCATAATTAGCCCATATACTCACAGGGAAATGCGCGGGCTCAATACGTGAGATCCCAAGGTTCATTGTATTTCAATTATCCCCCATGTGTATGATTCTCCCTAAGAGATGGCAAATAGCGGAAACTTTCGTTTTGACCTATTATTTGTCATAACTCAGTAACCGCTATACGTATGCAAATATAAAAGTGACCAGTGGCTTTCTTGACTCATTTCTTATAATAATATCAATGTATCAACATAATCCAGAAATAAGTTGTATTATTTAAGGGGAGGCGATCTTTTGTGCGCAATTATAGAGGGCCAGGGGATTCACTCTATCATTTATAAAAAAATATATACGAAGAAATCAAAGAGCCCTAAGAATAAAAATTGTAGTGTAATTCACGCCAGACACAATTTGTTTTAATGACAAAAATGAATTTTTGTAATCGATCCAAAAAGCAAACGTTTTATACCAATTTTGAATTTAGCCTCAATCCGTAAATATGGCACCTCTGGTCCTTTTTCATGTCAAGGCTGTTTTTACCATTATCAGGCGAACCACTGTTGAAGCTATTTCACATACATGTTCAAAACACTCTAGAGAAAGAATGTGGCCAAAAAACTGCTGAAATATCTTTTGTTGATTTCGAATGATAATGTCTTAACGTCGTAAATTTTAAGGTAAAATTTCTAAAATCAAAACAAAACATTGCGACGCAGATATTCCCCGACTTATGCAATTTCATCATGTCTTTATTATTTGTTTGAGGCCTTTTCCAAACGTTCGTGATATTTATGCATAAAACGGCCAATCTGATTACAAAATGCATAATTTTTATGTAAACAAAAGGCTAAACATAGCATTATGAGATGTATCTTTTATTATTACACTCCTCTGTTCATCTGCCTCCGTGGCCGAGCGGTAAAGACCGGGACTGATAATCAATGATGCTTGAAATCGTTGGTTCGAGTCCCATCAAAGCCTGTGGAAACTTTTTTCCCCTTCAAATTCATGATCGCATTCCGAAATGAGTAACTTGTCGGTAAATCGTGTATCGTATCCTTAAGCAAAAATACCATAACTGGACAAATGTGGCCTGAAGGCTCCGAGTCGCCATAAACACTATATCCCTTTAAATCCGAGCTCAGAACCATTGTCTAGTTTCCCCTGTGCTTTGAAAGAGAAGAAACGCGCAACGTCTCTGCATGTAATATCGATTTTAAGCCAACGATTTGTGATAATATGGAGATTACGATTTCTAAACGTACGTATCAAACTTACGTGGAATCTATTCAAAATCGTGTTAAGTTGTGTTATACGGTAGCCACTGTTATATTCCCCTTCATGGCAGTTTAATATTTCTCTATACATGACAGGTCTCAATGATCAAGCAATCGGTAATGATAAGCTACCATATACCACACTTTTGTACAACCAAGGACCGGGGGGCGTGGAGGAACTAGACAGCATTAAGGAAACGGGTCATAGACGGAATCTTACCAACGAGGAGACAAGTAAGGAAACTACAGATATACTTAGGGAAATATAGATGTGATTTGTGTTGGCGTAGATCGGGAGGGGTAACCCCCTAATAATTTGTCAGGGATGGTCCATGCAATTATGCAATCAACCCCCTTCCCCAATGATGACTCCTGTATGTGGGTTTCTGAACAAATTAACCTCATATTTGGCCATTTTAGTCCCCAAAGTGCAAATTTTTACGTGCTTCGCGCGAATAAGTTATTCCACTTTTGCACCATATCTTCAAGTTTAGCTTCAATATGGCAAAATTCGCGCGCATTTGTACCGTTAACTTATTCCGTCGCAAAAAAGTTCTAGTTACAATATTAAATTAGAATCCCCCCTATCAAAAAGAAATCTACGCCACTGGTGATTTGCGCATACAGGGTGATTCAAAATGAAGTAAACTCATGTTTGTGGCACTTTTGAACGAAATCTAGAAGGAATTAACTGTAAAAAAACGGTTTCACTTACCATGCAATAGTGTATTGATTGGTGTGGCGCTATATTCAAAATCCACGACAGTGCTGCAGTTTGTAGTGCTTGGCGGTATATTCAATAATTTTATTCATCTATTACTATGGTAGTTAATGCTGTTACATCATCACTTCTACGGAGAATAGAGTTCATATTTGAAATTAATATTATTTAAAAGCATAGACCTAATCATGAACATCAAAAATTGGGCCATAACAGGCCATGTAGAGAGTAGGCAACACTCAAATAATAATAATAATAATAATAATAATAATAATAATAATAATAATAATAATAATAATAATCACGTCCCAAATAATAATTAAAGATTAATTTAAATTCATTTTGATTTTATTCACACAGTGGCTAGCGGCTTTCACCAATCATCTCTGATTCCATCTTCGTATGCGACCCACGGAGGAGTCGATATACCAGTATACGCCATTGGTCCTATGGCACACATGCTGGACAGCACCCACGAACAGAATTATGTCGCTCATGTCATCCGCCACGCAGCATGCATGGGCGAATACGCAGATGATTGTTCCCGTTTTCCAACTCGTCGCAACAAGGCTAGAAAGCGTCCAGCCTCTGCCAACATTGGTTATTAGTCGGCCTGTAATCTTGTATGTGCGTGTATATATACATCAAATGTCGGATTATGCTTATGCTCCGGGCGGCACTCAACATTAGAAGGGATGTGCATGTCATTAGGTCCCTTATTTTGAAGTAGAATATACTCGATGACCACTTTTTAAAGTCATACCCAATGACCATGATGATCCCCCACCCCTTTGTATTTTAGATTCCACTGCCCAATAGCCTCCTTTTTTGTAGAATTTTATGATCAAAATTACAAAAATATTGCAAAATCTTTGAAATTATCTTATTTCAGCAAATTTTCAACAAAAAATAGAATTTTGCTCCCATTTTTATATTTTTACCCGATGACCCCCTTTTCAACATGTTAGGGCCTATCCCTTCAATTTTATTGTTTTTCAATATTGGGTTTGTCTGGCGTTTCGCGGAATGTATAATTTACAAAAGTTGTAACTTTAATTTATTTTCAAGATTTTATATCTGATGCACATGTATTAGATATAATGCACATGTGATGCACATGTATTATATTTCAGTGATGCACATGTATTATATTTCAGTTTATCTATGCTGTGTGATATGCATATTAAAATGAATATCTATTTGAAGATATCACAAAATGTTTTCCTCTATCGTAGCTATTTAATTAAATTCAAAACATTTCCTTAAATGTTTGTTTGTTTGTTTAAGGTAACCTCGTGTGCATGATTTTCTCGGGAGGCGAAAATGACCATTTTTTTATATAATTATTTTTATTATTGGCTTATCTCAAGAGCCATAAAACGGAATATAAATGCGATTTTTCTTTGGCTGTATGCATAGTTTTCTGCTCTGGATATACACCAGGCACAAAAAGAAACTCGTCAGTTATATTGATCCTTGCTGTTCAATAACTTGATAAATTTGGATTATTCTGAAATATACATTTTGTTAATTGGACTTTGCTTTCTCATTTGACACCCTGTTCGTGAAAATTGACCAAGATATGCGCCTCCAAAGCCTCAAACCCCAAAATCAAAAGTTGCATTTTCAACGATTTTCAATGGGAACGCATCGTTGTATTGCACACAAGCACCACGGGCCAATCAATAAAGCACACAGTGTAACAGGCACAATTGAGTCGTTAAAATTGCAACTTTTCATTTTGGGGTTTGAGAGTTTGGAGGCGCATATCTTGGTCAATTCTTGCTCAATGTTCACGAACTGGGTGTCAAATGAGAAAGAAAAGTCCAATTAACAAAATTATCAAGTTATTGAACAGCAAGGATGAATGTAACTGACGAGTTTCTTTTTGTGCCTGGTGTAATTATGTAGACATTCGAAGATCTAACGTATGAATAATAGCAATAGAGAGTTTGCGAAATGAAGTTTGAAATTTAACTTCAACGGGGACGTCTGATTGTTTACTGCACCAACATTGTCTTGTCGCTTAAACGTGGAACATGTGTACCAATGGGCGATCAAAAGAAGGGCATGTGTAAGAGCTTGTACGCAGCTGCATCAAAATGTCTCCCTTTTGTTTGGACACGTGGGTTATTTGTCACACTTCAAGACAAAACATTCTGCCTTAGGAGCTTCGTTTGAATATACATAAATGAATTCGCTATACTTCTCAACAAGGATTATGTCGGGACCCAGCGCTAATACGTTTCAATTATAATAACGAGCTTGGGGAAAAGGACTCGCTTAATATTTTAGGGGGCGAAGTTGGTACCAGGATAGATAACACGGCTTGGTAGAAGCGTCTTGGCCAGCTCGTCCCGGCAAGTCCCCCAGATTGGTAGTTCTGTTCACCGGCTCTTTCATCGAAGACTTGCCATTGGTATGGGCGCTAATATAAAGCTCTCCATAGAACCAGAGGTTCGGCCGAGGTCTTATTTAGGCTTTCAGACTCAGCCAGGCACGAATTAATTATCTCACAAGCAACAAGACAATCAAAACCACAATTTACAATTATTTATGTAATTCAATTTAATAGCAAACTCCATTGTATAGCGAGAATGATATTCGCTCTAGTCTATCAGGTTGTTTTTGAATCTTCAAAAGGATGCACACGGAGATATTAGAGTGAGATGTTAACTCTCTCACAGCGTGTTTATATACTGCGCCAATAAAGTATCCTTACACTTGGAAAAATAATCACTATTTCCAGACTGAACAATATTGGGGTAAATTTGTTTTTTAATAGATGCACTATCTAATCCTGCATTTTATGACACCACATTGAATCCAATGTGACTTCAAGAAGCAAAGTTACAAGCATTTGATTAGACGAAGGTCCAGTTTTGAAAGTGACAAGATGGTCGCCTGTACCAACCATCATCATCATTCATCAGTCGACTGCGGAGCAGTTCTCCAACTGTTGCGATCTTGGGCAAGCGAAACAATTTTGTTTGGCTGCAGCATCCCTTCAGTATCTCCCAGGAGGTGCTGTACATACTGTAAGTACAGTGTCCGCGGCCGTCCCATGTGGTTGAATATAAAGAGCATATTCGTTCACAGACGCAGTATATGGCCGAGAAATTTGAATTGATGAATCTTGACTCTGGCAACCAGTGGAGTGGGGTTGGTCAGATTGTAGATGGTTTCATTTGGGATCCGATCTTCACGCTTGATGTTTAACATGACTCTGTAGCATTGATCTTGTTTTCCATGTCCTTGGTGATTACCCATGACTCGCACCCGTACAGAAGGATAGTGACACACGTTGTCTCAAACAGCTTGATTTTCGTTCCGATTGGCAGGGATGGGCTTCTCCAAAGGCGTTCCAGTTTCCAGAAAGCGGCCCAGGCTAGTGCTTTTCTTCTTTTTAGGTCTCCAACACTAGAGCCCATCTTGGAATCCAAGTACATGAAGTCCTTGACATGGTTGATGGTACTACCATGGACTTCAAGTGCTGGCTGGGCGTTACAGTTTGCAGTCATATATTCTGTCTTAGGTGCGCTGATGACAAGGCCTAGATCCGCTGCTGCTGTTGGAGTCCTAGTAAGCCGTGACTGGGCCCGAGCTATAGAAGATTCCAACAGGGCAATATCATCAGCAAAATCCAGGTCATTCAGCATCCTAGCAGGATACCTGCTTGACCGACGTGGGTAGGTAACAATTCCAGCATCAATTCCAGAAGTTGATTTCTTAAGGAGGTAGTCTACCAGGATAATTAACAGGAATGGTGCCAACATATCACCCTGAAGCACTCCAGTTGTTACTTAGAAAGGCTCTGAGACACTTCAATCTATATACCATAACGGCACTATTGGAGTCCTTGTAGAGCACCTGGATGGCATTGACCACAACCTTTAGTATTCCATAATGCCGCAGCATTTAGAACATGACGGACCTGTTGATGGAGTCAAAGGCTTTTTTGAAGTCCACAAAAGTGACTGTCAAGGGAAGTTGGTACTCCTTGAAGCCTTCCATGATCCTCCTCAAAATGTGTATTAATTGCTGAGAACAGCTTCGGCCTGATGTAAAGCCAGCCTGGTTGCTTCTCAGTAAAGGATCAATGTGAGGTCGAATCCTGTTCGATCATTAAGCTTTTTGTAAACATCATCATCATTGAGTTCAGCTATCTCTCGTCACTGCTCGTACACGTTTCCTACCAGTTCCACCACTCTGAAGTGATTGTGATTTCTAATCTTGCTCTTTTTTTGACAAATGATACATTTTTTAGGGTCTGGAGGAGCATGAGCAGGCTTGGGAATAAGGAGATTAAGTCCATCGATCTCAGATGTACTTTCTTCCTTTTCCTCTGCATGTCTGTCAATCTCTACTCACCTGTAACATTAACAAACAAAATTAACAATCAATAACATAACATTGGTTAAGTGGGCAACATTTCATGTACCTATACCCCGAGTCAAATCATTTGTAAGAGTTAAAACTGTGGAAATATGCATGTGGTTGCTATGGGTAGCCATCTTGTATTTTAGGTGTCCAAGACCTCAGATAACCATGGAAACTAGCCTTGATTTTCATAGGTACATTGGTTCTAATGATGACATTTCATTTGCTTTATAGTGGTTGCTATGATTGCCATCTGGATTTGGTGTGAAAGCGAAGTTACAAACCTTAATTGCTCTTCTAGATTAAATAGTTACCGAGAGATAGACACCTCAATGACCCTTGTAGGTCAAGCAGAATCCGAATTATTGTCATTCCACCTGGCTAATATGATGATTTATGGTTGCTATGGGCGGCCATCTTGAATTTCAGGTGTCCTGGACCTCAGACATCCATGAAACCTCCTTCATTCACTCAGCCAGCCTTGATTTAGTGGGGATAGACACCTCAATGACCCTTGTAGGTCAAGCAGATTCCGAATTATTGTCATTTCACTTTTTTCACTTCACTTAAAGCTTTCCTCCCATGACACAGGTAGGTCCTGGAGATAGCTGCCTAGCCACTATGCTTCGCCACTCAGCTCTGTTGTTTGCCATCCGACCGGCTTCTACTACGGATTGGATTCCCACTGCACTGCAGTTTGCTTTGATGTTGTCCATCCAGCGCATTGGGGGTCTTCCTTTAGGTCGTTTCCTGGGATTCTTCCTTCTAATACGATTTTTGGATATCTGGATGGAGGCATTCTTTTCACATGGCCATAGTAGGACAGCTGTTTTGCACGGATCTTGTTCATTACAGTGCACTGGTAATCAAGGGTGTCTCTGATTGAGGTGTTCCTAATCCTGTCCCTTCTAGTAACACCCAGGATTTTTCTGAGACAAGCCATTTCAAATACCAGAAGTCGCTGCTCATCACGTTTTTTGATTGTCCAGGCTTCAGAGGCATAGGTTGCTATAGAAAGCACCAGTACTTTGTACAATTCCAATTTTGTTATGGTGGATATTTCTTTGGATTTCCAGATGGGGTTGAGTTTTTGCATGATGCCCATGGCCAAGCCAATTCTCCTTTTGATGTCTTTCTCGCTGCTTGCCTTTTCAGTGATCACTCCACCTAGATAGATGAATGATTCCACCTGCTCAAGGGTGGAATTTCCAATGGATATGGTGGCTTTTGCTGTTTCTCTACCAATCACCTGGACTTCGGTTTTAGCGATGTTTATTGTCAGACCAAACCTCATGCTTTCATTGTGTACTTTGTCGACTAGAGTTTGGAGGTTAATTTCAGAGTCGGCCAGTAAAACAATATCATCGGCAAATCTCAGGTTGTTGATGAGCTGTCCTTGAATTGTAATTCCAATGCCGACATCTTCAATAGCTAGGCGTAGGACCAGTTCCAGCAAGATGTTAAACAGCTGGGGGGAGAGAATGCATCCCTGTCTGACTCCTGTTTGAGTGGTGAACCAGTTTGTCAGCTCTTCATTCACTCTTACTGCACTTTTAGAGGTGTTATATAAGGCTTGGAGAAGTCTAACCATTTTTCTAGATTAGCCTAGGTGGTCCATAGCCTTCCAAAGACCTTCTTGCCAAACAGTATCAAAAGCTTTTTGATAGTCGATGTAGCAGCAGTATAGTGGTTTCCCTATCTCCGTGCATTTTTCAGCCAGTTGTCGTAGCGAAAACAATTGGTCCACTGTACTCCTGCCTGCTCTAAATCCTGCCTGAGATTCTGAGAGGATCTCTTCAGTTTTCTTCTGGATTCTAGATTGGATGATCGAGCAAAATACTTTCCCTGCCAAGCTCAGGAGGCTGATACCTCTGTAATTTCCACAGTCCATTTTATCCTTTTTCTTAAATATGGGGACAATGATTGCTTTCCCCCAGTCCTCAGGAATTACTTCAGACTCCCATATCTTGTTACAGAGTTTTAGAAGAGCATTACATCCAGCTTCTCCTGCTGCCTTGATTTCTTCCGCTGATATACCATCTTCTCCTGCTGCTTTATTTCCCTTGAGGCGTTTGATGGCCAGTTCCACTTCAGATTTGAGAATGTGGGGCTCTATGTCTTCAGTTGAAGTACTTGGTAGAGACTGTAAGATACTTGTATCGGATGGGATGGGTTGATTATACAGCTCTTCATAGTTTTCTTTCCATCTGTCCTTTATTTTTTTGTCATCGGTGAGCACCTCGCCACCTTTGTCCTTTACACCTCTCATACGAGTAGATTTTGATCCAGTGATGGTCTTGATGGTAGTGTAAACCTCTTTGGTTTTCTTTGCATCATTTGCATGCTCCACATCTTTGCACAGATTTTGAAGCCATACTTCTTTGCACTCTTTACACTTCCGTTTTATTTCTCTGTTGAGAAAGTTGTACCTGGCTTTTTTGAGTTGTCTTTGAGTCTTTCCTGCTTCACCTTACTTCTTTCTTCCGTCAGCTTAAGAACTTCGGCAGTTAACCAAGGTTTTTGTCTCTGAGGTTTCTTTGCTCCTAGGACCTTGTCAGCTCTTTCATTAAAGCCTGACTTAATATTCTGCCATAGCTCTTCCGTCTCTATGTCTGTGTCGGGTAGTTCAATTAGTGGGTTAAATTTTCCACCAATTGTTACTTGGTAGTCACTGTAAGTCTGCTGTAGGTACAGTTTGCTTACATCAAATTTCTTGATCTTGTATTGTTTCCCTCTGGATCTAAGTTTCAGTTTTATGTTGGCTAAAACAAGTTGGTGGTCAGATCCGATGTCTGCGCTGGGAAAGCTGCGCGAGGAAGTCACGCTCGTTTTCCATTTTGTCGTATTAGGATAAAATCGATCTTGTTCCTTGTGGAACCATCTGGGGATTCCCAGGTCCACTGGCGACTTGGTTTGGATTCTTTGAAGAGAGTGTTTGTGATACACAGGCTATTCGATGAACAAAAGCTGAGCAGCTTTTCACCTCTGTCGTTTGCTTCTCCAATACCAAACTTCCCAATAACGCCATTCCATGGTTCCCAGTCGATACCAACTTTCGCGTTGAAATCACCCATGATGATAAGGATGTCTTGGGAAGGTGTTTTATTTATTTCCAATTGCAGTTGGTCATAAAAGTCTTCAATATCTTCGTCTGGGTATGACGTTGTAGGTGCATACACCTGCATAATGGTAGCTGTTCCTATTTGAGTGCGAAGCCTTGCTGTAATTAGCCTTTCTGAAATAGGATTGTAGCCGAGGAGTGATCTCTGGGCATTCTTGTTGAGAATTAAGGCAACCCCTGCTCTGTGAGTAGATCCACTACCGGCGCTCAATATTTGGTAACCATCTTGTGTGAAATCTCCTGATTCTACCCAATGGGTTTCTGATATACCCATTATCTCCCACTTGTAGTTCTCCAATTGGTGAATAAGTAATTCTAAGTTGCCAGGCTGGTGAAGGGTCCTGACATTCCATGTCCCGATACCAATCTTTTTCTTGGCATGTAAAAGTGCCCTTCTATCATCAGGGTTATTTGCAGCATCCCGTCTAATTGGGTTTCGGAGTGGTGTTCGCCCTGCTGTAGGAGGACCATCACTCTTTCCGATTGGCTTTAGGGGTGGTGCATCATCATGCACTGGATGGTGATCCAGGCCCTGAGTTAGTCGGTGCGAATGTAAATCCGGGGCTTTAACCCGGGTGCTGTTTGTTGAACTCATCATAGTGGTTAAGTTTCAGTGGTCTAAACCAAGGTAGGACGAAGGACCAGTTCTCTCCCTACAGGTCACTAACTGGTGACTTTGTTAGATTTATTTCTCCTCCTAACTGTAGACAAACCTGGAGATAAGGCTCGATGATCTTGAAGATGATGTCATACAGTAAGCAAAATCTGCAACCCTCCAGACTGCTCCAACAGCCTTTCAGATCACAGACTATTGCCCCCAGAGCCCCCGTCTGTTAACTCTACCGCAAGGCAAAGCCGTAACAGGTGGTACGCGATTGACTTGCAATCTTCGTGAACGTGGGGGTTGGTAACTACAGAGAGGCGATTAGGAACAGGAGGACTGATGGAAATGCCTCTTGTGCCTACAACCTTGAAGTATAGTAAGAATAGCAAAGCAAGCAAAGGGTAAGAAGCATGCAGAAGAAAGGCAAGGGCATGCAGGGAGAAAGATGGGTTAGGTAGGGAGAGCAAAGCAGGTTGGAGTTGCGCTTCATGCAGCCAGTTTTTACCACCTTTGTCATTTCACCTGGCTAATATTATGATTTATGGTTGCTATGGGCGGCCATCTTGAATTTCAGGTGTCCTGGACCTCAGACATCCATGAAACCTCCTTCATTCACTCAGCCAGCCTTGATTTAGTGGGGATAGAAACCTCAATGACCCTTGTAGGTCAAGCAGATTCCGAGTTATTGTCATATCATCTGGCTGATATGATGATTATGGTTGCTACGGGCGGCCATCTTGGATTCCAGGTGTCCTGGACCTCAGACATCCATGAAACCCCTTCATTCAATCAGACAGCCTTGATTTAGTGGGGATAGATACCTCAATCACCCCTCTAGGTCAAGTAGTTTCAGAGTTATTGTCATTTAACCTGGTTCATAAGTACATTTTGGCGGCCATTTTGAAAAATGGCCATATACAGAGTTTTCCCGGGTTTGGAATTTCCCACCTAGTAGAATTTAGAAGACCTATGCATACCCTACTCGAATCAAGTTTCAAACTTTCCTCTTTGAAATATGTATACGGGTCTGTAGGACAGGGCCAGCCGGACTAAAAAGCCGAATCTCGATTCGGCTCTCTCAGTGCCGAATTTATAACGATATAATGCAGACAGTGTTTCTTATTGGCATATTTATTTTTAGTGTATTAACCGCAGTGACCCCAACTGTCCCTCAGCCAATTAAAACAATTCGGCGCGGTATTTGAATCTTCTTCTGTACATGCTTGTGGCTTGGCCCAATTCTATAATGAAATACAAATTGTATGCCCTATGAATGCTCTGATGTTATTGGTGAGGAGTATAATCCACAATATACTCCAGACACCTGCCCTATCATTAATAATGCACCAACTGTGCCATCTTTCTTTTGAGTTATTGTGAATTAGTAAAAGCATCTATTATTATATTGCATCGATGATAAGGAACAAAGAAAAATGGGTGGTATCACTGATCAATATTCATGATTACAATGTTCAAACACAACTTACTGTAAATAAATTATCCCATCAAAAGTTTCAAGTCATTAGGAATATTCGCCTAGACCCAGATATCTTGCTGTAAATCGGTCAAAATTTAATAAGGTCTAAAAGTGAAAACTTTTCGAAATAAATCGTAAAAACCGGGTGTCTAAGTTAATTGGACAGACAGTAGTGTTATTAGTGGGCAAGTATCCGGATAATTTCTGATCGGATAGAAATTATACCGCACTGTACCGCACATCTGCTCCCACTATAAACACGCATGACATGTTAGGTCAAATATACACACCTGTATACTCTTCCAGAAGTATGCCATACTGATTTTTTTCACGTCATGATCACACACAAAAGTAATACCAAGCTTGACGTTTGGAACAAAAAAATTTTTAACCTAATTCCATCATTAATTTTCAACAACATGTGGTGTGTTTTTTACCCAAACAAAATTAGATTTCTAATATTTGGTGGTCTTTAAAAGAGGTAACAGGTGATTTTGTAGTCAATGAGGATATGTGGAAGATATTAGATTGACGTATTTTCTTTCATAATTTACTACCCACTCTAAAGATTTTCGCGTTCACTTCATGACAAAGCTGTTTAATTATTTTTTGATCATTTCAATCTTTATTGCAATCATTAAAAACATACAAACTTTAGGCACAACGATTGAAAAGAAAACACATAAACCAGACTAAAGAATGGAGAAGACAAATTGCCAAAACCATATCTCCGCAATACCTACAAAATATACCTTCAGTAAAATTAATTTTAAAAAGGAATTAAAACAAACATTTTAAAAAAGGAAAGGTTCAAAAGCCAAAGCATTATTCGACAGACCAGTCGTGGTCGTACAATTTTGTTGTGTTGGGAAAAGCGAGCTACCAATCGCTCCTCCCTCAGCTTGGCGGTGTAGCTAGCAGAGCCACGTAATGCAATACAGGGCGTATTTATATGCGGTTTTTTTTTCGCCTGTACAAAAATAATTATTTACCTGGTGTTGACGTTGTGTGGTGTCCATCCGTACCAAGCTGATATTGTGACTGCCCAAGTGATTTGCGTTGTAAGCCTTCGTCATTCTTTGTCTACGTTTAACACGGTTGATGTAATGCAGTTTAAAATCCCCGCCAAGCCTGCATTATTTCACATTAATTAGGTGGGATTGACCCCGTCAATGTCTACCATTGAGGTGTAGGAATGCGTAAAATCGGATTCGCCTATTGGGTAATCTGGAAAACGGCACAGTGTCATCGCCCCGATATCTTCATGGCAGAAATCGCCATGGTAGGTTGAATCCACCGCCACGCATGGCCATTTTGTATCGACCTGTTTATTAGTTTTGAGTCACATAATGGGCCGAAGGACATCTGACTAAGGCTACTGACAATAGCCCCGATTAGGCCGGTGACTCACCTCGCCGAGTCGAGCATGGTACATGAACGCCATAGGTCATATGCTTTTAGACTACCTTCACGATTGGCCTATACACTGCGCTATATAATTCAGCACATATAAATCAGAATTATTGTCAGTTTTTGACTCAAGACGCAAGCTTCTATCTCAAGACGCAAGCTAACGACTATCATATCTGTTCAAAATATATATTCAAGTGCAAGGAACTATATCTGGTTTCTTTATACGAAATCATTTACGGGAGATATTCATCATTTTCTACCCCGGTATCCAAAGATTTTCGTCTCATATCAAACTCGTGCATAGGATATTCACGTGTATCGATCCCGGGTATTTATTTTAATATCTCTGCAGAGAAAGTAATTATAAGCCAGGCGATGTCGGTGTGCGGGGGTCCCAGAACGATACTAACGGGACCCCAGAAGCAACTATTTTTCGAGATACAGGTAACCCGATGATACGTCCAGCATAACAACGATGTAAGCTTATCCCATAGGGAAAACTATTAAGCCCAATATGTCAGGAACGGGCACAAAAAAATATATAATTTGAACAATAATTTAATATTTAGTTTGGTGGTTTTGAAGGTTTTTTAAAAAGGAAAACGTGTAAAAATTGTAAAGGAAATAACCATAAAGATTGCCTTTAAAATAACTAAAGGATAAACCAATTCAAAGTTTATTACCAATAGCTTATTATCTTGGTCTTTAAAAAACGTGGAAATGTTTGTATGTTTGTCGGCCTCATTCAATTATCATTATAATGGATTATCAAATCCGAATCACCCGTCAAACCCTAAATAATAAATAAGAGCATTATCACAGCTACCATACTATATATTTTGTTACCATGATTACGGTAGTTCTTCCAGATTTTTCACAAAATGTGCCAGTATTATAGCTCTAGCCCATGCCCTCTCTGACTCGCTTAGTTTAAAGCTACAAATACAAAGGAAAACATTTTGTGATGTCTTTATTAAAGATAATAATTTTAATATGTATCTCACACATTATAGATTATATTAAAATATCATTCAAGAATAAAATAGTTCAAACTCGAACCTTCCCGTACAACGAACTTGTACAACATGGTTATAAAATTATTACAAATATTAATTATTTTACTACCAACTACTATACTTGATATAATATGCTAGGAATTATTGCGGCTCATTATGTTTGATTCTCCGATGAAGAGCCGAGCCAAAGAGATCCGACAAACAGCTTTCAAGATTTTTCCACAGAACTGTAAGAATTCCGTTTATAAAACAAAAGTAACTTTGAACTTTTAGCATGTTTAGCTTAAGTTCATACGTGCAGTTAACAATCAAGAAGTAGAAGATTCAAAATAAACTGCACTCACCAGGTTATTTCGGAACCAATTGATTCCTTCCTCATACACCATTACCCACAGAGGAAGAAACCAGTTGGTTCTGAAATTATCTAGAGAAAAAACCTGGTGAGTGCAGTTGAATATTTTAATCTTTCTGCTCCTTAGTGTACCTATTGTTTTCGCCAGGATTATATTCTACCCAACTTCTCTCCACCTGGCCAACAAATACAGATAAAAGGTGCAATTACAGAAAATCAGTACTGTAACAGCGACAAATTGCATCATAAAGGCAGGGCCCACAACATGAATCCGTTAATTTCTTTAAACTATTCTAAGTATTTTAATTAATGTAAATAAACTCCTCAAAAAAGTTTGGAAACTTTCCAAAACTGCTATATATCAGAAATATTTGAAATTTAATTCCATATTGTTTCATATCAATGAAATTTAGGAAACGCAACTTCATATTCCCGGTATTCTATGGGTATGATGCGCTGAGAATTTGACAACAATACTAAGAGGGGTGGAGAAGGGGCTGAGCGTCACGGAATGGACAATTGGACTTGATCCCGGGGTCTTGATTGGTGTTACAAGAAAGGAAATGGTCAGCAAAGAAGTGAAATTGGGCTGGTCACCTACCTAAAAGACAAGGTGATATACGGACTCAAATTTGGGAAATTCCGTTTAGGTGCAAGATGGGACATTTGTAAACATTACAAATATGCCAAAAATCAGGTTTGAAAGAATTATGGCTTTAACTAACAGACGGGACTCCTAAAGCACAAGTCAGACGGCGAAGCAGGAAATGTAGATGATGTAGGGATGACAGATGGTAGCATTACGTGAAAGGGGACAGTACATAAGATGCCTTCCTTCTGCTGTGGAGGAATTCGGGGAGTGAACTAGACTAGATAGATATATACGTCTTACTCATGGCCCCATGAACATGATGAATGTTGGCTCTGCACCAATATCTTCCTAACGTTAGCCTATTGGTACTTTTGAGTATACTATGTGAGTCGGACCACAGTTGGTCCACTGTTGGTTCACCATCATGACTATAACCATACAACGTTGACCAGAAAACATTGTTTGGTCATCCTCGCATAACTGTCCAAAATACCGATTGACCATTATGAGGCCCATGGGTAATATGAAGATAGCCACGTGTGCCAATATCAACAGCCAATGTTATTGCAGATGAAGCCATGTTTTAGTAGGTTGTGTTATAGTTTTTCACATGTCATGTATCAAATCCAGTCGCGACTAGTTAAGACGCTTTCTGGTCTTGTCAGGGCGGTTTGGAAAACGGGAACAATCTTCTGCGTATTCGCCCATGCATGCTGCGTGGCGGATGACATGAGCGACATAATTCTGTTCGTGGGTGCTGTCCAACATGTGTGCCATAGGGCCAATGGCATATACTGGTATATCGACTCCTCCGTGGGTCGCAGTCCTTGATGGAATCAAAGACGATTGACGGAAGCCACTAGCCACTGTGTGAATGAAAAAAATAATTAAATAATTATTAACTATACCATGCGATCGTAGGCTGTATATTTGTGCATTTATCAATAAGTATACAACAAACATAATAATGAAAACAAAATTCGGGCTGATCATTGTTTGTAATAAAATATGGCGCTACACCTTTTCGTTTCTTTTATTTTATAAAATAATGTTCAGTGTAAATAGAAAGGTCAAAATCTAGCTTTATATCGAACATACAACTTAACATAGGGCTGGAGTGCTTTATTTGATCACTGGGATCAATATAAAATATTATAATTAAAACAATACAATGCCTGCATTGCTTTGAATTGCCTGGATTGTTATATATGCCTAACCTATGTATTGAGCGCCCCCCGGCAAGCCAAGTTGTATTGTTCCACGATGGAACGGGTTTTAAAGTCCATTGTGGGGATCAGCAGATGCTGAATAACACCAGGAACTAATCGGGAATGGTAAGGGTTTCCAATGTTCAAAATTGAGGACTTCAAAGGGTCCAAAAATCTTGACAAACGTAGGCTCTTAAAACTAACGTCAAAATATTTCCACGGATGTTTTTTACATTATGATGAACTTAAATTATATATAAAAAAAAGAATTAAAAAAGAATGAACAGCAATAATGTTCTAATTTGTTTTTGGGGAGGGTAAAATACTTGACGATAAGACTTTTTAAAGATAAATCAAGAAAGATCAAGTTAAAACTAAGTTTATGAAACACACTGATCTAAGCTAAATGACGCACCATTTTTGTCCTTACTACAATATTTATTTGTTGAAACAAATCACTTTGTGGCAACTACCCACATATATTCAGCCCACAATTCCGCCCAAAACCTGGGGCAACCTTAAATGAGGATAATACTCGTGAGATAAAATTAATGTGCCTGCCTAATCAAAACATGATATTTACTTGTGTACAGATTTGGAGCAGGGATTTTCTTACTTTAGGAGCAGACTGAATACAAAATTCCTACTCCGAAATAAACATGTAGTATGTATCTGCTATATTTAAACAGAGGAAGAGGCCTACGCATCATACACTGGAACATGGAAACATTCAAACATTACAAACTAGCGCACGAGATCAAATTAATGATGCTTAATCGTTATTCTTAAGGTTTTACACTATTTTAAAGTGTTGCGACACATACCGTAATATCTAGTATATGTAATGTTGTTTGTACTGTTTACCCTTAACTGCTCATATCCATAAGTACCAGACTTGCGTCCTGTTTATCAGGGACAGTCTGTGTAGCTCAGTGGTAGAGCGCTCGCCCGACAAGCGAGAGAGGTCGGGGGTTCAAGTCCCCTCACAGGCAGGTATGTCCGGAGTTTTTACTCTGGTATGTCTGCCTATGCATGTTATGTTTCCATTTGTAAATTCATGTTTAAATATGCTAGTGTGCGATGTGTAATTCTTCTTTCCCCTGTATATTGCTATATATTTAGTTAAAGATATGTTTACTGGCAGCTGTTCTGGCGAGGGCAGAATCTACATTGTTATGGTTTTCTGATACTGACGAACCCTGAATAACTATAAACCATCGCTTTGTTCTATTCTAACAATGCTAAAGGTAGAGGGCAACCCCGTCAACTTTGTTTGTTTTTACCACCTAAAAGCCGTCTTTTGTCATGTTCCTTCGCCATACCAACGCTACCGTGGGTTGTAGGGACGGTGTACCGCACACCGCAGTCAGTAAGTGCAAATCACATCTATATTTTCCTAGGTATATGAATAGTTTCCTTACTTGTCTCCTCGTTGGTAAGATTCCGTCTACGTCCCGTTTCCTTAATGCTGTCCAGTTCCTCCACGCCTCCCGGTCCTTGGGAGTACAAGAGACTGGTATATGGTAGCTCGTCATCACCAGTGGCTTGATCATTGAGACCTGTATAGATGATAGTAAGCTGATATGGTGAAGTGGATAACATATGGCTTCCGTATAACACAACTAAACACAAATGAGTTACGGGTTCGACTTTAAAATAGCGTTGTATGTATATAGCTCTTGTTTTCCCTTTCAAGGCACAGGGAAATAGGCAATGGTCTCAGATCAGACATTTAAGTTTTCAATGGTTATGGTATTAAATAGAAAGAAATTTGATATCAAAAATATTTAGACCCATGTGTAATTCTGGCGATTCGTAATACGATGCGCCGCCAGCGGTTGCTCTTACAATTTTTTACTTTAGGGTCGAAATCGTAGTTCTAGCCCCCACTGGATTTTCACGCAAGTGTGATAATATATATTGACAACAGCTCCACGAAGGATTCCGTGGCAATAGATAGAAAATTTATCTGCTATGATTATAAATTACTGTTTTACTGCGCATTTGCATGTACTATTATTATACATTGTATTGGCATTTAAAAGGCATTATGTTCCTGTGTTGTATTCGTATTACGCGGGCTTTGGATGTCGACATTTTTTCATGGAGGCGCATCGTATTATGAATCGACCGAATTGTATAGATTTAAGTTACGCCTTTGTAACATGTTTATGTAAACCGCAAAGAGCTTAGTGGATAATATCACTGGTAAGAACGTAAAACAAACGGAACTTGAGACCAAAAATCGGTTGTAACTCACCCAATATGGGGTTTCCTCTAGACGAATAACCGCTACTCATTGACATTCCATGGGAATGATCGGCTGTAACAATAACAAGTGTCTCGTCGAGGTTGACCATGTCTAATGCTGCAGAAACAGCCTTGTCCAAGGCAATAGTATCATTCAGAGCATCTTGACCTATTCCACGGTGGTGAGCAATGTCTATCAACGCTCCTTAAAGAAAACATTATTAAACCGAAAATCAATCAACATAATTTGTTTTGTTTTGTTTTGTTTTATTTCTTCTTGTGCCTGGGTTACTCAGTGGATGTTTTAAGATATCCTCTGTTCTTCCATGAGTCCCACTATAAACTATAAACCGTCCATTTGTATTAAAGTGACCGTAGAGGGCGATGTAACCGAGTAAGGCACTTAATGGGGTATATCGGGACTGTTTCGTCAATACGCGCAAATCACGACTCAAGTCTCAAGCTCACGATAACTCGATTCGACTCGGGAATCGAGCCCCTGATGATTCTAATGGACTTGAGACTCGAGTTTGGTGACTCGACTATAAGTTTGATACCTACCCTCAACCATAAGAAAGAACCCATTCCTGTTCTTCTGTAATATTTCTATGGCCTTGGTTGTCATTTCTGCTAGAGATGGGTCACGGGTTTCAGGGGTACGGTCGTTTTCATATGTCATACGAACAGGCGCAAATAGACCTACAAAATTAATAAATAAAAAGAAGAAAACTGGAACATTTAGATAATTTTGTATGCATTTATGTTTATTCCATATGTGAACCAGTTCAACAACTTTGGTATCAAATTCCGAAAGGTATGCACATGGGGGTAAACGCATTTATTGTGAAGTCTCATTTCATTTTATATGGCCCAAAACCTACAAAATCATATGAAATCACGTAAAAATACAATATAAAAACAACTTATAAATTGCCAAAAAAAGCTGTAACTTAACCCCGCCTCATTCCATTAGTGTCCTTAAACCAGTAAAACCTTTGTAGTATATGTCATCTCCATTTATTATTTCAAGGGGTCCCGCAAACACTTGGAATTATCTCTAAAACTATATGTTCCGAGCACTCAGCATAACCGTTATGTGAATGTTTACCATGTTTAGGAAGATTTTTTTTGTGTGTGTGAATTTGATAAAATTATTGTATCCTTTAAACACGTTTTATGTATTTAAATCTATTTTAATATAGATTGTGATAAGCATTTTCTCCTGTTTGTGCTCAGGCCGGAGTGCCTATATCCCTGCGAGTCATGAAACATTGGGGCATATACCTAACAAGTAATCCGTCTCGTCAGCATCCACAGCCGTCAGATCTTCATCGTTCCATACATACTGATAATTGTCCCCTTCATGTAGAGCAGTCCATTCCTCTATGAGATTACGACCATCGGTACGAGTTCCTAAGGAGTCAGGATCCTCGGGATCTGCAGTAGTGTTGGGTAACATGTATGTACGGCCTCCACCCATTATGACCTACATAATGTGTAAATAAATATACAGATTAACAATAGAGCCGAAAGATTGGCATGATCCACCAGCATGAATACAGGACTTATTTAAAGCCATAAATTACAGGACTTTAACCTCTAATGTTGGAGGTCTGGAACAGGTGGGAGAGTGTCTGAATGGTGTGTGACGGTGTGGGATTGTGTGTGGTATCATGAGGGGCTTTCGGTTATGAATTTCTGTAGGCGTGTTAGTATATGATATACGGTCCCTATAGCATGTGTCATAGTTTAAATCGATACATATGAAATGTATATGAAATTTAAAAACTAGTCAAAATCAACATGATGAATAAACATCATTATGAGAGCGGTCAGTGTCATTGATAGCGAAAAAATCTGGGAACTAGTGAGTGAATGTTTTCATCTGAGAAACTCTTGTATGTATTTTATTTACAAAACATAATATTAACTTACGTTAACTTTATCAGCTTTAGAAATTATTTGCGCGGTCACATCCTCGCATCCATCGACTGGTCCGTTAAGCCATCGGCGGTATGCAGAATGGGCATACAACCCGGCTGGTGTGGCATCCGAAACATAAGAATTGGTGACTAAACCAGTAGATTTACCTATGTGTTGGATTTTGAAAAATATGGTTGTCAACTGCAACTTCTAGTAACTGATCTCTTCGTTAAATCCCATAATTCCTTGCGGTTATACCCTAAATGTCGTCATTTGAAGTCACGTCAAACCAACAGCATAATTGAAACAAAAAGAGTTTTTGGACATCAGCAGTGGATGAGTATTTCTGATAACAACGACATTGTCATGGTTATTTCCAATTGATTGAGAAACATCTTGGACATAATAGTGACTTGACTTGGCAACCTTAATGGGTAAAACGTATCTAGAATTCGTCGGTATTTTATACGTTCACTTCAGTACAATCATGAGCTTGGAAAAGGCACACCTAAAGACTGTGTTTGTGTTCTCAACTACAAATAATGTCATTAACTTTAACGCTTTAATAATACATATGACTAGGATTTAGTCATATTCCTGTCGTTTATCTATTAAAGTAATATGAGAACAAAGGATGGATCCCCTTTGGATCAACGATTATGCCTAGTCATTTGATGGTTGAATTGTTCAATATAACGCTTAGGCACCACCTATAGCACTATGACTGTTTCTCTTTCTATACATACTGCAGTTACTGTTCATTTTCCTATTCACAATACACAGTGTTCTCACCATTGACGTGTGTCCTCTACAAACAGCGTATGTTAGAGGTAAAGGGCCTTGCCTAGTTAACGTCACTGTGTGAATAATAACCGGCCAATATTTTTTTCTACAAAATATAGTTTTGTAACATTTCCTACATTTTTAGCTAATTTAGATCTTTGGAAATATTCGCACTTTTAGTAAATAGGGCACGGCATGGCCTGCAAAATTCCCTGTGTAAATCGAATACAACTTTTAGTGACTATCACTCACTTGTGGACCGCTCTCTTCCGAAGGGCATTAAAGCTAAACCACTTGACGGATATGTTTTGTACTTGCTGTCAATCAAGATTAATGTATACATTCCATGTAGGCTAAAAACTGAGTAGGTTGGGCATCTGCAAATGTTCGTACTTTCCTGATATGTAAATGACAGATAACAGCAAAAACAGCTCCTATATCTGTCCATAACTTTGGTCAGTGGAGCGGGTTAGGGGATTTCAAGTGGGTGATTATTGATTAGCAAGTGCACTATTTGGGCATAAGTGCAGTCCACCATTAAATGTGGAGAATGGGCTAGACTTTATCGATTGATTTTGCTGGAGTAATTTCCTGTTGACCAGGTTTAAGTACAGCAAAGGAAGAATCATGTTTGATGTGTAGCATAACTGCACTATGCAAGTATCATACCCTGGTGATGTATAGCATAATAACAGCATTTGCATAATGTTACCGCAAATGTTCAGGTTACGATAGAACGAGTCATCGGTACCTATCGGAGCACCGATAGTGATATAGGACCAAATAAGATGTTGTGCCTCAGCGGGTATACTCCCTCTCCAAGGACGAGGATTAACATGGTTAAGGATCGGGTTCATTATCCCATCCATGAAATAGAATCCCAACTTACCTATATCTTGAGCATCAACCATTACAGAATCGACGCTCGCGACCTCTTGAGTGGCACAGTTTTCTACCTCAATCCTGTCATCAACGCCAAGAGCATTGTATTTTGTCTTGACCCCGCAAAACAAGGCCGTTGAAGTACAGGCAGAGTCTGGTGTTTGACGATCAGTAGAGTACGTCTGCAACATAAAATATGTGGTAAATGGGACCAAAATGAGATCTAGATGGATATCATCGGAGAACATCTTATCTGATATCACCAACATCCAACATCCTTTTTTTGCGGTACAAGCTTAATGTGTATGATGAGTGCCAAATACCCACATTTATTTTTCTGTTCCTTTTTTTCCACAAACGCATCGCCTTCAGAAACGGTCCCATCAAGTGGACTGAACCCTAATTTTGACCTGGCAAAGGGGGACCTTTATGTGTGAATGCGATAGCCTACCTTCAATAATCCTGTAGATGGAAATGTTTCCCATACAATCTTCTCCTCTTCTCCCGCAAGTCCCTTCTGTTGTCCTTTAAGTATCCTGGCCGCGGTAACCGTCGTCAAGTCCATGCCGTCGCCAATAAAAACGATAATATTTTTAGCAAGATTTTTGTTTAATTCCTGTTTCTTCAAAGCCTTTTGTACCTCATCACGGCCATATTTCTTCCAGGGTTCAACTGAAATATTGAACAAATCCTACATTATAAAGGCTGTTACAGTAATCAGGAGGCTATAGACATGGATCATTTCAAATCAAGATAAGAAAAGCTCTGAACAACAGACCGTGTAGTGATCGGTATTTATTCAGTAGCTATGTGCTTAAGATGGCGGACGAGAAATTGCATGAATCAGGGTACCTAATTCATTAAATAGCTCTGGTTCGAATTTCAAGGAATTATATGACATCTTAATCTGAAAATATTTTTAAAAAGAAAAATATATGTCAACAATGTTACAATATTATTTAACTTCTTATCAACTTACCAAGACAGCTGAGTCCGAAGTCTTCGCAGCAATCGCCATGTGTTTTGCACTCCTTGTTACACTGACATTGCAAGGACTCGTCAAATTCGACAAAACATCTCTTCTCGCAACTGGATTCTGAAAAAAAATCAAACAAGAAAATAGATAAAGAGCAATCATCATCAGTCGCTTGTGGAGCAAACGAGCACAATCTTCCACCATCTGAGTGCGATCTTGTGTTAGTGAATTTTGTTTGGCTGCAGCATCCCTGCAATGTCTCCCAGGAGCTCCCCAAGTCTCCCAAGTCATATACAGTGCGTGCTAACGTCCTGTCCTCGTTTCCTCTTCCCGTGTGGTGGAATATATAGGCATTTCTTTCCGTTTTTGTGCTAGAAATATTCCTGGTCAGCAGTGCCGCCGAAGGGCATTACGGGCCCGGGGGTAACTGAACGCACGGGCTTTTTACGGGCCCCTGAGGTCTCTTTTAGGTTCCTTTGCTTTTATGGGTCCATTAAGGTATGCTTTCTTTATTTTTACGGGCCCCTATAAGACCCCGGGCCCGGGGATAACGCACCCCTTAACCCCCCGTGTCGGCTGCACTGCTAGTCAGCTCAGACAAAGTATATGGACCATTTGAGATGGCGGACAAACATTAAATGGTGTTATTGAGGTTGTAGATGGCTTCGCTTAGAATCCGATCCACACGCTTGATGTGTAAGATGACCCTCCAGCTGTAACAACATATTGCAAATGCTCTGATCTTGTTTTCCTTGTCTTGAATGATAACCCAACATATCAATTTGTGAGTCATAGTTCATTGAATTTACAACCGTATGACAAAGCAGGCGAAAATATTGCACAAGATTTGCAATTTAAAGAGAATTGACTATGGCTCATTCTAGTGACCCTAGTATATGGACAATATAAGTGTGCTTTTTCATTTAATGACATAAAATTTGAAAAATATTGTAAGGAACACTTGAGGTTTTGACTTTTAAAACCTTCATTTTGGTCAAAAAATATGCTTGGATAGGTAGTTTTCAAACGATTCTCAACATTCGCCTTGCTATAACATTAAATTGCGTTATCTGTTGACCTAGTGACGAAAAGTATTTTAGGGGGAAGTTTAGCTTTCGTTTGATATTTAAAAAAAATACTGATTGGATGAAGGGAACACTTGAGGTTTCGACAAAATCCAATCAAAGAGGCCCATTTTTTCAGCTAGAAGCTCCACAGCTCTTACATTGCTATGCACTCAACCGTGCAGTGTAATCAAAGACTGTCCGGAGACAATCACCGCTTGCTTGAGAGCTCTTGGACGAAAATGTGTGCTCAGGTGTATTGAGGTGGAAACTGCTTAATTATGTTTTGTTCCCGTTTTCTGGCTCCAAACGCTCTGCGTACCAGTACCAATGTACAGAGCATGCAGCTGCTCTATGAGAAATGACCAGTCCTAATGAGGCCTGAGGCCGCCATGGGGTCCATACTATTTGACATCGTCAGCCTGCTACGCTAATTGCCCAAGTCATTGTTTTGTAATTTTGAGAACAAAGAACAAAATGTGGTTCAAGCAAGCATCAATTACGTAATTATTTCGGATTATTCCCTTTCATGTGTACGTGTATCATTCTCATTAAGTTCTTGTGCAAAGATTGGTGAATATGTTTAAACGAATGCTTGAACTATATTTACACAGAAGAAAGTCTTTTTTCTTACAGGTTCTTTCTTCTGTCAACCATTACATTTGCTCTAGCACTCACATGCTTACATCGATTTTGACCTAACTTGGTCACAATGATCATTGACCGTGCCCCTACATGTCACATGAAATTCGTGGGGTCAAAGGTCACGCAGGGGTCAAAAACATGATTTCAACAAAAAATGCATCTTCTCCCACAACTTACGTAGGACAGCGACCCCACTTGCACACATGCATTGTTATTACCCAGTGTCTATGTGGTGTACACAGATTTGGGGTCAAAGGTCATTAAGGGTCACTTCCGGTATAAAACCAAAACCTTCACAAATTTTTATTAGCTAAGTAAAACATAGCACAGTAACGGTATGTTCACATATGATCTGCAGTCACCCAATGTATATGTGGTATTTTTTTACTTGGGGTCAAAGCTCATTAAGTGGTCACTTCCGGTATAAAAATAAATACCTTTAAGGGGGTGCAGCACTAATTCAGCGTCCCATAGGATAACGTGTGATTTCGGCCTACTTCAAGCGCCATTTCTAGCGTCCCTGCAATACTTGGCAAAATAAATTTGGTATCAAATTAAAGCTCTGTTTCTCTAGATTCCAAAACTTTTGTCGGCATATATCGATGACCATTGACTTTTTTCGCTAGTTTGCGGTGCAAAAAAAAAGAGCTAAAAATATACTAAACTCACCACTCACATTTCAAAATCGGGTTTTCTCTTAATCCGCCACAGAGAATTACTTTTGAGATCAATTGTCCAGTTTTTTTCTGCATGTTATCATTAAAGACACTTGTCGAATTCATATAAGCCGATATTGAGTGATTTTAAGTGAACTTATCGGTAGATATGTTCGCTACAATCTCATATTCACTATGGACTATATTAGCCGAATTTCGTTGTTACATAAAATGCGGAGTGATTTAGTGTTGCGCCCTCTTAAAATGCATCTTCTTCCACAAATTATGTGGGACAGAGATGCCACTTGCACACATGGATTGTTATTACCCAGTGTCTATGGGGTGTACACAGATTTGGGGTCAAAGGTCATTAAGGGGTCACTTCCGGTAAAAAACGAAATATTTAAAAAAAATTTATAAGCTAAGTAAAACATGGGACAGTAACGGTATGTTCACACGTGATCTGCAGTCACGCAATGTATATGTGGTATTTTTTTATTTGGGGTCAAATCTTATTAAGGGGTCACTTCCGGTATAAAACGAAATACCTTTAAAATGCATCTTCTTCCACAGATTCTGTAGGACAGTGACGCCACTTGCACACATGCATTGTTTTTACCCAGTGTCTATGGGGTGTACACAGATTTGGGGTCAAAGGTCATTAAGGGGTCACTTCCGGTATAAAACGAAAAACCTTCAAAAAATTTTATTTGCTAAGAAAAAGACAGTAACGGTATGTTCACACATGAATTGTGGTTACCCAATTCGTATGTGGTATTTTTTTATTTGGGGTCAAATGTCATTAAGGGGTCACTTCCGGTCAGAGACGAAAAACCTTCAAAATGCCCCTTCTGCTACAAATAACATGGCAAAGTGATGCCACGTGCACACATACATTGACATTAGCCAATGTCTATGGGTTTTCATATATTTTGGGGTCAAAGGTCATTAAGGGGTCACAACACGGCTGTATTCGTGGTCTTAGACCACAGCTAAGTCTAGTTTGTACTTTGTTCTCAAAATTACGAAAAAATACTTGGGCAAAAAGTGTAGCTGACGACATTTGCAGTGGCGGCACCAGGATTTTTTTCGGAGGGGCACGGGGGGGGGGGGGCTGGGGCAAAATGAATAATAAACCAATTTTGCACAAAATTGCCGTAAAAAGTGGTAATTTGCGCATTACATCTTTTGACACAACTATCGCGATATATACATCGCACGTTATACTCGTGCGATACACTCTTTTTATGTGCATTCACCTCTATACGCTGGCGAAGTTACGTAATTAATTGCCATAGCAATAGGTGAAAACAATTTTGAACATATCGCGCTGCACTACAAGCAGGTTAAACTCATCACCTGCGTACATGTCTGCGGCAACCATAGATCGAATACAATACTGGTCTTTCAAAGATACTAATCTTACAGGTGCAAGTGGTTAGTATGATATTGTTCAATGCAGAGGTACTGCATGAACGTATCAGTGCAGCGCGGTATATTCAAAAATTGTTTTCACCTATTGCTATGGTAGTTAATCCGATTATTACGTAACTTCGCCAGCGTATAGGAAGGACCTTGTACACAGAAAATAGGGAAAGGATTTAGCATAACAAAGGAACAAACTCCGAGATCCAGCGTGAAAGTCATGGAGCGTGAAATTGTCTTATTTACATAACAAGGCCTAACATTTTTAGAGCCAACGCCCTTAACATCAATTTAGTTGAGAGCGGAATTCTCATGTGTGATTTGGGGTTCTTTTTGCGTCAAACTGGGGGGAAAACTGGGGGTAAGAAAACTATTGCCCCCCCCCCACATCCCCTCCACCCCCACCCCGTAGTGCCGCCACTGACCATTTAATTCTCATGGGAGTTTGGGTCATGTGGATTTTTTTGTGGCAGCGGTTTTTCTTTTCGCCACCTGGCCCCCGAATGCAGCAATTTTGCTGGGCGAATTTTTTTAAACCCACCCCTCCTGTAAATCAAATGGTTAACAACTTATTTACCGAGAAACTGGTGGTCCTATGTTTTAATATTTGGACCCCTGGGGCATGACTAACCTTAAACATAACATATATGGCCAAAAAAACGGGGGAAAATGTCAGCTTTGGGTGAGGCCATAAGTGTGCCACTGACTGCCACATATAGACCATGTGCCTTTGTAGTTTTAGAGCTAAGTCCTGGGGCCAATAATGTTTACGTAATGGGGTGAATTATACATATGAATCCCGAGTGTTTAAAATTTATGAAGTCCAGAGCCCCAAAATATTACAAACAAATGGTCGGCCGTTTCTTAGAAAATAAAGCAGATACAGGGTTCTAAGTTGGTATACTGGGTACTAAGTTAATAAGCACGCGGATAAGACGTTTGTGTGCAAATATATTAAAGCCTCTTTCCATTTCTATGGTCCTTTGGTCCCTTTCCATTTCTATGGTCCATGTTTACTGCAATTTAAGAATGCTGCATGTATACATATCCGATTATTCACAATCGCCGATATATTAACCAGCGAGTCAAGAGAAAAATAAATAAAAATCAACTGTACTACCGTTAATATTATCCATTGATATATTTGATCATAGTCTTTGACCAAATAGGCCTATATTTACCCATTATCTTAAAAACGAATTCTTTTGTGTCATATTTGGCATTTTTTGGAATATTTTATACCACGAGTAGCTTTATAGGCCTATTTAGTTTATTCCTGATTTGACAGCCACGCCCGATTCAAAGATACTTTCAAATTGAGGTGTTTTTCTTTTCTGTTCATACGCGCAATATGCCTACCATTCTTTCACTATTTACAGCTTTATCTTTAAAACCTATAGGCCTATCCAAGGAAGCTACAATCTTGGAAATAAGTCTTAGAACTCTTGCATGTAGATAACGGAAACTGTCACCCCCTTTCCCCCATGCAATGTTGAGAAATGCCAATGTCTTCAGCGGTTTCCCAATGTGTCCATGTGTAACATGGGGCAAATTGGGACACAGGATAATTTGGGACAGTGATTTCGGAAATACTTTTATACCTTAAAATAGTCACATTTTGCCCATTTTTGCAACAAAATAACTTTGATATAATGTCTATTTATATTTCAAACCGTTTAAAAGTACCATTCTTCATTAAACAGGAACTTTGAGGGCCGTAAGCTTAACACATCAAAATAAGTATTCCATTTTTTTGTCATGTCTAAGCAGAGGTCACGACTTGTGGCTCAATATCTGAATCAATATGGTCCGGATTAGTGTTTCTCAAAAAAAAAATAACTTCTAAGCTACCCTTTCAATTAAATAAGACAAAAATTGTAACTTTTTTCTTCGAAAATTATAAGAAAAGCTTTCTTTTTAGAAATATGCCGAATTAGGGTAAAATGGGACGCCATTGATTTACTGTGTGCTAACTCAAACTGCCCCATTTTGCCCCAACAAAAAAAGTCCCATAGTAAATCAATGGCGTCCCATTTTAATCACTTGTCGCAAGTTGCCGGGTATTAGTATTATAGCCGAGTAAAATCTGGTGGGGCAAAATGGGACATTAGGTGGACCAATTTGCCCCACTTCCCCCTAAATCATTGTTGTAGATGTCATGTTTGTTCCCAGGCCAAGTCATTTCCATGATCATTAGAAATTCTGCACGGAATTTACGGCAGAGAGTGCCAAGTGTTCCAAGTACTTATTTCCAAGATTGTAAATTTAGATATATACAATATGAGATTGAAACATTTGAATTGACATTAATTAACACACATATTAAATGTTTCAATATTGAGGGATTTCTGTGGACATTAGTGAACTAGCTATTGCATGATTTTGTGGGCTTGGTTTGAAGCATATGAAAAACAAAACGCTCGATTTTTTACTGTGACCTACAATAGAATGAAAACTGATGTAATCATGATACATCAATGATACTACTGTCTCCATAGACTTGCATACAAAACCTGATGTAAACATCTTTTTTTTAAATAAAAAGTCCACAAATTAGAAACGAGCGTTTCAGTACAGATTGCCAAACTTGTTTTTCAAATAATAACAAATAATAATAAAGAAACATTTATGAAGCGCTTAAAATAGAAGTCGCTAAGCGCTTTACAAAGCATGCCCTAATTACCATTACAAAATTATACAACAATTTGCAAGTACATCAAACATGATATAGCGATTTACAAAGCATATAATATAGGCCCTAGGCCCTAAATACAAAATTACATAACAAAATAACATCAACTATATCACTGAATATAGAAATATGTCATGTTCAATAATAAGCCCTTCTCCTTTAAATCATAAAATGTATGCGATATCCGCCTCAAACAATAATGAAAAGGAATATAAAGTAAACACAGATAGGCCTAAGGCTTGCCCGGGCCAGTGAACGAATTGCCCACTCAGAGTCCGAAAAATGCAAGAAAATTAGAAAAACGTGAAGAATATGGAAAATGAAAAGGCGAAAGGGAAGAGGGGGAGGGAAGTAAAGAGGGGGAAAGAGAAGAGAATAAAAGGGAGACAGAATAGGAAGAAAATAGGGAAGAGAAGATGGTGACGATAAATCGACAAGTTATCGCCCCACCCTGAGTGACGAGTTTGATACACTTAAAGGTCACATAAAAATAACAGATGTGGAAATAAGAGTATAAACTGACCAGTAGATACCAGCTGTATGTGGTCCGACTCATTCATGGCATATTGGATGGCCTAGGGGAAAGTTAGCCCATATTGCAAGACTATCCTTGCCTTCAAGGTGAAATGAACCTACTCATGATACACTCTGGCCATGGTCTGGCCTGCAGATCTTTCCCAGGGAAAGATAACATTCCAATATTCCCCTTTAAGCCGATTATTGTGAAAAAATGACCAGTTTTACTTGCCTACGTGTGTTTGTGTGTCTCTAGTCCCGAACAAAAATAAATACTTACCTTGAGATTGGACGCATGGAATCGCACACGCAACTGCAACCGCAAGTCCGAGTACAAGTTTTATGTCCATTGCTAGCCACGAGAGAACAGGAGGAGACCCAAAACTCAGAGGTGCGGCACTTGTCAAACTGCTTCAGTCGGTGGTGATGGTGGCACTGGCTGTTTGCTTGAGTTGGGCCGGCCTACTGAAATAGCTTGAATATTAAATCAAAAGTAGGCTATTTACTTTCCATAATCCCGTACCGTTCAAGTTTTCAAGCTTTTTCACACATACAATTCTTATACACAGAACGTTCCTGCAATCTTATTGGTTCTTACCCGTGTGATATGACACGATATAACACTGTTCAGTGCTATTTGAACCAATCAGAGGCGCATAGCAACAACAGGACTCATCGATATTTGAAAAAGGCAATTCCTTGTAAAATGTAGGATTTAATTTGATTAAAATTTGGTATACTTATGATATTTTTATTTGAATTGAAGTGTTTAATTAAGAATGAGAATAAAGGTATTGTTTTTGGCAGGTGTCGTGCATCTATCGTCTCATATAACACGCGACCTCTGACACGCGACAACAGTATTTTTGGCGTAAAACAACTCGGCTACGCCTCAATGTTTTACTTAAAATAATGATGTCGCCGAGTGAGACGATAGATGCACGACAGCGGCTAAAAACAATACCTTTATTCTCTAAAAATAAACTATAGAATATTACTTGTTTAATTAATAACTTAGAGACAAGGTTTAATCTATATATTTTTAAACTCTGCTGTTCTTTAAAAATGTCACGAAAGAAGTAATGTTTAGATCATATTCGACCTAAAGTGTTAATTTACTATTTTTACAGGGACTCCAAATTCCGGAATGTTCGTTTCAATTCAATTTCGCCTATTTTAGCTTGAAAATAATTAGATCGGGTTTCAGCCGCATTGTGGTTTCAGACGTTGTGCAGCTTACTTTAGAAAATGTCCCAAAATTTAACTGAGTGATTTAAATTGTTTGGCTAGAAAACTTTTGATTAGGTCACGTGATATAAAACATCCGTCTTTTCTTTTATCGAGTTTTCCAATAAACCTAAACAATTATTATTAAACTTTTGTCTCTAAATACAAATAACAATGCAGGGTGGTTCAATGTAGGAAACCCACTTTTGCAGCAATTTTTACCTTCTTCACAAAATTAATCAATAAAAATTCCTTTAAAAAGGAATAGGGGGAGCTAATGAGGAACTGTCAACATAAAAGTGTAAGTTGATAATACTGTGTTACATTTGTCATCATTATGAAAAGGGTAAAATTTTGATTGAAATAATTGAACTAGGGAGCTCGGTGTTGGAAGATATTAGAATACTAGAGACCCAGGAGAGCAATCAAATTTGCGAAATGATATTAGAATATAGGCCTATCCAAAGGTGTTTTGTTTTTTCTGAATGATAATTATGCAGCTATGTTTATTGTAATTGGTTGATTGGGTTATGTTTTGTGCCAAATGAAGCATGAAATACCAGTGGCGTATACCGTGGACGCCCCAACCCTGAAGAAAATTCAATTTTGCCGCCCCCTTCCTCAACAGCCAAAAAAGATCGACCCAATTTTTTCTCGGTCGTTTGAAAAGTGAAGAGCAAAAAAAAAAAAAAAAAAAAACGGTTTCAGGCTCTAGCGCCCTAAAAGCAGCACATTTTCAACAATTTTTATGCTTTATCAAATTTTCCGCCCTTTTTATTTACTAATTCTTTTTGCCGCCCCTTCGTTTTTGCCGCCCTGTTTTTGCCGCCCTTCTTCTTCCGCCGCCCCTTCATTTTGGCCGCCCCCTGCTTTTACCCCGGGGGGCTGGCGCCCCCAAAGCCACCCCCAAAAAAAATACGCGCATGAATACAGTCTTGAAAAGTATGCAGAAAGGTAAGAAATTAAGTGCTGCATCGTCAGACTGAATTGCTTGATCTCATCACAATCATTATTTTTTATTGGAAATATAACGTGGACACACTAAGAAAGCAAATGGAGAATGAACTGGTATGTGAACTTTCTTTTATTTGGTGAGAGAGTTACATAAAAAACAGTATCACTATAATATATATAAACAAATAATATAAATGTAGGCATTGTTACTTTAATTGTCGAAAATGGAACAGAGAAAGCTGCAACTGATGAGAGAGTTTATTTATGCTATTCTTGTTAAGCATTCTTTGGTATAATGACATTACATAATAGATACATTGATTGGAAACATGTAACATACTGTATATAAGAACAAAGTAATGTTATGTTTGGATGGGGATGCTATTGCATATGTATAAAGTTGTAAAATACAGTTGGCAAGAGGTATTATAATTATGGAATTATTGACAGTACTATACTTAACACATCTATAATTTGAATCTATCACAAGGATATAAAATAATACACCAAACTATTTTTGTAACTACTATATACAATTATACAAAGTTAAAAATACTAGCGTATGTGCGGTAATAAAGTACAACAAATGTTCTAACTATTATCTCCACGTTCTGACAATAAATTTTACAGCAAATACATTTTCTTTAGGCCTAATCAGTGTTTCACATATGACGTTGTTTACGTTTACAACGGATACTCAGAAATTATACTGAGGAAATATTTCTTAGAAATCTCGGAATTCGGATTATCCACTTGAGCATCTTACCCCCTCAGAAAGTCGAATTGGCACGGCCAGATTTGTACTGTATTTAACTAATTTAAAGGTAAGTTTTGTGGGCTTATATTATATATTAACATATAGGCCTACCCCGGGGGGTCACTCCCATTGTGGCCTGTACACCATCCGCGATAATGAAAACGCGTAAAAAGGGTAGTTTTTCGTGGATATGCACGATACGCGCGTAACGTGTTTAGGGTGTCAAAAACATGGAAATTGGAAAAAAGGGTATTAAAATTGCAATTGCTAATACGCGGAAATGAAATTTAGAGTATGAAATTTGATGCAAACGGGAATAAAATCCCTGTTTAGGGTATCGTTTTAGCCAAGGGTTAAATCCTTGTTTAGGGTGCTTTTCAAAAGTTGATTATCGCGGATGGTGTACAGGCCACAATGGAAGTGACCCCCCCCCCCTCGGGAGGCCTACTTGTTTGTTAGCGTCTTAAAATTTCAAAATAATCCCATACAAAGGAAAGTTACTGAATTTAGTAAATTCGCGCCGCACACCTCTTGGTCACGGTAAATTAATTTGTTTACGCCCTCGTGGTACCTGTAGCCCAACTTTACTTAACAACTGGATGGGTAGGCCTACATGGTATATAGGGCTATCTATATAATTCGTTAAAATAATATCAAATTCTGTTTTAGTCGATCGCTTTATCCGCTCCTGAGTTTATTTGTCACATGGGGTGTGCTCGTGTATACATAAGCTTACTCCCGTTAATCTTCATTCTACATAAGGGGTTACACTTGGTGTAAGGTGGGTCGGATGGAAGGAGCACCATTTTAGCCATTAAACTAAAAAACAAACTTAATTTTTTCATGTTATGCTTTTACATGGAGGTCTACCATCAAAACAATACGTTTCAAACATTTTGACCTGTATTGCTCAAGCGGTTGTGATATGAGAAGCAAAAACATAGGTGTATATACATTATAATTGTGCACGGTTACCACAAATATTAACTACGTGTAAGTCGTGCACGTCATCAGTAGTACATGATCATTTTCATTCGCTGAACTGAACCAGTATTTCAAAAAAGGGTGTAACCTGCAGGTTGTTTGGGTAATGTAAAATATGAGCTTTCTTCTGATAACAAATGATATGGAAGTGAGGATGTTGATTGGTCACGCTCCATTAGGCCGTATAAAATTAATGTTTTGGTTCTCGTCCAGAGGATTTTCATGAATTGATGAGGGAGGAGGTGTTTTTTTTTTTTTTTTCAATGTAAAATTAGTATTGTCAGTAGTTTTCGGTCTTCTCCAACAGTGCTCGAGGAAACGATGAGGCCTTTTTTTTTCAAATGTGAGATTATGAGGGATAAACCCCCTAGAGTACCACAAAAAGACTTGGAAGTGATTCTTGTTCTCTAATAAACTTATTTATATGTATGAAGATTTCATAAATCATTCCAAAGTCTAAAAAATTGAAAAATTTAAAAAAAATCTGACAAATCCCAGAAATTGAGGAGGGAGGGACGAGAACCAAAATATTAATTTTACACGGCCTTAACGAGTATTGACCACCTCCAAATAAGCACTGACACAAGCCTGAAAATACCATTCTTAAGAATAATGAGTCCAACCCATTTACGTAGTATGCTCGTGATAATAGAAAACCTTGTCGTCACACACCACTAGATGATGAATTCAATTGAAATGGTTTATTCAGTTACATAATCCAAACAATACCATTAATACAAATCCAGTGAACTGAAAAACTGTGTCAAGTCAGTAGTGTGATGCATGTATGCGTGAAACGAAATCGCATAGGAACAAAAAAATGAGTCAGGAAGATGTTTATAAGTCGGTTATAGTAGATTTCGGGAGATTTTATAATGGTTACCGATCATACCGTGTGTTATATATAGTCAGTGGTGTGACCGAAGATTTCCGTAATATGAAAGTTTTACCATGGTTATACACTCGGGTTTATACAACTTTCAGTCAAAAACTTTGTTATGGTAAGTTGATTATTTATGAGTCTCTGTAGCATTATACATTTATTATACATTTTAATAATAATAGACAATTTATCGGGTTCTTTTTCTAAGGATTCAATCGGCATGCTCAGTCTTGCTAGGCCTATTTGCAGCCCACTTTTCACAGTTGGAAGTTACAAATAGGCCTTCGTGTTGTTTACATGAACCCATTTTATACTATTTTTGATCTACCATTAAGGGATCTAAAATGAACGTTTATTGCGTTTCGACAGTATTTTTTGTGGGACATGAGAGCACCTCAGACCTATCGAATTGCATTCTGAATACGAAGCATGTCTTTCTGATATCAAATAATTTTCATTTTTGAAAATCACAATATAATACAAATTTTATGACAAATTATAAAATTTTTGATATATAACAGTCCTCGAAGTAAATTATATAAATCTAATGACATATTCTTAAAGTGTATGTAGCAGGGAGGAAAAGCCGACGGTCAATTGAAAATTTTGACCTTTCATATTGAAGATATGGATTTTTTTCCCAAAAGACCTAATTTTTTTGGTGTTTTGGGAAAAAAATCCATATCTTCAATACGAAAGGTCAAAATTTTCAATTGATCGTCGGCTTTTCATCCCACCTACATGCACTTTTAAGTACTATAAATCATCAGATTTATAAAGGGATATTCACAGATTTTCATAAATCTAGATATTGTGTCACGTCGACGTAAACGATATTATAGCTATTAGTAAAACAACAATGGAAAAGCAAATTGCGGATCAAAGAGCTTAGTGAAAAATGATTTTTAAAAAAAGATCTTTTTTAGCACTCGTCAACAGCGATTTCTGCACAATGCATTGTGGGACGATAGGACATTGAAATATTAGACAATACGGCATTGTTATTGTATTTTGACCATTTATATCGGTATTAAACATCTCAAAAAGTAACTAACCCCCCTTAAATAATGGCAATTATTCAAAAACGGGCTATTGTATTATAAATCTGTAAAATGCGTTGGAAGCAGAATTTATTTCTGCTTATTTTGACACCTCATTTGATACGATAGCCCAGAAAACAAAACACCGGTTAATTTATTGCAGCGAGGTCCATATTTACACACAATACAAAAACACTCAGATATCATTACACAGATCTTGGGTTTAAATGCACGCTGTGACGTCAATATTTAATCAATTGCTACAAATGAGGTGTCATAAATAAATTCTGCTTCCAATGCATTTTACAGATTTGCAATACAATCGCCCGTTGTTGAATAATGGTCATTATTTAAAGGGCATGTCTATAGCAAAAACAAGTTTATCTCTATTCGAAGAGAATAATTATTACATTACAAGTTGACACTTGTTGCAATTTTCTTGTGCGTATTTCTCCTGAAAAAGGAGAAATTGTGTGGGTAAAGTTCAGCCTCGTACGTGTTCTTCCCCGTTTGAAGCGTACGTGTTCTCCCCCGTTTGACTGATGACGTAGGTAAATGAAGCGGACACTTTATCGTGCTCTCATCATACAATCACAATAACTTTGACAAGTTTGACATTAGCAACAATGAGTTGTACTATCACTTACCATAACAATGCTGCATAACAATATGCACGCAATTGTTCTCTTTCGGGAACAAAGCCCACGCAGTAATTGTTACTATGCGTTTGCTTTGTAATATTTCATCCAACTGAAACTATAGCATTGCAATATACAGGGAAATCAGATGAGTTTGTGGACTAACACGGTTTATATGCTAGTCTTAGATAAAATTCTAAGCTCAAATTATGTATTTATTTTTTAGGCCTAATATTTCTCATGATATTGATATACATGACCCATTCCATGTCAACTCCAGGGATGTGCACCGCAGCACTTCTTCAATTTTTTTCTTTTTCTGTGTGGTGGTAGATATTGATGAGGAAGTAAAATGTAGGGCCCTCAAAATGCAACTTCGTCCATCCAGGACCAACTTTGGGGGGTCAGAACTCCAAAAGTAAAAATAATTTTATTGTCCATTTTTTGCCAGTCAGAGCCCTTTGGTAGGACATTACTCTTATCCAAGATTGAGCCTATTAGAATACAGTTAGCTGAGATATTACCCATGCAAAACCCCAATTGTACATTTTTTGTACATTTTGACCCCCCTGAAAACAAATGTCAGACAGTTTGACCCACCATCAACTTCAGGTATATTGAAAATATGTCCTTGGACAACATTTCTGAGAGATATTGGCTTGGGGTCTCGATGGCTTCAACACATTAGTTAGGTTTGCCTTCTCCATAGAGTTGTACATTAAATCATTATACATGCGAAATCAAAAATGTGTACAACTCTATGGAGTAGGCAAACCTAACTGATGTGTTGAAGCCATCGAGACCCCAAGCCAATATCTCTCAGAAATGTTGTCCAAGAACATATCTTCAACATACCTGAAGTTGGAGGTGGGGCAAAATGTCTGACATTGGTTTTCAGGGGGGTCAAAATGTAAAAAAATGGTTTTGCATGGGTAATATCTCAGCTAACTGTATTCTAATATACTCAATATTGGATAAGAGTAATGTCCTACCAAAGGGCTCTGACTGGCAAAAAAGTGGACAGTAAAATTATTTTTACTTTTGGAGTTCTGACCCCCCGCGAAGTTGGTCCTGGTTGGACGAAGTTGCATTTGAGGGCCCTATATCTTTAAAGTAAAGGAGTTACAAGTTTTCTGATACCAGATTTGAATTCTACACCAAAAAGTACCCCAGGATAAACACTTTTCAAAGTTGTAAAGGGTTCCCTTTATACATTTATGGACCTCCAAACGTCGTCTTTCGCGTTGCGACACATTTTTTTACGCTGACCCCCCTAAATTTCAAATTGATGCCACGGGAAAACGAAATGGAGTATGAAGCTCAAATTTCAGGATTTTACTTACTCATCAATATCTACCACCACACAGAAAAAGAAAAACATTGAAGAGGTGCTGCGGTGCACATCCCTGGAGTTGACATGGAATGGCTCACATATGAATTGTAATATCACAATTGTCTAATATATAAAAAAAAAGAAGCGGCTGATTTTATCCATATATTTAAAAACCATGAAATTTATAATACTTAATTTGGAATTTTTTTCTGCGAACAGCAACAGTATACGTTCTGTCCATTGAGAGCGTTTATTCGCTACTTGCACGGTTCCGCCATTATGCACTATGTGCGGGGAGAGCCTCGAACTGGCAGCATACATGAAAGGAAGAATTATGTAACCTTACACAGAACGTTATGACTAGTTCAATTCCCATTCATGTATTCTGCCAGTTCGAGGCTCTCCCCGCACATAGTGCATAATGGCGGAACCGTGCAAGTAGCGAATAGTCCCTTTTCTCACAACGGGCACATCTCATTTCATGACGTCACCGGTTTTCTAGGCCAAATCTGTCTCGTTCGAAGGAACTCACCGCTTAAGTTGGTTTTTGCGGAATATCAATTTTAAACGTCTTAAAAAAACAAAAAAGGAGTCATTTTCATTGTCCTCATAATATTAGCTTGCCAATGATATGATGTTGTTTTCGCTATAGACCTGCCCTTTAAGGAGGTTAGTTACTTTTTTATAGATGTTTATATGGCACCTTAAAACAATTGCAGATAAGGTAGGCCTACTAGTATTCTTTACCCAAACTCATGCATTATGTATTTTTAGCATAAAATATTATGTTTGTGAGAGAGAAAGTACACATTGGGGATTTAGGGTAAGTTCTATATAAAGACTCCAGCATACTTTCTGCCGCTTGCCGCTGTGGCAAGCGGCAGGGCGTTTCAACCAATGACAAGCCTTGATTGTGTCCGTTTGTCTGCAATGCGCGTGCGCCAAGCAGCTCAGCGGCAAGCGGCAGGGTAGTATGAAACCAGCATAAGAAATCCATATCTGTAATAGCTGCCAGGTGTCGTACTTTTAGATATGTATAATACAGAATGCAGAAATTATCCAAATGTCTATGAGGCAGCTATTGCAGATAGAACGTTCTGGTCCTTCGTATTATTAGTACATCAATGATTTCGAGGATGAAAAAATAGAGGGAAAAAGTGAAGTGATATATTTTTTACAGTTTTAGAGAAATGAATAGCCATATGATGCGTTTGTGTGAGGGATTGGCTATAAAGCTATGTGCTAGGCTTTTTTTCAATCCTATTTTAGGGACTTTTTATTTAGCAAAAGCCTTACGAAAACGTAGTTCTAACTATTCTAACCGTCACCCGGCCGAACCTATGCTAACTAAACCCTAACCCAGACCTTAAACTAAACATATGCTAAATGGCGACGTGAGCCATTAATTTACCGCCATTTTATCCTACATTAAAACATTTCAGTACGTAAGGCGTATAACAAAATTACTTTTATGTATTGAGGAAACTCCAATATTTATGTCGACATGGTCAGATAAATTATCACCTGATCACGCCAAGTCGACATACCAGAAATTCTATGTCGACATGGCAAGACAAATCGACTTAGTGAAAAATAGATGTCAACATGACAAGATAAATTACCATGACATGTCGACTAAGTGAAAATTGTATGTCGACATGGCAATATTTTGACTTATTAAAAATAGTCGTCAATATGACAAGATAAATTATCACATCAATTCGACTAAGTAAAAAGTTTATGTTGATATGGCGAGATAAATTATCACACCAAGTAGATTAAGTAAAAAATGGATGTCGAAGATAATTTATCACACCAAGTCAACTCAGTTCTCGCATGTCTCGAGTCACGAGTCTCGCCTGTTTGTAACTTATTGTTTCTTTTTCTTTTCATAGCTCAAAGTACCAGTCGATGTGCGATGAGATAATAAAACGGGAGGTAGATGGGTATTGCAAACGACTGAAGAGCAGTGCATAATATTGGCAATACGACGACAAGGGTTATTTTTGACGAGTTCAAGTACTTTGCATTTAGTTGTGTTCATCGTGAGCATGATGAGACTACATATACCTCGAATAAGAAACGTGTTTTTATGCGTGGTCATCTCTGCTTTGGTTGCTTCCATTATCTTTATGTTTAACGTTTCTTCAACTTCTGTTAGCAATCGTGGTAAGTCTATAGTAAAAGTTGATACAAATTGTTGGCCTAGCTTAGAGGTTTCAGAAAAAGAACAGTCTAGTTAGCATGTTATATAGCAAAGAGTCAAAAGATATGTGGGATTGCATAGGTTTCAATGGCATATGTATTTATTTATCATCTATCTTCCGAACTTGACATCGCAGATAGTAGAAACTATTCTTTTCCTGAATCCCTTTAAGTTATCTTTATGTTTACTGTTTTTTCAACTTTTGTTAGCAATCGTGGCAGGTCTATATTATAGTATAGCTTTTTATGTAGGTGTGTTGCAAATTTAAATTTAGTGTGAAATTCAAATTTTTCACACAATTAAGATGTATAAACTTTCGGGATCCCAGAAAATGTTATTCTTATTTTGTTATTTGTTATGTTAATTTGTCTTTTAACCCTAGAACTACGAAGGGGCTGTACCCCCTAAGATTTTTTATCATAAAAAAACGCACTCGTTTACGCCCAAACGACCAAAGCTAATCCTAGATCCATCCTTTGCGCTCATTTTAGTGATACAATATTTACCCTAGCACCTTCCCGGGGGTAGGACCGGCCATCAAAGATGGCCATAGGTGGGTTGGTGAGGCCCATCATTAGTTTGTACAGTAATATCAATGATTTTCAATTTGCTCTTATAAAATTATTCCAAGAGCCACTGAATTTTTACTGATTAGTTAGATTGAAATAGTCATTTCATTTATATTGAGGAGAAAATTCGGTGAAAATTACATTTTTGTAGAATTTTTATCCGAAAATCAATTTTGTACATAGCCAGAATGTCCCAAATTTGCATGGGCGCCCTCACTTTATGACGTCATAGCAACATTATGTGGTGAATGTTTGTACTTATTTTGGTATCACTGGATAGAGGAAACCCATAGCTATACATTGGTATCAAATATAATATAATTAATTGCATTTTGGGTTATTTCTAGCCCAAGAGATGTCAAAATTCACAAATATCAGGTTCCATGGGTAGAATCTAGTATTGTACATGTAGGCATGGTAGGTGGCGCTCTAAGATACTTTTAATAGTCGCAGGCGGCATAGGAAGCGCAACACGTGACGTACGAGGCTGGCGAAGATACAGGGCTGACAGCCCCATTCAAAATACACGGTTAGCAATTACAAATGGAAAATTAACATACTTGTAGTGTGGTACATTGTCGTACCCCAACGGTTTTAGAGTAAGATAATTTTACTTTGACACCTCATAACAAATTTAGAATTGTTAGTGATGATTTCATGATTATGTGTTAATCCAATGGCGACCTCAAAATTGGCGATATCGCTTCCATCACCGACTTAATAGTCGCAGAATACCGCGACCACAGTAACACTTTGGGCTGGTAAACTGTTCTTTCTTCTTGTTAATTATATTCAGTTTCCTCTATCATGTCTATATAGCGAGCAATCGTTATCTATGCCCGTGCAACGGGGCATAGATATTGTATTTGTTGTGTTTAGTCTTCTCCTTCGTCTTCGCCTTCTTCTCCTTAAGACCACTTCTTTGCACTACTCTAGCTCAAGAACTAAAGTAGCCTCGGGGCCCATACTTGGTATAATGATGGCCCGTGACCCCTAAAAATTTCCTAGGGTACCCTCGACCCCAGAGGTCAAAGGTCATGGGCTACAGGGGGCAATATGTGTAAAATTTCAAACACCTCTAGCCCAAGAACTATAGCGCCCTCAGGGTTCATACTTAGTATAATGATGACCCATGACCCCTAAATGTAACCTATGGTAGCCACGACCCCAGAGGTCAAAGGTCATAGGCTACAGGGAGCAATACGTGTAAACTTTTTAAACAGCTTTAGCTCAAGAACTATAGCGCCCTCAGGGTTCATACTTGGTACAACGATGGCCCATGACCCTCAAATATTTTCTGCAGTAACATCGACCCCAGATGTCAAAGGTCATGGGCTACAGGGGCAATATGTGTAAAATTTCAAACAGCTCTAGCTCAGGAACTACAGCGCCTTCAGGGTTCATACTTGGTACAATGATGACCCATGACCCTAGATGTATTCTATGTTAGCCGCATCCCCAGAGGTCAAAGTCTAAAGTCTTTAAAAAACAAACTAGGTACCCGGACTAGGTACGACATATTTACACAGTGTAGCGCAATAGGTAGTATTTTGTAGCTACCTGTGTTTGCAATGATAAAGGTCTGAATCGTACGTCAAGGAAACTCATCACTTGACAAAAACTCCCTGAAAAGGGAACGTGTGAAGGCTTGGTGGGGTATTAGAGAGAGTATGGGTTAGTTTGGTGATGTTTTAGAGCGAGTGAGTGTCTGATGGAGTATAAGAGAGAGTGAGGGTCTGGTGGGGTATTAGAGAGAGTGAGGGTCTGGTGGGGTATTAGAGAGAGTGTGGTCCAGTCTTGTGGTGTTTCAGAGAGAGTGATGGTCTGGAGGAGTATAAGAGAGAGTGCGGGTCTGATGGGGTATAAGAGAGAGTCACGGTGGTCCAGTCTGGTGGTGTTTTAGAGAGAGTGATGGTCTGATGGGGTATAAGAGAGAGTGAAGGCTTGGTAGGGTATTAGAGAGAGTGTGGGCCAGTTCAGTGTTATGAGCATTACATGTATATCAAATGAAAGCTCAAAACAAGGGCTTTCACATAGTGCTCACCAAGTTTTCGTTTGTGAATAGGGGGAAGGGGGTTAGGTGTGGTCACGGGCATAGATATTCGTGTTTGGTCAAACACAACTGTGGTTTCTAGTTTCCCATTGTGTTTATATGTTCTTGTGCAGGATGCGTAGCCCAATTATATATACTTAACTATCAAAATTCGCAATTACCTTTTGTGATGCGTTACTTACCTGGCTAGAGCCTAATTTCGTATATAGACGAATCACGAATCCAACGACCCAAGCGATGGTCAGAATTCATTCGACCATTACTGTGTCCCGTCCCACCAAACGGGTGTGCCCAACTGGTGTTATGACTGTTTCCCGATTGGTACGCCACTGGGTACTAATAGGATTAAGTTATATTCCACATGAACTTTACTGGATTTAAATATAAATTTATCATTGAAAAATATGAAAATGTGCCTGCAACTTTTTTTATCATATTTATGGTAAGTTAAAATCTAAAAATATAAGGAATATTCCGTATAAATTTGTACACTGAAATGTTGAAATGTTAGCAACCAACCTACTAGACATTTTACTGGAAAAAAAATAACGTGGTTGATAACATCTCCGGGAACATCTACGACATTATTCATAAGAAAATGTTAGTTTTATAATAATATATCATTAAATCTTAAAAATACCGGAATTTTCGCATAATTGTGCGACTCTTGGTATAACAATACTAGAGTGCACTCAGCTAATCTTGTTCTTATGACCTTTTTTCATCGACAGCTAAACGAAAGCACATCGAGGTGAAGTCACACGATATGAAAAGTTACCAGCAGCAGTTAACGAGTTGGAAAAGTACGCCGGACGATAACGAAGAGGGCGAAAAAACCCACGAAAGCTTTGACGCGGAAGACGCCAATGCCTTGGCCAACGTATTCGCCAACATTCGAGGTGTTAAAAAAGATGCAATGTACCATGGGAATAATTCAAATGAGGGATCCGATGTCAGTAAAATCAAAGGATTTCCTGATATTGTCCCTCAGAAAGAACTTGATTTGAATAGTACGGGAGGTTTAAATATTGATCAAGCCATAAGAAACTATAACGAGCGTGTTAAGCAAAATATATCGCAAACAACACTTGCGCAGTTTGTAATAGTTACCACCGTAGATTTCCAATTCCATCATTTATTCGACAATTGGTTAGCAAGTGTCAAGAAACTTGGTTTGAGATATAATATCATGTTGATATGCGAAGATAATGAAGCTTATAAGTATTATTCATTGAGACAAAATAATCACTTTAAAGTTTTAAACACGCTTGATTATCAGATGTATGGGAAACTTCAACGTAAAAAAGGAACATATCAACAACTTATAAAAAGAAGAACTATGTATGTGAGGAATCTACTTTTTGCTGGAATCGACGTTCTTCTTGTCGATATTGATGCAGTTTGGTTGAAAGACCCGCTACAGGTAGTGCGACAAAGCTATAGTATATATGACATATGGGTAGCACAGGGGTATGACCCAGGAGTACCTTGCCCCTGTTTTCTATACATGAAATCAGTGCCATCGATTATGAAGGTGGCTGGTGCTTGGATGCATCGATTAGCGGATAATAACAAAAAAAACACGTCGCGGTTTTGAAAGTGATCAGTTTGCTTTGAAACACGTCATTAAATGGCGACCAGATTTGAGGTTGCTTAGTTTGGATAAAGTTCGTTTTCCGACCGGGAAGGAGTTTTTCGATCCTGAATGGTATAAACTGAACTTGGATAATGTTTACATTGCGCATGGAAATCATTTAGGGAGAAAAGAGGGCAAGATTGACAAATTCAAGGAATTTGGATTATGGCTTCTCAATGACTAAGTTGCGATCACACAGAGATATAGTCCGTCAACTCAGAAGTACAAAGTAAATCTGTGGCATGGGGTCGATGATATGTGTTAAAAAACGCGACGCATAAAGAGCGTGGTGCGCTCGTCAAGTACAAATCGTACATCAGTTGGCGCGCCAAAGAAGCATTTACACACGCATTGCACTGAAATATTATACAAATACAACATGTTTCATTTCGGGGAAGTAGTCAAAACTACTGGTCCCGAGGTGTTGGATGATTTGACTACTTCCCGACGCGTCAGCGGAGGGAAGTAGTCAAATCATCCAACACCGAGGGACCAGTAGTTTTGATTACTTCCCCGAAATGAAACATGTTGTATTTGTTTTACTATACCTCATAAATATTTTCACTATCACGGCAAAATCGTAAACAAAAGTCAAAACACACACCAGTCAACGTGCCGGCCGGCATGGTAAATAAGCTTAATATTTTGCTTACCTGATTTTATTGCAGGATTTCTGTTCAATCAATATTTACATTTTGGCCTATATTATTCAGATTTTCTTTTTAACTTTCCATAAATAACATTTTGTTTCATAAAACGTCAAATTCGCGTGTTATTATCCATCGGTAATCTCGGCAAAATAACTGCAGCCGACGCCATTTTCACGATAAACGCATCTGCAGAATCGCCGTTGTATAGCATAATGCTACGTCTGAAGGAACGGTGACGCGCGGGGTCGAGACACCGTGTGGTAGTAGGGGTGCGGAAGTTTTTACTACTTCCCCGCGTTCGCGTAATTGCACAGGCGCGGGGAAGTAGTCAAAATACCGTACTCGGACGCTAGCGTTATTAACCAATAAGATGTCTGTATTACCTAATAAATATTTATGAGGTATAGTAATAATTATTTCAACGCGGACTGTGCGTTTGCAAGCCACGTTTGTATCAAAAAGGCACATCGCAATGTCCTTTTTATACGGCAGATCTCACATGCATTTCAATGGACAATCTGTACAAATGAACTGCGCCTGTGAATGAAGTCAAAGTTTCGCACCTTCCCTGTTGCTTTATTTAATGATATCTTACAAACAAAAAGATCGTAATAATAGTTGGACTTTCCTTCGTATGTTCATTATTCTTGACTCTCTGTGAATTATTGTGAAATGGACAAATTTTGTGCATTTTCAACGATGTCTCCGCGTTCATTCCGAACGTGCAAAATCTTCAAAACTGCCTAAATACGCGACATCGCTTCGATACAGGAGAGTGATTTTGAATAGATCGACGGGCGTATGATCACGGCGTTTGGAAATCACAATCTCTCTAGTAGCGCGATTGCGATGTTTCATACGTGCTCACCACGAAGGAGAACAAGGCGCTGGAACAAAGACTGATCATCTGATCTGGTCACAAGAAGGCGAAGCGCTTGAAATTTTAATGGTCACTGGGTCTTATGTCTACCCTAATACAGCCTGATTTTGATTTGGACTAAACACCAAGGGTAATATGTGGGGTGATCGTGCAAAATCAGTCTGGAGTTTATATAAGTTTCAGGTTTCCGTATTATTGCATCAATCATTTATAAAGGTACATTTAAAAAACAAACATTGGAATTGAACATTTAGTTCCAAAGATATGAACAGCTCATGCTAGCCAAGCATCCCGCCAAAAACTGCTTTTGTTGCAAACCCTCTTATATCAGTGATTTTTTTGATGATTTTTGATGTGTTCTCAAAATTGCTCAAGTGGATGTAAGAGGTTTTGAAACTAAGCTCTTCAAATGTTACTAAACCCTTTTATACCCTTGACCTTCACATACCATTTAACCCGATATTTCCCGTTTTCTGTAATATATTTGTGCTTTAATTAGTAAACAGGGTACTATTATGGGATTATGATATGGGGTTTGTTTCTTGTTGTTCGAATAATATACACCATGGCGACTTCCAAGGCATCCAACACCAAACTCTGTTTAGGTTGTTTCTAAGACAAATAGCATACACGTGTGAACAATAGGCCTGAGACGAAAATACCTAAATTTTTATGTTTTCGTCTCAGCCTACTCATTTTCCAGTGAGCTCACAAAACTCAAATATCGCTACATGTAATCTGGACTGAATGCTGAGAGCAATAGAGGGTATGCAATACGACGTTACTCATGACAGAGTCATCCTCATTTGGGTCGGTCCTTCATGTAATTATTTCGTGTAAGCTAACCCTAACACTAACCCTAACCCTAATCATAACCCTAATCCTAACCCTAATCCTAACACTAATCCTAACCTTGACCCTAACTCTAACCCTAATTTCGTGTAAAATTACATGAAGGAATAACAATCATTTGAATAAAATTCTGTCCTCCATAAGGTATCACGGGGCATGATAATACAATAAAATAGGTGAGGGCTGTGCAATAATTATGAGCCCCCCCGGGGTAAAATTTCCAAATGGCTCGCCAAAAATCGCTTGCCCCCCACCCGGCCCGCCAAAATCGCTTGCCTCCCCCCTCTCGTCCCGCCAAAAATTCTTTGCCCCCCCCCCCCCTTGCGCATGCCAAATTTTTGGGATCCCAATTTATAACTGTAAATGGTCTATATACATGTTGCGAGCGCAGCGAGCAGGAAATTTTGCAAAGCATTTCCATACGGTTTTCCTAAGCCTTATTAGAGCGGTTTATTTAAAAGGCGACCCATGAATGCGTGCCAAAAATCGCTTGCCCCCCCCCCTCGGCTTGCCAAAATTGCTTGCCCCCCTTTAGGCTCGCCAAAAATGTCTTGCCCCCCGCATTTAACCCTCCCCAGGGCTCATAATTATTGCACAGCCCCTGATAGGTATGAATGGTTGTGGAATCGACCAAGATACCTGTCTCTCTATCATCTTACTCTCTAAATGTAAAAGAGTGAAAAACCACTCTGAATTTCAGAGTGAATTTAAGTTAGCTCTAAAAGAGTGGGCTTTAGCTCTAAAAGAGTGAAAACAGTACACATAATTTCACTCGCGATTTCGAGTGAGCCTCACTCGCTCAAAAGTGGCGCAAAATCTCACTCTTTCTTGGAGTGAACTGTCAGCCAATCAGAAGCGCCGAAAATCGGCCGATGTTTGTTGAACTTGTGTAACAAAATGGCGAACAGTGTGTGAATGAATGGCGAAAAGAAAGCGGATTTGATGAAGAAATAGACAGCATACTCAATAGTGATTACATTTATGTGTAGGTCATAACTCGTAGCAAGTATACACTTGGTCTGGAGACAACGGCGGCAGTAAACTTAAGTCATATGTGAGCAGTTTGTTACCGGCCCAGTACCGGTTTACATGTACGCATATGTAAGCTTATGTATAGGTTACGCCGCATCACGCTTCTCCAGACTGTGACCGTAAACACGGTATTTGACAAGTGTTATGTCCTACACCTAAGTGTACTCACCATTGAACAGTTTGACTATTAGCTTCACTAAATCCATAGTTTTTCATCATTCATCCCACACTGAAGTTCGACACATTGTGTATAAGGCCTAAATGAATAAATAAATAAATAAATGCTCTTTTCTGATTCACTCTTTTCCGGAGTGAATTTTTTCACTCTTTCTTGAGAGTGAGCTTCACTCTAAAAGAGTTGTCACTCAGATGGCTCTTTGAAAGAGTGAGATTTCACTCTTTTTGAGTGATTTTTCACTCTTTCACATTTAGAGAGTAAGCTATACAACTGTCCTCCAACATGACTGCCATTTCAATTGTTATTATTATGTTCCGGTTGGTTTATTGCATACACTCTATAGACGAATCCAATTTCACGCATTCCTACTCCTCAATGGCTGCCATAGCCGCGATGGGGACCCAGCTATATCACCTGAAATGTGAAATGATGCGCCCTTGCAGGGTATTTTAAATTGCATTCTATCACCAAATATGGCCGACCAAATCCTGACCATGACTTGGGCTATTCCAGAAAATAGATGCACAACCCCTATAGAGGAGTTCGGATATCCAGACTTTTTGTCCAGTCGTGACTGTTGGAAATCCAGACTCCAGAATCCAGTGTCCAAAGGCGAAAATATCCGGCAGAACAATAGTTCAAAATCAGAAATCCTCAATTTGAGAGCTCATTTTTAACATTTCTGTGATTTTTCCTTCATTTGATTGGATTTCCAAGCTTTTTCCAGTAACATTGGCAACTGGAATTCCAGTCGTTTTCAGAAAGCAGACTTGGAAATCCACACATTTCTTTGATTGAAAACTTACTCCTCTATAGGGGGTGTGCACCTATTTTTTGGAATAGCCCCTTGGCTCGTTGGATTCGTCTATAGATACAGCCAGACGTATTTGCATATCGATACCGAGGAAAGTGGGTTCGATGAGAATCTATTCTCATCTTCTCTGGTTCGATGCACCCAATGACGAGGTGAATCAATGGGTGCTTCCTATTCGCTGCCGTAGTGCACGTTAGTAACCTTTGGTTACTGGTTCAAGCCTGGGCTCATACACTTCTTCCGAATTGTGATATATAACGTACACTACGCCAGCGAATATTTTTAGATATATTTGTTTTAGCCAGAGGCTATTTTAACGTGCCTCACTGTCACGTACGTGACGAGATAAAATATTCGTGCAGTGACAATTAACCATCCGTGTAGATATGCTTTAATAGTAGACAATGATAGAGCCTTCTTACGGTCACATTCAGGTAAAAATGTCAATTTTTTAATTTTTGAAACGCACTCTACTTCATCAACACTTTTATCTCATTGCACGAACGTGACGGTGAGGCACGTTAAAATAGCCCCTGGTTTTAGCATAGCTCCGCCATGAGCTTATTGCAATTGCGTTTCGATGTAGTCTCCGGTCAGACTGTATGAGGCTATCACGAAAATACTAGGAACGACGAGCGTTAGGACCGACAAAAACTCCCGGGCACAAAACACCTATATTTTCAAATAAAACACCCCGATTGTATACATGCAATGCAGTATATTTTTTTGATTCCAGCACTAAGATAAACCATCTAGCTTTCTAATTTTAAGTATTAAGAGTTCTGTAGCTTTACACTTTCTCATAAATTTTAGGTATTTAAATGTTTTATCAAATCCAAAGTTTTTAGCAGCAACAGCTTTAGATCAGCTAGGATCGAAACCTCAGGCCCCTAAAAGCTGGAGCGGGTAGCTCTTCTGACTACAAATGGCTTTGGTAGCAGTGCCTTCAGATTTGGTGGGCATAAACATGACAAACGGATGTGCATTTTGTAGAGGACTGTTGCTGCAGCCACTTGACATCTTTGATGAAGAAATGTCATGTTCAGCTCTTTATTTGCTTCCTCTTCGCTCACGCCTATGATTCGAAGGGCATTCCTCTTGATAGAGTCGAGTAATCCTAGAGTGGTGGTGCTGGCATTCATTTTTAAAGGCAGTGAGGCGTATTCCATCACACTGCGAACTTGAGCCTTGTAAACGGTTGCTCTGCCTCTGCCATCAAGTTTATCTGCAACTCTCTTCAGAGCGCCCAGCTTCTGCCCTGCTCTGGATGAGACTTTAATGTGTAGTACAGTAGTTGATTTAAAACAACAGTCACAAGACTTACTATTTGCAGAGCTGTGGTAGCTTGCGACCTGCATCTAAAAGTCTTCTTTAGCCACTGAAGAAATTATACCACTTGACTTGCCTCTTGACTACCAGGTATTGGTTGGTTTTGGTCAAGTGACAAAATCTTGTTGTAAACAACTGGAAGATCATGGCGCACAGTGTCATCGCCCCGATATCTTCATGGTAGAAATCGCCATGGTAGCTTGAATCCACAGCCACCCATGGCCATTTTATTCGGACCTTATGAGATGCATAATTAGCGAAGTGACCTGACTAAGGCTACTGACAATAGCCGGGGTATTTGATTTCTCGCTGTGTGAGTAAGCTTGTATACGACATTGCGGTCAATGGTTATACTGCCTCCACTTGAGTATAGTGAGTGCAGCTATAGCCTGCTGCGCGCTGTAGTCAATTAAGAGTTTTGGTCAGATTTTGAGTTCAAAGCGCACGGCCAATTTTCAAAGCGCACGCTAACGACTATCATATCTGTTCGACACGTATTTTCAAGTGTATGAGACCACATCTGGTTTCTTGAGACGAAATCATTGACGGGAGATATTCATCATTTTCTAACCCGGTATCCGAAGATTTTCGTCTAATATCAAAATCGTGCATAGCAATTCACGTGTATCGATCCCGTGTATTCATTTTAGTGTCTCTGCTGCACCAAATAATTATTAGCCAGGCGATGTCGGTATGTGGCGCCCCGGTCTCTGTTGAGGTCGCTGCTAGTTCTCCTAATTTGGATCGCTTCTCTGACCCCTCTCCTGAACCAGTCTTCTTCACGGTCGAGAATTCGTACGCCATCCCAGTCGATGCTATGGTGATCCTTAGTGATGTGCTCACCAACTGGGGAATTGGGGCGTTCATGTTCGCTAATAAGTGTTCTTAATGGTCTGGCACTTTCCCCTACATATGATGAAGAACAGTCTAAACATTTGATGCCATAAACGGCTCCCGATTTGTCCAGCTTGTCGGTCTTGTCTTTGGGAGCTACCAGAAGGGAACGTATAGTGTTCTGGGGCTTAACATGGGTTACAATGCCATGGGATCTTAATACACGCCTCATACTTTCTGAAACACCGGCCAGATATGGGATGGTAACCCAACCTTTGACTTGTTGTTCAGAGTCACTATTGCGAACGTGCCGTTTGGCATCGGTTTTGTTGGTAGCTGTGTCCAATGTCCATTTATCGTACCCACATACCGCTAAAGATTTGTGAATGCTGTTGAGTTCATGGTCAAGGTCCTCCTCCTTGGTGACAATTGAAGAAGCTCGATCAACAAGGGTACGTACCACACCCAGTTTGTGCTGCAAAGGGTGGTGGGAGGCAAAGTTCAGGTATTGATTGGTGTGGGTAGGCTTGCGATAAATCTGAAAAGACAATGAGCCGTTCTCTTCGCGTTTGACCATGACGTCAAGCATGGGAAGTTGTCCATTGGATTCGCGTTCCATGGTAGACTTAATGGATGGATGGCAGGTGTATATGTGATCAGTGAAACTGTCAATAGCACTCTTCTTGTTGATTACCATAGTGTCGTCAACATAACGACCCCAGAACCGTGGGGGTTGGGGTAAGAAGACAAGGCCTTGATTTCAAAGTCCTCCATGAAGATATTTACATTACAAAATGTGATTTGTCCAGGTCAGCTTGCTGTCGACTTGTGACTCCCAGGATCTCCAACTCCTCTTTCTCAGCCAGTTTGGTGATACCAAACAGAAGATCTAGCTTGGTTGGATTCCTCTTTCTTGATATTGTCATTGCCTCGAAGTTTACTGAGCAATATGTCGTGATTGACGGTGTCGAATGCTTTGCGCAAATCTATAAACGAAACACCAATCATTTTACCAGAATTTATGCTATTAGTCCAATCATTAACCATATTTAACAAACACGTTTCAGTAGAATGAAAAGGCCTAAAACCTGATTGATTTTCATTAATCAGCTTGTTTTCACTTAATAATCATTAATGTTTATGAACAGCCTTGTCAATGATTTTGCTCACAACAGGAAGGATGGCAATTGGCCTGAAGTTGTTAATTGACATATCGCCACCTTTGTGAAGAGGAACTACTAGTCATAGGTAACAGGTTACCACAACCACACTACAGCAATGTTGAAAAAGATTGTATTTTCTTGTCACCTATACCACCATATTAGGTAGTTTTCCGTAAGCTTCATTTTTGTGATTTTGGTAACTATTTTATATTTATTTGCCCAATCCATCTCAACTAGGCAATCTAAATTGTACTCACCATTTACATCCTAAGGTATTTTAGTATATCCACCTCGCACATTTCCATTATATATCCAGTAACAGACAAAATATCAAAATTGATGCCTCATTTATGACATGTATGATATCACAGACTATCACATGTATTCAGAATTGATGCCTGAATTTGACCTGAACCAATTGACCTATAACCTGACCTTTGATGACCTTATAGCCAGTTTTAAAATCTCTTTTCCTAACAACACATTATAGAAGATACATACATGGTGTAGTATTAAATTGTCTATGTGGAAGAGCTTATTTAATTTATTCACTGTTATTTTGCGTGCTTCAGTGAGTACATTTCTATATAGTATAACAAAGGATTTAATGTATTCTATTCATGTACTCTACTTGAACATGTTGAATAGAATAAACTATGGTTTGTTATGAAACACACATCTGAGTTACTAGGCTACAGGAAACAAAAAATATATAGGGCTAAAATGATTTTCTAAAATGGTTTAAAAGCACTTTGTATGTAGAGATATTTTATAAGTTCAGGACATGAGGTGATGAACATATTTATATACTTCATAAATTTGAAACAAAAAAAAGAAGAGGGGTACTGATGAAAATCAGGGTATTATACCCCCTTAAGTTGTAACAAACAAGTCAATATAATCTGTGAACAGTGATATTATGTCTTCTTGAGCAGAATATAATTCAAATGCTTATAGATGCAAAAAGTACATAATAGTACAAGACAGTAATGTAAAGACTGCACAGAAAGTAACGCAGCTGGTTTAAATACGCCTATAGCGTCTGAACTAATGACTGTGTTCACACTAATTCAACATAGATTTATTTACGCGCCTTTTGGTACATCATTAGTCCAATTTTATATCAATATTAACAACACAGCAGTGTTTTAAAAAAAATACCCGAATTTAAAAGTTGCAGCTAAACATCTCAAAAAAGTAACTAACCCCTTAAATAATGGCCATTATTCAAAAAGGGCTATTGTATTACAAATCTATTAAATGCGTTGGAAGCAGAATTTATTTCTGCATATTTTGACACCTCATTTGATACGATAGCCCATAAAACAATAAAACGCGAGTCAATTTAATGTAGTGAGGTCCAGATTTGAAAGTTGCACTTGCATACAAATTTTTACAATACAAAAGCGCTCAGCTATCATTACACAAATTTCCTTCCATTTACACTGAATACAAAATCAATACAATTTACTGCAGCTTTCAAATATTGGGTTACATTGATTTAAATGTACGCTGTGACGTTAATATTTAGTCAATTGCTACAAATGAGGTGTCAAAATGTGCAGAAATAAATTATTTTCTAACGCATTTTACAGATTTGTAATACAATCACCAGTTTTTTAATAATGGTCATTATTTAAGGGGGGCTAGTTACCTTTTTTGAGATGTTTATTTGTATCGATTTGAAGTCAGCGCGAAGATAAATGGAGGGTTTTACGTGCCACAATGCTTGCGTTATAACCATTGATCGCTGTAAACTGCACCTTTTAAACTCGGTATTTTGCTTTAAATGTACCGATGTGTTGTTAATATTGAACGACATTTGACAAATGGGGTATCAAAATGCGCGTAAATAAATCATCCTTCTTTCTATGTAGAAATATTTTGGAAACAATTATTAGTTCTGAAACTATAGGCATATTTATAACAGCTGCGTTACTTTTTGTGCAGACTTTATGATGAAAACTATAAGCAACACATACAAAATAGTATAAATTATACAAAATACATAAATGATCATTGATATGATACAATGAATAACAATATTTATTAGTCATTATGTACATATTATAAAGTGAAAACAGAATACATTTTATATGTTCATTGATACAATGAATACAATAATATAATTATATAGCATGGTAATGTATAGACGAATCCAACGAGCCAAGTCATGGTCAGGATTTGGTCAGCCATTATTGGGTCCCCGCATGCATCAAACAGGTGTTGTGAGTGCCCAATTGGGTGGATTAAAGCCGCTTAAATTCGATGTTAGATTCTTTTATGTTGTAAACTGTCATTATTCTTTTGTCTACGTGTAACACGGGTGATAGAATGCAGTTTAAAATCCCCCAAGGCCGCATCATTTCACATTTTAGGTGAGATAGAGTCGACGGGGACCCAGCTAATGGCTGCCATTGAGGTGTAGGAATGCGTGAAATTGGATTCGTCTATAATGAGATTTATAATCAAATCAAATAATTAAATCAGCAAATATGAAACCCTTTTCTGTATAAAAAAAACTTAGGCTAAACGCCAATGCTTAAAAAGCCTTACAGCTAGGGATTTACATTGCAGGTCACTTTTTAAAATGTTTTTGATACCATGTTACGTCCATAGCCATCGAACATCATCAGGTGACTTATTCCAATTAACTGGTTACCATCTACACAAGAATTATTTTTCCACTCTCCCACAAAACATGCAATAAATGAAGTTATCACCATCTCACACATTGCCAATCAACATGAATTTGTCACCTGAAGATGTCCAACACAGTATTTAAACTATTGTGAACCGGTAAATTTCTGCAACAAAATTGTCTCAATTCTTAACTTTCATACCGTACCTTAACACATTCAAACCACTTGTTCCCAGTTGATAAAGCTTTAGATCTATAGCAAGTTCTTGATTTATCAATAGAAATGTAACCCTTTAAAGGGATATATCAAAAGCTCAAGCTCATAAAAACTTTCAAAATTGATTTTGATTTGATCCAAACACAAAGAAATAATTCCTACCTCGGAATTTTAAGAAATAATTCCTACCTCGGAATTTTCTTTGTGTTTGGATTAAAAAATTAAATCAAAATCATGATTTATACCAACACAGATGAACTTCCATGAACTTTCAAATGTTACTAAGCAAGTTATTTTGTAATAAGCAGTTTCACTTTTTAACATCCAATGTACACAGTGTAACCTTTATCTTCAGACAATAAAGCATAACATCTCCTATAATTCATGTATAATTTTCACTATAGTTTTCTTTATTTACCTGCCTTAAATCCCTTAAAACCCTGACAACGAATTACCTAATAAACAATGTACTCATCACCTATCAATTTATAACATTCACCGCATTTACTACTCCTGTTCCACATCAACAAAAATATGATAAGATACAATTAATGTAATGCATGGGTTTCATTTTCCTTACATTTCCATAACTATATAATTATTTCCTTCTTCGTCAGCCCACATTCCCCAGTCACCATCCTGACTGTGACCATACAGGGTTCTGAAAAGAAACTCACATAATGCACGCGTACTGAGATGTTGATGCGTCTAATTCACGAGCCCCAAAGTGGGAGAGCATTAGACGCATCAACATCTCAGTACATTAAGTGCATTATTTTGTACAATTTCTCTAGCAACATGTGATACGCATTTATTGACCTATTTCATACACGACTAAAAAATCCCGTGAAGTTTTCCTATTTTTATAACAAAATAGTCACTAAAAATGTTGGAAAATACAAGCAAATATAAATGCATTTACCCGCAAGAAAATGAACGCGTCCGAAAGCACTGCGCGTACTACGCGGAGTGCGCGCCCGTGCAATTATACAATATTTATGCACGGCTATAGTAATTTGCTAACGTTTGTTCTGATTGGTTCTCACTATCTACAATGATCTAGGAGTGTATGAATTAGCAACATTAGTATATTCGATGATAAAATTGAAGACAAAGATAAAAAAAAAAAGACTAGATTGCGTCTGACGTCACTGTCAATCAAATTCCCTACGATCCTTGAATGTCGATTTATCTGGTGCCAATCGGAGAAAAGGAATAGCACAAAATGGCGAAAAATTACGTACTTTTACAAGGCAAAAAGCAACTTTTCTAGGCATTGTTGACATGGTGCCTTCGCGAAAGAAAGTTTCCTACTATAAAGACCTAAATTTTAAGATGGTTTGTATGTTTGAAGGAGCAAAATTAACAATAAGGCGCCCGGTTTTATCGCCGCGTTCAGCAACTCATATCATCACGACACTTGCAAACAAACCGTGCTCGAATGACGTCAGACGCAAACTAGTCTTTTTATCTCTGTCTTCCAGTATAGTATTGATGAAATCCCATACTTTGTTTTTCTAATTTTGATACCGTTGCAAGTAAGCATAGCTCCAGTAACAGTCGTTTAGAAATACCCTGTGCACTTCCAAAAAATGGTTTTGTGATAGTAAAGTACCGGAGTCCCAGCTGCCGGCGACTAGCTTACCGGTATAATAGTAGAATCAAGTACGATACACTGCAAAATATATTTTACTCAACACTGAGTAAAAAGGTCACAACTCAACAAATGAGTAAAAAATTACTCAATGTTGAGTAATGTTTTACTCATTTGTTGAGTTGTGACCTATATGAGCTCAATGTTGAGTAATTTTTTACTCAACTGTTGAGCTGTGACCTTTATACTGCAGTGTACAATGCGGTAACATATAGTAATAAATTAACAGTAAATGTCAGTTTTTAATATTTTAATGTCAAAATAACAGTCGTAACCTCCAAATTTACAGCAATTTTAAGGTATCGGATAGCTACCTTTTTCAGGTTAGCCCCTCTTGAATACTCGACATGGGTATGACCTACACCGACTATTATGTGTGAGAAATGCCATGCATGGTCAGTACATGTCATAGATTGCGAACTTTTATAAGTGGTAAAGACTTCCAGGGAAATTTACCCATTTTTCAAATAAATAGAAATGTCAGAATCAATCGCCGTTTGACATTAATTTTGTTATACAGCCTGTCTCAAAAAAAATTGTGCAAGTGAAAAGCGCCCTCTTTGGCAATTAGAAAATACCGTTGTGACATGATGCTTACATCCACATCAAGGGCATTGTCTTAGCTCTCAAATGCCGTTTAGTCGGTTCAATTTGCTTGTTTTAATCTCGAGATATGCTTACTTAGCAACGAAAGGGTAAAATCACAATTGTGCCACTTTTACTAGGGAATAAGGCTGTACATGTAAATCAATGATAGCTGATGTTGATGCGTCTAATGCACTCCGCCCTTCGGGGCTCGTGCATTAGACGCATCAACACCAGCGTGCGTGCATTATTTTGTCTAATTTCATTAATTTGTCAAATTTCATGAACTTGTGAAAGTTCATTAACCTATAAGTGTGCAATATTTGTTTGTCTTTTAACATATCTTGAATGACAAAGAGAACAGTATTAACCATGATAAAATCATTGACATGTACAAATATTTAATTTTACACAAGAATGTGAAATACTTATTTATCGTTTAATTTGTCGTAATTGGAAAAGGAGAATCATTATACCTTTATCATGATAAAACACTAAAAACAATTTTGTATTGTTGTGTAATTGATGCATTCTTTTGATTTCACGAATATACTCTTGATAAACTTGATGCTATCATTGATTTACATGTACAGCTCTCTTCCCTAGTAAAAGTGGCACAATTGTGATTTTACCCTTTCGTTGTTAAGTAAGCATATCTCGAGATTAAAACAAGCAAATTGAACCGACTAAACGGCATTTGAGAGCTAAGACTATGCCCTTGACGTGGATGTAAGCATTTTGTCACAACGGTATTTTCTAATTGCCACAGAGGGCGCTTTTCACTTGCACAATTTTTTTTGAGACAGGCTGTACATACAAAGACAAAACTTTTCCGTGTGGTCATATAAAACCAGCTAGTTTCACGATTTACTGTTCCGGTCCCCCCTCGTCAGTCCGAAACACAGTCAGTCCGAATTTTTAGAGTTAGGGTTAGGTTAGGGTTAGGGTTAGAGTTAGCGCTGGGATAGAGTTAGGGTTAGGAACCCTACATGTGGTAACAAAGGAAACAGTTACTGCAACTTGATTACTTCCCCTATGATTGGTCATTCAATACATTCCTGTGATACACCATAGTCTTTTCAAAATATAATCTGTGTACAGACAGATCAGTGTGTGGGTATCATTATAATAGAGGCGTGTCCAAAATTAAGTTCACACCTCTTCAAATATGAAGATATACTGAAGACCCTATGCTCTGCCTTGATAGGTGAGCATGTTGTGGATCCTAGTGCAAGCATCGGTTCATGGGCTCTTACCAGATATGAAAGGTTGCTAAACATAATTATGTGACACCCATGGCAGTTCTCACACAAGATAGTTGGTGTAGGTCATGATTATGCCTACTTTTCAACAGGAATTAACCTGAAAAGATCGTTAAGAGACCCCTTAAGTATACCACCTTGGTTTGGGCGGACTTTTAAAAATGAATTTAGGAGAGTAGCAACGAAATCACTTGTATTACATTCCAGATGTTATATCTACATCATATGCAAAATTTGACGAAATTCGCACGAGTCCGTTTTATTTTAGGGCCATTTGTCTATAACTGGTCTTTACATGTAGCCCTATGGAGAGAGTGCCCGTTGAAGGCGCTATAACCCCCATTTTAGGAACAAAAATGTGATTTTTAAAAAAAACGGGCTCGTGTGAATTTTCTAAAAAAAATTTAGAGTATGTAGTATGAACATGTAGACATATAATCAAGTAGTTGCCCTACTAGTCCGAGGTACTCTGACGATAACACTCCGATCGCCAGGCAATCTACGTTAGTGGTAAGTAGGCCAGTGGGACAACGAAACCGCTACGTGAACGAGCTATTGCCCTACCTGCTCTTCTCCGAAAAATAAAAAGTCCTATACCTCAATGATATTAATGAAACGTAGGTGATACCGACATATTAGTCATCGAGAAACCAGAGCCCAAATTCTTTAAATTTTTCAACCTTGCTTTCTTCTCTTCCTAAATGATTTCCGTGAGCAATATACACATGTTCCAAATGCTTCTTATTCCAAGCGGGATTAAAAAACTCCTTCCCTGTTGGGAAACGAACTCTATCCAAACTGAACAACCTTAGATCTGGTCGCCATCTTATGACATGTTGCAAGGCAAACTGATCACTTTCCAAATGGCGGAATTTTTGGGACGAAAACGCTAGTCGCTGCACCCAGCGGTCAGCCAACTTCATAATTGTTGGAACTGATTTCATGTATAAAAAACAAGGGCAGGGTACGCCTCCTTTAAGCCCCTCTGCTACCCATATATCATACATACTGTAGCTTTGACGCATGATTTCCAGCGGGTCTTTCAACCAAACTGCATCAACATCAACAAGAAGGACGTCAATGCCAACAGCTAAAAGTAAATTTCTCACGTAAATAGTTCTTCTCATGATAAGTTGTTGATATGTATTCCGTTTACGTTCAAATTTGCCACGTGTCTGGTAATCATGAGTGTTTAAAACTTTGAAGTGATCATTTTGTCTTAATGAATAGAACTCGAAAGCTTCGTTATCTTCGCATATCAACATGATATTATATACCAAACCAAGCTTTTTAACACTTATTAACCAATTGTCAAATAATTCATGGAATTTAAAATTAACCGTAGTAAGTATTACAAACCGTTCCAGTTGTGTCTGTGTCAAATTTTGCTTGACACGTTCGTTGTGGTTTATTATGGCTTGGTCAAGTTTCATATTTTGTATATCAGATATTTTATTCGAAGGAAATATATCTGAAAATCCTTTTATTTTCTTGATATCGGAATTCTGGTGATGTATTATGTCTTGTTTAACACCTCGAATGTTGGCCAAAGCGTTTACGTTTTCCGCATCCAATTCCGCATCCAAATTTAGACGAGTATATTCTTGAGTATATTCTTGAGTATATTCTTTAGCTGTGGATGCACTTTCCCAACTCGACGTCTTTTGGTAACTCTTTCTATGTTGTGACCTCACCATGATGTACTTTTGTTTTCCTGTCGATGAAAAAATGCCATAAATATAAGATTTCATATGGAAATGTTTGGCTACAAAATGATTCACTTATACTGCGCATCTATGCACAGTTTCCACCTCGATACACATGAGCACACAATTACGTCCAAGTAAGCAGTGCCTTGTCTATACAGAGTCTGGGTGCATAGCATCATATAGAGCTGCGTGACAAGTGGAAATGTGGCATCTGTGATTGTTTTTTGTCAAAACCCCGAATATTTAATGTTCCCTTCGACCAATCAGAAAATTTTAATATCAAACGAAAGCTAGCACTTCCCGCTGAAAATACTTCTTTTCATTACGTCAACAGATGACGCAATTTAATGTTATAGCAAGGCGAATAATGTTAAATGTGTTGAAAACGACCTATTCACGCACAATTTTTGACCAAAATGTAGGTTTCAAAAGTCAAAACCCTGCGTGATCCTTGCAATATTTTTCAAATCTTATGCCATTTTAAATGAAAGAGCCACACTTATATTGTACATATACTAGATTCATTTCAATAACCAACCAATTCTCTTTAAATTTCAAATCTTGTGCGAAAAGTTACTATTTTCGTCTGTTTTGTCATACGGTTGTAATTCAATGAACAATGACTTTGCTTAAAAAAAGCGCTCAGAAATTGATATATGAGTTACCGGTAATGAAAATGCGGCAAGAACTAAATACCTAAATAAATATATATAAATATATAGAAATATAATACTTTACCTCGATTATTTACAGAATTTGACGCCCTAGATGAAACAGTAAATATATATAATAAGGAAGCAACAAGAGTAGTGACGACCACGCAATAAAAGACTTTCCTTATTCCACGTAACATCATGATGTAATCTGCCAAGATAAGTCTTTCCCGTCAAAAATTACCTTCATTCCCGAAATGCACTTTTCGCCGGTTGTAAGAGACTTTGAGCTGTCAAATAAACAAACAAGACTATATAATATTATGACAGAAAACACTCCATACTTTCATTTTGGACAAAATAAAGTCCACTTTTCCAAACAAAATCACTGAAAATCCAAATCCACTGAAAATTGCAAAGATGAGATTTACTCACGGTGGCTCAGTGGTTACGGCCTTGGACTCTGAGAGCTTGCTCGACGTGCGTGGGTTCGATTCCCCGCCCCACTACCGTGTTACGCCCTTGGGCAAGGCGCTTTGCCTCGCTTGCTCCCACCCAGGTGCAATGGGAAGCTGTTAGGGGTAGTCACAGTCGTTGTACTGCTGGACCCTGCGCCACTTGTAGGCTGCAAACGTGGTTCCGACATATTCTAATGACGGCGGAATAAATGTAAAGCGCTTTGAGGCTGTTTACGGCATAAAGCGCTATATAAATATCTAGATTTATTTATTTAATTAACAAATCATTGTCCATGCCTACTAACCCGTATCAGGTTTGGCTCTTTATGGCTATATAGTTACGGTTAGGCGGTTTAGGTTAGGAATAGAGTTAGGATCTGATACATGTACACAACATTACGAAAAAGTTAAGTAATATATCAGTTTTGTATAATTTATTTGTCCATGATTACACAAACCAGCACCAATCAAAAAATGCGCACAATATCATACACAGAATTACCATCTGTGATATTCAATAAATAAATCCGTACCCCGTGTGCGTACAGTGTAATCATGGATATCACGCGTTAGCAAGCGTTTACGAGTGTTCATGAGTGTTTATGGGTAAACATATGCGTTCGCAAGCGTTTATGGGTAAGATCGTGCGTTTGCAATTATTTATGCCTATATGGGTACGCACGCACGTTCGCAGGGGTTTATTGACTATATGTGACCCGGCAGCACAAACGAGCCGTAAATTCCCTAAATTGTATTCTGAGTTACGGTGTAAAATGTTTACAAAGGTCGTATTCATCGGTAACTTAAGCTGGCCCGACATCGATCTCATTTTGATAGCTCTTTTAATAGCTCTGGTCTTTGTATGCTTTTGCTAAATCCTGTTCAAGTGGTGGGTTACCAGGCATTGTATTTTGTATAGGTATGCATAACCAACAATTAACAATGAGAGAATTTTCTTAAACCTCGTTGACTTGTGGATGATTTGAAATGACCGCCAATTGTGACTGTTTGATATTTATTGCCAGCAAAGTGGAAAAAGAGACACATGTAGAAACGAAACCAGCTATAATTTTGTTGAAGGAGCAAAGTTTAACTAAACTATCTTGAGGGAACAAGGTAATATATTGAGGGAACGAGATAGTATCTCGAGGGTACGAGATAATTATTATCTTGAGGGAACAAGGTAATATATTGAGGGAAGGAGATAGTATCTCGAGGGTACGAGATAATTGTCCCGAACGAACGATATAATCATCTGGAGGGAACGAGGTAAAATGTTAAAGCCATATTATAACATTTTCAAACAAAATAGATTAGCATTTATCTGCCATAAAATGTTAGCTTTTACTGTCAGATATATCCCCTTTTATTTTTGAGCCGAACAACTACGGCAAAGCAAAGAAAATTGGAATTTACTACCGGCGCACATGTCGCCAATACGTACCACTCCTTCGGTCATGTTGTGGTACGACCCTTTGTTGTGTATATCACCGTCCCGCACGCCGTGTACGTAACTGTCTTGTTATGAACATCGTGTACGCGTTCGACTAATAATTCCATCGTAATAATAAAGCGCCGAATCCGGCGTTTTATTCAAAATCTCGGATTTTGACAAAACTACAGCACCTAGAGTCTTGATTTTTGCAGGGTATATTGATTTAATAAAATACAATTTAATGGTGTAAAAAAAGGAATTTTAAAAATTCAGTGAGGGCGTCTTCCTCAGCAAATGTTATAATATGGCTTTAAGTGAACGAAATAATGTCTTGAGGGAACGAGATGATTATCTCGAGTGAAAGATAATATCTCGAAGGAACGAGAACACTGGAAAATGCATAAAAGTGCAGGACGTTAAAGTATACACACATTAAACTCCTTGAATGGGAACACATTCTGTGTTTTGGTTACTGTTTTTGTCATTTTTAAGGGGCTGTGCAATAATTATGAGCACGTGGGGTAAATTTGCAAACGGCTCGCCAAAAATCGCTTGCCCACCCCCCTCTCAGCCCGCCAAAAATCTTTGCCCCCCCCCTTGCACATGCCAAATTTTTGGGATCCCAATTTGCAAACCTTAATTAGAGAATAAAGGTATTGTTTTTAGCCGCTGGAGTGCATCTATCGTCTCATATAACACGGGCGACATCACTATTTTAAGTAAAACAACGAGGCGAAGCCGAGTTGTTTTACGCCAAAAATAATTATGATGTCGCATGTTATATGAGACGATAGATGCACGACAGCGGCTAAAAACAATACCTTTATTCTCATTCTTAATAATTTCAATGAAAATAAATATATTAATCATAAGTATACCAAATTTTAATCAAATTAAATCCTACATTTTACAAGGAATTACCTAGGGCTTAGAATCGATCAGTCCTGTTGTTGCTATGCACATTCCGATTGGTTCAAATAGCGCGTACGAGTGTCGCGTCGACGCGCACGCCCTAAGGTGTGTGATATCGTGTCATATCACACGGGTAAGAACGTTATTCGCAGATCCAGGATACTATCAAAAACCGTTCAATTCCATGTTTATGGTGGATTTATGGATAGGCCTATTTTAAGGTATGTTATAGGGATGTGAATATTAAACTGGAACTGTGTTGACTACATGGGGTTACACAAGGGGTCTGGTATAAACGTTTCGACAGTATTTGTGAGGGACATGAGAGCGTATATCAGACATATCTAATTGAATTCGGAATATCCTTCTGATATCAAATGATTTTGATTTTTGAAATTCGCGATATAATACAAATATTATGACAAATTATTAAAATTATATGGGTTTTTTTTAATTGTTGATATTTAACAGTCCTCGAAGTAAACTTTCTAAATCTAATGATATGTATTTAACGTGTATATTAGCTGGGATAAAAAGCCGACGATCAATTGAAAAATTCATAACCTCATTAATATACGCAGCAAGTGCGATCCAATCACAGATAATAACTTTTAAATACGCGGACGCAAATGCAGGTCATTGAAAAAGTATAATGACCGCGTCTCGTGACGTAGCTAAAAGTACGCTCTACAATGACCGCGTTACGTGACGTGTTGCGCGTTCGAACAATTTACGCGGACGCTGGCCGCCGTATTTGGACATCGCATGATTGCGTGCTAGTATGATTGGTCGCTAGCGGTATTTCCTTACTGGGCTATTCGATTTCTTACAGGGAAAACGACAGATTAAGTTAAAATTGTGTTCTGTTTTCAAATTAAAAAGAAGAAAATGTGACGTAAATTTAATTTAAAAAAGTGAAAAGTGACGGTTATGAATGAGGTTAATGACTTTGCATCAGTTATTTTTCGGGTATTGTGAAATATCTAAACATTGTGCTTTGGACCTCGGAATATCCCTCGGGGCTGCGCCCCTCGGGATATTCCTCGGTTCCAAAGCACAATGTTTAGATATTTCACAATACCCTCAAAACAACTGATGCGCAGTCATTAACCTCTAAATAATGACCCTTTTTTTATGTTTTTGGGGAAAATCCATTTCTTCAATATGCGAATGTCAAAATGTTCGATTGATCATCGGCTTTTCATGGCAATACTTCGAGGACTGTTAAATATCAAAAATATCAATTTTTAATCATTTGCCTAATGTGCATTACTATTGAGAATTTCAAAAAATCTTAATTATTTGATATTAGAAGGACATTCTTCGTATTCAGAATGCAATTCGATATGTCTGATGTGTTCTCATGTCTAGACTTGGTTCAAGTCCTTTGGCGTTCATAGTTAGTGAATGTAAAATTCATGGAAGCTTTGCCACATCTTCCAAAAATTTCTGTTTCAAAATTTTGAAGTTATTCTTTCAAAATAATTATTTACCATCATAACTTCTTTTGTAAAAATCTATTTGACATTTGAATTGTTTGGCCAGATAGTGGACTTTCTTTACTCCAGGCATATTGTGCACTGCCATGACTGCAGGGGTAGTGTTTGTGCAAAATGCCCACATGCCCACAAGGCACACTTCCTCCCTAGTTCTACACAAAAAATCTGACCTGACTAAAAATTTGAGAGAATGTAGGCCTATACTTCTACCACTAATTATACATGGGTCCTATCATCCTATGAAGTTGTAGTTGAGTAATATTATTCTTGGGCATTATCTTGTCTACATATTCTGTTCTCAATTACGTGCTTGGTAAGATTCTTAATCTTCTGTATGCACAAATGAGTTAGACCGGGTCTAAAGTTAGACCTTGTCTAAGTAGAATTTAGTCCCAGAACAAGGGACAATTCCCTTTACATTTTCTTAAGCTATTTTGTATTATTTTTAACTTTGCAAATAAATAAATGTAGATATTTAATCTTTAGAATTTGCTAGCTACTCTATGAAGTAAATAAGACTAAAAGACCATTCCTGATGGAACTCAATTCCACTTAGACCAGTCTAACTCTTTTGTGCATACGGACCTTAGGGCCTACGTCTTACAGAAAAGATGGTCAGACATAAACCCAGAATCCAGCCTTTCATCAATAAGACTTTCTACACCTACTCTATGAGCTGTTTGATCTGTGATGACAAAGTCTCTCTTTTCATTTTAAAGTGTTTTAGTTTCTACTCCACTTGCTGCTTCTAAGATCACGAAGATAGGCCTACTCACTTTTTACACCACCACACTAACCTATAAATGTCAAAAATTGCTCAAATGTCATCATATGGAACTAATTTCACTAGCTAATCAAGAAGGCCACATACAAAACCCATAGTTTTAGCGAAAAGCACTTCAATCAAGTGTTTACAGCCCGGTTTACAGCCATTTGAACTTCTATTAATGTCGTCTGCTACATGCAGTAAGTATACGAGCCTGCCTAATTCGGAAACCTTGTTTCAAAATTTTCAAGGGGCATGTACAGGGGGGTTAGAAATTTTTTTGAATAAAATTCTTTCATATTCTTGATTTCCAATGTTGATACCATATTTTGAACTGCAATTCATATTAAAAAGTTGAAATTTGCAAAATAACACCCCCCCCTATTGAGTGATGTAAAGTGGTTCATCACACAGTATACAAATCATTGACTGCTATGAGGGGCACAGTTAAAATTATAGGCCCGAGGTGATGTCAAAACCATGACTATGCCCGAAGCGAAACTGAGGGCATAGTCATGGTTTTGACATCACCGAGGGCCTATAATTTTAAAATGTGCCCCGAATATTCAGCAGTCAATATTTGTTTTATAGGGCCTATACCGAATAATATAGATTCTTCTCATTTGATTGTTTAAAAGATTTCCTGAGCCGACAAGGCCTACAAGCTTTTAACTGCATAGGCATTAAATGCACAGTGCATGCAGCAAGAGCAAGGGTGCAGAATTTGGACCGATATCTACGCGATAACATAATTATCTAAAACCCTACCGTTTCTGTGCTAACTTCACACAATGCCAAGTCTTCAGGTCGTAGTAATTTGTCTAAAAAGTGACATTTGGCAAGTATAAATCCTTGACATGTAACAGATTGTATACAAATCACTGCACTCATTACGGCTGTGAAAGGTCGTCGTCTGCAAGGAGAGGTCAAATTCATCGCGAACTGTGACCGCTAGTCTCTTTTACAACACTGTAATTAACGCCGGCCGTATAGTGGGTACGTAATGTATACGAGCGATCTATGTATTCGGGGTTGCGACTTGCGAATATCCAATTATTTAGCGGACACAGTTGAATCTATGCCCGGGGCACAGCTGTTGCTTATATAACGTCATCTTGATAGAAAAAGGGGCACAGCTATTTTAATGACTCCACTTTTAACCAATCAGATGAGAGGAATCTATATATCGTTATGAATTCGGCAGAGTGACGAATCGAGAATTTTGAGCAAATTGAATTTTTGTATGCTTATGATTATGTGTTAGGTTATCTTTTATTTCCACCAAAAATTCTTACTCACCTACGTAGTTGTTGAAATTTTGATTTGGACGAATCGCGCCTGAGTGCGATAAAAATGATTTATTCGGCAGAGAGACATATGTGACTCCTCGCCACAACTGAGCCCGGATGTCGCCAATCATCATTTTTGAGATATTCAACCAAAATATTCTGCTTGAAATTAGCTTTAAAATGATGTATAGCATGTCTATAGTACTTGACATTTAAGTAGTGAAACATCACTAAAACAGTCAATAAATCTATTCTTTCCTATGGTTTAGTGTTAAGTTCGATGGAGCATATCTCAATAGTGGCACTGGCGACATCCGGGCTCAGTTGTGGCGACGGGTGCGTTGCCGCACTGCATCGTACTGCAAATTACTGCACTGCGGGCAATAAAGTTAAATACATTTTAACTTCGAAATGCGACGAGTAGTTGCGTTAAGTTGCGGCAAAAAGTAATCGATGTATCGGCATCGCAAAGCAATGCATCGCAAATGCGGTGGTAGTATGAACGGACCTTCAGCTGTACAAATCATGTTGATCTACAGTATTGTATAGGGAAACGCCGAATGTTCCATATTACATGTCCTATACTAATATATTTGATACCTACGTATAGCTGTAGGTATCTTCTATCCAGTGACACCAAAATAAGTACAAACATTCCTCACATGATATTGCTGTGGTTTAATAATGTGAGTGCGCCACCGTGAAATTGGAAAATCCCAGAAAATCATACGCAAAATATAGGCCAATATTGTTATTTTTGCTTTAAAATCCTTGAGTTTTTGCTAAATATTATAGGGATGACTATTACTTATAACTTATATAGCAAGTTAAGTCTACATAGCCTTAGGACAACCAGTAATTTCTACACAAAAGCCCCAAATCAAGAATGCGTGCAATGGTTTACACGTAGTTGAATGCGTATTCGACCTCTCTCTGCGCAGTGGTAGAGATATTTTGGGTACAGCATAGAGCCGAATAGCTGTTAAGGGACCGTTCATTATTAACGCGGGAGGGGGCCGGTAAAATGTTGAGCTTTATGGGTGAAAAATACCTAACCCCCCTATTGCGATGAATCAATTTCACTATTGAATCAAACAAAATCACATAACCCCCCCCCCCTTCAAGCAAACTTCAATATTAATTCAGTCAGAGATTGGGATTTTGACATTGGGGGATGGGGTTTGAATATATTTCTTGAAGTCATAGTGATAAGTGATAACAGCTCGTTTTGGCGACAAAATAAGTTAATTGTAGAAATGCGCGCGAAGCGCGTGAATATTTTTGTCATTTTGAAGCTAAACTGATGAAATATGGTGCAAAAGTGGAATAAAATCATGCGAAGTGCACAAAAATTTGCAATTTTTGGACTAAAATGGCCAAATATAAGGTTAATTTGGTCAGAAACCCACATAGGTCTACAGGCCTCAGCATTGGAGGGGGGGGGGTAATTGTATGGACCACCCCGGCCTTGGCAAAATATTGGGGGGATTTACTGCCCCCTCATCCCCTGGGATCTACGCCTATGCCAATAGATCTACTTTTGGTGAGACAATTTATAGGTGTGTGCTTGCAGGTGGGGTCGTCATAGTGGTGAGGAGTGTCGGGGTGGTTTATGTGTGTAGCATGTGACAGTGGCGTAGATTTCTTTTTTGACATTGGGAGGATGGAGTAGGCAAAAGAAAAAAATTCTTGAAGTATAATAGTGAATCCAGTACAATTTGGCCGTTGACTATGTTTATGGTACAAATGCGCTATTGAAGCTAAAATGGTGAAATATGGTGCAAAAAGGGAACAAATTTGTGCGAATAAGTCATTAGACAATTAGGTAAGCAAGACCTTCCAGGATACTTGGTATTAAATAATAGTGAATGACTATTAAATTTCACATGACCCCCCCTCCCTATCAGGAAAAATAAAATCACATAACCCCCCTGTTTGTCAAAGTGAAAATCACATAGCCCCCCCCTACTTTTTTCCCCCCCCCTGCCACATTAATAATGAGCGGTCCCTGAAACGCGTTTTGAGGGATATATCGATTATTTCAGAACATGCAAGTATTGCCAATATTTCGTGTACATCCACTTCTATAATATACATTTCAAATGAGTGCTCACGAATGTTCTATATTTTTAGAAGGACCGATGGAATGGTACCACGATTTTCAAACGCCGTTTCAGAACAGCAATTTTGCGTATTCGGCACTCTGCCGTGTTCATAACGATATGAGGTATATAATACCAATTTACATCACTCAGCGTGTTTATACTCACAACGTTTACAGTGGTATCGTATCGTCATGGATAGTAGATTTCTCGATCAATTAATTATATGAAAACAAAACTTACCAAGCAATGTACTAGGCCTACACATAAAAAGATGCCAAGCTGCGTATATCGAAAGTCGTAGTTGTTGAGCATTATCTAGTTCTATATCTCTGCAATAGGCTACGGCTTTTAGCCTTATTCCCCGGGGCTAATTCTTGCAGATTTTTCATGCCAATGATTCCATAGAAGCGCCGGTAGATATCATTACATGTATAGACTGAGGTGCATGCATAATAAATGAGGTGAGTAGACACACATCCTTGAGTAGACATGCTTGAGAGGGCACTCTCTTTTCATGTGCTTTCTTTTATTAAGGGGTACTACACCCATGTGGTAATTTGTGACAATTTTTGCATTTTCTCAAAAATAATAACACACTGGTAACAAAAGTTATGTATATTATTGGGGATGGAATCAATTACTACACTGAAATTTCAGTGACTCAAGACAAGCGGTTCAGTATATATGATCGGAAACGAGGTACATCCTAGCGTTACCTTATTTCTTATCATAAATAACAAACCGCTTGCCTTGGGTCACTGAAATTCCAGTGTAATAATTGGATTCCTTGCCCCTATAATATATATATAACTTTTGTTACCACTGTGTTATTATAGATTTTGAGAAAAATGCAAAAATAGACACAAATTTATCGAGGGGTGTAGTACCCCCTTAAACCTCATTTTAATTTGGGACTAAATTATGACACAAGGGTTGTCGTTAAAAATAGAAACAGCCATGCAGAAAAGAATGTAATCATACCGTGGATTGCGAACCTATGAATCATGACCACTGTCAATACAGTTTCCACTAGAACGATTTTTCAGTTACTGTCAGAGAGTTGATATTCTTGAGAGGGCACTCTATTCACGTGGTTTCTTTTCCAACGCTAAAAGATCACGAATTTTGGTGGTTTGCAAATAAAAAGTGTCCACACTATCGATTGATTACGTAACTGTTATGAATAATTTATTAGGTTTTTCAATGCAATCGCCTCGACCCATTAATACATATTATCTGTATTATCAAAGTACTTGGAATAGCAATCCGGTGAGTTCACTGAACTACGCCCTAATACTGATGGCGTTTTAATGGCGTTTAATGGCGCTAATCCTCTCCATACACAGATGAACAAATACAATAGATGAAGGTCAACACGTATGACCTCCTATGTGACATGTTATATGTGATGTACAAAAACCTGAATATCATAAAGATCAGTATTCGTTTGTGCATATGAACTGCACATTTACGTTGCTAGATATTACTCATTATATATAATGACAAATATTGGTATTATGACAATACGGTATATACATTGTATATAAAACGACTAATAGATCCTACTATCATGGCGTCAGGTCAATGTTCATCATACCCCGTATGCTTCTTAAAATTCATTCATATTTGAGACAAATTGCTGTGCCAATTTTATTGGTGCACAAGTAGATCCGTGTTTTTTTTAATTTTCATTTCCTTTTAATGAAAGAATTAAGGTTTTCCACTGCACGGTGGCCACAAGGGTGATACTAATTTTAATGCTATATTTTCAAAACGAATACGTGCTCCCGGTTGGCTCTATAGCGATTTTACAGAAAAGGTATTTCTAGTGCAATGCAGCGTCGGACTCTAGCTGAGAGCGTAGCCTAAGTCATTCCGGACTCCAAAAGGGCTCTCCATACACAAATGAACAAACACAAAGGAGGGTAGTCTCCTCCGTGACCGGCTTGATTTCGATGGAGCGGAACCAAATTGGCTGCGGAGGAGACGGGTCATTTTTCCATGCAAATTTTTCAGTGTCAGCCGCCTGTTACTGTGTGCGTGCACTCACACACGTATTGTCTATGGAGAAACTGATCGATACACGAAATCCCAGGCCTGTTAAATGGCGTACATACTTGTTTTGATCCAAATGTAGGCCTATATCATGTCAGGGTGTTTCAAGAAATTCCTGATTCCACCAGAAAACATTAACCAAACTTTTTTCTGTTTGGTCAGTAAATAGAGAGGACCTTCCTACATGAAGAGATCAACCTTTTTTAATGAAAAATTTAATGAGATGAGAACTACAACAGGTTGAAGTGACACCATTCCGTGCATCAGGTGTTCAAACGCAATTATCTCCGAATTTGGAGTGAATCAGACAAGCAAACTTACATACTCATAAAATTTAACTATTTTTGAAGACAAAATGTGCAGGATGTTAAGAAATTTAAGAATGTTTAAGCCTATACCGCGGCCCATCTCAAATCTTTTACTTCCCCGCGTGCACTTCTCACAGTGTCGACTTCCTATTCGATAAATATAAATTTAATACTCCGTTGGTGAGCGACGGGCGACTGGTATTTCACCGAACGCAAGAAAAGGAGTTCTATCTGATTGGTTAGCAATCGATCGCTTAGGTCGCTTAGTAGTCAACTACAAACTCAAAACTGAGCATCGTATTCAATTCGATTGAAATCGATATTCTATTATTGCCGTAGATAAAGAGGGTGATAGTGTGTCAATAATGTACATTGTATTGCAGCTGGATTTTACATGCATTCTTTTATATAAATTTTTTCTCAAAGAGTTGAATATGATCAAAATTTTTACTCAGGATTTCAAATTTTTTACCTGCAAATTTCAGTTAAACATATCCACAGCAAAATACCGGTCCTCACTAATTAGTGTATTTAATTTCCAGTTAGTGTATTTAAGATAAAACCTGACAACAAATAAAATTTTCTTGCAATAGAAATATCATATGGGATACTGCTATGGTAGGCCGCAACCGCCACAACGTGGAGCTGGATATACGCGTAGCTGACTTTTTGCTCCGTGGAGCCAAATTGACCAATCATGATCATGTTAGAGTTTTTCATTACTCGGAGGTAAAACTGACTAATTAAGTACCGGTACGACTTACTCATTACGTGAAGCGAATTTATTCATTAAGAATTTGCCAGACGAGCGTCACGTAGTTGCAAGATATCCTCGGTCACGAAAGTTATGATTCAAAAAGTAGTTTATGAAAAGTACGAACTGACTTATTATTAAGATGGACATGCACTCATAAGAAACTCATACAGTATTGTACATAACTATATAGCTAGGCAGAGTGGTGGTAAACTATGCACACAGTTCTGCGATCTGCAGTGTATCGCCGGGAGCTAATTTGTATAACTTGCGCGGTGTCCCTGCGGAATTCGACCTTCAGCAAACTGCAAACCAGTTCGGATTTACTTTATATACTAGTAGTAGGCCATACATACTGTAGTTACTGTCCGTTTTCCTATACACAATACTCAGTGCGCTCACCATTGACGCGCGACCTCTACAAATAGTGTATGTTAGAAGTATAGGCCATTGCCTAGTTGACGTCACTACTGTGTAAACAATAACCGACCAATATTTAAAGTATTCTCTGAAATTCTAGAAAATATAGTTTTGTAACATGTCCTAAATTTTTAGCTAATTTAGGTGTTTGGAAATATTGGTACTTTTGTACCAAAAAATATGAAGAAATTATTTCTAAACCGTGTTAAGTCATTAAGCTTCTCATTTTCAAGAACGCTGGTTAACAATAAGCAGACTATTGTCTCATTTCGTAAACAAAAGCCCACAGTATTGTTACCTTGCGTTCGCTTTATAATCGTTCACCCAACTGAAACTATAATACCAGCTCATTGCTCATTGCACAGGTAAAACAGACACAAGTGCAGTGTGTATTTAACCAGAGAAGATCTGATGTAGCATAGTTGAGCCGTTTTCATTGAGTGTTATCTTGGTTTAATAGCTTTTAATAGGGTTTAAGTCCTTCAAAGGTCGTGGTGAGTTCTACTGTAGACATGACTGCATCATGATTATTTTTAAGTCAACAACATTCAACAATATGATCACCGTGATTATAGTATGAGAGTATCAGTACCGTGGGTGTCAGTGATCCTGGCCTGACACAGTAGACAAACAAACACACAAACACGCCACACACATGACACATGCATGCAAGGTAACATTGACTATACACCATGGAAGAAAGAGATAAGAAGGAACCACAACGAACGCATTCACTTTGTCCACTCCCTTTACCGACATTTAATTGACATTGTTATTCATGAGGATTTACTTTGATCAATACCCCGCGTTAAATAGGTGATTGGTATTGTACTCCATGTATTTGCATGTCTTCTGGAGCGTGTCTGAAGGATGATTTGAACTAATGACCTTCCGTGCAAGCACTCTATAGGATTTTTTCTGGTGACGTGATCATCGGTCATTGATGGCCTACATCTTTTCTTCCATTTCGCCCAATTTTCCCGAACTTTGATGACTTTTTCTCAGAGTTGGCAGTCTTTGGCACTGAAACGAGTTAGCTAGTTACGATTATACACATATAAACTATTAAATTAAACAAGTTTCATGTACCGGACTCAACCGGAACATTGTACATTATTTAAGAACATTTTGCATCTATTTTTCATCGAAAAAGTCACCAAAATCTTACCTTATTTGCTAAAGATGAAACTCAGCAAAAAAACGGCCGATTTTGATGACCTTTTCGATTTTTTAAAGGACATTTTCTACACAACACGATCAAGAAAACAGTTTGACTGTAGATCCCAAAACAAAGCTACTATACATGTTCAGAGCATCAGTGAAATTCCATAATCTTACTTCTGGGTAGCGTTTGTTTGTTCTTGGATGGGTTTGTTATAGTTTTTTTCCAGTAATGATTTCGCCAAGCATCGATCGCGGTAAATGGATCATACATGAAAGTAAGTACCATTGATAGCTTTTCTTTTCATGCGTCAATAGATAAGCGGATTAAAACTTGGCCGATCGAAGTCGTTGTGGTTCCTTCTCATCTCTTTCTTCCATGTATACACTAATCAAACAATGGTATTGATCCTGTACAACTGGTCGTGGTTTATTTACAATCGATTCATTTAAAATCCCCATAGTAAACATTAATTTTGGCAAGAGTTTTCTCTCTCTGGAACGAGGATGCATCCACTGGCTCCGCGTAATGAAAAGATCTAACATGATTGGTCAATTTAGCTCCGCGAAGCGAAAAGTAAGCTACGCGTAGCAGCTCCACGTTGTGGCGGTTACGGCCAGCCATATATTGATCATGCGAAAATCGTAAAACATAGAATAGAAACAGTGTGGCAGGCGCTCAAAATCTCAAATTGTATGCTTAGCCTGAGTTGCACGGCCTATCTCGAATAAAATCACCATGCGTAGTTGTTGAAAAACGTGAGGATTCATCGTACTATCACGGCAATTTTTAACACGAAGATATAGGGATGATGACGGTGTGCTTCTCACTACCATGTCCATTTCATATGCTAGTCCATCATGGCTTCCATGCACACACAGTGTATCGCTCAATGTAGAAAAGATAACCTTTGAGTTGGAGCAAATTTCTCAAAATTGGTAGTGATTAATGTTACCAAACTTATGCCATGATGAAATATAATAATTTTTGAAGATAAAATGTGCTGACCTTAAAAGATTGAACAATGTTTAAGACTACCGCTATTCATTTGAAATAATGCACTTATTGTTCATCTCCTCTATGGAGATATTTTCCATGGCGGCCATCTATGATCATGCTTGAGGTTTCACCAAACAAACCATGGGTTTTGAGGTCTTATATTTTTTGCTGTATGTCAACAAAATCGATTAAATTTTCAGGATGATCTTATTTTCATGTTGTTATAAGCAAATATAATGTTCCAGAAAACGCTAGTTAATAAATACAGAAAAAGTACCTTAAAGTTGCACTTTCTGTTAGTATTCCTTTTTGGACTTTAACTTTTTTAACATGTTCTAGCAGCCCTATATAAAACCGTGACACTCGAAAGGCCATATCTTTGGAATGAAACGTCCGATTAAGATTATTTAAACGCCGAAATGTTTCTTTCATCAATTCCCAGCCAATAAGTTAGGTCTGAATCAATTTAAAAGCACTTCAATTTTTAGTGGACATGCCTACTATGATCTGGAAATGTGTTGATTTTAAATTAGGCCAAGCAGAGAAGATTTTCTCTGGGCCAAGGAAGCCATATCATCTAAGATGTAAGGAAGAGGAAGGATAACGGAATTCATTGAGATAATCCCATAGGTAATCCACTTGAGATAATCCCATAGGTAATCCTATTGCATCTATTTATAGTCATTGTACTTGAGATAATCCCATAGGTAATCCTATTACATCTATTCATAGTCATTGTACTTGAGATAATCCCATAGGTAATCCTATTACATCTATTCATAGTCATTGTACTTGAGATAATCCCATAGGTAATCCTATTGCATCTATTCATAGTCATTGTACTTGAGATAATCCCATAGGTAATCCTATTACATCTATTCATTGTACTTGAGATAATCCCATAGGTAATCCTATTGCATCTATTCATAGTCATTGTACTTGAGATAATCCCATAGGTAATCCTATTGCATCTATTCATAGTCATTGTACTTGAGATAATCCCATAGGTAATCCTATTACATCTATTCATAGTCATTGTACTTGAGATAATCCCATAGGTAATCCTATTGCATCTATTCATAGTCATTGTACTTGAGATAATCCCATAGGTAATCCTATTGCATCTATTCATAGTCATTGTACTTGAGATAATCCCATAGGTAATCCTATTGCATCTATTCATAGTCATTGTACTTGAGATAATCCCATAGGTAATCCTATTACATCTATTCATAGTCCTTTATTATTAAGTAGTTAGACATCCGCTTGAAATATCCTCTGAATGATGTTATGTTAAGGACTCCGGCAATCATAACATTGTGCCTTACATGTTAGAAAAATAATTATCAAGCACGAATCACATTGTTTTATTTAAAACAAACTCATATTGACCATTTTCAGGAAATAAATGATTAGATTACCATAAAAACGAAACAGTAATCTTTGGTAGGGTCTAATGTAATATTCACATAGAATTTTCAACGTTTTTTCTAGCTTTAAAGAAAATATATTTTGGCGTATATAAAATTGAAATAAAATTCTCTGCCTCTTAAGGGGTGGGGTATGAACATTTGGACAGTATTTATTGTGGGACATTAGAGCACATCAATTTAAAAGCACTTCAATTTTTAGTGGACATGCCTACTATGATCTGGAAATGTGTTGATTTTAAATTAGGCCAAGCAGAGAAGATTTTCTCTGGGCCAAGGAAGCCATATCATCTAAGATGTAAGGAAGAGGAAGGATAACGGAATTCATTGAGATAATCCCATAGGTAATCCACTTGAGATAATCCCATAGGTAATCCTATTGCATCTATTCATAGTCATTGTACTTGAGATAATCCCATAGGTAATCCTATTACATCTATTCATAGTCATTGTACTTGAGATAATCCCATAGGTAATCCTATTACATCTATTCATAGTCATTGTACTTGAGATAATCCCATAGGTAATCCTATTGCATCTATTCATAGTCATTGTACTTGAGATAATCCCATAGGTAATCCTATTACATCTATTCATTGTACTTGAGATAATCCCATAGGTAATCCTATTGCATCTATTCATAGTCATTGTACTTGAGATAATCCCATAGGTAATCCTATTGCATCTATTCATAGTCATTGTACTTGAGATAATCCCATAGGTAATCCTATTACATCTATTCATAGTCATTGTACTTGAGATAATCCCATAGGTAATCCTATTGCATCTATTCATAGTCATTGTACTTGAGATAATCCCATAGGTAATCCTATTACATCTATTCATAGTCATTGTACTTGAGATAATCCCATAGGTAATCCTATTGCATCTATTCATAGTCATTGTACTTGAGATAATCCCATAGGTAATCCTATTGCATCTATTCATAGTCATTGTACTTGAGATAATCCCATAGGTAATCCTATTACATCTATTCATAGTCATTGTACTTGAGATAATCCCATAGGTAATCCTATTGCATCTATTCATAGTCATTGTACTTGAGATAATCCCATAGGTAATCCTATTGCATCTATTCATAGTCATTGTACTTGAGATAATCCCATAGGTAATCCTATTACATCTATTCATAGTCATTGTACTTGAGATAATCCCATAGGTAATCCTATTGCATCTATTCATAGTCATTGTACTTGAGATAATCCCATAGGTAATCCTATTGCATCTATTCATAGTCATTGTACTTGAGATAATCCCATAGGTAATCCTATTGCATCTATTCATAGTCATTGTACTTGAGATAATCCCATAGGTAATCCTATTACATCTATTCATAGTCATTGTACTTGAGATAATCCCATAGGTAATCCTATTGCATCTATTCATAGTCATTGTACTTGAGATAATCCCATAGGTAATCCTATTACATCTATTCATAGTCCTTTATTATTAAGTAGTTAGACATCCGCTTGAAATATCCTCTGAATGATGTTATGTTAAGGACTCCGGCAATCATAACATTGTGCCTTACATGTTAGAAAAATAATTATCAAGCACGAATCACATTGTTTTATTTAAAACAAACTCATATTGACCATTTTCAGGAAATAAATGATTAGATTACCATAAAAACGAAACAGTAATCTTTGGTAGGGTCTAATGTAATATTCACATAGAATTTTCAACGTTTTTATAGCTTTAAAGAAAATATATTTTGGCGTATATAAAATTGAAATAAAATTCTCTGCCTCTTAAGGGGTGGGGTATGAACATTTGGACAGTATTTATTGTGGGACATTAGAGCACATCAGACATATCGAATTGCATTCTGAATACGAAGAATTTCCTTCTGATATCAAATAATTTTGATTTTTTGAAATCAGCAATGTAATACACATTTTATGGCAAATCATTAAAAATTGATATTTTTGATATTTAACAGTACTCGAAGTACACTTTATAAATCTGATAATTTATATTTGAAGTGTATGTAGGTGGGATGAAAAGCCGACGATCAATTGAAAATTTTGACCTTTCGTGTTGAAGATATGGATTTTTTCCCAAAACGCCAAAATAAAATAGGCCTTTTTGGGAAAAAATCCATATCTTCAATATGAAAGGTCAAAATTTTCAATTGATCGTCGGCTTTTCATCCCACCTACATACACTTTAAGAATGTATCATTAAATTTATAAAATTTACTTCGAGGACTGTTATATATCAAAAATTTGAAAAATATCAAATTTTTATAATTTGTCATAAAATTTGTATTTAATCGTAAATTTCAAAAATCTAAATTATTTGATATCAGAAAGACATGCTTCTTATTCAGAATGCAATTCGATAGGTCTGAGGTGCTCTCATGTCCCACAAAAAATACTGTCGAAATGCCATAAACACTCATTCTAGATCCCTTAAACGACATCAAATGTGCCACAATTGGGTATCACTAATCGTTATATATGATGTGCAGTTAATATTCATATTTTCTTTTATACAGAGGATGCTTTAGTTTTGACAGGAAACATATTTTCTTGAAAACCCTCTCACTCGGTTATTTTTAAAAGGTAACCACGCTTCCCTAGAATGTGCAATAAATTAGCATTAAATTTGTTCTTATTCTAACAGCAAGCGTTTCTAAAATGCAGTATGGCGAAATGTGGTGTGTTTGGAAAACTTTGTTCCTTAAGGCAGCTGTGTACTCTAGACATTGTTTCTTTCGCAAAATTGAGTTTATTTGATATGTTTGTACTTTGTTATGTTTTTTATAAATACAAGGAATGAAAATCCAGATTTGTAAACTCCAACTGCAATATTTTAAGGATTTTATTTCACTATTCCACTCGTGTTTGAAATTGAAAAGGAAAAAAAATCTTTGTTGTACCAGCAGGGTACACGCGCGCAACAACGAATCGCGTTGCGTATCGCGCAATTTGTTAACGCACAAATACGCTACGCATACGTGACGCTTATCTGCATGCGCGGCGCACCTTATGGAAACACCACGGAAGCACAAAAACCTAGTGGTCAAATGACTCCGTTTTAGCTGATAAAATGTGGGTTTTTTCAACTTCTTTCCCCCGATTTAAATATCAAGTTATGAATGGATTTCGCACAAACTTCTCAAGGGGCCGTGGATTTACCCGATGTTTATGTAATGTAAGGTAGAAAAATAAAAACTGCCGCATTCTCCTGCGAGATTCGATGAAAGTGCAAAATGTGACCACTTTGAACTTCAACGGCCATTATTTCAATGTTCATTTTCTCGGTAAAATGACGATTTAGGTACACGATAGTAGAGAGATTGCGGAGAGGCGTTCACTGCAAACGCCATACGGGTTACGGATTTCTGCATTTTGCGGTAGAACGTCATAGTCCCGTTCACATCCAAACTAGCCTCCTACACAGCCAGTTTGTGTCGGTCCTAACGCTCGTCGTTCCTAGTATGTTCGTGATAGCCGCATAGAGTCTGAACCAAGACTACGTGTAAACGCAATTGCAATCATGATGGCGCTATGCTGAGACAAATAATCTAAAGGTAATAGGAAGCACCCATTCGCTACTTGCACGGTTCCGCCATTATGCACTATGTGCGGGAGAGCCTCGAACTGGCAGCATACATGAAAGGAAGAATTATGTAACCTTACACAGAACGTTATGACTAGTTCAATTCCCATTCATGTATGCTGCCAGTTCGAGGCTCTCCCGCACATAGTGCATAATGGCGGAACCGTGCAAGTAGCGAATTGATTCACCTTGTGTGCATCGAACCAGAGAAGATTATCTTCTTTCATCGAACTACTTTCCTCGGTATTGATATGCAAATACGACTGGCTGTATCTATAATGCTCTAAGCATTCAGTCCAGATTAGCGATATTTGAGTTTTGCGTGCTATTTGAAAATGAGTATAGGCCTATGTTCAAACGTGTATGCTATTTGTCTAAATAATCTAAACAGAGTTTGGTGTTGGATGCCTGGGAAGTCTTGGTGTATATTATTCGAATAACAAGAAACAAACTCCACTATCATATAAATAATACCCTGTTTACTTTCTAAAGCAAAATGAAAATAGATAATCTAATATGCCTAGTTCGATTACTACCCAGCAAACACAAATATATTACAGAAAACGTTAAATGTCGGGTTAAAGGTTATGTGAGGGTCAAGGGCATTAAAAGTTTTAATAACATTCAAAAAATCCTTTGTTCTAAACTTGCTGATAAACGTTCTAACACAATAGACACTTAAATATGTTTTTTTTACTATAGCATTTCGAATTTTGGCTTAAAATGTTGTTGTATTATTTTTTCAGTATAACACGAGTTTTCATGATTTTTATATAAACATACATCGATATGTTATCAAAACGCTTTAACTAAAACCAAAAACACATGCATTATCATGTTTTAAAAACATTTTGGAGTTTGCTGAATAGTATCCATAAGCAAAACACTTTGACAGCTGTTTAATGCACAACGAAAAAGCAAGGCGAAAAATAGCGTTGCACGAACTTCTGTTCCGCGTCCCAAACAGACAATTATACCGCATTTATGCCGTAACACGACACAATCTTGCCTAAAACGCCTCTTCGCAAGCTGATTTTTGGACGGCATTTTCCACACACAAATGAATAGGCAACCTGCCCGTTCGAATTCGCGTCGAAAAAAAAATCGAAATTTGTTCACTTCTTCTTGTCTATACGAGATCAAATTTTAACCCCCAAAATGGATTTTATTACATGTCGGACTCTACTTGTTCTATTAGGATACTTTGATTCGTTTCATAACATGATAAACATAACATTTTTCTGCATTTTATAATGCGTTTTTTTTTCATTTTGGAACGTCATTTTTAGCTACCAACCGCAACGTAATCGCCTTACGGTAATTCCATGATTGACCAATTTACAATAGATTTCACCCTCTAGAGGGCATAATAACCGATTTTCGACTAATGTAGCTTGCCGTTCGCGTTCCCGTGTCACGTTTCACGTAAATTTCGCAATCTCTCTATTAACTCAATAAATACAGCATCTATAGGTAAGCAAATATGATCATCGTAAAAAGCATGATCGACTCAAGAAACGGTTTTCTCATTTTTTATATTTTGGTCTATTTCCGATTTTAGGCATTATTTTGTGCAAATAGGCGTTTGTGAATTTTAAAAAGTTCAATTTTGATGCCTTATATGGTCAATATCTCCCAAAATAAGGCCAATATCAAAAAATAAAAAAACCGTTTTTGGAATGGAGCCTCAAGATTGAGCTAAAAACAAAATAAAATATTTTGGAAAGAGTGTTTTTTTTTGTTTTTTTTGTTATGATGTTCCTAACAAATATTGCCAATAACTCACTTTTTTGTGATTTTCTTCATAATTGTTGTTTTTACCCCAAATCTGTATTTGTATTAAGATTTATTGATGTCTTGCCTTCATAAAAATGTATACTTTTATATGTCTTGCGCGAATGATAACAAAGTTATTGCACTTTTACTACATGCATGTCTACCAGTACACAGCCTCCTTAAAGCCTAATTTGCATGTCAATGTACTTCTGCTTTGTGTTCGTTCAACCAGGGACTGGAAACGGGATTATTGATAGCTATTGTCAAGCTATTGTTATCAGATTATCTTTCACGACCTTATAATGGAGAGGATTAAACGCCAATAAAACTCCATCAGTATTAGGGCGTAGTTCAGTGAACTCACCGTATTGTTATTCCAATTACTTGGATAATACAGATAATATGTATAAATGGCGATTGCATTGAAAAACCTAATAAATTATTCATAACAGTTACGTAATCAATCGATAGTGCGGACACTTTTCATTTGCAAACCACCAAAATTCGTGATCTTTTAACGTTGGAAAAGAAACCATGTGAATAGAGTGCCCTCTCAAGAATATCAACTCTCTGGTTCAACTCTGGGCAGTCACCATCTCACCTCAGAGGAGTCAAGAAGCGAAAAAGTTTACAAGTATCTGGCCAGGGTAAGTTAACATTTCCTTTAATTATATTGTTTTTCATTAAGAAAGTTGATCGAGTGAAATAGCACTGTTTGATTCATGGTTTAGAGTAAATCAGTTAAAAGTTTGGTTATTAGTACCACTATTTGTGTTATAATTTAAAACTTGGTGCTGAGTCGTGTTGAAATTTGTTAGTATCAGATTGTAAGATTTATATTGAAAAAGGGATGTGCGCGCACGGTTTGTAAGATAAAGATGATGATTTTGAATGCTAATTGCAAAATTAATCCAAATCATCAGATGCATTGTTTTGGAATAACAATGGTATTGTATTGTTTTTGTGTTAATAATATGTATATCACCTCGAAAATAAGCGCAGCAGAAACACGTTATTTAATGTTTCTACATGAATTAGCCCTAGAACTCTGGCCATAGTATCCGTTTTTACTTCTACTAGAGCCAGAGGCACTTACATTGAAAAATTTGTTGGAGATGCTTGAACGATCCAGTACAAAAAATGACAGCATTTCAATGCTTGATCGAGGTCACTAATTAACATGATAAAACCCACTTGAGAACACACAATCGCCGGTCATTTCTAAAGATGCATTTATACTCAATCGCTTTTGGAGAAACCTGAATCGCACGCATGGTCAGTGTACTAAATCGCCGTCGTATTTGCCTGCTGAGCATGCGCATGATTCGCTGTTTTTCAAAAGCGACACGTAGGCCTATTCTCTAAAATTGCACACATAACTTGTGTAGTTAGCGACAATAATTCAGTCTGGGTATAAACACAGCTTTACACAATGACTAATTTACATAGGCACAAAAGACCGTGTTCATGTACCGTTACTCAGCCAAACATGGCAGAGTAGGTCCCGGATCTTCTGTACATGTTCCGATCTCCTCAACGTTATACCTTTCCAATAAGGAAAGAGATACGAAAAGCTTTATTAAAGCATCACAAATCAAAAAACCGAATTGAAATCGGTCAATGCATTGTGATGTAGTGTCAATTTTAAGATGCTCATAAATGGAATGCAAATCTGCCACAAATTGCTGTAATGACAAAATTGGCACATTTCGAGATTTTGAAGGTTTATTTGGACGCTTGCTTGAAAAAGCAACGTTAATTTAAGTATCACAGGTTAATTGCATATCTTTTCTAACTTCGTCAAAGAAAACAAAATTAAAAAATCTATCATTGAATAATTATAATAAATTAACCAACTATACCATTTTAGCAATCGTGGCAAATCTGCAGACAAATTAAAGCTGAAAAACTGACTAAGTTCAGCTAATTAATATGCAAAATTGATGCCAATAGAAAACCGTACATGATATTAGGGTGCGGTTTTTTTCGCACACATATGTATACAAAGTTCTTTCAATTGATAACAAAAAATACACAAAAAGTAATTAATTATGCAAATTAGCTAATTACAGCTTATTATGTATTCATGATATTATTATGTAAATTAGGCATGAGTAATTTTGCAATATTTCATGAAAGTCTTTTCATTCATCATAAATTTGTCAAGTATGAACCTGTTATGATGTTGAGTAAAGAATCTGCAGTTACTGTCTGTTCAATTAGCTTAGATTCCTGTATTTTTAAGATATTTGAAAAACTAAAAAAATGTGGTCAAAGTCATCAAAGAAAAGTGTTAGCAAAGCCTTAGACCCAACGTGATTTATACTTTTCAAATTCCAAAGTTCAATTTGAAACCGCATTTCTTTTCAATTTTGGTCTTTTCGCGCGATATTTTTATAACAAGCCGAAGAACGTCGGGTACCATAAACTTTTTTGAATCAATCCATTTAGTGCAATGGGGATGATTGTCATAATAATTAGATAATTAGATGCGCTGAGATAGTATTTATTCGACCATCCGCATCAGGAAGCATAATTGTCCAGCAAAATAGCTATAGGCCTATTTGCCAGTAATTCGTGTTGAAACATTATTTATTTATTTATTTATTTATTTATTTATTTATTTATTTATTTATTTATTTATTTATTTATTTATTTATTTATTTATTTATTTATTTATTTATATATTATATTATATTATATTATATTATATTATATTATAGAACTACACATATATTTTCAATTTGTTATTTGTCATTGGAAACAAAAGACCTTTTGTACAAGAAAATATTATTTAAAACAATGACTTAGGTTACCGAAAACAATTCTTCTAAAGTCACTGAAAATGTAAAGCGAATGCTGAAATTCTTGGTAAGGAATCAGGCTTGGAAAGAATGATGGTATTAAACAAAACTTAATTTGCATTGTATCGATGAAACCAGTTGAAATAAGAAAGAAATGAATAATTTTAATGTCATTGTTTGGGACAAAAACAATGCTCGGAATCATGTTATGCATAAACGCAATAGCGCATACCTCACGGAGCTTCAACTAATTTCGTGCAAAAACGGTGGACCATCATCACCTATAGACCATATTCAATAACCGGAACGGTATAACAATTGAAATGACAGGACAGATTGGTGGACAGATTTTTTTGCTAAATTGGATAGGGTCTATACCCTAATTTGAGAATGGACCGTCCCACTCGATTTGTAAAAAGGTCGCGAACCCTTTTGGTGGACCCAAGAAACTGTCTAAAATGAGGCAAAATTGAAAAGAAATGGGGGTTTAAATTGAACTTTGGAATTTGAAAATCGCAAATCACGTTGGGTCCAAGGCTGTGCTAACACTTTTCTTTGATGACTTTGACCACAATTTTTAATTTTTTCAAATGTCTTAAAAATACAAGAAACTAAGCTAATTGAACAGACAGTAATTACTTTAATATAATACAAAAAATACAAACTTTGACATTTTGACGGTGTCTGGGATAGAATTTTAATTTTTTCTGTAAATATGGTATGTGTCACCATTGGTCAAAGCCAAATCCGAAAAGTAAAAAAAAAATCATTTGCAATGAGACTTTAAATTAACATTTTGTTATCTGGATTAACATGGGAAGACAAACGGTAAAAGGCACAGCCACTCGACTATACCGCGTATACAAAAATGGTGTGGCCTTGGACACACACAATGGATTAGAGCTATTGTGGTTTGGAATATTACTCCTTTAAACTCACTCTAAAAATGGTTTGTTTTAACTCGTTTTCCTCAAGTGTGCCATTCGTTGTCGACGGAAATAATTTACATGCTTAGAAAGATTAGTATTTCAGCTAAATGGTGGTAGGTCTTGATGTTTCAAAAGGCCTATATTTATTGATTTATGAGGGATCTTCAACAATCCATAAAAACAGGTAGTAGCTCTTAAATGAAGCAATATTTTTTTAAACCGATGGTAGTCACAGAAAGGTTTCACACACCATATATAAAAAATTCAAACAATTGTGATAAATAGCACATATGAGGAAAATGATTTTTTTTTTTTTTTGTTTGCCAAAATTGAACAACACTTTGATGCGCGCGCTTTTCAATTTACTGTTATGCTTGCATGCACAGTGTGGCAGAATTATTGTGCAGCCACTGTGACATACCTATTAATAACCATGATCAAACTATGTGTTTCCACGTGATCTTTCCTTAATTAATTGTGTATGATTAGCTTACGTTAATTGTGTATGAACTTGGCCTAGTGCTTCATATAAATAGGCCTAGAGTATGTTCACAAGTGTTTTCTAATAACTTACAAAAGAGAAAGTTTCTTATGAAAGTTTTTTATAACAAAAGATAGGCTAGCCCTATATGTATATTATTTGGTGATTTTAACAAGGAAGTACATATAAAATCTAGGTGTGGCATTACTGAGGAGTTGGCAATAGTAGTTCCAGATCTGTCACCCAAATCATGCCAAATTAGGTGTATTTTTGTTATGTAAGTTGTTCGATTAAGCATGTTAAACCAGTTGTTACCATCATTATTATGTTCCCAAATACTGAATTGGGCCTGAAACCAACGAACCGTAGCCCAAAATACACCCAGACCAGCAGATCTTCTGAGTAAGATAAATTAGCATAATAGGTCTATTATGTCAAGATTTAGGAATTTTTAACCTTTACAATTTGGTCATTCTTGCGCAAACATTGGCCAACTCTTTTCATAGGATTTGCATATAACATGCATAATGCTGCCTGTTGTTTATATAGGCAGAAACCAAGTGATTTTACTCATCATTATTTTGGAAAGTAAAAATAGAAACGTAAAATAATATAACAATTTGTTTTTATTGTATTAAATTTGTTAGGCATTTCAGTAGATTTGTTTTAGGATGTTAAGATTCGGTATCAAACCCTAAACATTCAGTGCTGAGTAAGAATAAGGCCTATAAAGAGAACTTTTGTTAAATTAATTTGTATAATTTAACCAGTTTAAATTGATTTGTTTTTGTTAAAATCAAAGATCTTGATGTTGTGTCATCATGGTATAGTTTGAGTTATTTGAGATAGATAGCTGTGATTTAAGATTGAGATAATATTGAATCTTAATTGAGGTTTTTGTGATGTTTGTAAATAATAATACTAATGCACCCAAGTGGAATTATGTATTATAATAGACTGTGATTGATTGTATGATAGCATATTAAAGGATAATAGGTTCATAGGCTTTACACCCAATTGGTCATATTGATAGTTTTGTTTGATGAATGAAGTTCAATGTGCAAGGTATGGTGCCAGTAGAAGTAAATAGTAGTATTTTAATTTGTCATCAAAACATGTTCATTTATTATGATTATGTATATTAAAATCCAATTAGGTGTACAAGTTTCTTTATAGCCAATATTGTTGCTTATCATTTGCTGTATTCAAATGTAGTTATTCCGTTTCCATTTAAATTAAGGTATTTTTAGAAAGAATCCTTTTTGTAATTTATCATAAACAGATGATAAAGATTCATTGACGACGAGTAAGCTAATGTTCCGACTGTGCTATATTGTGTTATATTTGATTCTTAAAATAAAAACGTTTGATGCTTGTATTTAGAATAGTGTATTAACTTAGGTCGGCGATTGATATTTTCTGTATTCCTACTATGAAATTGAAGACAATTGTGATAGTGATAATTTATAGGCTTTGTATTGTATGAATTTGGAAATATCATGTTAATTAATATCAATGATTGCTTGTTTGTCGCCATGTTACAATTATTTGATTATTGTGTAAAGTCATGTTATAACCCAATGATTATCGCTTGATTTAGAATATTGAACATATTATTGTTGATTTATGTAAATTGGCTATCGAGTTACATAACATTCATTTATCTTTTTTATATTCTAAACCGATATGTCATTTTGTGTGTTTTATAAACTAAAGGTTATCCTTACTGTATAATGAATTATATACATTTTGTATGCATATGCATTGTTAAGTTTGTTAAGTAGGGTAAAGCGGGGCATTAAGTACCATGGGGCATTAAGTACCACCCAATAAACAAGTAATTATTATGCAAATTAGGGAATCATGACCATTATTTTAAATATGCCTTGCAAGAGTGGTTTATAATAGCTACTCATTAAAAATGATCAGTGCTTATGTAACACTCATGTTAGTTGCTCATCACAGTTTGACCCAAACATCATCTTGGCAGACATCTTCAAAGTACACGGTGAACTTTTTAGTATCTCGGACTAGATAAAATACATCATTTAACATACTTTTTTTTCCACATGAGGTTATAGATCAACAACTTTTGATAGTTTCATCTGAAAGAGGACATACTTGCAAGTATATATCAAGATTTATTTGTCACATTAAATGATTTGAAGAGAAAAAAATGTCATGTTGAAAGTGGACTTCCGATTGATATCACCACTTTCGCTAGGCCTCTAGTAAATTACAGATTATGGTATATGCTTATTTAAATATTGCACTAAGACCACAATTGTATAACAAATTACATTACGATTTGCTTATTAGTAGTGTAAAAAAAGATAATGAACAGAAAAAAGACCCTATATGTACTTTTAAAGAAAATTTTGCAATTATATGATTTTAGCGATATCTGGTGGTCCCTAATGCCCAGTACTTCGTTTTCAGTGAAATATCTGTGATTGCCCATATGAATTGGTTGTCCGACAACAACTTTTAAAGTTTGTGCTTATTTTATGTCATAATGGGCTTATAGTAAGTTAAATTACCCAACTATGACATTTTAGCGTCAAATCATAGCCATATAATGAAGTTAGAAGTGGTCCTTAATGCCCCATATGTACAATATGCTGCTGCACTCCAGATGAAGCAACAGCTCCACAAGAAGTCAAAACCAACCAACAAAAATAACAAGAACCCTAAAACCAAGCCAGTAAAAGAAGACAAAGAAGCAAAAAGTCAGACAATGAAGATGATCGTGACAAAATATGTCCTATTTGTTGACTGGAGGACATTGGTCAAGTTGGTTGTGGTTGACTCCAGTGCATGTTTTGTAAAGTTTTCTGGCATTTTGCATATGGAGAAGTTGTGGGCTCAGAAGAGGACTGAAAAGACAAGGACTGCATGTGTCAGTTGTTCCTCAAATAAAATAAACACCATACTGATAAAAGAAACTCTTACCACTTGACGTCACTGTAAATAAATGCATGGCGTTTGAAAATGAACACATTTTTGGCAGATTTTCTTCCTGTGCTACATAGCTGAATAACAGGTCTATCAAGTGAAACCATTAAAACAGAACAGAAACAAGTAGTAAATAAAAGTCAGCTATGATGAACTCTAAAAATGGGGGTCCCTAATACCCCACTTTACGCCTATTTGTTTTGTATCACTACAACTTTTTACTTGTTTTTACAAGTGGCCCCCGGGATTTTTGCCTATCAATCTTTCCCTGGAATAACTCCAGTTAGGAATGAATGCTACGTGATTTTGATAGACACATGTAAAGTTTAGAACAAGTATTCAAAACTCAAATAAAATACTAAATGAGACAAATGGCATGACGTTTGAATAATTCTCCTGTGATTGAAGATCGTATTGAGTGGATTTCTCATAATGATGAATAGCAGGTTGATATAAGCCGTCCGTCGTAAATATATTTCAGTATATTTTATGAAAATTCTATTAACTTATGAGCCACAACCATGAAAACCATGGAACGATGGATCTGCGAACTGACATGCTGACAGGTAGGCCTCTAGGTAGCGGCCACTTGCCCATCGTGCATACCGTACATAAAACACCTATTTGATTTTTCACATCTGATCTTTTAGTCACAGCACTCTCTCTGTTTGCTAGCGCCCCACGTGGTTTATACTCGGGGTTTCGCGTATATCCTAAAATCAGAATTGTTCAATATGTGAACCCTCATAATAAGCAAGCCATGATATCATGTGTTGTATACTTATTCAAATTATATTAAAAAAATTTATGACCATTTATTGAATGCTTTACTTGTCATGCTTGTGATAAAAATGTGTATAATTTTGAGTTCAACCATTAGAATACTGTTCAAAAGAATGTTGTTCAGGAAAGTAAACAGAGTTGTTCATAATCAAAACAATCTGCGCTTGATTGTTTTAAACAAAAAGAAACGAAAAGACAAAAAAGATCAATTTAAACAGAGTTGTTTAAAAAAGTGCCGATTTACGCCAAATCGGTATTTTAAGGGAACAAACCAAAAGATCGATGACGTCCTATAAACGAAACTAGTTTCGTTTAGGGGGGAGGGGGTAAAAATACTCGATTACGTTTGTACGAAAACATCGGTCTGAAGAATGTGTCATTATTATTATTATGTCAAAATTTTCAACATTTCATTATTACGTTTCTGGCAGGGAGGGAGGGGGTCGGCTGAGAAACGAAACTAGTTACGTTTATAGGACGTCATCGATCTTTTGGTTTGTTAAAGCAACGAGTTGTTTAAAAATAAATAAAGAAAACACCGTGACGTAAACAGCCAATGACAATGCGTCATAATAATCCAAGATGGCCGTTTTGAAAAGCATGCACAAGTGGCGAGAAGTCGAGGAATTTTATTGAACTTTTGCACACATGAAAATAGCAAACGATTTAAATGATATACTTGCACCACAGATATCTGTGCTTGCACACATAAGTAAAATGTTCGATAAGACGTAAGGGGCGCACCATTAGATTTCCAGGGGGTGGCATGGGAGTTTTTTGAAGAAAAAAAATTCGCCCACTAGTGAGACGAAAAAAAAAAAAAAAAATTGCCCACTAGTGAGACGAAAAAAAAAAAATTTGCCTCACTGATGAGTAAAAAAAAAAATTTCCCCCACCCAACTTTATAAAAATTTACATTCAAATTGAAAATACTTCACCGCCGAAGCCGGCAAAAAAAAAAAAATTTGCTGCTCTCGGAGGCGAAAAAAAAATTCCGCCGCCTTCCCAAACTCCCATGCCCCCCCCCTGAGAATCTAATGGTGCGTCCCTAAACAATCTTCACTGAATAAACACATTTTTAAACAGCCCTCTTTAAGGGCTGGGGTATGAACGTTTGGACAGTATTTATTTTGGGACATTAGAGCACGTCAGACATATCGAATTGCATTCTGAATACGAAGAATGTCATTCTGATATCAAATAATTTTGAAATTCGCAATTTAATACACATTTTATGGCAAATCATTAAAAATTGATATTTTTGATATTTAACAGTACTTGAAGTAAACTTTATAACTTTATACTTAATCTGATGATTTATACTTAAAGTGTATGTAGGTGGGTTGAAAAGCCGACGATCAATTGAAAATGTTGACCTTTCGTATTGAAGATATGGATTTTTTTCCCAAAACACCCAAAATAATTAGGTCCTTTTGGGAAAAAATCCATATCTTCAATATGAAAGGTCAAAATTTTCAATTGACCGTCGGCTTTTCCTCCTGCTACATACACTTTAAGAATATATCATTAGATTTATATAATTACTTCGAGGACTGTTATATATCAAAAATTCGAAAAATATCAATTTTTATAATTTGTCATAAAATTTGTATTATATTGTGATTTTCAAAAATGAAAATTATTTGATATCAGAAAGACATGCTTCGTATTCAGAATACAATTCGATAGGTCTGAGGTGCTCTCATGTGCCACAAAAAATACTATCGAAACGCAATAAACGCTCATTTTAGATCCCTTAAACAACCCTAAAAAAGTTTAAACAACCATATACATGTATAAATAACAACAGGTGTTCATATATTTAATTGATCATGCCGGAGAAAACCAGGCAGTGGCAGGAACATCAAGGTTGTCCGAATTTGCCCATATTTGGTGAAGTAGGGGTGTTTGATGAAACATTCTCACTGAAACTTTTTCAGGATTCTGACCCCCCTTGTTAAGGGTTTATAGCCCTTATTTGTTTTGGTACAATCTACCCCTTTAAAAATGGACTAATTTGTCCTAAATTTAAGCCAATTTTGTATTCTCATTTTTCCACAAGTGGTTGAAGTTATTTAAGTAAATTAAGTATTTGTAGGAAACATCTACCCCGGGCATTACAGGGAACAATTTACATTCCACCAACCCCTATCATTTGGCTCTAGGGGGGTCTAAACACACCCCCTCAAAATGTCTTAAAAAATGGAATTTTTAGTTGAAGAATTCAAATGCAAATATAAAAATATACATCGAAATTTTGAATTTTTGTTGGTGTCATTAGAGTGACCCAACATGTGGCTGTGAGAAACAAATTAGAATATCTTGGGGCGGTGTTGCTTTTTTTAGAAAATACAGTGTTTCTATATGGTATTTTTAGCAATATTACAAACTGAAAATAGTGTAATATTAATGAAATATGTGATTATTTCGACTACATACTTTATTTAGAGCTGGTTATTAAGTTGAGTAAGGTTTTTAAACTTTAATATCATGGATAACAAAAGCAAAACGTTACTAAAATTCAAGTGTTTCTAGATTTTATTCGATCTAAAATGAGAAAAACCTAAAATACGGTCAAACACTAAAACAAAAGCTAGAAATAAACAATTATTTGGTAAGCAGCACTCTTTTAGGATTTAAATCAAGATCATACAACAGGCTTAGCATCAACATATAAATACTAGATCTCGCGGTTTTCGGGTTGGGCGGTTCTCGTGATAGGCCTATCTCTAATTACCCAACGCCCGTTACCTATAATACTTGTCCTGACCTTTCAAACTGCTATACGATATACGTCTCTCAATGATTAAGAATTGAAGATCATAAAAGACCATATCTGCCCCAGCTACTAGCTAGGCCTACTAGAACTACATCCCATGGCTAAGATTATTGGGCACTTGCAGTACAGTGTTTCTAGAATAATTATTTGTGAATGTAAACTGTGATCCAATTTATTTGAAATGATTAACTTACTCCTTTATAAACTCTTGTGATCTATGTTAGTTATCAGCTATTATCACAGTAGCCAACTAATATCCTAGTTTCTTACTCACAACATTGAGGGCTTTTAGGCATACTTTTTATTGATATATAAAAACAATATAATGATATAATTAAAAAATGCATTCACAATAGGCCTACATTATATTTAATGGGCCTACATTTATATTGCAAATAATTTGTTCATCATGGTTTATCACAAGGTAGTCTTGTATTCAGTATTTCTGTTTTGTATTTTACTCAGATAGCTAAATATGAATTGTTTTGTATTTAGAAACACTTCTGCAGACTTGACATGATTCTGTTTAGAAAAATCTAAAACAATGTCACCATATGAAAACATTTTAAGCATTTCAAGACTAAAAATAGAATTGTCACATTCAGTTTCTTCCCATTTTTAGACTTACAATATAATTTTCAAGAAATTTATTAGGCGAAAATACTGTCTAGAAACACCGATTTTATGCAAATTCGTTACACCGCCCGAATCTACCATTTATTGTTTGGAGTAAACCAATATAGCCTCAAAATGTTGACATTAAAAAATCAATATTTAAGATGTATATTTTCATAAAAGGGCTTTAAAAATTACCCTTATTTTACATTTTTTTTAAATGCAAAAGAGGGGTAACATTGATGACCCCCTCCTGAAAACCCAAGACCCCAATCATTGCAATTTTAAGTTCTATATTACAAATAAACTATGGTCTTGACAAATATTTCAAAATAAAATCCAATCGAGAAGTTGCTGATAGATAAATAACTTCATAAACTTTGCCATTTTTCAACTGTTTTCACAGCAATTTTCCTGTGTCAAAAGCCCCAAATTAGGGGGTACCCGTATCTCCCTACCCAGGGGGGTCAGGTGGGTCTAGTCTGGCATGTGAAAATATGTCATCCAGTACATCAATCTTACAAAGTATGAACCGATTTTGCCAACTTTCATCTCCTATTTTACAGGCAAAACCATGCCAGTGTTTCTGTAAAGAAAAGGCTGCTTAAAATCATTAAAGTTATTCGATCTCTCCCATTTGTGGTATACTTGCAGGAATTAATATTACTGTTACGAATTGGGTTTGGCCAGGGCCGTTCCGACCATTAGGCCAGGTAAGGCGGTCGCCTAGGGCGGCAAACGTAGAGGGGCGCAAAAAAAGGGCGCAATAAGAAAAAAAAACAGGAATGGAGAAAGAAAAGGGAAGAAAAATGACAGCGCCTCCCTTAAGGGGCGCCGACTTGATCAATTCAGGAGTGATTCTGCGCCCCTCCAAGTGATGAAAGTCTAAATTTTCGCGCGTTTCGCGCGCATTTCGCACAAAATCATTATAACCCAAATTAATTAGTGGTAAGCCCTATTTGTACACATTTTTGCTCACTCCTCGCGCAATTGTGTCAAGAATTATGTATCCTTAGCACTGGGCGCCTCAAACCCTAGCTCTGTCACTGGAAAAAACTGATGAGTTTTCAAGGGGTAACCCCTTAACCATGTTAACACTTTTTTGGTATGCTCTGGTGGGGCGGCAGGGAGAGGCTTTGCCTAGGGCGGCAAAATCCCTAGGAACGGCCCTGGGTTTGGCATTTTGTACAAGTTTCTCACCCTCTGGTTCAGCGCCATTTATTTTCAGGAATACTGCCCTCATATTAAGTAGGAGGGAGATTTAAATTGGGTTGTCAAGAGAGGGCGACAAAATTTAGTTGGGATTTGGCCAGGGGATTTGGCAATCAATTTTTGGAATCAATATTTCGCACCTGTTTTTTTTTCCCTTTGTGTGCTTGATGGGAGTTCTGAGACAATTTGATTTTTCTGAGGAGTCTGAGTTTTGCCAGCGATGCATGCAGATCTAAAGGTAAAGAGTGGTGCATTATTACTTGAGTGATTTTTGTGTATGGAGAAATGAATTATTTTTGATATGGGTAAAGCTTTGGCTGTTTAATGTTTGACACAGGTTGTGTTAACAAGACTTGTGGCATGGATTTTGTTTTTCTTGATGGACAAGATTTTGGGGCACTCCGAGGATAGTTTTGTGATGAGTTTGTAATTTTTCTTGAGCTGTCGTTGTTCTGGAGATTGCTGATGACGCCACAGCAGTTTCGAGCAATGGTTGTTCTTTGTTGCTGAGAATAAGGAAATTGTATTCTCAGTTGTAATTTATTTTTCTTGAGCCGTCGTTGTTCTTGAGATATCTGATGTAACTGGCAGCAGTTTCGAACAAGGGTTGTTCTTTGTAGCTGAGAATGAGAAAATTGTATTCTCGGTTTTAAATTTTGTTTTTCTTGAGCTGTTGTTGTTCGGAGATTGCTGATGTAACTGGCAGCAGTTTCGAACAAATTGTATTCTCAGTTTTTAAATAAGTTTTCATTCATTTCTCTAGAGACCTAGAATTACTCAGGGTGTTGAGTTGGCAAATTTGTGGGGCAAATTTAGACTTGAAAACAAATTTTTGCCTGGCAAAATTAACCGGGCGTGGCAGGTCTAAGCTTGCAAAATTTATTTGCCTAGTAAAATCTGGGCGGGTCAAGTCTAATTAAATTTCATGTTTTTGATTTCCATCAGTTAAATCTTCCCTATGCATTTCAAAATTTGTTTGTGTTTTTGGGTTTTCATTCATGCACGCTTAACACATTGTAGGTTACAGCCGGGCTCGGTTGCCGTGTCCTTTGTGAATGATGCGTTTACGCAGTCTCACAAATTTTTTTAGGTTAAAGCGCAACTTGCATTTTTTTTTGGTTCCCTGTGTATGCAAATTCCTCAAATCTGGCGCACGGAAATTTCTTTCCGAGGCCGTGGTTTTGCACCTAATCTGACGAGGACTTGGGTTTTCAAACCCGGTTTTCAAACCGGGCTGGCTGGTTGGGATTTGGGTCCTGGGAGCGCGAGCGGGCTTAAAACCTTCAGTGTTTATTGGAATTGGAGACTAGAAATGCAATCGGTTTTGAAATTAGGTCGCAATTTATTTTGTTTTTATTGTCGCGTTTGATCAAAAATATATTTAAAAGGACAAGTATTTATTGAAATCTCATGTTTAGGCCTTAGTTAAATTTTTGGAGATATTAAAATTTAGATTATATCAAAATTTCAGCCTGGGAGCTTAGTATGGCTTTCATTTATGACCACCCTACTTGAGATGTTTTCTTAATTTTTGTCTTGCTGGTTTTCATGGAAATTTTGGTATTTCAGTAAAATTCGTCCCTAGTGGATTTTTGTTTGGGGGACTCTATAAAAGGAGTCTATGCTTTTTATTGACCTGTTCATATTTTATGGTTTCCTTGAGAGCTGGCAATTTTCTGGACAGAATAACGAAAAGGACTCAATATTGGGAGTCATGAATGAAAGTCTTGTGTTTGAGTCTGCAGTACGTACTTGATCTGGCGATAACTGAGTCGTTTTTGGTCCGATGTTGCACTTCATTTTATTCTGGGTCCCATTTTGTTTTAATATTGTTAACTTCTCTGCTCGGAGTTAGACCACATATTAGTTACACAAACACAATATGGGTGGTGGCAGCGCTCGGGAGCCGTGGCAGGACTCCCACCGGTATTTAGTTAGGGCGTTAGTGTTTGTGATTTCATTTGGCTGTACGTTTAGTGAATTACGTTTTTTGGGGTAGCGTTATAAGCCCCAGTTTTTAATGATTTCAAATTCTCTTGGGGCTGGAAAACTTCTCGAGGCCTGTAGCGGTAGTAACGCTACGCTGTGTTTATTTTATTATTTAATGTTAGGGAAAGACGCCATTTTGGATTTTAGTTGGGGCCCAGGATATGATTGAGGTTCAATTCATCGGATTTGGAGCGATTTACTTGGCCAGATTTGGTACTGATCTGCGGACACAATTTTGCAGGGGACTTAGATATAAGTTTAATTGGGGGTTTTATAAGTTCATTATTTTCTTACTTACATGAGATTTCAACTAAATATCTTGATCTAAAAATAGTGCAATTCTTTTAATAAAATTTCGCTGCATAAAAAAAATGTCTTCAGTGCAGTATACAGACATTAATAAATTATCTGTTTTCCATTAAAATAAAATGTGCAGTATTTTAAAATGAGATTTTGATGCTTGTAAAATGAAAGGAAAGCGCAGAAATATAAATTAAAATGATTTTTGCCATTATTTCTTGTTTCATATTGATTTTTATTTGTTGTTAATTAGGCCACAAAATTCCCTCCCCTCTTCCAATTTTTGAGGGACTTATCCGTTTTATTTCATTCATTCCCTTTTTGTCGGCCATGCTACCCACGGCCAGGGAATTGTCGGACTTCGTCGCAAGTCCTACTTTTAATCCATTTTCCCCAAATCCCTGGTCTGTGACATTACAAATCATAACCAATCCAAATTTGGCTAAAATTATGCAAATTTCTGCTCATTTTAATGCTTAAATTAGGAATGCATGGGTTTTTCTGAGAAGTGAAATTAAGGGCGCACAGCCATATAATTCTATTTGGTGGTGTGAAATCTGAACGATCCAACATGTTTCCGATTGTCAGACTATTTTAATCTAAACTAACTTATTTTTAGCATAATTTGAGCAAGAAGCTGGTTAAACAAAATTGTCAAGCAGAATCATTGTGTCTCTGACATCTGCTATCTACTGAAGATAGCAATGTGATTATCATGTTAAAAGTTCACCAAGACTTGGACTTTCAGCAATTTACAGTCAAGAGGGACAAGTAGCCAGGCAGACACACAGAAACAAAGAACATGACCACAATGCCTGAATTATAAGGGTTGAATTATATGGCCTATTAGTGAAATCTTAAGTCTACACCCCCCCATAAGCTTACCTGATCCATGAGCACCTTTGATGAGCTCCAAGCAGTGCCCTAGCCCATCGTGTGCCACCATATACTGAGGTCTTCTCCATCTGGCACTGAGTCATTGCATACCATCATGATTGTAACATTACATGGATTACCAGTATAGTAGTGGAATTATAAGCTTAGCCTACCCCCCCCAACACACACACAAACCGTAAGCTTACCTGATCCAGGCGCTTATTTCATGAGTTCCGACCAGTAGGCCTACCCTAGCACCATACTGATGTCTTCTATATCTGGCACTCCAGCGACTAAAAACAATGCCTTTATTCTCTAAATCCAAAATAATAAGAACCGACCTCTGACCAGTACAATAATCTTATTCTATTTCAGTATTGTTTCTTCTGTCTGCTGACTGAAACTTTGTGTCCGCCATTATTTATTAAAGAATCTCCGCTTCAGTTTGAACTCGCAAAAGAAAGAAGAAAGCGAACCACAGCCAATCATCTCGCTACTTTGTGACCAACAGGCTATTGCTAAAGGAATTCATACCCATTGAGTTACGTTTACGAGGAGGCAGCAACTTTCGCAATGAAGAACTTGGCTGTTACGTTACTGGTGATCGTAGTATTGGCATGTAAGTAAACATGTTTAGTTCCGGATCAGGGTCTGTTGTCGGGGGGGGGGGTGTTTAGGGGGCAAATATATCGAAATTCCCAGGACATTATTTGGGGCCCACTTCTAATGGGAAATGTACGCGCGAAGCTCCTGAAATTCTTTTCATTTTACAATATGTTAGTCCAACAGCAAGGTGAATAAGAGTTTACCAGACAAATTTGCATGTTTACACTATTTTAGTCAATGAGGTAGACCAGAGGGCCGATATTTGTTCAGAATACGGCTATACCCGCAGCTTTAAACAGGGCTCATAATATTTGACTGACGGGGTTTACGTACACACGGTAAGGTACAAGGCCTTAATGGTCAAGTGCTAGATCGGTATACCAACTCAGCGCGATGTAGCTGCTTTATTTGCGGAGAATCGGCCGGCCCTTTGTTTGAACATTTTGGACCCTTGTGCCCATAATATTTGACCTATGGGTTTCATGTATATGTACCTATGTAAAGATATGATGCCCTAGCGCCCTTGTAGTGTTATAGCTAGCCCTGTCACTCTGGTGACACTTATTTTAACATTTGGGACCAAGAGGACATACTAGATGTCATATGGAATTCTTGTATGTATAGATATATATATAAATGTAAAAGAGTGAAAAACTCACTCCCAAAAGGAGTGATTCACTTGCAAAACCACTCAAAAAATAGTAATTTTTAACTCGTTCAAGGAGTTAAAATGAAGAACAATGCGTTTTTATAGAGTTGTCCTTCATTTAACTCCTTGAAATAGTTAACAAAAAATGTCACCATGCCATGAAATGAATAATAAAAAATTGTTGATATTTTGTGGTCCATACCCATTGCAGGTGTTTTTGAAACTGGCCTTACTTTTAGGAGACGTCATAAGGCTATGAAAAAAAAAGGTACGTATGAAACCTAATTAGGGAGCGGTCATTATTTACGCCATGGGGAGTGGAGGCACTTGGGCCTATGTTGTATTTACTATTGATATTCAATGAGTATGATTATATCTCAAATCCTTGAATATATTTCGGGTTTTTTGGTATTTGTAAAACCTATTGCTTGACTTGTAGTTGAATATATGTGTTGAAAGAATACGATAAGCTGCTGATTGAACTTCCAGTCTGTGCCTTGAAAAAAAACTGACAAAAATCGAGTTTTCTTAACTTGGCAACGTTGAAGATACGTAATGAGCTTGCGCATGTCATAAAAATGACCCATTTCATCGCTGATGAATGGCAATGCCGCATTCGTAGTAGGAAAGAAACGTCATCTTTTTATCGTACAGGTGGATGTACTTAGCCTGAGTCGCTCGGCCTATCTCGAACAAAATCGCCATGCGTGGCTGTTGAAGAACTAGTGGATTCGCCCTAATATCACGGTAATATCTGAACCCTGGCGGAAATTCGTCGCCACACCAGCACGTGCTGGTGTTAAATCAAGCAATCGCCAGAGCTAAATATGTCACAGTACCGCATTATATTTGTATAATAGTTGCAAAATAAAATGCATGCACACTCAATTTAGACTCCCCCTTTCCCCATCCCTCCATTTTTCAATGTTGGGAGACTGAAATGTAGACATGATGACGATTTTGTCAAAATCAGCATTGCAATAGGGGGGAATGATGTTGGCAAATTAAAGCCTTAATGTACGATTTCAGTCAAATTTAGATTTTTGTTATTCTTTATTCAAATGTTCACATAATATTAGTAATAACAGACGGGAGGGGTTGCTGTCCATTTTAGGTTGATATAACAAGGTAAAGTGTAAGAAACCCCACTGGTTATTTTGGCCATTTAGCACGCAGTTCTTTATGGGACATGTGTAAACATTACAAATATGCAAAAAAAATCAGGTTTGAAAAAAATTAACCAATTTCATATTAATATAAGATCGTACATTATGCATGGCTTTTTAATGCTTTGGTGTGGCAACATTTTCCGCCAAGATTGCAACCCTGGCGGAAATTCGTTGCCACGAGCTAAATATGTCACAGTTCCGCATTATATTATTTGTATAATAGCTGCAAAAATGCACGCACACTCAATTTAGACTCTCCCCTTCCCCAACCCCCATCTTTCAATGTTGGGAGACTGAAATGTAGACATGATGAGGATTTTGTCCAAATCAACATTGCAATAGGGGGAGGATGTGGCCAATAGACCTTTTCATACAGAGTAATTCCGATAAAACCCGAAGCATGAAATAATTTCCCCTGTCGCGCGCGTCTAAAAGTACCTCTTCAGCATCATGTACAGTGCGAAGTTCCAATGTGTAACAGGCATCATAACTACGATGAACTTTCGATTGTCAAATTAGGGACGAGAGAGGTACTTTTGCCAATGATTCTCAACGTGCAATTAAGCGTGTGGTTGTAGCGTTGTGTAAGAGACTGACTATGGAAGAGGTGATGAACGTAAACAAACACAGTTCTGGAAAAAATGTAACCGACGAAAAATTACGGACATTATCCATTTCTTTCCATTAGTATCTTATTGTGCAACATTTCAAACTTATGCATTGCATTACTCCATAGGAAGCAAACTACACAGCTCACTGCACACGGTGTTTACTGTTTGGGTGCAACGTGGTTAAGATATAGGGATGTGAATTTAGTAAGAAATATTCCTTCATATCAGGACATAAATACACATTTAGAATTTAGTTAGAGGGTGTATATGCTTATTTGACACAACAGCTTTCGAATCATGTAAAAATTGCCACTAAAATCGATGTAGAAATTGCCTATAACGGCGAAAGTGCATAGACCGTAACTACGTGCAGTTTCCACAAGACTTCTATGGGCAAAATACACCCAAGCGCTACCTTATTTTCCAACCCATCTTGTTTACACATTAACTGTCAATCATGTTTTAGTTAGAGGCAAAAATACCAAGATGAATATGTATATTTTCTATTCAACAACAAAATAATTATGAATATTTATGAAATTTTGCCTTTCTGGGCACTTGAAAATCATGCTCACTGCCTCGCCCCGCCTTCGACATGGGCCGCCCAATGTAGCACACAGTGTATACAATTGAATACAAATACCATACGGGTGCTGGCCTTGGGCTAGCGAGTAACTGTGGCAACTCTCTGATGCATGGATGAACACATCATCGTGCTCATAACAATGGCTTACAATAGCTTCAAGGATGTAACCAGTATAGTAAAAACATGCAATGTTTCCTATGGCATAAGTTTCTTATGAAACCAACCGTCGTTTTATCTTTTCAGTTTCTGTTTCCGTATCCGTAATAGTTTTGTAAGTCATTGTTATTCTGAAGTGGTAGTCTCCCAGGTATGACCAATCTTTTGTTCTAGCCTTTTGTTAGTTACTGAAAATTTGAAGCTCGTGAATTTCAGTTTTCGTTTTGGTAAGTTATATTGATTTTTTACATAAAACCTTGAGATGTGCGGTTGGGTGCCAATCTAGACAAAAGAAGAGTCTAAATTTTACGGTCCTAAATTCGCGGTAAATTGTACGGCTTCAATTGACTTGTGTTTGGTGTATATGTACTTACGCCTAGACGTAAGTGGCTCTTAAAAAAAGTCTTGCATTGAAATATATACTAACCATGTTGCCAAGTTATAAGCAAAAGTCTTTCATATTGGCGACGAAACGAGCGTCTAAAATCTCCCAATGAGGCGCGTACAAGTGGTGATTTGGTAATCATGTTTTATATTGAAATGCAATACAAAAGAATTTGCATTGGAGCAAAGATAATGTATTCTATTCATGGCAAGCTAATCTGATAATTGGTTGGGCCTATATGCAAGACTCGGGTTTATTTTAAATGTTTATTTTTGCAGAGCTTATTTTCAGTCATGGATCATACTGATAAATTTAGCAAGAAAGGGGGAGGGAGGGTGGGAGATACTTAAGTTGAGACTGAACAAGCGAGAGTGGGAGGGGGTGAGGAAGAAAGAGAGGAGAGGGAGAGGCGGAAAGACTAGAAAGAGAAGAACTCGAGAGGAGAGAGTAGGGACCGGGGACGGGGAGGGAGTGGGGAGACTGATCATATGGGGGGGGGGGGCAGGAGGAAGCAAAATAGGGAGATAGACATTGATACGAGTGAAGGGCGACACCTGTGGCCCTGCACAAGTGCAATGGGGCGCGACAGGCTCATAAGCGGACCTTTTGTGATTGAAGGGCTTATTTTCAACGTTTTTACAGAAAAAAGTGGACCTTTTCATTCGGATTTGCATTTTGTCATAATAATGTGAATCAATTTATCACTGTCAAACACGAGAGGGCGCTAGACCATTAAAACAGCGGTCGGACACCGGTGTTCAATACTATTTTATCTCCAGCCTTTATGGGCTTTATTGACACAGGCAATTACCTCTATTGAAATAAGCTGATTGGTACTTCAGAGTTAACAATGAAGTCAGATTACAGTAAACTTACTGAATCCCTTGCGTTTTCGTATCTGAACAATAGAGTTACGGAAACTGAAAAGATAAAAAGACCCCAAGTAGCTGAGGTGTTAGCTCAATATGCTAGGAAAATATTTCTCGCGATGACCCCATGTTCAAATTGGCTTAATAAGCTGTATTTTCGCGCAAAAGGGTGTTAATGCTTTGGTGTGGCAACATTTTCCGTCAAGATTGTAGTCTTATCCGGTTTTATACTGCGAGACTCCAAAATAGAAGACCCGCTTCGAATCATCCCGTCAATATCGCACACTGGGTGGGGTTTTATTTGGCGAATAAAGATTACGGGGAATTAATTGTTCGATTCTTACGGGAACGCCTCGGACTTAAAGAAGTTTCTGAAGAAACTCTTGTTTCCCCTTTTCTCCTTCCCCCTTTCCCCTTCCTATTCTTTCTTTTCTCTCTATCTCTCTATCTCTCTTTTTTGATATTAGGGGCGCGCCCGTTCAAAAAGGGCTGGATACGCTACTGGTTTTAATGACCACAATAATCATTATTTACCTTGATCAGTGTTGGTACTTCGGCTATATTTATAAATGCGCCTTTATAAATACGCACGTGACCACCACCGCGCTGCCATAACAGCTTATAGACAGTAAGTCTCGAAGTGACCTTCTACATAGCGAGTGGTCTTCCTGTACATTTGAATGCAAACTTTCAAAATCATCAGCTGGACGGGTCCTTAAAGAACTTGAGGAAAATTACCCTCGATTAGAGAAAAGAGAGGGCAATAAATCTTCTTTCCCTGGTCTTATTTTCACATACCACTGTCAGCAGGAGGGCTCCCAGCTCCAACCAAACCATGAGAAATAACCCTTTCCCTTCTTCCCAGGACCTCTGTGCAACTCAGTGGTATACAATCAGTAGGCCTATGTGGTAAAGTTCAACATTGTTATCAATATGCAGAGGTCAATTTCTTATTTAGATAGTTATTCTTTCTTTTAATATTTTCTTTTTAAGATAGTTCTTTCTCTTAATAATATTTTCTAAACCTTTATTCTTTATGCAGTAGTAACAATTGTACATTGGTTAATATTGAATCTTGATGAATTCTTGAGCATGCAAGGAGTTAATAGACTGCCCAGGGCATTTTTTGTCTGCCTGACCATAGACACTGATATTTTATCCTATTTTATTTTTACTTATTTTCACTTCATAAATTTTACTCATGTGATGAAAATAATTTAAGCTGTTGTTTTAGTGCAAAGAATCAATTTGAAATACCAACAGAAACATATAACAATGATAACCAGAGTCTAGAACAAAGTAAAACTTGTAGTGAACATAACTTGGTGCAAACCCCATTATAAAAATAGCCTGGAATAGTGGTTGAAAGTAACCCAAGCACTGAATTGCGGGAGGGCATATAGTATGGTGACCCAAGTCCAGTTGGTTATGATGACAGGTGGACCACTATGCCCATGGCAACTAGCTGTCACAGCTGAAAATAGCTGGAAAAAGCATGCATTGAAAACTTTTAAGGATATGTAGACCTAATGTGTTGTTTTTGATAACATATTACAAATTCGGAATTGCAAAATGTGTAATACATTTGTAATTCAATTAATACGTAAATTTGATATTTATCTACAGAGTTCATATACTTTTCTGTATAGTGGTCAATGCATGAGGGTTTGGTCACGCTTGTTGGTCTTGGTATGTCGTGCCCATGGCTCACGTGCGTATTTATAAAAGCGCTTCTTTAAATATAACCGAAGTACACTGTTGATGATGGCCAAATGGGTATTTCCATAACCTGACCACCTTTTCTGACTACCTTTTCTGACTACCTTTTCTGACCATCTTTTTTGACCATCTTATTTGACATTATTTTGATGTTTGCTTCATTTTTATTATATTTACACTTTGCACTATAATGTTGTACCATTCTGGATGTTTAAATAAGTGACATAAAATTGAAATTATCATGATTATCAGGTGAAATTTGTTTTGTTTTTCCAAAGATACTCAATACATTGAGTATATCTTTGGTTTTTCACAGGGCTGTTAACTTCTCAGTTTAGAGAGGAGGCAATTATCATTTCAGGTGCTGGGTCAATAATTAAAAGTAAACACAATTACCACTTCACAAGGTCATATTCATGGTATTTGTCACACATGTACATGCCCTGATATATTTAAAGGGTGCAGCATGAATGTGAATATGGGTTTAAGGGTATACGAGGTATTGTTGGTCGAAGCAGATTTTCATTATCTGAATCAATATTATTGAAAAATAACACTTTGCTGTTTTACAAAAGTTCATTCTACAAATCATATACTTTGAAAACTTGCTTAATTTATTGTTAATGAGTTATGTACGTTTTACAAAAGTGTTGTTGTTTCAGCCCTCTTTACAACATAACTCAAGAACCACAGGACCTACAAAAGTATAAATGTGATATTTGAATTATTCTACACGCTCGCTATGAATAAGCCCAATCGCCATTGTAACTTTCGGGGATGTGTGTGCAAAATTTTATTTTATTTGTTTTAAATAATTTCATTTACCAAGAGAGTGTTGTAGTTTTTAAGTTTCAAGTTTTTATTTGGAAATTGCTTTTACATCAGTGGCACTCGATCCGATGGTGCATCCAAGACATTAAATATACAAACAAAACTGTATTAAACAAAACAAAATCAAAGGATACGCGACAAGCAAAAGGTACAAATAAATAAATCTAAAGTGAGAAAGAAATAACAACCATGTACCCTTAAAAATGTTGTTTATCTATTAATTGCAATTCTGGGTAAAAACCACATGTGCCTGCTAACGGTCAAAAATTTTTTATTGCATGAGGTGAAAGGGCTTTGGTAGTAGGTTACAAAAGTCACATCAAAAATCCTCCGGAGCTTGTTGCCATAGCAACGGCAGTTTTTATGATTTTCGTGATTTTTGCTTATTTTGGGGTGAAAATAAGGGAAAATATGTACTTTTCTGAATTGCTCGTGACTTTAAATTTGAGGTCACATTAAAAAAGTAACCTTACCACCATAAAGTATTGTCTTTGTGCTTTCCCCAGATGAAATAAATATTTCAATAATATTTCCCCATGTGCAATTTTAGGGCTGGGCAACATTGCCAATTTAGCACTTTTGAAAAAATGCAATTTTTACCCTATCTTTGAAGTCTAAAACTAATTTTGCTTGAGCACCCAGAATTATTTCCTCTTTGTTGGTACTTGGGCAGACATTGCCCTTCCAAATTTGGTAAAAAATCTCTGGGGCTATTTGACCTGTAAAGCCAGTGTTGCCAGAAAGTTTGATAATTTTCAAAAAATGCATTTTTCAAAATAATGCATTTTCTACATATTTACTCATGTAACCTTTAATACCACCAACTTAATTGAAATATTTGCACACTTTGCATACATGATTAGACACACACTGCAACGGAAGCAACACTTTGAGGCTGGGTTCAAGTCCTGTCCTGCAAAAACCGGTATTGCCAGAAAATCATATTTTATTAATCCAAATTTCCAATTTGTGCATTTTACAATTATTTATTCAATTAATTTTATAGTATCAATGTTAGTTGAATATAATGTGCATTTAAACATCATCTGATACAATACAGGTTCAGACACATGGGCGAGTTTCTCGACAGGTGGCTTAGTAAGCCTTAGGCTTTGGCGACCTAGAGGATACTAAGCCTACTTTTGACCCACAATAGTAATTTTTACATAGAAAATTTTTTGGAAAATGATATATGCACCTTTAAAAGTGTATCAGCTTACTAAGATGGACGTTTGGATCAAAAAAAAGTAAATCACAATGTTTTTCTGTGACCTATTTTTACCTATGACCTCTTGGAATTCATAAGTAGGCCTAAAATGCAGGTTTTAATGATTTTGGTCATTTTGGGCAAAAATGGACCCTTTTAACCACCATCACAAACAGGTTTTGAAACTTAGGCAATGATGGTATTGCCAGATTATATGACAATTAATTTACCCACAGGCTTACCCGTAATTTTTGAGTTCGTCAAACATGCGTGCATTTGTTTGAAAACGTAGCCATGTAAAATTAATGATACGTACAATAATATAAACTTCAAACTCCCATGGGGGCATCAATATTGACATTTGCATTGTTTGACACCCTTATTGAATTTCTCTCCTAAATACATCCGTTCTGATACCATCAATTTGACTTCTACTTTTACGTTGATACAGGACCTGTTGAAGATATACTTGTCCAGGGTGGAAAGGTAACGTCACATCGAAACAACCGTGCAGACAATATTTACCATGTTTACAATGCAAATAATAATCCAACTGGTGAAGAAGCTAGTGGGTCATGATAGGATGTTGCAATTAAAACACTCCCTATTTTCCCGATTTCCCCTTGTTTCTAACACAATCCTCAAGATAATTTTCTATCTGTATGTGTAGGCCTATATGCTATCAATTTGGTTAAAAATTGCCATTCCAAACATGCCAAAAGTATCATGGTATGATCATTGGGTGGAAGGGAGAGCAGTTTCATATCCCCGCCAAGACCCCGGCGCAGATTTGGGGGAGGGCAGTGGTCCCGGCCCCCTCATTACGGCCGAAAAAAAAAAAAAAAAAAGGAGAGAAGAGAAGAGAAAGGGAAGGGAAAAGAGAAGAGAAAAGGAGGAAAGGCGATTATTTTAGGCATTGCTTGAAGGCGGGTCCTCGTCCTAAAAGCATGTGAAAATTACTGCGGGCCCGCCAATATGCAGGGCCGAGTGGGACGGAAGGGCCACTCCATTTCGTACATTTTTCTCTATTTTTTCTCAAATCCCCCCTCTGACTGCCCTGGATCCGCCACTGCCAAGGCCACATCATTTCACATTTCAGGTGGGATAGACCTAAGGGGGGGGCAGCTATGGCCAGCTATGGCTGCCATTGAGGTGTAGGAATGCATGAAATTGGATTCATCTACAATATAGCCTCGATTCTTTGTTAGCCTTGTGTGCCATGTTTCGCTAAAATTGTGTAGATGTAGTCTACGAAAGCCTGTTGAGTCAGGTTTAAAACTCATCATTCTCATAATAGATTACACAAAATATCTGATATATTTACAGGCTAGATCACACAAATTATGTCTGGAAAATGTACTTAAACCATTGCTATGACTTCTATTCATTAGGCCTAGGGGAGAGCGGGGAGTGTTCGCCCTATTTTTTTCTGACCAGCCTCCGGATGTCAATTTTAAGGTTAGGGATGACCTGATTAGCCCATGTGAAAGCCCTATGTCTTAGCTATATACAGCCACAATCCCAGAACTATAGGCCTTACAATAGCAACAGGATAGAGCAAACAAAAAGTTTTGCAAAGTGGCGAACTTGCCCCATATTGGGGCAGGTTCGCCCATATGGTGGGGTAAGTTCACCCTAATCACAAAAAAGGTTTAAACATTGCATAACAATGACATATCCAATGCAAACATTTAGCAAGAGTATACAGGGCATTCATTCTCTTATGGGGAGTCACTAAATTTGTTGCAGGGGTCGGGTCAGGGTAAAATGTAGGGGTCCAAAGTGAGCTTAAACGTATCATGTTTACAACTTCGGGGAGAAATGGATTAGGACATAAACGGTGGTATGAGTAATACCGATATCACATAACTTTAAAAAAACATGTTTTCAGTAGTTTTACCTTGTTTAATGGTTTAATTATCAACATTTTGCATAATACGCTGATGGGGCAGGTCCGCCCTCCAGTTTGGGGTAAGTCCACCCGGGGAAGATATAGGGCGAACATGCCCCATCCTCAAAAGGGCGAACGAGCCCCTTGTGCACATTTTTGTATTTTCTTCGTGGTATGCAAAACACAAATCGAATAAGGAGTTTATAACTGCATTAAATCTTTGACAAATCCCATATGTTCCCAATACAGATTTCCATTAAAACCATCTGTATTTATGTATCAATGATAATACAACATTATGAATGCAAGAAAAAATTACGTTTTGGTGTAATTTTTTTTGTTTTGGCTGCAGTTCGATGAACACGTCCCTATATGTCGCGTAGCTAATATGAGAAGTTTATAATGATCTATGTCACCTAATTTTGCCATCCCCAAATTCCCTGATAGCCGTAGTGCTGAGAAACAAGGGGTGGGCGAACCTGCCCCTAGGGCGAACACTCCCCGCTCTCCCCTACTGAAGATTATTTTCTACGAATGAACACTTGACACGTTTCTATGCAAGAATCCACAGTTTTAGAGCGTATTGTTAGTATAAAGCAATGGTTTAAATCAGCGAATACACTTGAAACTGTTATTCCTTGATACGAGTTCACTCGGCTATGCCTTGTGGATTCGTAATCAAGAATCAGCAGTTTCGTGTATTCTCATTAACAGGATTATCATAAAGCCTAAAATATTGTTTGATTGGCATAACATTTTAAGCTATTAGGAGAATTCAAAGAGATGCCAGTTTACAAGGAAACGGCCTTTTACGCCCATTTTTTGATAATTTTACTGGGAAATTAGCTCTATTTCACAGATATTTGCTTAAAAATTAGCATTAATGGTCGTTGCCATGGAAACTGCATACTTGTTGAATTCTCTCAATAGCCTAAAATTAAAGAAGCCCTATTTATCAATAAAGTTAAGTGTAATTTAAAACTTTTGTAATGCAAAAAATTGCTAAAAATGGTAGAAAGGGTCCATTTTTACCCAAAATGAACAATATCATTGAAAACCGGCATTTTAGGCCTACTTATGAATTACAAGAGGTCATAGGTCAAAATCATAGGTCACTTTTTTGATTTAACATCCATCTTAATAAACTGATACACTTTCCAAGATGCATTTGAAAATATTTCAAAAAAATGTCCATGTAAAAATTACTATTTTGGGTCAAAACTAGGCTTTAGCCTATAGTATCCTCAAGGTCGCCTAAGCCTAAGGCTTACTAAGCCACCTGTCGAGAAACTTGACCATGTGTCTGAACATGTATTGTATCAGATGATGTTTAAATGCACATTATATTCAACTAACATTGATAGTATAAACTTAACCGAATACATAATATTGTAAAATGCACAAATTGTAAATTTGGATTAATGAAGTAAGATTTTCTGGCAATACCGGTTTTTGCAGGACAGGACTTGTCCCCAGCCGCAAAGTGTTGCTTCCGTTGCAGTGTGTGTCTAATCATGTGTGCAAAGTGTGCAAATATTTCAAATAAGTTGGTGGTATTAAAGGTTACATGAGTAAACATGTAGAAAAATGCATTATTTCGAAAAATGCATTTTTGAAAATTATCAAACTTTCTGGCAACACTGGCTTTACAGGTCAAATAGCCCCAGAGATTTTTTACCAAATTTGAAATGGGCAATGTCTGCTCAAGTACCATCAAAGAGGAAATAATTCTGGGTGCTCAAGCAAAATTAGTTTTAGACTTCAAAGATAGGGTAAAATTGCATTTTTCAAAAGTGCTTAATTGGCAATATTGCCCAGCCCTAAAATTGCACATGGAGAAATATTATTGAAATATTTTTTGCATCTGGGGAAAGCACAAAGATAATACTTTATGGTGGTATGGTTGCTTTTTTAATGTGACCTCAAATTTAAAGTCAGGAGCAGTTCAGAAAAGTACATATTTTCCCTTATTTTCACCCCAAAATAAGCAAAAATCACGAAAATCATAAAAACTGCCGTTGCTATGGCAACAAGCTTCGGAGGAATTTTTGATGTGACTTTTTGTAACCTACTACCAAAGCCCTTTCACCTCATGCAATAAAAAAATTTTGACCGTTAGCAGGCACATGTGGTTTTTACCCAGAATTGCAATTAACAAGTCCCAGAGAAAACCTTGCAAATTATCACCCAGCATGACTGCATGTGATTATGGTGTAAAACACTAGGATCCAAAACATTCTCATCTATTAGTGCACAGTTCTTTAACTCCAATACATTTGTACATTCATTGAACGACCTTTGAAAATTGGGGTACAAAAACTCATACTCTGCAACTTGAGGTCAAATTTTGCACTATGAGGGGAGTCACGTGATGAGTGCCGAAGTGTGAGACACGGCTGTGCGGGAGCTCCTGAAATTTGGATAATTTTGGTGCTTTAAGCTAATTTTCAAGATTTTTCTGCCAATATGAGTCCTCCTAAGAAGACAGATAAGAGACCTGCCTCTCCAACAAAGCCTCAGGGAAATGCTAGACATGTTAAAGCAGCAAAAACTTTAAGCTTTCCTGATGAAGTTAACATGCAGAGCCAGAATACTTCCGGGTCACGTAGTCAAGATGGCGGCGCCCATGGCGATGGATTTCTCAACGAAACACTGCAACGTCAACACGATTCTACCATGTCCGCAGGTCCACCACGGTGGTTTCAAGAATTTGAAACCCGCCAGGAGGTGAGATTCGCTTATGTTTTGAAAGAGTGTAGAGAAGTGTTCGAGGGATTCAAGTTAGAAATGGATAATATGCAAGATGAAATCACAATGTTGAAACAAAAACTTGAACTCGCAGATGTGAAACTGGACGACCTAGAAAATAGGAGCAGACGAAACAATATTGTAATCTTTAACCTGCCTGAAGGGACAGAACAAGGTCCCGATTGTTGTAGCCTCATTGGCAATATGCTGAAGGACTGTAACATTGACCAGGTCAGTATCCAACGTGCTCACCGCACTGGTAAGCTTAAACAGCCAGGTTCCAGACCTAATAAGCCACGTCCCATCCATGTTGGGTTTACCTTTTTTTTTTTAAGAAAAAATGTCGTAAAGCCCTTGCAGATCTCTTCAAAAGTAAGACAGTTGGACCATCTGAAGCTAAGCTTTTTGTGGCCAATGACTACTCACAGAAGGTGCAACAGCTCCGTAGGGCCAAACTTCAAGAACTTCGTCGCCTGAGAAATGAAGGGAAGAACGCGTTCTTTGTATACCCAGCTACCATCAAGATTCGAGAAGCTAATGGCGTTGTCAGAGATTCATAAACGGATTCATCTAGTGTGGACTGGCACGACTGGTATATACATGTAACTGCATTATGTGCACTTTATCGCTAACTTTCATTGGACATTCATGTATTGACTCTTATGCTTAAATTGCTATTGTTTCATTAAAAATAATACATGTGAATGCTTTGACATGATTTTTTGCTGAGCCGGTGAGGTGAAACTTGTCACATTTTGGTTTTTAGGCTCAGTTTTCACACTCCGGGAGTTGTTCTGAGCATCTTTTTTCAATTTTTGTGCACTTTATTGGAGAAGGAAAACAACATGGCTGTGAAAATTGACCGTTACTCCTGTATGGCTTTTTTGCCTGTGATCAAATATTTCAGGCTGTGTGCACATTATTGAACTGATTTGAACACAAAAAAACTGTATTCCAATGTTTTATCTGCTTGTACAAAAAAACTTGTACAGTTCTTTGTTTGATTATGGACACTGATATTTGCTTCATTTAAATGTATCTCTTTTTCAGTCACTGATTTATCCTTGTTTACAAATGTTTGGAATGGGCCGAGAGATCGACAGGGCTTTGGGGATGTGATTGGCTTCATTTCTTGCCTGGCTGTTTCGTGTGTCAGGGGCTTTGGTTTTGGTGCCTTATTTTTGCTGGTGGCCCCTTACACCTATTGTGAAGCTAATTGCGTTTGGGGCTCTCCGTCGGTCTTGGTGATGATATTATTTTTCTTCAGGAAACACACTCGTCTGATTCTAATGAAAAATTCTGGAGTTCACAATGGGGCGGTCATTGTTGGTTTTCAAATTTTGCTTCCAGTAGCAGAGGGGTTGGAATTTTGATCAAGTCTAATCACAAAATTTCTGTCAATACTATTGAGAGGGACCCTGAAGGTAGATTTCTTATTCTTGATATTATAATTGATGGTTATAATATGATTTTAGTGAACATTTATGGGCCTAACAATGATGATCCTGAGTTTTATTTTGAGGTTTTTTCTAAACTAGACAATCTTGACTCGTCTCGGTTGGTGATTGCTGGTGATTTGAATGTTGCTTTAGGCCCGCTTGACTACCGTGGCTCATGTCCAACTCATAGTATTAGTAATAAAAATGCTTCCAAAGCATTGAGTGCCCTTATGGATGAATTCAATTTGATTGATGTTTGGCGGAATGAGCATTCAACATTGCGTGGTTTTTACAAGGCATCAAAAAAATCCTCCGGTTCTTTCTAGGCTAGATTACATTTTAGTTTCCTCTAATTTAGCTGATAATGTGAAACATTCTGAAATTGTCTGTGGGATTAAATCTGATCACTCAATTGTGAAATGTAAAATTTCTATTAATGATCCCCCAAGAGGCAAAAGCTATTGGAAATTGAATTGTCATTATCTCAGGCATGATGCAGATTTTGTGTCTTTTATTAAAAACAAAATTACTGAATTCAAGGATATCCATAGGGATACTTCTTGTAACCCCCATATCGTGTGGGATGCTTTTAAGTGTACTGTTACTGGCATTGCATTCAGTATTGTAGCAGAAAAAAAAAAAAAAAAATCAAAAACAAGCAGGAGATTCAAACTAAAATTGACCAAATTAATAATGAAATCTCTAATGTTGGTCCTGATGCTCCACAGCAGCTTTCTGATTTGCTTGAACAATTGGATTCATTAAAAGTGGATTTAAACAAAATTATGGATCAGGAAACGGCTGGTTTGATAATTAGATCAAGGATTAAGTGGGCAGAGCATGGTGAAAAAAGTTCCAGATATTTTTGTAATCTTGAGAAACGTTCCAGTGAGAAGAAAAATATTAATATTTTGAAAAAGGATACCGGCTCCATCATTTCAGATCAGAAAGATATTCTCAATGAATTACACTCTTTTTATGAAACCTCACTGAAAACAAAAGCTTGTTTTTCGATGTGTTCTACTAATTTAAATTAGTAAAATAAACTGCTTGAGCGCATTCTACCAATTTTTACGATGTCTTACGATATATGTAACTAAGCGGACGTATGCAAGACTCGTAAATGAAGGAATAATAGTTGTTGAGTGGGTCCTACCAATTGGATTTGGAAGTTCTACGACAATGCAACATTTAGTACATGTACTAAATGTTGCATTGTCGTAGAACTTCCAAATCCCAGCATCGATAATTCGTAAACCCTGTCATCGCAGCATTTACGAACTCGTTGTACCATTTGGTTTTACAAAGCTCTGGTGGTTTTACGATGTTTTAAACATTCCCGCTGTTTCGATCATGTGTTCTGCACTCGACCACGCTTGCAGACGACTGACCGAGTAGCGGTTGTGCAGCGACAAACTTGAAGGTGAAAAACTATGCTAACAGGTAATATTTCAAGGTATTTCTTTCAAAATGAGCACTAGATATTGTATTGATGGTGTAAGCTTCTTTTCTGTATGATCAGAAATGCTGTGCCACATGTACATTGTGGTCGTAAGACTAAAAGTCACGATGCTGTGTCACATCGCATGTAAGCTTAAAGCTACATGTATAAGCTTACATGCATGTGATGTGACGCAGTTATGACTTTTAGTCTCTACGACCACAATGTACATGTGCACAGCATTTCTGATCATACAGAAAAGAAGCTTACACCATCAATACAATATCTAGTGCTCATTTTGAGAGAAATAACTTGAAATATTACCTGTATGCATACTTTTCCACCTTCACAACCATCGTACATCACATTTGTACAACTGATTCGTTCCGCCAGTCAAACGAGTTCTAATCTTTGTTGAGCCTGTCCAACTAACCAATATTAGTTAGTTGAGCCTGTCCAACTAACCAATATTAGTAGGATGAGACATCGTTTTTACGATCCTATAGGTTAGTACGGCAGGTTTGAAATTCGTAAAACCCGTGCCGTACTAATCATTTCGTTGGTAAGGCACGTTAGTTAAGCATGCCTAACCAATATATAGCATCGCTTGTCATGCCGTACAAATCATTGATTAGTAGAACGAGACATCGTTTTTACTAACTTTTACTTAGTAGAACTTACGACATTATGTTTTCAGTGCTTGTACACTTCCAAATCTTCTCCTAGCAATAAGGATGATATACTTTCATATTTAGATAAACTTGATATTCCCCAATTTATGGATGAAAGTAAAAATAAGCTGAATAGGCCTATTTCCAAAGCTGAAATTTTAACTTCTTTAAAGTCGTTGAATATGAATCGTAGCCCAGGCTATGATGGTCTGCCAGCTGAGTTTTACATTGTTTTTTTCAATGACATTTGCGACATGCTTTTAAATTGTTATCACTACTCTTTTGAGCAAGGTTTCATGTCTAGTTCACAACGCAATGGTGTGATTACCTTACTTCCAAAAAAAGATAAGGATCCTCTCTTTGTGAAAAATCATCGCCCTATTTCGCTTCTTAATACAGATTATAAAATTATTGCTAAACTTATGGCTAACCGTCTTAAGCTTTTTTTGCATGAAATTATCCATGATGATCAAACTGGTTTTATGAAAGGGAGGAATATAGGCAATAATGTTAGAACTATTATTGATTTGATTGATTATTGTGACTCAAATGACATTCCTGGCTCTATAGTGTTGCTAGATATTGAAAAAGCATTCGACTCTGTTGAGCATGATTATTTGTTTCAGGTCTTGGAGGCCTTTAATTCTGGCTCAGATTTCATTCAGTGGATAAAAACATTTTATTGTAATAGGAGAAGTTATGTCAGTAATAATGGGTTTCTCTCCGAAGGTATTTCTATGGAACGTGGCATTTTTCAAGGCTGTCCGATTTCGCCTCTGTTGTTTCTTTGCGCTATCGAAGTGCTTGCAATTTCAATCAGGAACAATGAGAATATCAATGGCATTAAGATTGGTGATGCTGAGAAAAAAATGAGTCTTTTGGCTGATGACACAACTTGTTTTTTGCATGGGGATTTTGAGTCATTTAGAAATTTGTTTGATTCTCTTAGGACTTTTGCTGGGTTATCTGGATGCAAGATAAATATGTCCAAATCTGAGGCTATTCATATTGGTAGGTTGAAGGGTAGTGAATTTAAGCCCCTCAGCAATGAGGGTCTTGTATGGAAAGAGAATACCTTTAAAACACTTGGTGTTAATTTTTCTTTACATGTGAATGCTTTGTATGAGTTAAATTTTATTCCTAAATTGACTCAAATTCAGCAAATTTTGAATTGTTGGCGTTCAAGAAGTTTGTCTTTAATTGGTAAAATTACTGTGATAAAGAGCCTTTTGCTGCCACAGCTTTTATACTTATTTTCGGTTCTGTGTATTACAATTCCTAAGACATTTTTTTTAAGAGATTGAACACTTTGTTTTTTAAATTTATTTGGAATGGTGGGAATGACAGGGTTAAAAGAAATTATTTATTCAATGACTACAGTGATGGAGGGTTGCGTATGATTGACGTTGAGGCTTTTTCACAAGCTCAGAAATTAGTCTGGTCAAAACACTTATTAGACCCCAATTATGATAGCTTTTGGAAACTTTTAGAGACACAGGTTCTTAAGGTATTTCATAATGATACTACAGTTTTATGGAAAGCTGATGCGCCAAACTGTGTTCTTGCTTTGCTAAAAAATTCGCAGTTAGCTGAATCCCTCAGGGTTTGGTATTTGTTCAGAGATTAAAGGTGAAAGAGAACCTAGGGTACTGTGACTATCATCTTCAGAATTCCATTTGGTGGAACCGAAAGGTGCGTCTTAAAACTAAGAGGTTCTTTTTTTATCAGGATTGGTTTGAACATGGTATTTGCACTCTGAATGACCTTAATAGAGGTCATAACTTAGTGAAAACATTTGAAGATCTTGTTATGGAATTTGATATCTCTATTAAGGACAGAAGAAAATACAACTCTCTTATGAATGGTATTTTAATTGATTGGTTCTACAGTCCCAAAACGGTTCAGAGGTATTGGTTGGGTCCTGTTGTCATGGTGGGGCAGTATTATTTAAATCTCATTGTCATAATCTGATTGTATCTTTGCATCTATCTTGGTTACCGTAATTAAGATGGGGTCTGGTGGACCATGTCTGTATGTTCTTTTTTCCCTTCCACCAGGCCCAAGTACAGGTGAATAAAAATGGAAAAACAAAAACAAAAATTTTGCACTATGATTGTTTAGTTAATGTTATTGGACTATGGCATTGGGATAAGGCCATTCAAATATCACAGGGCTCACTGTAAAAGTTGGTCAGAAAAGGTAGTCAGAAAAGGTGGTCAGGTTATGGAAACACCCTGGCCAAATGAGTATAAAAATTTTAAAATTTTCGCGCTTCTATATATCTACATAATCTATCCAGGCCATCAAGTGTATAAAAAGTCCAAAAATGTCAGAAATTGCGAGCGTAGCGAGCAAACAAATCAGGTTTTTACGGGTTTTCGTCAAAAAATGTCCAAATTTTGGAAAGAAAGTCCAATTTTCACAAAATCGCCCCCCCCCCCCTTGCGAAAAAGGTCCACTTTTTCAAAATCAGCAACCCCCAAACAAAATCCTGCGTACGGGCCTGCATCTATCGATTTTTCTAATAGGAACAAGGCCACGGAACAACTTGCACAACGCAGGGAGAGTTAGGTACAGCAGGAATTTGTATCAAGAACCGTGCACATTACTGCCAGGGGCGTCGCTAGACAAATATGATTGAGGGATGTACAGCATGTTTTATCGATGGAAATATTTTGTGAATTGTAGACCCAATTTTTTTTAATAGCCAGGACGGCGCTCAACAATCTAAAAAGTGGGGGTAGGAGGGGGGTTGTATAAAAGTTTTCGACCAATTTTTTAATTAGTAACTGCTATAACATTATAAATAGGTCTACTACGTAACAACACCACAATGTCGTAACACATTAACCTTTTATATGACTATTGCAATTTGCTGACAATCACACCTAGCTTTGATTACATTTGCCGACAATAACATGGTTTTGACGACAAGTCAATTTTTGCCGACAAAATTTGTATCGGGGTGTCACCCCCCCCCCCCCATACCCCCCTCTAGCGATGGCCCTGATTACTGCGGATCAAAGTGGGCTGGTGTTCACTATGTCCCCAGACCCGTAGTGGCTCTTCACCTGTATAGCATAAAGTATGTAAAGGCACAGACTATAACGATTCATCTGTAATTGTGTTACCATATTTTTTTACATGTACAGATTCCAATACTGCACAAGCTATGATGGAGGAAATATCCCGCGCAGAAGAGATTCTTGCAGTTTTGGAAGATCTTGAAGTGAAAGACCAAGTAGACGATGGTGGACTAGTAGAAGCTTTAGAAGAAAGGGAAGACCAACTTTTAGAGAAATTGTTGGTGGAAAGTTTGAAAGAACAACGTGAAAATGACGATGAGAATTAAGCATATAAAAATTTAAATTGTATTCAGATATAAATGAATCAATTAATTGATAAATTGCTAAAAATCGTTTAGATCAGTAGTTGTGTATGTTAAAAGTTTTTAGAACATATTCTTTTTCGGGGACTCATTTTTAAGTGATTTAGATTAACTGATATTACTATAGGTTAGGAAATTCACCTGGGACACATTTAACTATATTTTGATTTTCGTCTGCTTTTTGTACACGTTTTCTTACCGAGATTATCAATAAATAAAATAATATAATATAAAATACTAAATGCAGAATTGATGTCACATGGGAATCTTACTCGTAAGATTGTAACATCAGTTAATATATCAATGCAGTAGCAGTAAGTTGAAACATTTCCTCTCAGTTTTTTTAAAATAAATTAACTATGTTAATTATTGTCAGTTACATTCAGAACAATAAAAGGATCCATTGTAATGGGTATGTACGTTTTGAATTGAAATCGTAGTACGCTGTGGGCAACAAAGCCGCATTTATTATTAGTGGGACCCCTGATGAAAGAAATGTCATCAAAAGCCGGATAAGTTGTTCTTCCACAACTGGATCTGGGCACCAACATATTAAAAGTAGGAGATACTTTATTTTATTTTATTTATCATGCATATATATTTTTGGTCAAACTGCATGCTTGGGTTTTAATTTAACTTCTGGCTTTCAAGTTTTGTCGAAAAGTCGACAATTTGCCATTTCTATTCAGCACTGAACAGAATGAGCAATTCGCCATTTTTGAGCATATTTGCAATACAATAATTCATTGGTGTTTCTGTTTGGTTTTGCTTTAATATTTACATAATAAAACACACTAACCACACAAAGGGTAAATCAGACATTGCATTGTGGACTTTGATTTAGTAGTACGCTGTGGGCAACAAAGCTGTATTTATTATTAGTGGGACCCCTGATGAAAGAAATGTCATCAAAAGCCGCATGAGCTGTTCTCCCACAACTGGAATTGGGCAGCAACAGATTAAAAGTAGATGAAGTCAAAGGCTAGTTTCTCCTCTCCTACAGGTTTTTCTTGGGATTGGAGAGTTTACTACTGTTCAATTTAGCTTAGATTCTTGAATTTTTAAGATATTTGAAAAAATAAAAATTTGTCGTCAAAGTCATCAACGAAAAGTGTTAGCACAGCCCGAGACCTAACGTGATTTATACTTTTCAAATTCTAAAGTTCAATTTAAAACCTCATTTCTTTTCAATTTTGGTCCTTTCCCGCGATATTTTTATAAAAAGCCGTTGAACGTCGGGTACCATAAACTTTTTTGAATCAATCCATTTAGAGCAATGGGGACGAATGTCATAATGCGATGACATAATTCGACCATCCGCATCAGGAAGTATTGTCCAGCAAAATAGCTAATTGCCAGTAGGCCTACTGTTGAAACATTACGTTATTATTTATGAACTAAGGTTTTCTAAAATAGGCCCAGCTTATGTAAATACATTCCTTGTGTATTTATTTATTTATTTATTTATTTATTTATTTATTTATTTATTTATTTATTTATTTATTTATTTATTTATTTATTTTTTTATTTATTTATTTATTTATTTATTTATTTATTTATTTATTTATTGGATTATTTTAATTTATTTTATTTATTTTATTTATTTATTTTTATAAAACTACACATTTATTTTCAATTTGTTATTTCGTTTTGTTTGTTGAATATAAACTATGAGAGAGAAGGACATTTGGAAACAAAAGAACTTTTGTAGAAGAAAATATTATTTAAAACAATCGGGTTACAGAAAACAATTCTTGTATAAAAGTCACTGTATCTGAAAATGTCAAGCGAATGCTGATTCTTGAGAAGGGATGATGGTATTAAACAAAACTCAATTTACATTGTAAACCAGTTGAAATAAGAACGAAATCCATGATTTTAATGTCAGTTTAGGAAAAAATAATGCTCAGAATAATGTTATGCATAAAACGTAATCGCGCTAACAAAAACCGGTGGACCATCATCAACTATATAGAACCTATCCAATAACCGGAACGGTATAACAATTGAAATGGCAGGACAGATTGGTGGATAGATTGCTTTGCTAAATTGGATATTGTGTATGCCCCAAGTTGAGAATGGATCGTCCCACTCGATTTGTAAAAAGGTCGCGAACCCTTTTGGTGGAGCCAAATAACTGCCTAAAATGAGGCAAAATTGAAAAGAAATGGGGTTTTTACTTTGGAATTTGAAAAGTATAAATCACGTTAGGTCTAATGCTGTGCTAACACTTTTATTTGATGACTTTGGCCACAATTTTTATTTTTTCAAATATCTTAAAAATTCAAGAATCTAAGCTAATTGAACAGACAGTAGCTGGAGTTTACGAAATGGTCTCCTTTCTACTGCGTAATGGTGGATTCATGCTATTTCCTTTAATCTGGTTGAAAAAATAAAAATACTTTAGATGTTTTGAAATTCGCGATATAATACAAATTTCATGGCAAATTATTAAAATTTGATATATTGAAGATAAACATTTTCTCCAAAAGACCTGCATTTTTTGGTGTTTTTGGAAAAAATTCTATATCTTCAATCAAAATTTTCAAATGATGGACGGCTTTTCATCCCAGCTACATAAACTTTAAGTACATATCATTAGATTTTTACAATTTACTTCGAAGACTGTTAAATTCAAAAATGTCAAATTATTTGATATTAGAAAGACATTCCTCGTATTCAGAATGCAACTCGTCGCTATCCGAGCCATTAACGATGCCTATACACACTTTTTGAATTGTTGTTCTATTGGGGTGTACCCATAGGCAACGCAAAATATACAATTTGAGTGTAAACTATACAGACATATAATGGTCTGTGATTGTGATCTGAATAGAGATTGGCATTACTTGGTATTATTATATTACAGGGCACTATGGGTTTGGGTTTTTATTTTTGCTACATTAGTGGAAGCAATGTTTTAGGATAAAGATTTGATTGTTCCATTTTTTTTTCAAAGCCTCCTGTGGTTCCCATGAGGGGTCGACGGTCAGTGGGGCTAAAAGTTAAACATATTCCTATGATGTTGTAGCGTATCATGTTTTTTCTGTCATCACACGGAATATAAGTCAATTGTCATAATATTCTACGGGGCTTAGTTGAGGAGTAGGGCCTAATAAGGTCAAATGTCAAAACATTTATACACAGAGGTCAAAATTTCAAAATGGTCCGATTTCATCGAAACTGGTGTCAAATTACTCGACCTTAACGTAAACATATTATACTTAATTCACAATTTTGGTGCAATTTCCATTGTCATATCCTCCTTCAAAGTTAATGCAGCCAAAGTCCAATAGAAATATCTACATGCATAACCTTTGACCCATGCTTTCACCCAATTCCGAGGTTATACATTTCTCAAACAAATTGTTTTCCTTTTTTGTAATTTGAGACAAATTTGACCTCTGTGCAAAAGATATTTGACCTTTGACCTAATTTACTCTATAACTCCTGAACTAAGCATCCTAGTGCAATATGATAATTGATTTTTATATTCTTAGCAATGAGCGGATTAATTTGAGGTATTTATTACAACAAGATAGAACAGATTTTACATTGTGGCTCCATTATGACCTTCGACCCCTCGTGGGATGCATAGAGGGCATAGAACAAATGGAACTAATGGAACAAATGCGAAAAACCATTGGTTCCGCTAATGTAACAAGTCAAGATGCTAACTCAAATATCTCCACGTAGCGCCCTATACTATTAATTTGAGATTGGCCTAGTTTACTTATTGTAACACTTGACCATGTTCAGACTAAAATAATAGTGGAAATCTGGAAAGAAATTTCTGACCATTGTATGACAAACGAACAAAGCAGTCTCTTTTATCCAAACACATGGCCAATGGATCTTCCATCTGAGACGGGGAAAGACTCAAACAGAAACAAACGGAGAGCAAAATATAACTTCAGAAATAAACTTTAATTACTCATCAACCAAGTGGTCATAATATAGCTGAGTGAATATGTGACGTGTCATGTCAAAAGGAGACACTTTTGGGCAGGATCGTAAAGCGAGAAATAGCCAAAAATCTGCCCGGGGTGATTTTTTTACAATTTGGGTTTGTTGCGAATTTGTGTTATTATTAATGTTAAAAATATTGTCTGATAGTTTCAGACCGGAATATAACTGACATCTTGTATTTTTTGAGACATTTTTCAAGATAATTCCTACTCTCAACATTGTCAATAATATTTTTAAAGACCGTTATCTCAATTTCCAATTTTATAATACCATAACTTACGAACCCAATATCTTCGCTTAGGAATGTCCGATTTCATTGGGGAAAACGGCGCTGTGGAGCAAAATATCTCTTTATTTAAGATATGCAAAAACCTCAAAATTGATAACCTGCCCAAAAGTGTCTCCTTTTGACATGACACGTCACATATAGCTGAGTGAATATTATATCGTCATCTTTCCGCAGTGGCTGACTGAAAACTACCAAGAATAATAGTGCAGGGTAATTGAGGAGAGGAAGCCGCGGAGCGATATATTTAAATTAGCTATGGAAAGCAAATAGCGTCATAACACTTGGCTGTCACAATCGGCAGCATAGCTCAGGTCAACTCCACCGTGATGAATATGAATAGCGGATTTCTATACCTTCACCTTCTTGTTAAGGAGGTACTACACCCCTCGAAAAATTTGTATCTATTTTCGCATTTTTCTAAAACTAATAACACCATGGTAACAAAAGTTATGTATATTATAGGGGCAAGGAGTCCAATTACTACACTGGAATTTCAGTGACCCAAGACAAGTGGTTCGTTATTTATGATAAGAAATTAGGTACCGCTACGATGTACCTCATTTCCTATCATATAAACTGAACCGCTTGTTGAAATGTCAGTGTAGTCATTGCCCCAATAATATACATAACTTCAATTACCAGTGTGTTATTATTTTTGAGAAAAATGCAAAATAGTCACAAATTACCACAGGGGTGTAGTACCCCTAACTGTTGTTTTGAATTTATGTTCGCCAATATTTATCAAAGAATATCTGCCTTAGCTTGAACTCACAAAAGAAAGTACACTAGATCGGTGAACCACTTCCAACCAGCTCGCTACTTCGTGACCAATAGCCTATTGCATAAGGAATTCATAGATTTTACAGAACAAGTTAAGTTTGTGAGGAAGGCAGCAACTTTCGCAATGAAGAACTTAGCAGTTACATTACTGGTGATCGTGGTATTGGCATGTAAGTATACATATGCTAAGTTCCGGACCAGGGTCAGTTTTCTGGGGAGGGGGAGGGGTAAAGAACTCTAACCCTAAACCCTAACCCTAACTCTACTTTTTTCTTTTACTTTTTTACCCCATAATTTCCCTCATTCGTCAAGCCCTGCCCTCATTTGGGGGGCTAATTTATAGTCTAAGCTTGTTGGATATCCACATTTCGCAGTTAGTGGTTCTTTTTTTAATCGCTGTATTACAGCATACGTATGGGCACGGTGTACCCCGTTGTAAAATTACGTAGTACGTATTTTAAATTTGTAACATAATTAATTAATAACTCTAACCCTAAAACCCAAAACCCTAAAACCTAACCCTATAACCCTAAACCATAACTCTAACCCTAAACCCTAATCCAAACCCTTCTTTTTTCTTTTACATTTTTACCCCATATTTTCCCTCATTCTTAAAGCCCTGTCCTATTTCGGGGGGCTAATTTATAGTTTAAGTACCATAGCAATAGCTGAAAACAATTTTTTAATATACCGCGCTGCACTGATACGTTCACGCGGTACCTCTTCATTGAACCATATGCTGATTACTTGCACCTGTAAGATTAGTATCTTTGAAAAGACCAGTATTGTATTCAATCTATGATTGAAGACATACACAGGTGATGAGTGTAACCTGCTTGTAGTGCAGCGCGACATGTTCAAAATTGTTTTCACCTATTGCTATGGTAATTAATCCGATTAATTACGTAACTTCACCAGCGTATAGAAGAGTAAAATCAGGGACAATAAGATCACATTCCTCCGTTGCATATTGAGATGAATTGATTTTATTCCTAGTTGCATGTGGTGACCTGATGGTGTAGATTATTGTGATATGATTATATTTTCGAACCCTTGAATATGTACCATTATTTTTGGTATTGTACAAAAGATTTACAGTTGAATATATGTGTTGAAATAATATGATAAGCTTCACTGTGCGTATTGAAACCCCAACCTGCGTCTTGTAAAAAAACTGACGAAAATCATTTTTTTTTAGTTGGCAACGTTAAAGAGGAAAATGAGCATCCGCAGATCGTAAAAACTAAAGGGCAACGCCGCATTCTAATAGAGAGGTGGCGTGCATTTTTATGGTAACCGGTGGTGTCATTAGCCTGAGTCTCACACAAACTCGTCATGCGTGACCGTTGAGCTAGCGGATTAAAAATAAAATTTAAATACTAACTGCATTCTGTATTCTGATTTATTTATTTATTTATTTATTTATTTATTTATTTGTTTGTTTGTTTGTTTATTTATTTATTTATTTATTTATTTATTTATTTATTTATTTATTTATTTATTTATTTATTTATTTATTTATTTATTTATTTATTTATTTATTTTATTTATTCTTATTCGTTTGTTTATTTATTTGGTAGATTAGTAAGTAATTAGTAATATTCCATGATTCATCGGTTTATTATTGATTGTTGATAACTTGATGTGTGATTGTTGATAACTTGATCGATTGAAAGACATTTCAAATATTCCAAGTTTCTATGGAATGTCTATTTGAATAACATCGCACATTAGATAAATATCAGTATTGATTTATTCTATTCAGCAATATCAAGGATTATTATATTAAATGATAATAAACAAATTATTATCCAACATCTCACAGGTTATAGTTAATTGGCTTAGTGGTAATGTACTGAGATTCACAACCGGGAGGTCACGGGTTCGATTCCCAGCTCTGCCTATTGGGGGTTTTTTTTCAAACCTTTTAAAGGTTCCAACCAAACATTTAAAAATGTTTGGTTGGAATATGCACTAATATATACTTCCAAAATAAATAAGGTCTTAAGTATAAACCCAATGCTATCACGAATACACGTGTTGTCCTTTTAAAAGATAGGCTTGTTAAGTTGTTACGTGAGTTGTAGTAAGTTGCCGGCCCTGGGCAAATAATTATTCATCCCCATGTGCAAATCATGCAAATCGCCGGATGCATTGAGCAGAACGACTTTCCATAAAAGCCCCGGAAATCAAGTGAATTGCTCAGTGACCCGTTCATAAACTAAATAATAATTCGGAAATAGTTGCACGGACTTCAACCTTTGAGCGCACACAATTCATGTTTTATACAACTTCGTCTGATCTTCAAAAGCCTTCCTGAATTCGTTTATTTGGTTTATTTGGTGTAATATTGATGGTGTATAGGTGTACCGCAAATCATGGATTCACTAGCCTTCTTGCGGGAGCGACTCTGTATTTTGTCGCCAAATACAACCACGATATTAACATTCATAGCATGTTTATTCATGTTGCGATATTTCTTACAATATGTGTACAGAGCTAACCCAAAACACCCACCAGCTTCAATAGAGGCTTGGGATATCCAGGGTTGTCAAAACCTAAACAAATCAAAACAAAAAAAGATGCTGCTAAGTGACACGTACCCTTCTTTTTAAAGACATTTCTTGTTTAAAGTTGCCCGTATGTATTAGCTTGTTTATAGTAGCTGTTTACGGAAAGATTATACTGCAATATCTACTGATTTCATAGTACTTATACTCTAAATAACTGATAAGTTGGCTCACTATAAACACGCTCTAAGTTTCCTTCAGGCAACCCATGAACCAACAATGGGATTTGCACCTGGCTTCATTATAACAGTGTATGTATTTGTTTTTTTGCATTCAATCGCCTCCATTATGCACAACATGTATCATTTGCAGAAAACACAGCCTGAAGCTTGGGATGTCTTTGAGAAAGGAAAACCAACACTAAGCTTTATTTACAGGAATTGGCCAATTTACAGCAAAAGGTCCAACAACATGTAAAAAATGCCACAAAGGTGATAGAGGAGTGTCGGACTGAAGAAGTGCTTTCCAGATTCGGACTAGCGCAGTGTATTTCGGATTCGGTAGCGTAGCCAGCGCGGGGGTAGGGGTGTCCCTGACAAAAGGTGAAAGAGAAGAGTGCCCACTGACAAAAAAAAATGAAAGAGAAACTCGGAAAGCAAAGGGGGAAGGTGCCAAGGTCCAAGGAGCCCGTTTTCCACCGAAATCCATCCCAATAATGGGTCAAAATAGTGTGAAATACCTATACCGCGTATACCGCACATTGTTCCAATAAAGACCTTAATGAGAAGTTCGAGGACTTTACATGTACAGTCTCTCTAAAAAACCGTATATAGGCCTATCCCAACAATAATTCCGGGTCAAAATTATGCAATTGGTAATTTTATTAGTCTTTCAACCGAATTGTTATTTCAGCTGGCGGAGTTCGTCCCTGGTCACGCCACCTTCAGGGCCGTCGCTAGAAGGGAAGAGGGAAGTGGTGTATGGGTGGTGTGACACAATTTTTGTCGGCAAAAATGGTCTGTTGTCGTCAAATGTAGTGAAAGCTATGTGATTGCCGGCATACAAAACATTAATGTGTTACGAAATTGTTCTGTTGTTACGTAATAGATCTATTGTTAATGTTATAGTAGTTACTAATTAAATAAAACAACCCTTTTAAAGGGTTAAGCAGCGCCAAGGATTTATCATTTAAATATTGGTCCAATGCATAATCATATACCAAAATCGCTGAAAAGGTACGGTACCCTAAAACCGTGGTACATCCCCGTATACCTCCAACCAGGGAGACCCCCCCCCACGTATATTTTGTATCGTGTATGATCATGAGAATAATTGAATATTTCCGATAACCTTGCTTTTCCTTGTGTTTATAACACTTTTTAATCAAAGTTTTTTTACTCCCGTCCTCTATCAAAGTACCGGGTGTCCCAAAAAAAGGTTACATGTAGATTTTTGAAAATAATCCAAGCTAATGTTAACAAATATAAACGTCCTTTTCATGACAGAATCTATGTACCCTCTTCTAGTACCCCTGTTAATGTCAAGTTCACAACGTGCGTATTTAGCACGAATTCCTGAGCCAGCTGTTTACCATGTTTACGTGACATTATGCAACACGAGGTTCGCTGCCCGCACACGGCGCACAGTGCATTAAAAGCTGGTCATTTGAATAGGTCCAGCTAGCATGACCGGCGCAGTATATTATTCTGTTGAACAGTTAATTAATTTTGTTCAGTTTTATTTCAGAAAATGGACAATATTCTTTCAAGTATATAACACAGCAGCGATTTCAACTCAACAAAACCCAAACAAAGCCTAAATGCAAATTGTTATTAATTTCATTATGTTGATGGCATGAGATACAGCGTGCAGAAATGCCGTCTCCAAGAAAAAAGTGTTCCTCTCTAATGACCATCTACCTTTATTTATACCACCAAGAGTCAAGAAGCTCTATAAAAGATGTGCAATATTTAATTGTCAATAAGGTTCTTTAGTGCAATAAGTTTTTCAACCATGGAAAAAATACGAGAAAAATAAAAAGTAATAAGAAAAAATAGAAAACAAGATGTGCTTGTGTTTAACTTTCGTTGGACGATATTTTGATGATCAGTCACTCTTGACATCCCTGTCATCTTGCGCTCATAAGTTAAGTTGCTTTTAAGATATGGAGTTAGAACTCAGCAAACAATTACAAGAAGGATGAATGAATAATACCTGAAAAAATTACAGTGTTATGTTGTACCGTCGCAGAATGCGTCTCATTTTCTACATGTAACCTTTTTATGGGACACCTTGTATAATCATGACATGACATGAACTGGCGGCACGATAAAATAACATTTTCAACCTAGTTTTTGACCCCATCGTCTCCATCAAACTACAATCATGAGCCCCGTCATGAGCACCCCTATACATCAATCATCCGAAGATTGAAGAATGCTTTGCCAATCGATATCCAAGGCATTTGTTTGCTATAGGTCTAATTGACAACATTTTATGCAGAACAAGTTTATTTGGCGCTCAATCGCTATTATTAGGCATGTCCACTAAAAATTGAAGTACTTTTAAATTGATTCAGACCTAACTTATTGGCTGGGAATTGATGAAAGAAACATTTTGGCGTTTAAATAATCTTAATCGGACGTTTCATTCCAGAGATATGGCCTTTTGAGTGTTACGGTTTTATATAGGGCTGCTAGAACATGTTAAAAAGTTCAAGTCCAAAAAGGATTACTAACAGAAAGTGCAATTTTAAGGTACTTTTTCTTAATGTATTTATTAACTAGCGTTATCTGGAACCTTATATTTGCTTATAACAACATGAAAATAAGATCATCCTGAAAGTTTAATCGATTTTGTTGACATACAACAAAAAATATAAGACCTCAAAACCCATGGTTTGTTTGATGAAACCGCAAGCATGATCATAGATGGCCGCCATGGAAAATATCTCCATAGAGGAGATGAACAATAAGTGCATTATTTCAAATGAATGGCGGTAGTCTTAAACATTGTTCAATCTTTTACGGTCAGCACATTTTATCTTCAAAAATTATTATATTTCATCATGGCATAAGTTTGGTAATATTAATCACTACCAATTTTGAGAAATTTGCTCCAACTCAAAGGTTATCAATACACTGTGTGTGCATGGAAGCCATGATGGATAGCATATGAAATGGACATGGTAGTGAGAAGTGCATGATTTGAGATGGGCCGCGGTAGGCTTAAACCACACCACTCCACGCCATACATAAATTCTGCCAGTCACATTTCCCCAATATGAAATTTTTTTAAAGTAAAATTTTAATTTTACTTCATTAAAGTTTGGCGGAGGCGTGGTTCGAACTCACGGCGGCGGACTGCTTTGGATACACTATGAACCCAGCGCCTTAGACCACTCGACCACTTGTCTTCTTGGAATTCATTTGAAACTTATTTGAAGATATAATCGCAACTTCAACAAAGGCCTACCACGTGACAAGCAAAGGCAGAAAACGTACCATATTTTGGAATTTTATTTGCCTAAAAACATTTATGTGTATTATTAGCGCTCAATTATTGTTAACTGCGTGTTTTATACAAAAAAAATTCAATAATAAACATGATAACTGGGCGTCTGTATGGACAATACATTATATCGATTTTGACACGTGCTTGTGTCTCAGTACATTTCCATGGTCAGTAAAATACTATAGAGGAAAACCTACCATTTTCTTGTATACACGTTCGATGTTTTTATCAATTACATAAAAATCCATTTTAGACCCCAAATGTTTTTCAGGAAATAAAAGATTAGATTACCATAAAAACGAAACAGTAATCTTTTGCCGGGTCTAATGTAATATTCACATAGGATTTTCAACGTTTTTTCTATCCTTATTTTTGCTCAATTAAAAAAAAATATTTTGGCGTATATAAAATTGAAATAAAATTCTCTGCTTCTTAAACGACATCAAATGTGCCACAATTGGGTATCACGAATCGTTATATATGATGTGCAGTTAATATTCATATTTTCTTTTATACAGAGGATGCTTCAGTTTTGACAGGAAAAATATTTTCTTGAAAACCCTCTCACTCGGTTATTTTAAAAAGGTAACCACGCTTCCCTAGAATGTGCAATAAATTAGCATTAAAATTTTTCTTATTCTAACAGCAAGCGTTTCTAGAATGTATTATGGCGAAATGTGGTGTAGGCTTAAACATTCTTAAATTTCTTAACATCCTGTACATTTTGTCTTCAAAAATAGTTACATTTTATGACTATGTAAGTTTGCTGGTCTGATTCACTCCAAATTCGGAAATAATTGCGTTTGAACACCTGATGCACGGAATGGTGTCACTTCAACCTGTTGTAGTTCTCATCTCATTAAATTTTTAATTAAAAAAAGTTGATCTCTGCATGGAGGACGGTCCTCTCTATTTACTGACCAATCAGGAAAAAGTTTGGTTAATGTTTTCCGGTGGAATCAGGAATTTCTTGAAACACCCTGATATAGGCCTACATTTGGATCAAAAACAAGTATGTACGCCATTTAAGAGGCCTGGGATTTCTTGTATCGATCAGTTTCTCCATAGACAATACGTGTGTGAGTGCACGCACACAGTAAATGAAAAATCGTTCTAGTGGAAACTGTATGGACAGTGGGCATCCCTAGTCCCTACTATTATGACCACATTATTGTCGACTCCAATTCGTTTATTCCACTGAATACTGTGTGAACTACATCTAGGCCTATACCAAGGATTATTAAATCAGGATGTGACACTTCGTAATTTGCATGTGTCCAATTCATATGTTAATAGCATATTGTTATTAAAATGATGGTCTGACCTGGCCAGAGGGCGTTAATGTAATAGACGTTTGATCAAGGGACAGAGTAGTTTCCGTTTGTATCGGCTACCGCACGAAACATAATTATTATGCACATTCCGACCGAACGTACATTTTAAAGTATTTGCATAACTTTTTTGCATGAAACTGTAATTGTCATCTAAAATAAACAAACAAAAACAATATTATTTGAAGTTTTAATTTAAAAAAATAGTCTATTTTACTACGGTAAATTAAGATGGCGGTAAATTACAATGTAAATTAACCGGTAATTTACCGACTCACAACACTGACATGAATACAAGTTTTAGTATTATTTAATATATTATTTCCTCTATCGTTTGATGTACAATGGTACAGGTCGGGGGGGGGCAAAATAGTTTTGTACTTAATATGAGGGTGGGGGTCATAACAGTTTTAGGTCCATTAACTTGTGAGACCGGGGGTCAACATAGTTTTGTGTTCACGAACAGGGGATGGGGGGGTTAAAAATTTGTAACACGAAAAATATATTGCCCCCCCCACCAAAGTATTTCTGAACACTCCCTAAACTTAGTTGATTTTGGGACTCCATCATGGAACGTCGGTAATCTTTATCGCTCCGTCATTTCGAGCAGAAATTTACCCTTTTTTACATGAAATTGTTATTCAAATATGAAATAACTATATGGATTTGATTATGTAGGCTGTTGTGGAAACATTGATTATACCAGAATGGAGACACGAAGTAGTAAAACGACACAAAAAGGGACAATTCTACAACACTTCGCACCGAATAATACCACGAATACAGGTAATACGTGTACAATAGACATCAACGGTACAGCACAAGGCGTTATGGCGGGTAATATGAACAATGAACAGGCTGCCGTGTCAAATTCAGAACTCAAGGACATAATGTTACGCATGGAGTCAAATTTGACAAAGCGAATGGACGATTTGCAAAAAGAAATGAGTGACATGAATAAGAAAGTAGAAGAAAACAAGAGCGACATTACAGACTTGAAGACATCAGTGGAAAACAACGCAGATGAAGTACATGACATTGTGAATAATGTTATACCACAACTAAAAAAAACACATGAAGATTTTGTCGCCAAGCTTGCCAATGAAAGCAAGCTGAAGGAATTACACGACAGAAAAATGAATCTGCTGTTTTATGGTGTGCCGCAAAATCCCGGAGAGACAGTAGAGGAGCTGGGAGATAAGATGAGAGATATATTCCGAACTGACTTCGGTGTATCGGAAGAACAGATTGATTACATCTATTTTGCTGCGGTACATAGGATACCACGAAAGCATGGGGAAGGTGAAGATAACCGAAGTCATCAACCTGATCCTGTGATCATCCGTTGCGGGTCTATGTTCGACAGGGATGGGATCTTGCTTCAACAGCGAATCAGGCCCTTTTTTAAGGATAGGAAACCTGTTATGGCTTACACAGATCTTCCAAGAAGTATGAAGCAAGACAGAGGTAAACTGGTCCAACATGGAAAGACTTTACGTCGAGAAGGAAATCTTACACGTATACGAACCATCGGACTGGATGTGATACTGGAATATAAGGGCAAGGGAAATAGAAGAGGAGATTGGAAGCGATTTATTCCTGAAAACTAAATAAAGAAAACTTTCAAACTTAGGTTTCAGCTCAATATAAGACTTTTCTACAAGGGGCAGTTGAAACTCAGTCATGTGAATATAATGGTTTAAACTTGTGAACAATTTACTTCATAATTATACTCCTATATGATGTCTGCGATATGAATTATTGCATTGATGTGCTTTTGGTTTCTTATTTTCATGTCATATTTGCTATAATATAAAGTTATGTAAACGTAAAAGCTACCCATGTAATCATATTGTTTTTGAAGCTTTTTAATGAGGTTTTGAATAGATAATTTTGGGAATATGCATGCGTGCCTACAGATTTAAAAAAGAAAACGAAAAAAAGGGGATACAAGAAATTGAAGATGATCAAAACGTTTTTCTCACATTTTGATGCAATTTGATATGTATGAATATTAGATGTTTACATGTAATGCTTTATTAACAGTCGCTTATAGCTATTATATAAAGTTATGTAAACGCAAAAGCTACCCATGTAATTATGTTGTTTTTGAAGCTCTTTTAATGAAGTTTTGAATATATAATTATTGGGTTTATGCATGCGTGCCTATAGAGGATTTAAAAAAAAAAAAAGGAAAAAAAGGGATAAAAAAAAAAAATTTGGGGATGATCAAAAACGTTTTTCTCATATTTTGATGCAATTTGATATGCATGAATTAGATGTTTACATGAAATGCTTTATTAACAGTCGCTGATAGCTATAATATGAAGTTATGTAAGCGTAAAAGCTACCCATGTAATCATATTGTTTTTGAAGCTCTTTTAATGATGTTTTGAATATATAATTTTTGGGTATATGCATGCGTGCCTATAGAGGATTAAAAAAAAGAAAAGGAAAAAGGGGATACAAAAATTGAAGATGATCAAAACGTTTGCTCATATTTTGATGCAATCTTGATATGCATGAATTAGATGTTTACATGTAATACTTTATTAACAGTCGCTTATAGCGACAATTTTTGTGTACGCTCATTTTGACGGTCAGACTTTCCTTGATAATTGTCAGTTGATTTTGGGTTCAATTTGTATTTTGACATTGTCTCTTTTTCCTTTTTATTTATTTATTTATTTATTATTCTCTGGTATCAGAAAGCGACAGCTTATTTTATATGAAATGTACTATACGCAGTTTTGGCTTCTTATACATGATCAGTCTAAATTAAATAAATGTTTTGCATATGGATAGCTCAGTTAAAATATGTTCTGTAAATTGCAGGGGATTGAATGATAAAGTCAAGAGACGTGATGTTTTTAATTATCTAAGGAAAAAGAAATTTTCGATATATTGTCTTCAGGATATACATTGGGACCAAAAATTTGAAAATATGGTCAGGTCTGAATGGGGTTATGAGATTTATATAGCGGGTCACACTACGAACTCAAGAGGTGTGGCAGTTCTGATGAACAATAATTTTGATTTTAAGGTGCGGAATATACAGCGTGATCATGTTGGAAATTGGATTGTGCTCGATATTACTTTGTTATCCATAGATATTACTTTATGTTGTTTATATGGGCCAAATGATGATCAGCCATATTTCTATAGTCATGTAAAAGAGGTTGTGGAATCTTTTGGAAACCCTTACTCTATTATATGCGGAGACTTTAATTTAGTCCAGAATCAAGAAATGGATACTTTCAATTATGTAAATATTAATAACCCGAAAGCAAAAGAAATGGTTCTTAATATAAAAGAAGACATGGAAATATGCGATCCATGGAGAGTTCTGAATCCAAATATTAGACGTTTTACTTGGAGAAAAATAATCCAATAAAACAAGCCAGATTAGATTTCTTTTAATTTCCTCTGAATTGCTAAATTTGATCGATTTTGCTGATATAACACCTGGTTACAGAACTGACCATTCTATGGTGATCATTGGCCTAAGTAAAGGTAATAATATTAACAATGGTCGGGGATCTTGGAAATTGAATAATGAATTGCTTAAGGGGGTACTACACCCATTGATTTTTTTTTTGCATTTTTTTTGCATTTTGTGAAGAAATTACAAAAAAAATTGGACAAAGTGGTATGCAAAATGAAGGGCAAATCTTCTCGTTTTATTGGTGGTATCGGTATCAATGTAGCTTACATGCTTTTACAGATAGAAGCCAAAAGGAGGTACATCACTGATGATTTAAATTCACTTCATTTTGGAAAGCTTACTATCAACGGATTTCGTTAAAATTTTGGATATGTGTTGCTAACACATTAGGAAAATAAAGTTGATATGTAAAATGGGAATAAGTGGTTCCTGATTTCTTTTATGACTTCATGAACTTGGTGCTCCACAACTATCAAAAAAGGAACTGGTTAAAATGCTTCTATTTTCAATGTTGAGCTATATTTTGCATTTTTAACTTGCGACATTATTGCACTGAAACTTAATTAAGCCATAGGTAACAGGTTACAACAACCATACTACAGCAATGATGAAAAAAATTGTATTTCTTGTCACCTTTACAACCATATTGGGTAGTTTTCCGTAAGCTTAAGTTTTGTGATTTTGGTAACTATTTTATATTTATTTGTGAAATCCGTCTCAACTAGGCATTCTAAATTGTACTCACCATTTACATCCCAAGGTATATTAGTATATCCACCATGCACTTCTCGATATATATCCAGTTAAAGACAGAATATCAAAATTATGCCTCATATGATATCACAGACTCTCACATGTGTATTCAAAATTGATGCTTAAATTTGACCTGAACCAATTGACCTATAACCTGACATACGGTGACCTAATAGCCTTTTCTTCTCCTAACAACTAACGACTATGCATCCATTGTATAAGTGTTTATTTAATTTATTCAGTGTTATATCATGGTAGGTATTTTGCATGCACCACTATAGATTTTCTATAGAGAGTATAACAAAGGATTTAATGTATTCTATTCATGTACCCTACTTGAACATTTTCAAAAGAATAAATTATGGTTTGTTATGAAACACAGATCTGAGTTACTAGGTTACAGTAAAAAAAAAAATATATAGGGCTAAAATGACTTACTAAAATTGTTGAAATTCACTTTATATGTAGATATATTTTATAAGTTCGGGACATGAGGTGATAAACATATATATGTACTTAATAAATTTGCAAGAAAAAAAAGAAGAGGGGTACTGATGAAAATCGGGGTATTATATCGCCTTAAAGAAGAGGAATATGTAAATATTGTTAAAGATTCGATTACTAAGGTGAAGAAAATATATGCGGCCTCTCCTTATGATAGAGAATATATAAATGATATTAATCCGTTGACGTTAGTTCTTACTATCGATGACCAGCTGTTCTTCGAAACATTATTATTGGAAATTAGAGGTGCTACTTTGGCATTTTCATCCAAAAGAAAGAAAGACTTAGATAAAACAGAAGAAACACTTGACAATTTGATACAACATCTGGAGAAGATATGTGCAGAAACGGCTTTAAATAACCAAAACGTCGATTCAGTAATGAGGGAACTTAATGCCGCTAAACAAGAGCTTGAAGAGCTGCGTACTAGAAAAATTAAAGGTTGTTTTGTTCGATCAAAAGCTAAATGGATAGAAGAAAGAGAGAAACCGTCCAAATATTTTCTTAACCTTGAAAAAAGAAACTTTGTAAATAAACAAATATGTAAAATTACTAAGAAAGATAACACAGAGGCAACATCTCAGGAGGAGATTGAAAAAGAAATTTTGTTATTTTACAAAACTTTGTACAAAGAAAAGGAAGAAAAAAACAATGTCAATATTGATGATCTAAATTTATGTTTCAACAAACTAACGCAAATGCAGTCAAATAATTTAGAAGGTGAGCTGGATTTGTCTGAGCTCTCAATTGCTTTGAAAAATATGAAAAATAACAAAACTCCTGGCCCAGATGGTTTTACAGTAGAATTCTATAAAATGTTTTGGGACGACATTTCCATTTTTCTTCTTCGGTCGTTAAATGAAGGTTTTAGGAAAGGTTCTCTTACAAAAGAACAAAAATTGGTCATGTTACTCTTCTACCAAAGGGGGATAAACCTCGTCATTTCCTAAAGAACTGGAGGCCTATATCACTCTTAAATGTTTCCTATAAGTTAGCATCTGCTTGTATTGCTAACCGCGTAAAATCAGTTTTAAACCATCTTATTTTGGAAGACCAGTCTGGTTTTGTTCCAAACAGATTTATAGGCGAAAATATTCGCCTTCTCTATGACTTGTTAAATTATACAGATATTCATAAAATACCTGGTCTGCTATTACTCATAGATTTTGAAAAAGCATTTGACACGGTATCACATGATTTTATATTTAAAACTCTAAAAGCTTTTAATTTTGGGACAGATATTTGTAGATGGTTTGAAACCCTATATAAGAATGCTTCTTCCTCAGTAATAATAAATGGGAATATTTCAAAACCGTTTCAAATTCAGCGTAGTTGTAGACAGGGCGATCCGCTTTCGCCATATATTTTTGTTTTATGTGCGGAAATTTTAGCTTTAATGATAAAAGAAAATAAGAATATAAAAGGAATAAAAGTAAATGACATGGATTTTAAAATTACACAATACGCAGACGACACAACCTTGATATTAGATGGCACAGAAAAGTCGCTAAACAGCGCATTTGATACTTTGAATATTTTTCGTGAAATATCTGGTTTGAAAATTAATACTGATAAAACAGTGGCAGTATGGATAGGATCATATAAAAATAGAATCACAAAAATGTGTGAAAATAAAAAACTAACTTGGAATTTTGAGGGCAATTTTGATTTTTTAGGAATTTCTTTCAATACTGATTTGGTGCAGATGGTTAAACAGAACTATGAAAAATCACTTGTACTGATGAAAAAGATGATTTCCAATTGGAAAAAAGGAATCTTACTGTATTGGGTCGAGTTGTAGTGGTAAAATCTTTGGTTCTTCCCAAGATCAGTTATATTGCGCAGATGCTTCCAAATCCGAGCAAAGATTTTATCAAAACAGTTAATGACATCATTTTTAAATATGTTTGGAATGGGAAGCCGGACAAAATAAAAAGCTCTCAGTTTGTACAAGATTATGAGAATGGAGGAGTTAAAATGCCAGATGTCGAATCTCATATAAATGCACTAAAAATAAATTGGATACGCAGGGTTATTCAAGGTGACAAAAAATGGATAAAATTGTCAAATTTATGTTTGAATGTGAAGACTAACGATATTTGCTGTACAGGTCTACTCCGATTTAATGCAATGAAAAATAAGGTAGACAATAAGTTCTGGTATGACGTATTTTTTCTTGGTCCTCATTGATAAATATTGTTAATTATGGTGAATTAGATTTCAATCGTATTGCAAAGCAGTACCTGTGGTGGAATGATAAAATCAAAATTGGGGGTAATTCAATTCATTATGTTCATTGGAAGGAAAAGGGGTTCTCTTTATAAATGATTTACTGTCAGAAAATGGGACTTTTATGTCAAAAGATGATTTTGAAGAAATGTATAAGGTGAAAACAAACTTCCTTGAATACAATGGTATTATAAGAGCAATTCAGACAAATTTCAATATTAGCAAGTTAAAAGGGACAAAATTAGTTTCACCTTTTAGATCTAGTAATATGGACTTATTGTTCAAATATCGTAAAGGTTGTAAGTTATTCTATGATGTCTTTGTAGGGGCTAAGAGAATGAAACAATCGGGTAATAAGTGGAAAATAGATGTTGGTATAGAAAATGAGGAGTGGAAACAATTATGTCTTTTAAATTTCAAGTTTTCTGTTGATTCGAAGTATAGATGGTTCCAATATAGAATTAACCAAAGGATTTTAGGAACAAATAGTCTGTTGCTGAAATTTAATGTAAGGGAGGATGATTTATGTACATTTTGTAAGGGTAATCCGGAAACAATTAAGCATCTTTTTGTAAATTGTCAGGTCTCCCAAATATTTTGGAATACCATTAAATTATGGATAAAAGAACAAACTAATGTGGAATTGGAAATGTCTACTTTGACAATTCTATTTGGTTCTAAATTTGATTTGACTTTAACCCTTATAATGACAATGGCAAAATTCCATATCTATAGAGCAAAGATGATGGAACAATACCCAGATTTAAAAGCTTTTAAACAAGAAATTAAACATTATTATAATATACTGAAATATCAAGCAGCATGTAATTTAGAGCTTAACAAGTTTTCGAAAAAATGGCAACTATGGCAAAGTCTCTGCACTGGTTAATTGGTTAAATAAAAATCCTTTGTTAATCTTTTTTTGTTAATTATTTAAGTAAAATATGTGTAATAATTATAGTATATGTATAACTATATAATGTATAATAATATATGACAATTATAGTATTTGCTGTTAGGAAAGTTTTTGTGAAGGGTCCGGTGGTTATTTTGTATGTTTTCTTCCCCCGCCGGACTCAAGTACAGGGAATAAACCATAGACAGTAACACCATGGCTGTCAAAAAAAAACAAAAAAAAACAAAAACAAAAAAAACTTAGTTGATTTTTCAGCAAATGTTATTTTTCAGTGAGTTTTGCTTTTATTCCGTGTTAAATTATGGCAAACGGAAACAATCAAAATATGATGTAGCGACTACATATACTATAATCGCTCCTGGGTGTCACCCATGCATACTTTTTTAATGTAGGCCTACCAGTATAGGGGCCTATTGCCAATCACAAAGTTTGAAATTGTAATTGTTTAATGTAGGCTACTCCCTAACAGAATACGTTTATACGCACGCTGGCGAAGTGACGTACTTAAATCGGATTAACTACCATAACAATAAGCTACAATAGATGAATACAATCATCGCCCGCACTCACGTTCATGCGGTAGGACCTACCGATGCATTGAACCATAGATGTCAAAGAAATGCTAATCACTTGCACCTGTAAGATTAGTCTCTTTGAAAAGAGAGGTATGAACGGGTATTGTATTCAATCTATTATATGATTGAAGAGTAATGAAGACAGGTGTACAGACGGCTTGACGTGAGCCTATGGTTTTTTTTTCTGGGGTCTTGTGGTGTACGCTGGTTTATTATATCATCGATGTTGAAGTGCCTATAATAGTTCAATGTAAGAAAATGAGCCAATAGACGTGATGAATAAAGACCGGATTTTTGGATTATTAGTGGCGGTATGCAATTAAATGTCAAAATTACGGTGCTATTCTACTTTTCAACAATAATTCATACTGGCAGGCTACACCAATAAGTGTATTAGTGCAGATTGACATTTTTCGGGATACTTTTCCACAGGGAGGAAGCACATGGCAAATACTATTGCCGCGGGTGCCATTTTGGAAGGTCACGTGAAGTGTCAAATGATTTTTGTGACTTCAAATACTCACTGTATTTCATATCTTATGCTTGTCGTATATTTCCTTTGTATTATCGATAGTTAGTCTTAATTTCGACATTACTATATCAACAAGACATTCCCTTATCAAATTAAAAGACTTTCTTGCAGAAACAAATCACTGTGGCCTGATGGGATCATAGTAGTTGACCCACTTCCGCCCGGTCTAACCTTGCTTGGGGGCGCTTTTTACTATCTTCAACAGGTTCGATTTGCTAAACTTACGACACCTTTATGTGGTGACCTCAAACACATGGGCTGAGTAAGAGTTGATGTGAATTATTCATAACCGATCGATACCTTGCCTCACTTTGTTGAGAGCAAGCCAACAAAATTTGCCATATGTTTGCGTGGCTAAACAAAAGCCGTGAATTTAATGTCACCCCCCTTCCTATACTCACACGCAAAATACGGGAGTTGTGAGAGATAAGACTGTTTATATCAACTGACCATGCTGCACTGACGACCAAGATAAAATGATGACGTAACAGCTGTTATCAGTCGCTAGTATGCTTGACCAGGGGGATGACACTCTTATTCACATGTTTATTTACAACGCAAACCTATATCGAATCCCGGTGGTTTGCGAATAATGAAATGTCCGCATCCCAGGATTAATTAAACCCTGGTATGAATTATTTATTAGTTTTCGCCACGATCCGTTTTGCAATAACATAAAAGCACTTCAAATAACAACCCGTTGAGTTCAATGAACTACGCCCTGAAACCGATGGAGAAGTGCCCCGTAAAGAAGCTCTCCCATTGACCTCTATACAGGTCAGTGAGCTCTCCATACACACTGTTAAAAATGAACGTTAATTTACAGGGAAAAATACAATTTTACCGTTTTAAAACAATATATATACAAAAATACGGTGAAAAATTAGAATTTTACATTTTCCTGTATATGTAATGTTTTTATCAAATATCCCATTTTTTACGATACAATATACAAAAGTAAAAAATAACTGTAATTTTAATGCAATTTACTGTTTATTTACAAATAAAAGCATAATTTTGAACGTTTTCTTACAGTTTTACAGTACATTACCGACACTGTTAAAAATCGTCAGAATGTTAATTTGCAGGTAAAAATACGGTTTTTACCATATTTAAACAAAGTTTACACAACATTATGGTCAATAACCGTAAATTTACAATTTCCCGTACCACAATTGAAGTGACAGTTAATTTACATGCAAATTAACAGTTTGTCCTGTTTTTAAAACAATATATACAAAAAAGACGTTAAAAAATCAGCAATTTTACGTTTTCCTCCTGTAAATGTAATGTTTAGTTTATTTTTTAACGATACAATATACAAAACTAAACAAATTACTGTAATTTTAATATAATTTTCTGTTTATTTACAAATAAAAACATACGTTTGAACATTTTCTTACAGTTTCTTATAAAAGTACATTACGACACTGTTAAAATCGTTAGAATGTTAATTCACAGGTAAAAAAACGGTTTTTACCATATTTAAACAAAGTTTACACAACATATTATGGTCACTAACCGTATATTTACAATTTCCCGTATCACAAATAAGTGAAAGTTAATTTACATGAAAATTAAACAGTTTTTCCCGTTTTTAAAACAATTTACACAAAAAACACGCTAAAAATCAGCAATTTTACGTTTTCCTGTAAATGTAATGCTTAGTTTATTTTTTAACGATACAATATACAAAATTAAACAAATGACTGTATATTTAATGTAATTTACTGTTTATTTACAAATAAAAACATGCGTTTGAATGTTTTCTTACAGTTTCTTTTAAAATTACATTACAGACACTGTTAAAATCGTTAGAATGTTAATTTACAGGTAAAAATACGGCTTATACCATATTTTAACCAATTTTACACAACATCATGGTCAACAACCGTAAATTTACAATTTCCCGTACCACAATTGAAGTTCAACGTTAATTTACATGAAAAATTAAAAGTTTTTCCCGTTTTCAAAACAATTTATATACAAAAAGACGCTAAAAAATCAGTATAATTATACGTTTTCCTGTCAATGTAATGTTTCGGTTTTTTTTTACGATGTAATGTGCAAAATTAAACAAATGACTGTATATTTAATGTAATTTACTGTTTATTTAAATATAAAAACATGCGTTTGAACGTTTTCTTACAGTTTCTTTTAAAAGTGCATTACTAACACTGTTAAAAATTGTTAGAATGTTAATTTACAGGTAAAAATACGGCTTATACTATATTTGAACAAATTTTACACAACATTATGGTAAACAACCGTAAATTTACAATTTCCCGTACCACAATTGAAGTTCAACGTTAATTTACATGAAAAATTAACAGTTTTACCGTTTTCAAGACGCTAAAGTCATCAATTTAACGTTTTCCTGTCAATCTAAAGTTTAGTTTGTTTTTAACGATACAATCTGCAAATTTTTATAATTTAATTTTAATGTAATTTATTGTTTATTTACAAATAAAACATACGTTTAACCCGTTAAAATATTAATATAAAGTTAATTTACAGGTAAAATATGACTTTCACCATTTTTTTTTTTTAATTAACACCATCACTGTTAAAAATATCAAATTAAATCATAATATAAATGTGAATTGATCCTACCGCAGGTAAAAACACATAGGACCCTAATTGTTTTTCAACATTATACTTCACTTTTTAAGTGTTTTGAGATATATTTTCATAGTTTTATAGAAGCAAACTATTCCGTTATTTTACGGAACATTCCGGCAGCAGGGTTACGGAACATCCGTAAATTGTAATTTATTCATTCCGTAAAACTTATTCATTAAAAATACAGAATAAAACGAGGTTTCTTACGGAAAATATTCCTTAAAAATACAGAATATTCGTAATATTCCGTAGAGTTTTAACGGTAAATATTCCAAACAACTCGGAATCATTCCGTATTTTTACGGAATTAATGTTATTTTACAGAAAAAATATGGATGTTCTGGTAAATCCGTAAATTTACAGAAACAAACAAATAAAAAATGTATTTTCTTTTTGAAAACCCGTAAGTTCACAGGTCTCCTGTAATAATACTTTATAGACCGTTTTCCCTGGGTAATTATGCATAATTGATTGAACTGAGGATGCGCTGTTAGTATCAGAATACCGCATGCAGAGGAGCAGCCCCCGGGGAGTGGCCGTTGCGCGCTGTAATGAGACGTATATCGGCCGATAGGACTTGAAGAAGACGACCGTGGCGTCGAAGTGTTTTACTTTGATAAGTTTGCTAGATCGCTTCTTTGCTGGTCAACTTTAACAGAGACAGGCAAGTAAACGCTAGTTGTTTTAGTTCACATGGTTTAAGTGCATGGTACGATCTAAATGCCCATGTACCGGTACCATAGATCAATGCTTATCTTTCTGTGGGTCATTTGGGTCAGTTTCTCAAACTTCAATTTCGGGTCAGTTTTTCAGTTGCACAACTTGCAGGAGAATGTGGACCAGACAGTAGGCCTACTAGTGCTAGTAGGCCTAGTGGCAGTACAATAAACATGCCAATTGTTCGACCTACTTGTAGCATTTGTGGTAAACAGTCAAGCACTATTAAAAAGTATGTAAATCATTGTAGAAGTCACATCCATGACAGAAATTCAAGATTTCCTTGTTGTGTTCCCACATGTATAAGGACATGTTATAGGCCTACTTACAAAGGGCTAACGTCCCACATTGCACGAGAACACAATGACTACTTTACTACATATAGGCCAAATCAGTTGCAGGCGAACGAATACAGAAATGTTGGTATAACTGTCCGATGTACGTTAGAATTCTGTCAACGCAAATGTTCAGATCTGAAAGAATTGCTTGCTCACTCAAAAGAACATTTAACAGGAGGTTTGCGAGTAAGCTGTCCATTTAGTCAATGTGATAAATTGTTTAACAAGAAGTCTTCATTTAGCTCTCACATATCACGTTGCCACAAAATTACTGTGTGCAAGATGTAAATCCATTGTATATCATAGATCAGAATATTATTGTTGGTCCTGAAGTTGGTGTACTGCAGCATGACCACGCAGGTGCACAAGACCCACAGCAACAAGATTTACATGATGATCAAAACACATTTGATAATGAAGATTGGTCTAGTGATGATAATGACACTGATGAACCAGGAATTGCACAATATACAAAATATATAGCCATATTTTTGTTGAAATTACAGGCAAAGTACATGATCCCAGATTCAACAATCCAGGTGATTGTTGATGAAATGCACTTCTTGCAACAGTGTTCACTTGATCATATCACTAGATTTATCAAGAGCAAGTTACATCAAAATGGTACAGATCAAGACCTTGTTGAAGATATTGCAAAAGGTGTGGCAAATTTAGGGTGTTCTATCAGTCCAAAGTCTGATTTGATTAATACAGACAGAGAGCAATACCCTGAATCTGGTACCCTTGGGTCACATTATTTACGACAGAAATACTACCAGGAAAAGATGAAATTTGTCAGCCCAGTGGAAATTGTTCTTCAAAAAAAGACAAAAACAACCAAAAAGCACTGCTGTCATTATGTGCCAATTTTGGAAACACTCAAAGTGATGTGCGAAGATAAATCTTTCCAAAGCCACACTCAACAAACTGACTATGGTTACAATGAATTTAGAGATGTTCAAGATGGAAAAGCATTCAAAGATAATCCATTTTACTCAGCAAATCCGGACGCATTACAGATTATTCTTTTTCAAGATGCCTTTGAATTAGTGAATCCTCTTGGTTCATCAAGAAATAAGCATAAAGTTGTAGGCGTGTATTTAACTCTGGGAAATATTGATCCAAGGTGCAGATCACAAATAGATTCGATACAGTTGGTGATGTTGTGCAAAGAGAAGTATCTTAAAAAGTATGACCAAAAAAGATCTTTGGCCAACTTCTTACAGATATTAAAACTCTAGAGAACACAGGAATTGTTCTAGATAGTGGTATAATTGTCAAAGGAACTATTTTGGTTATTTGTGGTGACAATTTGGGATCACATACCATTGGAGGTTATGTAGAGAGTTTTACAAAAAGTAATATCTGATAATTAGGAAAGAAGTACCTTTTTTCCTCTGGATTGATATTATATCTTTCCCCAGAGACGTGGCTGGTGCATAACATTGAAAAAAACACCTACATTCAAATAGTGCATTTTTTAGATTTGAACTGGCAACCTTTGTATACTAGGACAATACTCTTCCCAATAAATTGAGCTACAATATTATGTTGTATCATTTAATTTGCAAGTTTAGTTTCAAAACGCTGTTTGTCGCATTCCTAGTGAAAGGCATTAGAATTGATTTTTTTTTTTTTTTTTTTTTTCAGTGCTGTGAAGTGGCCACATTTCAGGGGAGAGATTATTTAAATGTTCGATATCAGATCATGTACACATTGATACCATTGCTACTTTGTAATTATGTTTTACTGAACTTGATTTTCTTTTATATTTCAAATAGACCTTGACAAGTACTTCAGCTTCTACCATTGAAACACTGGAGTTACCGGCAACACCTTGTCTTGTTGCCCATGGTAAGTTCTATTCATTGTGGCTTTATTGGCTATCGATTATCACTTACACTCTCAGAAAAAGGGGTGCCAACTGAAACCTTTTTGTCCAGTATATGGAACCCTGGCTATTGAACCCTCAAAAAGGTTACAGAAAATTCAGGAACCCTTTAAGGTTCTATAGCTTGTTACATTAAGAACCAATAAAGGTTCCTAGAGTGTCTTAGTGGTTCCTTTTAGAACCTTAAAGGGTGCCATATAGAGGACAAGTGAAGAACCCTTTTAGAACCCTTATTTCTGAGAGTAGTCTAAAAAATAAGCTCTAAAATCAATTTGCTTTCTACCTTTAAAAATTTGTAAAGACAATTGACTTAGCTCATTGAGAGGTTAAATTGACATTTTAATAATCTTTGAATTACATTTTTCTGGAAAGTACCTAAATTTTTGCACATTTGATTTTTATCCAGCAAAGAGCAAAAACCTGGTCATGAAACTTTGGGAATAAATGAATAAGCATAGAAATTCTCTTGTGGATTTTTGCAACAAACACTCATAATCCAGTCAGGAAACACTTAGGCCTAACTGACAAAAGCCAAGAAAGATCATTTTCTGAACTAAATATATAGCCTGACATGTCAGTATTGCTTTAGCTTAAAACATAGGCCTAGTAGCTAAAAGGAGGTTTAGAAGTTAAGTTTTATTCATTATCACCCAATATAAAGTTGGAGCCAATCTTGGTTGCTAATTGTGTCAGTTCATAAATTAATTCAATGTAATTTTGAGAGAGTAATCAAACTGCACAGATGCCAGTTCATCAGTTAAGGACATACTAGCCCTTCAAATGAGACAAACTTGTAATGTAAACATAATGTTGTCCAACCAAGTTACAGGTAGATCCAAAATATGTAATTTTGTCATAGTTTTAAATCAGTTTGTTTTAAATTTCTTCTACACTTGAAGGAAAATAGTCACAGATTTGAATTCCTCATCAAATTTTCTCAAAAGTAGTACTTTTACTTGGAAACAATAATCGCTTTGGAATTTATTATTGTTTTCAATATGAAATCATGTGCGAATGCTTAAAGGGACAGTCAGAGATCTGCGGGTCAAGGTCAAACTTTTTTTCACACATACCTTTTTTTTTTTTTTTTTTTTTTTGGGGAAGGTTAGCCTGAAAAGGAATCTTGCACAAACTATACAGTTTGTGAACGAGAGTCAAATCTTTATTTTCTGATGCGCGGGCATCAGAAATTCGCCATAGAAGCCTATGGAACAATGCAATGCACACAATATTGCATAACTTCTAAACGGAAGGTCAGACTTGGCTAAAAGTTTGGAATTAAAGTGATCTTTGGTATATCTACCTATACATAACATTAAAAGGGGATGTTGAATCTCTGTACAATCACTGACTGTCCCTTTAACTGGCATTCCTTTCATTGTGTGTATGCAATGCATTTTATCTTTCTTTACTTTAAATAGGAGATTCACCATTTGACACTAACAAGTTCTCACTGACAATAAATGGGAAGGTAGTCATTGATCTCATCACCAACCAGCTGTCAGCATTGGCCCTGTGGTTCTCTACATTCTACGTCTTTAACTTCGAGTACCCTGAGAATATCGGAGCAACATTGGAATTTATTCAGAGGTAAGATTATATATAAGGATGTTTATTTCTCTGCTTCATTTGCTTTGAGGTGTTGTGTGATGTGTTTTCATTATTAACATTTTGTACCGCCCAACACATTATGGATTGGATGAACTGAGGGTGCAAGAAGCTATTTCACAATTTATTTGAAACTTTTGCAATAATTTTGAAACTTTTATAATAGATTTGAGGAGTTTTATGTAAAATGATCATAGGAATTCAAATAATGTGTCATTCATTACTGGTTTCATTGTACATGTACTATTGTAGCCCTTGTAGCTTTTTAATTATAATAACAATGATGAAAACTAAATAATGTGCATATTTTGATTGCTTCCAATGTCTGATGATATTTTTTTTAATAGTATTTAGTAATGCTGGAAACAAGTTAAAATATTCATTTTATTATTGGCAAATCTGCTGTATAGATTTCAACAACAGTTCAAATGGACAAATTGCTGTACCTGAATCCAACCTTAACATTAAACAGAAACACCTGAATCATGTGATCATCAATCAGTGTCAGTTGATGTGTATGGGCCTGTAACTAGTGGGAAAATCATAATTTGTAGAGTGGTTAGTCCACAGTAGGTCAAAAATGTTAAAATTATACAGTCCTTCAAAATAAACTAATATGAAAAATCCATGTAGTGCATAAGTTTCAACTTAAATACCTTTCGTTGTAATAATTTAGTGCAAAACCCTTTTGATATATGAATGAACCATATTCTTAGATGTTTGTGACTTATGTTAACAGCATTCAATGTCTATGAAAATCTTTTACATAGAATATTATTCAATAATAAAAACTACAAATTACAATGTATTGTCACTGATATTGAATGAACTGATATGAATGTATGAATTTGATTTCAGGTGCTTCCTTGGCATCAACCCTAGTCAAGGGTCCAAGAGAAGTAAAAAGAAAGGCAAGAAGACAGCCGTTCATCCACAAGTCCTCCAACTATGTAACAAACTGAAAGACTTTGAAAGTGATTGGCTATAGACTTTGAAATTGAACGGATAAAGGAAGCTATATCTTATCATCTAAATCATCAGATGTCGAATTGATGTTTACTGTTCTGAATTATGTATTCTGTTCAGAGTAGGTTGTTGCATATATCTATATCAACAATTGAGAAATGTGACTGGTTACTAGAGCTATGATTGGGTTCAAACTTCGGCAATCGTGAAACAATATTGCGCCACTGTTTATTGTGTAATACACGAACAATACGTGGTCGAACCAGTTGCAACACACCAGTTGCCCAAGTAGCCAATCATAGTGAGACTCACAAATAAGGGAGCTAAAAGTATTACAAATGAACTGATAGTTCACCAGTGAGAGACATGGGCTACTCTATGGCAAAACTCAAGACAGATTGATAATTCCACTCAAAACTAATTGAAAAGTGATCAATGCTTTTTGTCTAGCATTACTGTGATTAGTTCTACAGTACCGTACCATTAATCATGTTAATTGTACAGACTAGTGACCAGGAGATTCTGGGTTCAAATCATACCACCAGCACATTGCTTACTTATGGAGTGAGTTTGGGTTGGGACTTGGCCTCTGTCATCAAGTATTTATTCTAGTCTTTGTAATCTGTTTAAGTCATGGAGTATTATGAAGATACCAAGGAGTATTCAATGAACAAATTCCAAGAGTGGAATTCACAGTGCAGGCCTATACACGATTTTCTATGTTTGAGTTTATATTTTTGGCCTCACAAAAGTTTGTGAAAGTTTTAAGGGGAGCCGACCCTTCGTGCACCTAGCGGTACTACTCTAGGCTGTATTGTGAAGAATTGGGAAAGGCTAGAAAATGAAAGTTGCTATGAATATAGCTAAGGTTTTTGCCATCCTTCCTATGTAGTTTGATTTTGTTTAGCTTTTATTGATTTTCGCATATAGTGTCAAATGTTCAAAACTTTTGTTTTTCGAACATTTTACACTCTCGAAGAAAATTTGTAAAAGCTAAACAAAATCAAACTTCATAGACATGATGATGGTAATCTTGGCTATAGTCATGGTAACTTTGGTTTTTGTAGCCCTTCCCAATTCTTCAGAATATAGTCAGGAATACTGTTAGTAATTAGGTGCATGAAAAAAAACCGCGAAGGGTCAGCTCCTCCTTAAGTTGATGAAAATATAAAAGATATCATTAAAAAGATACCAAGGAGTATTCAATGTACAAATTCCAAGAGGGGAATTCACAGTGCAGGCCTATACATGATTTTCTATGTTTGAGTTTATATTTTTGGCCTCACAAATTATATGAATTTAGTGTAAAGTTGATAAAAATATCAAAAATAGCATTAAGAAGATACCAAGAAGTATTCAATGAACAAATTCCAAGAGGGAATTCACCGTGCAGGCTTATATACATGATTCTCTATGTTTGAGTTTATATTTTGGCCTCACAAATTTTGTGAAAGTGTAAAGTTGATAAAAATATCAAAAATAACATTAAGAGGATATCAAGAAGTATTCAATGAACAAATTCAAGAAGGAATTCACAGTGCAGGCCTAGGCCTATACATGATTTTCTATGTTTGAGTTTATATTTTTGGCCTCACAAATTATGTGAAAGTGTAAAGTTGATAAAAATATCAAAAATAACATTAAGAAGATATCAAGAAGTATTCAATGAACAAATTCCAAGAAGGAATTCACAGTGCAGGCCTAGGCCTATACATGATTTTCTCTGTTTGAGTTTATATTTTGGCCTCACAAATTTTGTGAAAGTGTAAAGTTGATAAAAATATCAAAAATAACATTAAGAAGATATCAAGAAGTATTCAATGAACAAATTCCAAGAAGGGAATTCACAGTGCAGGCCTAGGCCTATACATGATTTTCTATGTTTGAGTTTATATTTTTGGCCTCACAAATTATGTGAAAGTGTAAAGTTGATAAAAATATCAAAAATAACATTAAGAAGATATCAAGAAGTATTCAATGAACAAATTCCAAGAAGAGAATTCACAGTGCAGGCCTAGGCCTATACATGATTTTCTATGTTTGAGTTTATATTTTTGGCCTCACAAATTATGTGAAAGTGTAAAGTTGATAAAAATATCAAAAATAACATTAAGAAGATATCAAGAAGTATTCAATGAACAAATTCCAAGAAGGGAATTCACAGTGCAGGCCTATACATGATTTTCTATGTTTGAGTTTATATTTTTGGCCTCAAATTATGTGAAAGTGAAGTTGTTGAAAATATAAAAAATAGCACGTTATTTATATTGCTATTGCTATTTGTGTCAATTCATATCAAAACGATGGACTTGGTCTGAGAATAAGAAATCAGATACTCTTAGTTAATCATCAAGGCCTACTTTTACTTATATTTCACTTCCTAAAAATGCTACCAAATTTGTAATAATTAAATGCTTATTTACTTAGTTACACAGGAAATAAGTCAACTTAAGCTGCGTTCTCACATGTATTTAAATCCAGGTTTATCTTTATCACCTATAAATCCGCTGCAATTAAAATAAATCCGATAGAATCTCTGCACGTCCAGACAGTCAGGTTTAGTGCCTAAATCCAATAAGCTTAAACCCGGGTTTAGACTATGTGCTATTTGAGCATATTTCCTTAGAACTTTCGATTATACGAAATGTACAAGTGTGCACATGACAATTTTCGATGTTTTATCTTCAAGTTCAAAGCAATACTTTGGCACGAAAATACCCGTTGTTGAAATTCGAATGATATAGGCCTACAGCATGATGAAAATGTGCCCTTTCCTCTGCTGCCCCGAATAGCTAAAAACGTTGACCGTGACTTTTATATATAGCCTAGGCCTAGTAGGGGCCTAACGCGATCAAAATATGAAACATGAAATTCTAAAATTTATAACTCAACTCGTAATACCTGCTTCCATCATGAAATCGGCACCCTATAGGCATAATACATGTAATAGAGTTCGCTTCTATCTAAACTGCGTAGTTCAATGGGCATTATGTTAGTTTTTACCCCTTAAACCCGACAGCTCTACGAACACCGTTCATACACAGCGGATTTAAGCTTAAACCCGCTACTAACCCTGGTCAAAAGCAGGGTTAAATTGGCGGATTTAGGGCTCGATAAATCTGCTAGACTTAAATCCGATGATCGTTCAGACAGCAATTTAAACCCGCCGCTAAATCCATCTGAATTTAAACCTGGGTTTAAATGTCTTAAACCTTACTGTGTGGACACGACTAATCTTTTTAATTTCATGTTTCATACGCTGTATTATGGTACCAAAAGTCGTTTTGATATAGACTGACAGATTTACATGTATATTGATACATTGTATTTGTTGCATATGTAAGTTTCGAGGGTTTAGTTCAACAAAGGGCTCTCTGCATTTTGAGGAAACCAATGTTTATAAGATTTTACTGATCTTGTTCATCTGTTTGTTGTTGTTTATCTCAGCTGTGCTGATTAATAAACAGATTGTGAAAACACCTTCGTGTGATTTGTTGTTTATTCCTTTTCAAATTAGTTTGCTGAGTACTCACAGCATGAATGTGTTACGAAGGCATGATTTATAACAATTAATGATCAGTCAACAACTTTAATTTTCAGATGTTTATTTACGTTACCTGTAGCAACGTCTGCAATTAAACGTAAATAAACTAGTTTGTATTGTAAATTTTGCAGTACAAACCTGTGTTTACGTTACTACCTGGAATATACAAATTGAATGCGAAATAACGGCCTCACGTGGAATATACAAATTGACTGAAATAACCGCCTTCAACGCTATTTTACAGTACAATAGTTTATTTACGTTACTCCCTGAAATAACGTCTTCAATGCTATTTTTTTACAGAACAAAAGTTTATTTACGTTGCTACCTAGAATATACAAATTGACTGTGAAATAACGACCTGACGTGGAATATACAAAGTAGAGAGCTTGCGGAATGAAGTTACTTTAACTTTAACTTTAACGTCTAGAGGATTATAGAGGATTATGTATTCAAAACCACTCTGCCATTAAAGCCGCTTGAAGTTAAAGTTAACGCGAGAATCTATAGTGTGCCGTAAATTATGATGAAATACGTCATACTTTAGAACAATAGTTTGCCTATTTCCTCATAGACTACATAATTACCACTTATGTATTATCTAGTTAATAGACCAATTATTGGAAATCTAATTTGGTTTGGGTAAAAAACAAGCTACATGTTGATGAAAATTACTGATTGAATTCAATCAAAATAAATTTTGTTCCAAACGTCACACTTGATATATAATTTTGTGTGTGCTCATGTATGGCACGCCAGACAAGACAAAAAACGGCGAGAGACTTAAAAAATTAACGTCGAGAATAAAAAACAACGTCGAGAATGAAATGATAACGTCGAGAATGAAATAATAACGTCGAGTTTTAAAATACAACGTTGAGTTCAAAACGATGACGTTGAGATTGTAAAACCAACGCCGAGTTTGTAACGGGCCGAGTTTTTTCGCGTTTTTTTCGCGTCCAGATTTTTTCGCGCCGAGAAGCGCCCTCTATAGTCTTTCTGTATATATTATATCTCAATACTAGTAATTATTATAAACCATGCAATTTATTGATTATTTACTAATATTATTCATATTTGAAAGAAACAACAATGATAAAGATAGCACTTGAGCTGTGATTATTGGCAGTATATTGTTCATGTTTCATTGTAGGTAAGTGCTATGCGTGTTTGTTTAAGTCCATGATAGTATAGTGTCTCCTTATCTATGGTTGATTCCAGCATGGTCTTGACTTGGTGGAGGTCAGTGCAGAACTGCCTAGCACATGAAAAAGCACATAGTATGGGGTGGGTTACCATGGTTATCAGGTCAAATTGCAAGGATAGGACAGGAAATGGGCAAGGTCAGTGATGTAATGTTAGGTATGGGTAGCAGGTAGGGTCAAAATGGGTTAACAAAGACACATTGGGTATGGAGGCAACATAAGACAAAACATGAAATTTATAGGCCTACCTGTTACAATAATTTGAGTGATAATTCATGTTTGACCAATTGGGTGTACAGGGTGTCCCAGAAAATAAAAAAACTGGACCTAAGTTGAGAAATAGGCATCAGAATCCAAATATTTAAAAAACAGCGTATAGCCCATATAATACGATGATTTTACTTGAATCGGTTGAATGATTGCGATTTATACATAACGCATGAATCAATCACTTCATTTCAAGTTTGAAAGAAAGTTCATTCAGAATCAGAATCAGCATTGTATAGACAATCACCCAAATAAACCAGGTATAAGTCAAACTAGACATTAAATGAAACTACAGGATCGAACATAGAGAATACAACATATTATTATGAACATGAGAAATTAACTATCATTATTTAACATGTTTAAAGAACGTTTTTTAAGCAGAATGAATGAAATTAGCAAGATCAGTGCAGTGATGGCATCATTCTCATTATCGCTCATAATGAATATAAACTTATTATTATCATTAAGGTTGCCAATATCAAAAATTCAAACAAAGTACATGCCAATGGGCTTTATATTTTGGTAAAATTCTTTTCGTTCTTTAAATAATGTGTTAATAAGTTTAATCTGTTCAATAAGTTTGTTGCCAAATCAAAGTTTTCCCGGACAAAATGTTACTTTAAATATTGTCCTGAATAATGAATGCAAAGGTTTTAAACAAAACATTGCACAGTATCAACAATTACACTGTAAATTGGCTAGAACACATTGAACACGTCCCCCTAAAAATCATAATAGAAGAAACAAAGTAATAATTCCCATGTGCATCTTCCTTTTTAGCACCTTTTTTGGGCCCAAATGGGTAAAATTACACAATTGTACGCGCTTCATGCGCGATGACCCATCAAATAGCAAAACGCACGTTCATCTAGGGCTAAAATAGTCCAAAATTGAAATATTTTCGTGCGCACAAAAAGTCACATCAGCGAAACCGGAATGCTCGTCCCCCTACTAGCCCCCCCCCCCCCCCTAGATGTTAATGCTTCCACAGCGACTGCTTAAAGCAGGATTAACATAACACCGTTGGATTATAAGAGGACTAAATTTAATGAGATACACAATCTTTATAAGGAAGGGGTGAGCAGTATGAAAAAGCGGGGGGGGGGGACACTTCAACATAGGTGTAGGGCTGACTCTTTCACAGTAAGGGGCATTTGGTGAGAGCAAAATATAAAAAAATATGGGGTCATTGGGTGAGAGCATACATATTGGCATTTGGTGAGATAAAAATGCACAAAATATGGGGTCATTGGGTGACAGACGGACCGTTTGGATCTAAATTAGTCGGGGCATATTTGGGTAAGAATGACCTTTTTTAAAATAGGGTCTTCGGACGAGACCCTCGAAAATTAATTTCTAGTTCTAAATGGCTTCAAATGGCTCAGTGATAGATGACTCGTTGCTGTTCAAATGGATATACATGTATAAGGGTCTTTGGGTGACAGATCAAAAGGGAAATATAAGGAGTATTTGGGGTGACAGAGCATGTGATAATAAAAAAAATATGGGGTCTTTGGGTGACTGCGGTGCTGAAAAGGGAGTCTTAATGGCCCTACATACGCGTCACTTCCCCGCGGAAATTGCATTGATGCGGGCATTATCATGATTATGTAGGCCCTAATCGCTCATTTCTCCACAAACAGTCAACCGAATCAAATATAATTTGCGTACATAATAATATTATAATAATATGATGCACAATACAATGAGCTAAACGCCGCTTTTTACATTTTTTCCAAATTCATTCACCAGGGTATTTCTGGTACACCTTGTATATCATGTTATGCTGGTTATTTAAATTTCACACGACATAAGAGTCATTCCATTGAACTGACTATGGCGAGTATACAGCTAGAAAGGTCGTAACTTAATTACACAAATGCTCTTCTACCATATCCTTCCTAGTCTTTCCACGGAATTAACCTCGGAATCAATGTCTGTCCTCTGAATCTCACTCATAAGATTTGCCACACTCACCATATTCTTTTATTTCCGCCATTGCAGATATTGAAAATGACTAGCTATTTGGACCATGTCAACATGGCCAATCAGAAACTATAGAGGGCGCTTCTCGACGCGAAAAATCTGGACGCGAAAAAATCTGGACGCGAAGAAACTCGGCGTTACAAACTCGGCGTTGATTTTACAATCTCAACGTCATCGTTTTGAACTCAACGTCGTATTTTAAAACTCGACGTTATCATTTCATTCTCGACGTCATTTTTTCATTCTCGGCGTCATTTTTAAACTGGACGTCATTTTTAAGTCTCGCCGTTTTTGTCCGGTGTGGCGTGCCATACTCATGACGTACACCAAATCAGCTTGCGGAACCAAGTTTTTGGCTTGACTACAACGCCAAGGGGATTAATTTCCCGTAAAATGGTCTGGTTTTACTTGAGCCAGCAGTGTACGATACTTCTGGAAGAGTAAAAGCATGTGCATAACATTTTTATATATAACATGTCATAGGTTGTGTCTGGTAAGAGAGAGAGAGAGAGAGAGGGGGTAGGGAGGAGGAGAGGGAGGGCATTGGAAGTGGACAGGGAGGTGTTTTGCTGGTAGCCAAGGGGGGGGGCTCCCCCGTGGGACATCTTCTCTTCCTTCTTGACCCTTCCCTTTTGGATGCGGGCCACGCCCTCCTAACAGAAAAACCCTGACAAAATCACTGGGGGAGGGGGAAACAGGAGTGCGAGTGGGAAACAGGAGTGCGAGTGGGTAATTATAGGAGGGTCAAGTTTGAGAGAGCGAGTACAGATAGAGGGGAGAAGGAGGGGAAAATAAGGAGAATGTAGGGAAGGGGAAACAGGAGGGAAGGGGAGAGAGATTCAGAAGGAGGGAAAGAAATAAAGAATATGTATTTCATTAGGCTTTGCGAAGTAAATTGGAATATGGAATTGACAAAGCTGACGAGCCTTTATTAAATAATATTATATATATATATATAGGCCTATAACTATCGTAAGAATATTAATTGAAACGTATAGGGCCTAGCTAGTTTCAAAATAATATGATAAGGAGATTAAAGCTGGGTCCCTACATAATCCATGTTGAGTGGTATCGCGAGTTCATTCATGTTTACTCAAACGAAGCTCTTAAGGTAGAGTCTTTTGTCTTGAAGTGGGACTAATAACCACTTGACTAAACAAAAGAGAGACATTTGGATGTAGTTGGTAACAAGCTCTTACACATGCCCTTCTTTTGAACGCACATTGATACACATGTCCCGAGTTTAAGCAACAAGACGCTGTTGGTACAGAAACCAATCTGACGTTCGCGTTGAAGTGAATTTGAGCAAGAAATCGAATCGATATTTTTGAAGTTGCCGTTAAAGTTCCAGTAACTTCATTCCGCAAGCTCTCCAGTGACTGTAAAATAACCGCCTTCAACGCTATTTTACAGTACAATAGTTTGTTTACGTTACTCCCTGAAATATACAATTTTACTATGGAATAACATTCTGCCACGTTTATTTACAGTAGAACTGAAATTATACACGATCTCAGTAAAATAACATCTATCATGTATGTTCACGCCAACTGTTAAATAACATTAATACATCGTTTGTTGACATTGTCAAGCGTCATTTTACCTAAAATGTTGTTAATTAAGAGATAGTATAGTGTTATATTACGGCTGAAGATGGCATTTATACTGCCCAGATACTCCAAATAACGGGTCATTTATGTAGAAAGTACCATAAAATAACACTGTTATCGTTAATTAACGTTGTTATTAGAATATAAGGACCTCTTAAAAAACGTTAAAAGTCGTATTATTGCATTATTCCACTGTTAATTTACCAGTAACGGGCACGAAGGAAAAAACCCGGTTTTTAGGAGAAAACGTACAACCGTTAAAAAATCAAACGAATTGTTCAATTAACGGTCAATTCTTGTTTATGGTTGCTGTATTTTACCGGTAAAATACCGGCGTCCCAGCTGCCAGTATTTTACCGGTAAAATACAGCATCCGTTAAAAAATCAAACGAATTGTTCAATTAACGGTCAATTCTTGTTTACGGTTGCTGTATTTTACCGGTAAAACACTGGCAGCTGGGACGCCGGTATTTTACCGGTAAAATACAGGTTTTTTTCTAACAGTGCACAAATGAACAAGTACAATAGGACAAGGCCAGCACCTATGACCTGCTTAGTGACATGTTATTTAAGTCTTCAAAAACTTAAATATCTTGAAGATTAGTATCCGTTTGTGCATATGGACTGCGCATTTATGATGCAAAATATTAGTTCTTATATAAAATTACAAATATTGGAATTATGACACACGGTATAGGTGAAATATAAAACGACTAATAAAATCATGTCATCATGGCGTCATGTCAAAGGTTCATTATATCCCGTATGTTTGTCTAAATTAATTAATATTTTGAGAACAATTTCTACACCCATTTAATATGTACTCAGGTGGAACCCGACTTTTTTAAATTTTCATTTCTTTTTATGTAGCAAATTCAGGTTTTTCCATTGCCCGGGGCCGCCGGGCAATACAAATTTAGGCTAACATTGAATAAACGCGGATTTAAGAATAGGCGTTTCTAGTACATCAGCGTCTGACTCTACCTGAGGACCTAGCCTGAGTCCTATGGGCTCCAAGAATGGCTCTCCATACACAAATGAACAAATACAATGAAGGATCGCCATTGCTCTCCATACACAAATGAACAAATACAATGGAGAGTCCGACTGCCATGCAAATGAGCCAAGTGTCCTCTCATGGTATGCTCTGTGGCTTGACTCGCAATGCATTATGTTTTCACTCTCATGTAATCTCTTTCTCAGTCAGTTACTGACATATGTAAAACAAACCCATGACAAATGACTGTTAAAAAGACCAACTATGTTTAATCTCTTTCTCAGTCATGTACTGCCATACAAAACAAATTCATAAGAAATACAGAATGTGCATGCGCTTAACCTACAATTTTCGATCTCATTTGAGCTCGATTATCGAAAGTATTTTGAATGGTGTATCATAGTTAATAGTTCTCGTTCAACTTTGTGTATTTTTACATTTTCCTGGTTTATAATTTATATCGTCATGTCGACGTGCTATTATCGTTTTCTGTGTGTCTTGTGGTGTCGCAAAATCTCTCCCATGTAATATAACGTGCATTAAATAAATCGACGTCCTCACTGGTTGGATGCCACTCTAATTCGTCCCAGTCATCTAACCAAGGAGTATACACACCTTGTCTTAATCGTGGGTTGGCTTCTTTTCGCTCAATTTGTGGTAAATATTGTACTTTCCGTCGACAATGATATTTCAATCTTTTAAGAAGCGTCGTGTATATTTTATGTTCTTTCTGATATTGATTGCTTGTCTCGTAGGGATCCAGTCGCATGTTATAAAGACGTGATGAGGATTGTGAACATTGCAGTAAACTGTCCTTGGTAGTTGGTGTCTTGTTAAGCCATGCTACCTGACCTATAGGAGGTTAGGGGAAAAGACAGAGTAAATATTGATAAAGACAGAAAATATAAAATTATGGAATTGGGAAATAATGCTGCAGGCGCTATGACTATTTTAAGTTAATTAATGATACAATTACTTTGTGTTTCATAGTTGTCGATCGCAACGATGCTGCATGAGGATCTAGTTGCCGTGGAGGAGCACGGGTGAAGGAGTAGTTCTTCATAATAGTGTGAGTTCAATAATTATCTCAATAAATAAGGCGTTCGACTATAACTAGTTCGAACCCCGGCGGTAGTTAATACGCGCTTGTGTGAAAATTGAGTTAGCTTGAAATTCTGCTGGACAAGGAACTTACTGCTACTTGTCTCGTTATAACCCGTACGAAACGAGGGGAGCTGATCCTGGCTGCGAAGGGTAATTGTGGAATGTCTAGGGAGTGCGCTTCTTAGCAGCAAGTCCCCGTGTTGTATACGTTCTCTCTTAAATTGACCGATTGAAATATGTCAATTTTTTTAACGATTGATGATAGGAATTAATCTATTCGTGAAGAGGTTCATTAGGTTGTAGGAACTCATAAATATACATTTCATCATGTCAAAACCAACTGTGTTTACTGACCTGACAGTTTCGACCATCTTGGGCGATGGCCATCTTCAGAGATGGTCATCTCTGCTGATGTGAGAAGGTGGATAAAAAACATCATTCTGAAGATGGCCATCGCCCAAGATGGTCGAAACTGTCAGGTCAGTAAACATAATTGGTTTTGACAAGATGAAATGCATATATAGAAATCAATCTAAATAATAGATTGAAATGGTTTTTTTGTTTTCACTCTAACTCTCTCTATATCTAATCAAGTGTTACTCCTAATGTACTGCCAAATAACTGTACATAATTCAATGGAGGTGTGTGACGCTTACCCATAGTGCCTATAAATAGTTTCCAATCACCGACTCTTATTGTTCCATACATTGTAAGAGGTCCGTCGCCGTGCTTCCAATCACAGTTTCCCCCTACGGCATGGACATACTCCTTTCTTGGAGACGGGATTCCATATCTGTAAATACAATACACATTAATAATACATATGAACACCTGTTTTACTCCAATATGATAACAACGCCAACAAGAATTGTTTGATTGTTTTCCACAAGTTTTCTGGGAATGGAGCGGGTGGACAGGAACACCTTTCTGTTTTAAATGTCATAATCAAAACTACATCACTTTTATAAATAACTAAAATAACCTTTTGAAAGGATAATTTAAAAGAAAAAACTCCTTCTGTCGTCATCGTCGTCATCAATTATCACATTTTTAATGACAGTGGTGTAGTTAATGTGGCATTGCATTTTTTCTAATTTTTCTAATTGAAGTTTTCTAATATACGGTTAAATTTATGAGAAAAACAAAAATTTCGCTGTTTTACTTTTGAACACCTTTCTAACGTCTGACGCTTTCTGGGAAGTGTTTATGTGTTCAAAAATTGTTGTATCAAATGTGTTTAAACATTTGAAAATAACACTTTTGCTCATAAAGAGTGTTAAATACACGCCGCTATATAGTCCGTCTGCCAGTCCGACACGCCGCTAGTCCCACAATGAAAACCACGGCGCTAGTCTAAAACTGAAAACCACTGCGCTAGTCCGAATCTGGAAAACACTCCTTCAGTCCGACACTGCGCTAGTCTGAATCTAACAAACCAGCGCTAGTCCGAAACTCTTGACTTGTAAAGATCTTGGTCGTGACATACGAGTATTTCTGCAGTTTTTATTTTTATGTGTCTTACACATACGGCATCATCCGAGTTATAGGCTTTATAGCTACCTTACCAAATGAAAATATGCAATACTTTATAATAGCCCTACCTTATGGAGTCCCACATATTGAAACCGTCTATTGAGTGGTCCTTTGAACCTCCCGCCATTCCTTCTACGAATGTTGGGAGCCAATCGGCAATGCCCATTAATCCTGTATATTCGGTACCTTGTACTTGCTTGGAGAGAAGTGGACTATTAACGAAAGCAGCAACTCGTATGCCACCCTCAAAATAATTCCCTTTATGCCCCAGCAGAGGCAGGTTGCTGCCATGTCCCTTTGGGGCTCCTCCGTTATCTGAAATGGACAAAGATGATAAAGAACGCACCATCAAGCCTTTGCATCGGGGCTTGAGATTGGATTTCCAGTTTCCTTTCTCAAGTAAGGGCTAATTTAGAGTAAAATTGTACAATTGTGTTTGAGAGTGGCCTTCTCTCCTTTCTCCTTTTCCTTGCTATTTTCTTCCATTTCTTGATTTGTTTATCAAATCTATCTAGGCCAGCATGCATTATATCCAGGCTTGTGCTTTTTTTTTAGTATGAGCTTGGAACGGTCCATGGATTTCCCATGGATTAGCATGTGTCCCTCACGGACCAACCTGGGTAAACAAACAAACATTTGACTTCTAGGTGGGGGCTGAAAGCTTATGAAAGGGGAAAGAAAAAAAATCCCTTTGCATGACCAAAAAAACTTCCGATAAGCGATGTAGGCCTACTGAGATAAATAGAATTGAGCATGATCGTGGAAAAATTGCTTTTTATAGGTTTCCTCTTCACATTTTCCTCCCAATGCACATTATTTTTTCTAATGTCCCGTTCCCCGGGTGCCAAAGGCACATTGTACTCTGATCGGAACTGGCTGTGTGAAGTCTTTGTCATCTAGCGGATTCGGATATCTTCACGCGAGGTCGTCGTCTTGACCCATGAACTCTGTCATGCTTAAGGGGGTTCTACACCGCTGCCCAATTTTGTGCCTATTTTTGCATTTTCGCCAGCGTTAGCTGGCTATGATCTAATTCGGAGATCGTCTTTGTTTGCTAAAGAGATTACGGGGTACTAGCATTGGTTTGAATTACTTTGCGGAACTTTTTATGGTGAAAATATATAATAGACCTGTTATTGGATTTGTAAGAAAAAGAAAGTATGTTTTGCCGTTTCAACGAATGAAAACGAGTGAGAATTTCAAAAGTTATGGTTTGAAGGAAATATGACATTAAAAGTTCATGCCAGGCCTATAATAGTTTCCACAGCATATCAACGAAAGAAAATTATAGAATCCTTGTTATCAGGCGTTCTTAGATTTACGTTCGCAGACCTCCTGGAGATCAGCACAGCATGAGATGTGAGTGTATTGATAACATGATTAAAACCTTTATGGACGTAAAAGTCAAAGTAAAAATATCCTATAATCTGTATCGTTTTATGCATAAAAATGACTCAAAATGTCATTTATGAAATAATTTATATCTTAAACATCAGTTTTGTCTTTTCAACGGGAAAAATTCGATGCAATTTCAGGGCCTATTTTTGATATGGGTATAATTTATATACAATAGGCCTATTATAATTGAACAATATCAGTCTTTATACATTTTATAATGTGCTATATTAAGTATAAATTGCGAATTAATATAAAATTAATGTGCATGTATAAGGCAAGTAGGATGGCAGTTTTTAGCCAATTAACTAAAAACTGCATTTCTTTATATTAATATTGAGCTAAGGGTAGCCTAAAAGGCAGAAAAGACAAAAAGACAGAACAATTTGGAGTAATTAATTGACAGGAAGTTATAGGAGTTGTTTGGTTTGCTGTTTCTGTGTGCATGTTCTCATCATTGATGGTTTGGTGGACTGTCATGAAACATGATGGATCATAAAAAGAGTGATCCTAAAAATGCCACCACCCAAACTAATTACAAGGCATCTTCTGCATTGAAGCTGGCTTTCCCTTTAAAGGGAATTTTTATTCTCAATAATTATAGAGCATTGATGACAAAAACAGACAAGTATGATATGTATATTATACGGGCAAGGACTACAACTACTGCACTGGAAATTTATTTCAGCGCAGACAACAGTTGTGGAGTTACAGTCAAAAACGAGGGAAACCCAATATTTGATCAATAAATCAATAACTACCTGCCTTGAGTTGCTGAATTTTCAGTGCAGTAGTTGAGTTCCTTGCCCCATATAATATACATAGACCTTGCCGGAGGTGTAGTACCCCCTTAAGGGTACTTGCACATCAATTTCATTCAGGTGCGTGTTTGAAAAACGGCACAGCGCATTAGTAAAAAGAATGAAAAATACTAAAATTTTCACCGGGGTTCGAACCACTGCCAATTTCACTATGAATGCTAAAGATGCCTACTGTGCCACGGTGACTGTGGTTAACATTCGGCGATTTTCAAAGATATACATATCAACACGTTTGTAGTGTATTGAAAATCAGATTTTGGTAGGAATACGGTCATAGAACATGTAGAAAGACATATGACTCTACTTGTCTGTTTGTTTTCATTTAATACAAATTAATTTTGATGAATTGAACTGGTACGACTCTTAGGACTCGTGATAAACGACGATTAATTTAGTAATAATAAAATGAAAACGCTGGGTCATTCACGACGTCATTTGTAATTCATGTCAAAACCTGGGGAGGACCACACACATCCGTGTTGCATGTATACGTGCGCAATCGATACTCAATGATCCAGACAATAGCGTTTGAATATACCGCCCTTATGTATGCACCTGCTTGACACATCTTGTCACTTGCGGGAAGATACATGTATACTATAGGCCTACCCTATAGCTTACAATAGATACCCCACCGTAAATAGCTCTCTTCATTACCTCGCTGCGCCAGTAAACGCGTAGTGTACGCACTTTTGAACCATATTTTGTTCAAAAATGATAGGAAGGGACTGTTTTCAGCTAAAATGTTGGCTATCAGCAGATGCTTAATGATACCGGGAAGTGTTGCAGAAAGGTAAGCGTACTCTTTATTTATTCAAAATATCACATATCAATTAATTTAAATTGGAAATCCAAAAAGGAAATGTCAGGTCAAAATTCTCACCTTAGAATTATTGTGAAATAAAATCAAACCAAATTTAGGCTCCGCAAACAACGTCCAATTATTCCCATTGGTGTTTGCTACACGTGCATAAAATAAATTATGATTTGGGGCTAATTTGAGAAGAGTTAAAGCCTCGCGTTTCAAAATACACCGAGTGATGTTTTTTGATCAAAAACATCGCCAATTCAAGACTCTGTAAAAACAAATCAAGAATTATCTGGGATAATTGCAACTAAGTATAATAAAAGTTATGATCGAAGCTACCAGATGCATCATTAATTTCCTGACTATGATATTTAGTTGTGGGAAAAGATTACTTTAATGTTTTCAACCAAAAAGAGCATGTAGCCTTAAATGTAACTATTACCTGAAGAAAACACAACAACAGTGTCCTTCCAAATATCCAAACGTTGCAATGTGTCTGTGACGTTTTTAATTCCTTCATCCATACATGAAGTCATTCCCGCGTAAATCTTCCTCAACGGGTCCGTGATGTGTCCTTCATACTGGTCCATATAATTTTCTGGTACTTGAGCGGGCATATGGACAGCAGATAGCGATAAAAACAAGAAAAATGGTTTCTGAAAATAACAACAAGATTGATGATTATTTTGCTCATAAATGCTTGCCATAACACATCTCTGGTATCCCGGTGTTGATACGTCAAAATTTCGACGCGACGTTGAAATTAGGTTCAAATCACGTTGTATGGACATTTCAACCTGATTTTAACCAACCTCTACTTTAAAATCAGGTTAGGTTGAAACTTAGACGTTGTATCCCTGGGTGTCACTTCCATTGTTGCATGTATACTATCCGCAAGAATCAGTTTTTGAAAGCACCTTAAACAAGGATTTATATAACCCTTGGCTAAAAGACACCCTAAACATTTATTATGCGCCTGTTTTCACACCCTAAGCAGGGATTTGATTTCTTGTATTCTAAACAAGTTTGTGCTATGCCTATTTCATACCCGTATTCTGGGATCCATAACAAGGATATAGATATGGGACAAGATCGTGCCGTATTAGTCTATATATCTAGACCGAAAGGTGGGGGCCCGGCCCCTCCCCCCCCCCCCCCGGATTGACGCCCATGCATGAGAACATATAAAGACCTGTAGCCGGCAGAAAAAAAGTTAACACTAGACTTAGCTGTGGTCTAAGACCACGAACACAGCCGTGTTGTGACCCCTTAATCACCTTTGACCCCAAAATATATGAAAACCCCATAGACATCGGTTAATGTCAATGCACATGTCCACGTGGCATCACTTTGCTATGCTTTTTGTGGCAGAAGGGATATTTTGAAGGTATATCGTTTTATACCGGAAGTAACCCCTTACTGACCTTTGACCCCAAATGTGTGTACACCATATAGACACTGTGTTATAACAATGCATGTGTGCAAGTGGCGTCACTGTCCAACGTAATTAGTAGAAGAAGAAGAAGCATTTTCAAGATTTTCGTTTTATACCGGAAGTGACCCCTTAATGATCTTTGACCCCAAATCTGTGTACACCCCATAGACACTGGATAATAACAATGCATGTGTGCAAGTGGCGTCACTGTCCTACAGAATCTGTGGAAGAAGATGCATTTTAAAGGTATTTCGTTTTATACCGGAAGTGACCCCTTAATGAGATTTGACCCCAAATAAAAAAATACCACATATACATTGGGTGACTGCAGATCATGTGTGAACATACCATTACTGTCCCATGTTTTACTTATCTAATAAAAATTTTTGAAGGTATTTCGTTTTATACCGGAAGTGACCCCTTAATGACCTTTGACCCCAAATCTGTGTACACCCCATAGACACTGAGTAATAACAATGCATGTGTGCAAGTGGCATCTCTGTCCCACATAATTTGTGGAAGAAGATGCATTTTAAAGGCATTTCTTTTTATACCGGAAGTGACCCCTTAATAAGCTTTGACCCCAAATAAAAAAAATACCACATGTACATTGGGTGACTGCAGATCATATGTGAACATACCGTTACTGTGCTATGTTTTACTTAGCTAATACAAATTTTTGAAGGTTTTTCGTTTTATACCGGAAGTGACCTCTTAATGACCTTTGACCCCAAATCTGTGTACACCACATAGACACTGGGTAATAACAATGCATGTGTGCAAGTAGGGTCGCTGTCCTACGTAAGTTGTGGGAAAAGATGCATTTTTAGTTGAAATCACGTTTTTAACCTCTGTGACCCCTGCGTGACCTTTGACCCCACAAGTTTCATGTGACATGTAGGGGCATGGTCAATGATCATTGTGACCAAGTTAGGTCAAAATCGATGTAAGCATGTGAGTGCTAGAGCAAATGGAATGGTTGACAGAAGAAGAAAGAAGAAACTAGATCTGGCTACAGATCTGGACCTAGCCGGGGCCGGAAATGCCCGTCTTAAAGTTTGACCTTTGACCGGCTATTATGGACATCTCACACCATTAATGGTGCATCACTGTAGCATGTAGGGGCTTTATCCGTCTTCCATAGGCTGAGATACAGCTACTTTTCCGTAATTTTAAACATTTTTGTGCAAATTTGATGTTTTGACCTTCTTAATGACCTTTGACCCCAATATAAAAAAACCTCATATACACCGAGAAAATGCATTGTTACAGTTTAAATAAAAAAATCTACTATGCTTAGTTATGGAGATAGAAATTCTTGAAGTTATTTAGCTTCAAACCGGAAATGACGTCTAAATGACCTTTGACCAAAATAATAAAAATACTGTGCATACATCGAGTAACACTAATGCATATATGAAGTTTATGTCACTCTGGTCTGGTTACGTTTTGAGATATAAAAAAATGAACATATTTGGAACGGAAGTGACCCCTTAATGACCTTTGACCCCAAAACTGTAGACACCCCAAAGACCCTGGTTAGTAGCAATGCATGTGTGCTAATGACAACACTCTGCTATGTATTTTGTAAAAACAGTGATTTTTGAATATTTTAGCTTTCAGACCGGAAATGATCCCCTTAATGACCTTTGACCCAAAATCGGAGAATAACTTTTGTGTACCTGTAATAGCTGATGCATATGTGTAAGTGACATCATCGTACTATGTAATTTGTGGCAGAAGAAGCATTTTGAAGATATTTGGTTTTATACCGGAAATGACCCCTTAATGACCTTTGACCCTAAATTTGTGAACATCTTATAGACACTGGATATAGCCGATGCATATGTGCAAGTGACGTCATTGTAGGATGTAACATGTAAGAGAAGAAGCATTTTGAAATTTGTTGCCAGAAGAAGAAAGAAGAAGAAAGATCCGATAGCATCACAAGACCTAGCCGGTGTCCCGGCTAGGTAAGAAAGAACCTGTAAGAAAAAAGACACAGCCGTGACTGACGTCACGGCTGTGTAATGAGAGAACATAGAGAGCATGAGATCTCGGGCCATGTACCCGCAATCAACAAATTTAATAGTTGGCTCCATTTATGCCACCATGCACCTCCCATATCAATCAATGTTGAGGGGTCTTACTGTTGATGCCGACAGGGCATTGATCAACACTATTGGCGGGAAGGGGATGCAATTGACGTTCCTATGTCAAATGTGCGTCAACCTTAGTTGATTACGGGTCCATCAAACGCTATGGTAAATATGGTAAATCCGGGCCTGACTACGAAGTATCAACATGTAAACTTATTCATGTGTTGACCTTTGATCATTAATTGTGAGAACAGCTGGGATGTATTTTGGAGCAAAAGTAAAGGAACCTAAACAAGTTTTTTAATCCTGATGACAGAATGCAAAGCCAGTAATACCAACTCATCCCGGGCTTGCTCCCAGTCTATTTCTCACCCCATTTTGAGCATGGTGTGTCATGATTTCTTCTGCCCGTTTTACATAAATATGTGTCGCATATTGTCCAGTGTAACTCTCTGCAGCCGTCTCATTCTCCCAAAAATCAAATCCTTCAAAGTATTCGACTCCTGTGTCTCTTGCGAGCCTAGGGTTACCATGGTGATGTCTATAATAATCCTGTGCACCGTTACGAAAACCTACATTAGAAGCGAAAGGGGTAAGAGGGAAAGGGAAAGGAGAATGAGGGGAACCAAAGTATAGGAGAAACACCGGAGAGAAAGAATATTGTAAAATGTACAGATGTTGCTGCCAAAGCTGTCATAATTTAATAGCAGCATTTTCTTTAACAGTGTATAATACCAGAGTGTCGTAGCAAAAGGACAGCTTATCCCTGTGAGAAGTCTTGTCTCTCTCTACCCCTCGCCTCACCCCCACCCCCATCCCCGATGCTGGTCGTCCTGATATTTAAGATTTGTAGGACATTTTTGGACTTTTTACACTATTTTGGGCCATTTTTGTCACAGTCTGCCTCCATCCCACACTTCTTGAAAGTTATCTTGCCCCTCTGAAAAGGTCCTGGCTACGTCACTGGTGTGTACGTGTTAAGGGAGGTATTGAAATAACAAAGATTCAGTTGTGTAATTTAACTCACCCAAAAATGTGTCGAATCCCCTTTGGTTCGGCAAACAATTTCGTCTTGAATGTCCCAAATGCCATTTACCTACTAGATGGGTTGTATATCCATGGCGTTTCAATACTTGTGGCAACACTGTTAGATTGCTAGGCAGGCAACCAGCATCTGCGGCTGATAGTGCCCTATCCACGCCATGCCGACTCTGAAAGTACAAAATATTAAATTAAATAATTGATCAAGACGCAACATTAAAAATTAACAAAACAAAATCATTAAAATGGACAATAATGAGATTCAAGAAATGTTGACGGTGACAACGGCAATGATGATGACGATGATGCTAATGATGACAATGATGATGATGATGATGATGATGATGATGATGATGATGATGATGATGATGATGATGATGATGATGATGATGTTGACAACGACGATCATGATTGTTGCCGCTGATTTCGCAAGACAAGAGCATAATGATATGAATAATAAAAGCAATTTTTTGAAAACAGCACCAGACAAGGCTTCTTTGATATGACGATGACGATGGTGGAGATGACGATGATGATGATGATGACGATGATGATGATGATGATGGCTATGATGCTAATGATGACAATGATAATGATGATTACGTCGACGTTGACGTTGACAACGACAAGGATGATGACGATGACAATAATGATGACAATGAGGATGATGACGACAAAGATGACATTGACAACAACGACGACGATGATGATGATGATGATGATGACGATGACGATGACGATGATGATGATGATGATGATGATGATGAAGATGAAGATGATGATGATGATTATGAAGATGATCATGATGATGAGGTTGGATGATGACTATGATGATGACGATAATGCTAATGATGACAATGATGATAACATCGACGTTGACGATCACAACGACAAGGATGATGACGCTAATGATGATGATGTTAACAATGATGACGATGATGATGACGACGATAACGGTAATGATTAGCAAGTTATTGTTGCCGCTGATTTCGCTATATAATTATTAAGTCTGCACAAAAAGAAACTCAGCTGTTATAAACACGACTATAGCTTCAGAACTAATAATTGTTTTCACAATATTTTAACATAGAGGGAAGGGTGAATTATTTACACGCATTTTGATACCACATTTGTCAAATGTTGTTCAATATTAACAACACAGTAGTGTTTTTAAAGAAAAATACCCGATTTTAAAAGTTGCAGTTTACAGCGATCAATGGTTATTATGCCAGAACGGTAGCACGTAAAGCCCGCCATTATCTTCACGCTCACTTCAAAATCAATACAAATAGAAAAAAATATAAATTTCTTCCAAAACACTGCTGCATTGTTAATATTGAACAAAATTGGACAAATTAGGTATCAAAGTGCGCGTAAATAAACCATCCTTCTTTTTATGTTAAAATAATGTGAAAATAATTATTAGTTCCGAAGCTATAGGCGTGTTTATAACAGCTGAGGGTTTTTTTGTGCAGACTTTATATGTAGGCTGTAAATAAGTGATCGGTACCCAGTTTCCATTTTCCTTTAAAAATGTTATTAACGTTTTTGGTTTTGTTGAAACATTTGAATGTCGGGTTTATATAATAGGTCATAAAAACGTTTATAAAACGTTTATTTTATTTTTTTAAACTGTATCAAAATTTTAACAAATGTTGTCAAAATGTTATTGTAAAATATTTTTTTGCAAATAATTTTTGGCATCAAGTTTTCAAAAATGTTTTTGGACATTATATTACAATTTTTATACCCTTTTTTATAACCCGACATAACCATGATAACAACAAAACCCTTTGTGTGTGCTGGGCTATAGCCCTACATAATCAAACTATATATTTACCTGATAGAGACCAGTCATAAATGAAGCTCTACTAGGCGAGCAAGTTGCCTGGGCGTAGTAATTTTGTAAACGTACACCTTCTTTAGCAAGTCTGTCGATATTCGGAGTGTGAATATCACAGCTGGAGTTGTGATAACTGACGTCATTCCATCCTAAGTCATCAGCTAGTATGAATATTATATTAGGTTGCTGAAAAGAATAAGGGTTTGGGAAATTTTTTAAAAATTAAGAAAAAAAAGCGCGGTGATTTATAATGCGTTACGCACACTCAGACACAATGCCTAGACGTTGATCCACATGCCCCAGGGGGTCACTTCCATTGTGGCCTGTACACCATCCGCGATAATCAACTTTTGAAAAGCACCCTAAACAAGGATTTAACCCTTGGCTAAAACGATACCCTAAACAGGGATTTTATTCCTTGCATCAAATTTCATACCCTAAATTTCATTTCCGCGTATTAGGAATTGCAATTTTGATACCCTTTTTTCCAATTTTTCATGTTTTTGACACCCTAAACACGTTACGCGCGTATCGTGTATATCCACGAAAAACTACCCTTTTACGCGTTTTCATTATCGCGGATGGTGTACAGGCCACAATGGGAGTGACCCCCCCCGAGCCACATGCATCCCCACAATATCAAAGACCCTATACAAGAGTGGATACAAAATCAACCATTGAACACGCGCAAGATTTTGTATCCACTCCTGCATCTAGGGTCCCCAATATTGATCAATTGATATTTTGATAGTGTATGGGCCGCATACGGCCCATATCATTCCACAAACCATTAAACAAACACGCAAGGACTTGCAGCTAAGAAGTGAACACCCAGGACATTCCACAATTGACCTTCGCAGCTAGGATCAGCTGGCTGCGAGTAATAGTACACTCTCAGAACATTGGATAAAAAATGAATGGGCAGAAAACAGTTGGTTAAAAAATGCCCAACAATGGTTAAGATTCTTGAAGTTGGGCAAAATACAGTTTAATACATGGTTGGTCAAACCTGTCAATATGGTATTTACACAATGTTGGTTAAAAGTTAACCAACCTTGGTAAAAAAAACATCCTTTTCCCGCCAATAAAGTTGGGCAAAGTATGGTTTTGCCCAACCATGGTCACATGGTGTTCCGAACTGTGATTGGTCATTGTGTTGGGCAAAAATGCATTTCAGAAAACAAGATGGCCGATATGAGTGGCTTGCTGCAAAGCTGTGGATCGGGGTCTTCAAGATCTGTTGTTGAAGGTGCAGGAAATTATATTATAGAAGGTATAACAATTATGTTATGAAGATTGTAAGATACGATTTTATCCACGGTACACCACCACAACCGGTAAGCTTAAGCTTAAGCTTACCGGTTGTGGTGGTAGCTGTCGTCGATAAAGCATCGTAAGTCTTGCTCACAGTCTGGCCTCGCACACACTTAAACTAAGTGTTATACCCGATAAAATGTTTATAATATAATTTCCTACCTTCAAATGTCTCCAATTGGTTAAAATATGAACAATGAAATGAACTTCCCATTCATAGTGTTTAACCAACTATTGGTTATATTTTGCCCATTTTGCCCAACATGCTTTACCCAACTGGTTGGTTACCGTAATGTTAACCAGTAGTTGGTCAATGTTTTTAACCAACCTGTGGTTATATTGTTAACCAACCCAGGTTGGTTAACAATATAACCAACTGTTGGGCTGTTCACCTGTAAATACATGGTTGGTTAAAATTTTAACCAAGTTGGTTAAATTTTTTAACCAATGTTCTGAGAGTGTAATGTTATAACTTTATGACATAAATGATATAATTGGTATACGGGAAAACTAAGTATACAAACATACTTAGTACCTAAGACAAGGAGATATGCAGCTCAAGAAAAAATTCCCGAGACACTTTTAAGAGTTATTATGGAGTGCTCATCTGTATAAGGGTGAAATAAGGCTCGAAGGTGATCTACCAATGAATTATTTTTTATGTAATTTTAAATTTTGTATGTAATTAGAAATTAAACTGTATAGGAATGGTTTGTATGTCAAAGCATTAACCAATCATACTATATAGATGATATAAAGTATTTAAATAATTGACTACTTTTTGAATTAGAGCAGGGTATATTAATTGTAAATCTTTTGAGTGAACTTTGGAAAAAAGATGTTTTGGCCTTCGGTCTTACTGACGTATCCTGTTTTTGCTAGAGGCGCTTGAACTAGTAGACTTCTGTCTGACGCTCTCTATATTTTATATGGACGGGTATCCATCAGCGAAGGTTTCTTGGTCGTGGACTAGATTGTTGGCCGGGGATTTTTGTACCCATAGACTAACACACACTAGATTGTTGCCGGGGATTGTTGTACCCATAGACTAACACAGACTAGATTGTTGCCGGGGATTGTTGTACCCATAGACTAACACACACTAGATTGTTGCCGGGGATTGTTGTACCCATAGACTAACACAGACTAGATTGTTGGCCGGGGATTGTTGTACCCATAGACTAACACACACTAGATTGTTGCCGGGGATTGTTGTACCCATAGACTAACACAGACTAGATTGTTGCCGGGGATTGTTGTACCCATAGACTAACACACACTAGATTGTTGCCGGGGATTGTTGTACCCATAGACTAACACACACTAGATTGTTGCCGGGGATTGTTGTACCCATAGACTAACACAGACTAGATTGTTGCCAGGGATTGTTGTACCCATAGACTAACACACCCTAGATTGTTGTACCTTTCGATGGCTTGAATCTCTTGGTTCGACGTGTTTCGTCAATCTAGTTACGTTGTCCACAAGCGTCTCGTATTGTGTTGCCGTCAAGCCAATCATAAAACCAATGAACATAACAGATGATGCAACAAAACACTTTATCATAAGATGTGAATTCATCTGAAATAAAAAAAACAAATATTGTTATTGTAATCGTGTTACATAGGGCATAAAGTCCTTTTTCAATCAATGAAAACTTCATATAAAAAATAAATAATTTATACGCGATGTCCATACGCAGAGATTGCCCATTGAAATGTGTGTAATACTTTGCGTACAAAAAATGTCATTGCGATTTCCCATTTTGGATTCCAACGTAGTATAAAACGCAGATGCTACGTTGAAATATGCTGATTTTACCTCATGTCGAAGTTCATGCAACGCGCCCAATTTTCAGGACGAAAAAGTCTTATTTTGAAAGTTAAGTCTTGAAAATGGATGTAGTGATCTTTAATCTACCAAAATATATGTTTTTGGGCAACTATAATATTTGGGGTGCACAAAAATACAATTAAGTTTAAGCAGCATGTTAATGTTAAGTCAAAATTTTAGTCAAAATCAAAAGCGGGCTGTTTGATTAGGCAGAGACTCTCAGTAGCCTGCTCTTACTGTTAATTTTTCAATCACTATTCCCTCTATCGACCTAGTAGATTAGATCAGATTTATAGTCTTTATTCCAGCTGACAATCCAGTTTGGAACCGAGACTAGCAATATTTAACACCGTAAAAACGTGCGGTCCACGTGCTGCGTTTGGAACATCACAATCTCTCTAATCATTCGTTCCAAAACTTTCAACCCGTCCTTCGCTCCCGTAAGCCCCCTAACTCCCGGCCCTATCCCCCCTCACCTCGTTCCTCGGGTTTCACTCCCAACCCCAGTCATCGAACCCCATTTATTTCTCAATATCCTTCACTTTCTTCTCTCCTCATAAATTTTGCCTCAAACCTCCTCAATGATTATCTTTCTTCTTGGTTGGGGATTGCTTTCATTTTTTTATTCAAATTTTAAAACAAAACATTCCAAACATCTGAAATTGCAGGTTTTCATACATTTTCTTACAGCATTTCATTTCACTTTTCAGCCAAGGACTTATAAGAAATTATACAAACTTACATCGCAACTTATCAAATAAAGGTACATAGAAATATGATGTAACTAGTCCGCATATTCAGTCCCAGAACAAATTATTCACTTACCGACCGACATGATCGTGTAACACATTGTGAAGTATATTACAGATTGCTCGAGAACTCTAGCCAAGAATTTGCTCACCGATAGCTTCACATTCTAACTATCGTGTGCAAATTCGAAGCTAGAGTTCTCGAGCAAATTACAGAGTAAGCTTAATTGCACGGACATTGCTGATGTTGATACATGCATTACAGGCTTATACATCAGGGAAGTGGGAGTAAACATGGTAAAATAGGAAAAGATACACCACTTACCTCGGTATTTCTGTATTTCTAACCTGGGAGTGATATTTGTTACCAATAAACATTTGCATAGGAACCGCATAGAATCATGATAATATAATGTAGACGGTAGACCGGGCAGTTTTCTGGTTCAATTCACATCATTTGAATAACATTGAATAGGTCATTCATGATACTAGACGGCTTTGTTCATTCAAAATGAACAAAGTTACCCAAGTGTAACGCAATCATAAGCCATTGTTCAAAACCAAATTCTCTTTCTAACTGCGATCTTAATTCTTACGTTAGCTTAAAGTCCGGGTATAAAGTCTGCACAAAAAGTAACGCAGCTGTAATAAATACGCATAAGGCCAAATAAAAAATAAACATGTTTCACGTCCCCTCCCGCTTCCTTTTTTGAGGTTTCTTCAAATTTATTTTTATTTTTTGAAATTCAGTTATAACTTTTCAAAACATATGTCTAGGAAGTAGAGATGCTTTCTATAGCCTTGCTAATAAAAATACAAGAAACACTTTTATAAGGTTTTGTGATAGTTAGATGGGGCATATCTCTCAGAACAACAAATAAAAAGAGGCCTCCTCCTTTTCCCAGGCATTATTGTATACGCTAAAACAGCTCGAATTATGGGTATTTACACCGATTTTGCGATAAAAAATAAAAAATAAAAAGCCACTTCTTCCTCCTTAAAAACCCGGACGTTTTACTTGGCCTAATAGCTTCAGAACTATAATTGTTTCCACAATATTTTTACATAGAAAAAAGGATGATTTATTTACGCGCACTTTGATGCCCCCAATTTGTCAAATGAAGTTGATGGTGGGGCAAATTGTCTGACATTGGTTTTCAGGGGGGGTCAAAATGTACAAAAAATGTACAATTGGAGTTTTGCATGGGTAATATCTCAGCAAAAAGTATTGTAATAGGCTCAGTATGGGATAAGAGTAATGTCCTACCAAAGGGCTCTGACTGGCAAAAAATGGACAAAAATTATTTTTACTTTTGGAATTCGGACCCCCCCCCTAAGTTAGTCCTGGGTGGACGAAGTTGCATTTTGAGGGCCCTATGTCTTTTAAAGTAAAGGAGTTACAAGTTTTCTGATGCAAGATTTGAATTCTACACAAAAAAGTACCTAGGATACATACTTTTCAAAGTTGTTTGTAGGGGGTTCCCTTAAGGGCTGGGGTATGAACGTTTGGACAGTATTTATTTTGGGTCATTAGAGCACATCAGACATATCGAATTGCATTCTGAATGCGAAGAATGTCATTCTGTTATCAAATAATTTAGATTTTTGAAATTCGCAATTTAATACACATTTTATGGCAAATCATTAAAATTGATATTTTTGATATTTAACAGTACTTGAAGTAAACTTTATAAATCTGATGATTTATACTTAAAGTGTATGTAGGTAGGATGAAAAGCCGACGATCAATTGAAAATTTTGACCTTTCGTATTGAAGATATGGATTTTTTTTCCAAAACACCTAATTTTTTTGGGTTTTTGGGGAAAAAATCCATATCTTCAATACGAAAGGTCAAAATTTTCAATTGATCGTCGGCTTTTCCTCCGTGCTACATACACTTTAAGAATATATCATTCGATTTATATAATTTACTTCGAGGACTGTTATATATCAAAAATGTGACAAATATCAAATTTTTATAATTTGTCATAAAATTTGTATTATATTGTGATTTTTTAAAAATGAAAATTATTTGATATCAGAAAGACATGCTTCGTATTCAGAATGCAATTCGATAGGTCTGAGGTGCTCTCATGTCCCACAAAATATACTGTCGAAACGCAATAAACGCTCATTTTGGATCCCTTAATACATTTTATGGACCTCCAAACATCGTCTTTTGCGTTGCGACACATTTTTTACGCTGACCCCAATAAATTTCAAATTGATGCCACGGGAAAACGAAATGGAGTACGAAGCTCAAATTTTTATGATTTTATTTTCTCATCAATATCTACTACCACACAGAAAAAGAAAAAAATTGAAGAGGTGCTGCGGTGCACATCCCTGGAGTTGACATGGAATGTCTCCCTAGTTTATCATGTTATGGAATGTCTATTTGAATAACAACGTACATTAGATAAATATCAGTATTGATTTATTCTATTCAGCAATATCAAGGATTATTATCCAACATCCTGTCCTGGGTTCGATTCCCAACTCTGCCTATTTTTTATTTCAAGGCTGTGAAAAAATTGCAATTTCTGAACTACTATTTGGCTCGCGATATGAACTAGTCCTTTTCTTATGGTTGCGTCTCAGGCACACTCCCTATGGAATCCAAACCAGGTTTATTAACCGGGAGGTCCTGGGTTCGATTCCCAACTCTGCCTATTTTTTATTTCAAGCCTGTGAAAAAATTGCAATTTCTGAACTACTATTTGGCGCACGATATGAACTAGTCCTTTTCTTATGGTTGCGTCCACACTCCCTATGGAATCCAAACCAGGTTCTTGCCCTCTTTATAACCTTTAAATGTATGGTTGGAATATGCACGGATATACTTCCAAAATAAATAGTTCTAGTTCTAGTTCTAGTTGAATACTTCTCAACACCTTATTAAGGCCAAGCGAGAAGGACTCTGGACCCTAGAGACGATGAGTGCAGATATCAGAACCGGGGATGCCCCCCCCCCCCCTTCTCTTTTCGAATAGCTCTGACCCGGGGCTCTGACACTTTAACGTGCACAGGGATGAATCCTCCTGAACACGGGACCAACAGCTTTACGTGACTTCCGAAACACGGACGTCGCACATACACTGTATATCTGCACGTGCTAAGCAGTGTATGAGGGGTGAGAAGAAATTCTACAATTAAATTCAATGATGAAACTAAATTTAATTGAAGGATTTCTGCATGACCATTATAGGAACTTTTTGTGAGGGAAGAGAATTTTCACCTAAGGCAAGCCCGAACCCTCCGCTCGCCGATCGTATCTCCCGGCCGGCAGCGCAACGCCTTAACCACTCGGCCATCTCGCCCGAATAAGGTCTTATAGTGCTATCACGAGTACACGTGTTGTCCTTTTAAAGCTGGGTTTGTTTCGTGAGTTGTGACATAGATGAACTCCTGGATGGTGCAGCTTTAATTAGCATGAGGCCGCATTGATATGTAAATAGCGTATTGTTATTTAAATTTGTGCCCAGACGTATTGAGGGCGACAGTCATGTAATCCAGACGGAGAATGGCTGCATATGCCGGGAAAGTCAATTTGCTGAGTGATGGCTGATAATCACCTTTCTGTATAGGTGGTCGAATCCAACGAAAAGTGTACACGGCATGTTCAGGGCCATAACTTAAAAGTATTAATCAATTGGCATTCGTTTTTGTATTGTGTTTATTCGCTTTGATCATACGCTTCGCGCCATATATAATAAGACCCCCCTTCTGTGTAAAACTTAGACACAGAGACCCCAAAACATGCTATTTTTACCCATTTTTTCAAAATATTTCTTAAAGTATTTTTAAAAACATCTAAATCAGTTATGAAAAGAAGTCATTGGATTGAACCTAAATTGATTTCCTGAAAGGTGTGTATTCAAAGATTGCCTGTTCAATTTTTCACATATTTGTACATAATTATGAATTTTTTGTGATAATTTTTGAGTGGTATTTTTTACATTACCTACGAATACAATTTTTCATAGCTCTAGATATATCTTTAAAAATGGAAATCACTAATAAATGCGCAATTGATACAAGCTTTGATATGTCCAATACTGAAATGCATTGCATTCGGACATCTTTATTATTGTGTTTAGCTGCCAGAAATTCTAAATGGCACAAAGGTAGGTTTGGTAAAAATATGCATTACCTCCGAATACATGTTAAAAGCTGTGCCATTTCCACAAAGTGAGAGAATAGTAAACAATAGTTAAGCAATAGGTGCAGGGTAATACACTCTTTATTTCTACCAAGTTTCAATAACCTGCGTTTAAATATTTCTGAGATGTCAACAATAAAAGCAAGTATTCGTAGGTAAATTTCGGTAACCGAATGTTACCTACGAATACACTTTGACATCATGACAGTATTGTGAAACACCGCCATTCATGCTAATGCCCATATTGGTACATAACGAAGGCCTGTATGTTTGCTATCAAATCATATGTCAATGAAAGTTGCGAATTCACATACATGCCCACCATGCAAAACTGAATACGGCTTAATTGGTGAAAAATATGTACTGAAATAGACCACGGTCTGCTCATTTGAAAGAAAAATCAGATTCAAAGAAGATTAGAAGGGATAAATACTTGGATTTGTCAACTGTCATGTGCTTCATTTTAAATGTTTACCGACCTTCTGGTTTCTGAGTAATTTGTGTCCAAATTGATTTATTCGAAGGTAACTTTTGACGTTTTCGCTAAGGTTACCTACGAATACCATGGAAAAAACGACTGTTCTCATTGTCTCATGATCTAGACAACACATTGATGGACCCTGGTATAAAGCTAATTGTAGTTGCCCTCAAACGAAAGGCCACAAGACGTAACTGACTCCAAGATGGACTTCACAAGTCTGCAATAACGGTTTTAAGTGATTTGTGTGCAATTAAGCAAATTAAAGTCACTTTAGTGCCTTTATTTCTTACTTCAATCCTCTTTCAACCGCTGTGAACCGACATTATTAATACATGATAGGGTCTAAAGTATCAATAAACGCACATAAAGAAAATAATACATTCAAAGTGCTTTATAAAATGAAGTTTTGATTGCGATATCCACCAAAAGTCTCATTCTTACCTACAAATACTGAAATGTTACTTACGAATACAGCATAATACATGACATGTGTAATGAAGTGTCCCTACCAATGGAAATTAATTGTCAAAAACTTTAAGCGGTACCCCATGACACTATTATTACCGATATACGGATTCATTCAACAATTATTTATTATATAAAATTGCTGATTAACTACTTGTATATCAAAATGAAGTGGTCAAAATCTTGCTAAAAGCATCAAAAACTTTTTGATCTAAGGTAATAGCATTTATTCATTTGGACGTACCATCTGAAAGAGATCTAAAACTACCATTTTATTAATTCATTACCATAATAGCAAAATTTAAACCTATAAACTCAATATAGATATTGTTAAATCGCTCATGTTACCTACGAATACCCGGGTTTCTTCACCTTTTCATTGTATAAAGCGTTAGGTGTATGCGTATAATTCCTAATATTCTTGAAAACATATATCATACTCGTTCTTATACAATGTGTAAATTGATTCATACTCATTTGATAAATAAAATACAGAAACTGACCTAAATTTCATTTTCAAAAATAAACTAGCATAAATTGACTAAGATCATATTGATCGCGTTATAAAACTAAAACAAATATTTTCTGGTTGAGCTAGCATTTTCCTGACACCCTGTGGTCTACATTACACGAAAAAAGCGTTCATGGGAATATTCCATTTGTTTTAGGTTGATTAGTATTGCGATAGTGAAAGCATCCTAGTGGTATTCGTAGGTAACATTGGGTTTTGATATCACATTTACTATCACACGTCCTGGATTTATTTTTCAAGATTAGTAATGGCACTTTTGGTTCCTATAAGGCCAATATGTCATCAATCAATGGGCAAAAGGAAAAAATTGTGGAGACATTTTTTATTTCGGACTTTTATTTTTTGTCCGTGTACACTTTTGGTTGGATTCGACCAGGTAATAAGCTAGTATATTTCGTGTACCAGTTGGTTATAACAAAAATTAGTATCATATTAAATATATTAAATGTATAAACTTTGAAAGTTACATGAATTTGAAGAGCAGAGCTTCGAAATCTAGCTAAGTCAGGTGATGTGAAATTCTGCTGCGTGACCCCCTCTGCGTGGTAGAATTATATTCATAAAACATTGAATTGAACAGATATCATGGGCAGCCAACCACGATTTATCAGCATTTGAAATATGTATTAATTAACAAAAGATAAATAATAAAGAGTACAAATGGCAATTAACTTGTAAACAAGCCTGAAATCTTAATATGTTGCCACGTGATTTCCCGAACACATGATATGTCAACATGTGACCACTATTCAGATTTACCGTAAATATTTGGAGTATGCTTGCACATCATGCACATACACTGTGCATTTCTTTACCTCCGTATAAAATCAATAATTCGTGCTGGGAGCCAAGTAACATTGTCTGCTCAGTGCAGATTGGTATTTTATTTTACTTGAGAGCATAATAGAAATACATAAGACGAATCATGGCGCCATGATGGAAAGTCAGGTCGGGTATCAAGTTATTATAACTTAAATAGGCCTACTACTTGTATTTCCCACCTTGCCTCTGTCACATATTTCCTTCATATTATTGACAGCAAGTCCTAATTTTGACTTTGCTATTGCAAAATGTCATTTCATATCAATTTAGTAGACTTTCTTTGAAAAAACATATCACTGGTGCCTGATGGGAATACCCGTCCGCCATTTCATTAAACCATGGAGGTATATAAATAAATGGAGAATGATCGCCAGAATTCTAATCTCTTAAGTGGAGATTATCCGATTACCTCTATTCAATGAGTCACCAAACTTGAATGACTAGCCACTTCAGCCAAGCTATTGATCTCCACGATGGTTATGAGACTCTACCATGGTTCATTGATCGTCACTCCCAAAATTTCCTCATAGGAATTGACCCTACATTGACCCGTACCGGAAGGCTTGTAAAAGAGACTGTATAATGACGTCAGCTAGTCAATTAGCTGTTCAAAGTCGCCAGTTTTGATAGCTTATAGTTTCAATGTATGATTGTGCGAAAACCCGATGAAATTTGGATGTTCTGTTCTCAAGTTATGAAACTGTTTTCAACACTAGTTGTGCCGTAACTTGACAAATATACTTAGTTTTCATGTTCATATATTAAGCTTTTAAGGGGTCTGAGGGAGTTCAAATATAGTGCAAATGAAAGCAAAACGTTTTTACCTTCCGATTGTGAAAAAAATTATGTTGGGCCAATTTGGGCCAATTGAGTTAAGAGCGAGTAAAATTTACCGGAAGTACTTCGAATTCAGCTAAAATCTTTTCATCATCATTAAACTTCTCATTTTATAATAAATAATTATCAGTATTTAGGCCTAAATGATTATTAATATAATTAATTAGGGGCCAACATTTTCTTTGGAGGGGGGTTCCAAATAGGCCTATACGGGGGGGGTCATAACTTTTAGGAAAGAAAAATAGGGGGTCATAGCCTAATTTAATTTTTCAAGAATCATGACCAAAATGTAGGGGGTCACAATATGACCACAGATATAGGCCTACAGATAGGATGTTTATTTTATTCAAAAAGACTGATTTCAATGCAATTTTTTGGCGAAAATGACATTTTGATATTAAATTTTCTGAAACATGAGCACTTTCCAATAAACATTATAAGTAACTGCATTTAGCACCCCAATGAAATAAATGACCAGTGAAACAGACTTAACAATGTAATCAGCTTAACATAATCAATATCCCCTGAAATTGCCTATTCAACAATAATTGGTCATAACCAACGCTCTGCAGGGTCTATTGTTCTATTGTTTCCGATTAGAGCGCTGACATATTGGAAAATGTTGCCAATCAATATTCATGAGAGTGTACATTCAACGTCCAGTTTGCGAAATTGGGTGAGTTGTGTTTGGTAGGTGTGAAATACATCTGACTGGGCGTTTTAATTACGTAACGAATAAAGGCATTGACATAGTCGAATGGCTGCCCAGTGCTGTTATGTGTTTAGTTATTATAATAGGCCTAATAATTATTATTAAATGTATTCATCATTCCTTTCTTTTCTCTTCTCTGTACTTATTCTTTCCTAGGCCTACATTTTATCACTCCCTCGCTCTCATTGTCCCCTCTCACCCTCCCTCTCTCATTCCCATCATTTTCCTTATAGGCCTATTTCTATTTATCTACTTGTCTTTATTATATCTTTTTATTTCTCCTTCCTCCAGCCCTCTCTCATTCTCCATATCCCTCCTCCCTCTTCCTCCTCCCCCTCCCAAGACTTCTCACAGAGGTGAATCTGCCCTCCCAACACCCTCCCTCTTTGGGTACGCCACTATTTCTATACCAATCTTCTTAAAATTAAATTAAATGGAAATTTCTTAAAAACAACCTTTATAGGCCTATACTTATACTTACATGTATACGTATAGCGATTACCATTATAGTGTAATATAGATATATGGACTGGACGTGGCAGCCTTCATACATTCTAATGTGTAATCGATCACCAAGAGCATTCAATTTATTTAAATGAAACACCTATCGTCAGGTGGGTGGTAAAGATGATTGCATCGACAGCTAAAGCCTCCTTATAGTCTTCAGACCCACACAAGCACACATTTGGGATACATCAGTACAATGGTACCACTTTACACATGACTGCCGTTACACATGACTGTAGTGTGGTCACTTATTGATACTCGCCTGTTGTGTAGAGCGTTCCTATGATGCCGGATCAGTGACCAATTTAATGGCGGAACCCTTTATTCGAAACAATGGTACCACTTTTATGAATAGCCTGTCGCAACTTCTAATCGGCATCAAACGAACAAAAGATTATATAATCTATTGCGACTCTATTTCTATTAAAAGCTCTTTGGTCATAACCAACGTAGTACAAAAGATGCTTGGCTAGATCATTCTCCATTTATTTATATACCTCCATGATTAAACCATGGAGGTATATAAATAAATGGAGGATGATCCAGCCAAGCCTCTTTTGTACTACGTTGGTTATGACCAATTATTGTTGAATAGGCAATTTCAGGTTTATATTGATTATGCTAAGCTGATTACATTGTGAAGTCTGTTTCACTGGCCATTGATTTCAATGGGGTAAAATGAAGTTTATACTTATTGGAAATTAAGTGCTCATGTTTCATAAAAGTTTGATATCAAAATCTCATTTTCGCCAAAAATTGAGTGCTTAAATTGCATCAAGAAATCAGTCTTTTGAAAAAGAAACACCTTATCTGTTGTCATCTTGTGACTCCCTACATTTTGGTCATGAAAAATTGAATTAGGCCTATGACTTTTTTTTCCAAAAGTTATGCCCCCCCCCCCCCCCGTATATTTGGAACCCCTCCCTCCAAAGAAAATGATAGCCTCCTAATAATATTAATAATCATTTAGGCCTAAATACTGCTAATTATTTATTATACAATGAGAAGTTTAATGATGATGATTTAGGCGGCCTATACGATTTCATGACAATACAGAATTAAAAGTTTAAAAACAATAACATGACATATCCGTCATGGCACTCAATCAATTTGACCCGAAGCTTCAACCAAAATCACGATTATCATACACTAAACTATGAGAAACTGTTTAAACAAAGTATATAGGGCCTATACATTCCATATATCAATTTCTCTCTAGAAAAGATTGTCTGATCATCACTTTTGCTTGAATTCGAAGTACTTCCGGTAAATTTTTCTCGCTCGTAACTCAAATGGCCCAAATTGGCCCAACATAATTGTTTCACAATCGGAAGGTAAAAACGTTTTGCTTTCATTTGCACTATATTTGAACTCCATCAGCCCCTCCTTAAGAGCTTAATTTATGAACATGCAAACTAAGTATATTTGTCAAGTTACGGCACAACTAGTGTAGAAAACAGTTTCATAACTTGAGAACAGAACATCCGAATTTCTTCGGGTTTTCGCACGATCATACATTGAAACTATAAGCTATCAAAACTGGTGACTTTGAACTAGCTGATTGACTAGCTGACGTCATTATACAGTCTCTTTTACAAGGCTTCCGGTACGGGTCATTGTAGGGTCAATTCCTATGAGGAAATTTTGGGAGTGATAATCAATGAACCATGGTAGAGGCTCATAACCATCGTGGATATCAATAGCTTGGCTGAAGTGGCTGGTCAATTCAAGTTTGGTGACTCATTGAATAGAGGTAACGGGATAATCTCCACTTAGGAGATTAGAATTCTGGCGATCATTCTCCATTTATTTATATACCTCCATGATTAAACTGGATCGTTTTCGCCTGGTTTGTGCCCAGATGTATTGGGGCGCGCTATACTCTCATTGAACAGGCAAAGTTCGCAAAACTAACAACGTTGTTATTTGCCAAACTCAATTAATATGATCCAAGGGGTCGAACATGAATTATTCATAACGAGCTATAACGGATCGATAACTGGCCTCACTTTCTAGCTAGTAAACCAGCTGAATTTTTCATAGATTTTGCGTTGCTAATAGAACAACCGTGAATTTAGTGTCACCCCCTTGGTTGTGAGCTGGGCAAATAATTATTCATTCCCATGCGCAAATCATCACAGAGAACCTATTCTTGAGAGGGCACTCTATTCACGTGGTTTCTTTTCCAACGCTAAAAGATCACGAATTTTGGTGGTTTGCAAGTGAAAAGTGTCCGCACTATCGATTGATTACGTAACTGTTATGAATAATTTATTAGGTTTTTCAATGCAATCGCCTCGACCCATTAATACATATTATCTGTATTATCAAAGTACTTGGAATAGCAATCCGGTGAGTTCAATGAACTACGCCCTTTTTCAATGGCGCTTTTTTTCACAGATGAACAAATACAATAGGAGAAGGTCAACACATATGACCTCCTATATGACATGTTATATGAGATGTACAACAACCTGAATATCATAAAGATCAGTGTTCGTTTGTGCATATGAACTGCATATATTACTCGTTATATATGACACATATTGGTATTATGACAACACGGTATATACATTGTATATAAAACGAATAATAGATCCTATTATCATGGCGTCAGGTCAATGGTTCATCATATCCCGTATGTTTCTTAAAATCCATTCATATTTGAGACAAATTTCTGTGCTCATTTTACAGGTGCACAGGTGGATCCGTGGTTTTTTGGGGTTTTTTTCATTTCTTTTTAATGAAAGAATTAAGGTTTTGCACTGCACAGGGGCCACAAGGGTGATACTAAATTAATGCTATAAAATGAATACGTGTTCCCGGTTAGCTCTTCACAGAAAAGGTATTCTAGTACAATGCAGCGTCGGACTCTAGCTGAGAGCGTAGCCCAAGTCCAAACGGACTCCAAGAAGGGCTCTCCATACACAAATGAACAAACACAAAGGAGGGTAGTCTCCTCCGTTACCAGCTTGATTTCGATGGAGCGGAACCAACTTGGCTGCGGAGGAGACGGGTCATTTTGCTATGCAAATGAGCCAGTGTCAGTGCCCTGAAATCATGCAAATCGCCGGATGCATTGAGCAGAACGACCTTCCATTCAAGCCCTGGAAATCAAGTGAGTTGATGACCCGTTCATAAACTAAATAGTTCCACGGACTTCAACCTTTGAGCGCACACAATTAAATCATGTTTTATACAAATTCGTCTGATCTTCAAAAGCCTTCCTGAATTCGTTTATTTGGTGTGCTATTGTGCTGACTGTTATATGGATAGTGTAAAGTGGTACCGCAAATCATGGATTCACTTACAGCCTTCTTGTGGGAGCGACTCGGTATTTTCTCGCCAAATACAACCACGATATTAATATTCTTAGCATGTTTATTTATGTTGCGATATTTATTACAATATGCGTACAGAGCTAACCCAAAACACCCACCAGGTCCGCGGCCGTGGCCTGTTATTGGAAATTTACTTCAAATAATAGGCACCGATCCGCATAAAAAGCTTGCCAAAATGGCTGCTCTATACGGTGGCATACTGATGGTACACTTAGGTCCCGTCCGTACCTTGATTTTGAGCGACTTGGATGTTGTGAAACATGCTATGGTACGACAGGCTGACTGTTTCTCTGATCGAGAACAACCAAAGCTATTAGAAGAAGCATTTCAATCGGAAGGTATGTATAATTAGTTTGTTAAAATTGAGTTAAAGGAAATCTGTACCATAAACTAATCAATGGCTATATAGTTGTATATAGTTGCAGTAATAATAAAAACGACAAACAGTAAAAGTCCCAAGCTTATATACGTCCATATAAAGGAGAAATTCTTCATTCCTTACGACAATCAGCGATCAGTTTGTAATCCATGGTGGCGGCCATATTGACACCCGATGTATTTTATTACGCTGTAACGGTACCCCGATTTTGAAACCAGCGAAATCCGTGCCACCAGCCTCGTCCCTCGTGAACTTTGGTGACACGAAGCGAATACTACCAAAGTTCAAATTCAACATTCGTTCAAAAGAAAACGCGACAATTTTTACCCATAAAACTACAGAAGAACATTAAAAAATGTATTTTAAGTAATATTTATGATCAACAATGTCTTTTGAGAACGAAAAGTAAAAACAGCACTAAAACCAAAATTCGCTGTGGGGTCGCGAATGCCATAGCAACACACGCTCGCCGCGGGTCTGTGTGAAAGGTTACACTACCGCTTGTGACAGAAAGGATTCGCAAGCAGCTATCATGGCGGCTTCCATGAATCGCAGAAATGAAGGATTAAAAGTGCTTTTTCTTTGTTAGGAATATTCCGAAATTCATATAGACCGTCTGGTATGTTTAATTTAGGGGTATATAACTATATTAGCCATTGATTAGTTTATGGTACAGATTTCCTTTAAACAAGTGGCACAGGGTGGTCGCTTGTCGAATTATCTAACCCTAAATGTACCCTAACCCAAACTCCAGCACTGCACCCTAACTTAACTCTAGTCGCTTATACCCGGGAGACACTGAACACAAATGACCATACGGGTATGTTCCCCGGAAAGACCCCCCCCCCCATTTTGGATTTCGCAGCTCCGAAAGACCCTCTATATTTGACCCCAAAAAAAGTTCACAAAAACCCTTGATTTTGATCATGAATTTCAGCTCTAAAAGACCCAAAAATTTCTTATTCCTCATATTTCTGTTTTTTTCATGCAATTTTTAACTAAAAAGCCAAGAAAGGCCCTGATTTTGACTGTTCGCAGCTCTAAAAGACCTCATCTTACTTGTTAGCAGCCCGGGTCGCAGCTCCAAAAGACCCCCTTTTACCGGTACGCCGTCAGCTCCCACCACCTCAAAATTCCGGGAGAACATACCCACCAAAATTGATGTGCTTCGGGCGTTTATAACCCCTATACCATGCTAACCCTATAGACCCTAAGCTAACTCTAATCGCTATATAACATCTACCATAGTAAGTAACAGCTAGTAACTCTAATCGCTAACCTCTGAACCCTAACCCTAGCCAATTGGCTTACACGAATACACATTTCGACATTCGTCCATTGTTTAAAGGTAGCACTTTGTGGTCATTGCAAAGGTACTTAAGGTATTCTAAGTATTGCATCTTGAGGGCAATGTTCCAATGTTTAATAACACAGACTTATAAAGCACAGGTGGTTGGGACTTTTCCAAGGAGACGTTTTTGAGTGCATAACTTGCTCAAATATCCGAGATAATAAACGACATTTTGGATGATAGAGCTGCTTCATGTTAATGTTGCTTTTGATACTGATTTTGCCTTTTATAAATAAGTGGTTTTTTTTGGGTTTTTTTTTTCAAATTCAAATAGGAAGCGTTCTATGGGAAAACGGTACAGTGTGGAAGGAGCATCGTCGAATGGTCCATAATGCATTTCGTCACCTTGGCTTTCGTCAGAAACAATTCCATACCGCCATCACCAAAGAGATCAACGCATTATGTGAATGTCTGGAAGCCAAAGCTCAAACAACCTTTGACCTTCGGAACTTGATGACCTCAGCAACGGCAAATGTTATATGCACCATTTGCTTTGGGCAACGGTATGACTATGGTGATACTGAATTTTCTAATGCAATTTCTTCTATGTTAAAAATATCAGAAACAATATCTGGGATATCGGTGGTTCATTTAATACCAAAACTGTATCACACACCATTGTACAATAAATTACGGAGGAACGTTAACACTCTGTCTGGATTTATTCAAAAGAATGTTCATAAACATAGATCTTCATTTGATCCCAGCAACATCAGAGATGTAATAGATGTCTATTTATCAAACGAATTACCAGACCAACCAGACATCATTTGGAGAGGACTATTTGATCTCTTTACGGCTGGTTCCGAGACTACGGCGGATTCTTTGCTCTGGGCGATTTTATACTTAATTATTCATCCAGATATTCAGGAAAAGGTATATTGTTCATTTTTTAGCAGATTTGTAACGAGCCATGACTCAACAGTCGACACAAATGGAATGTCTTGACTCAAATCTTGACATTTTCCCCATAGAGATTGTACAGTGACTATTTGACTCAACTCGACTCGAGCTATTGCTAGAAATGACTCGACTCGACCATGAAATGACTTGACTCGTTACAACTCTGGTTTGTAGAACGCAAATTGATGTTTACAGTGAGCTCATTGGAATTGATTTAATTTTTATCGATATGTTTGCTTAATTTCCGTCATTGTCTTGGTAGCTATGGGGACCGTCACACGAGAGTCATTTGCTAAATTACGCAGCTGACGCAGAGATGCCATCCCTCCCTATTTTAGAGGGAGGCTCCCTATTTTTGCAAACAATTTTGTCCATTTTGACACCCAAATGTGGCAACCTCCCTATTTCTGAGTATGTGCCATTGCAGTTGCACGTAGTTTGAAAAACCTCACTATATTTTGTTTGAATCCTCCCTATTTTCTGGATGTTATATAATGTTGGCATCTCTGCTGACGCCCTCGCCCAATTGCTACATGCTATTATAATGACGGAGGGAGGTATGGCTTTAAAATGCCAATAGATGCATCACTCAACAATGCTTTTTATTTTTTTAATCATATCTTTGTTAATTTTTGCGTTTTATGTTCTTTTTTTTCGCTACAGGTTCAGAAAGAATTAGACTCCATCACAGTTGATGAGATCTTTCAGTATCCACAAAGCACCCGCCTTCTACCGTTTACTTACGCAACTTTAATGGAAGTGCATCGTCACCAGAGTGTTGCACCGTTGTCCGTACCGCGCGTAACCAGAGTAGACACTACCCTTCTTGGGTATGATATTCCGAAGGGCACCGGTGTTTGGGTAAATGAATGGGCAATTCATAATGACCCGGTGTTCTGGGGTGACCGGAAGTATTTCGACCGTCGAGATTTCTCGATTCAAGAGATGGGAAGACAATATTGAGAGAGAGGACCCAGCGTCTCATTTTATTTGGTTATGGTTAGTGTATATCCAAACGTTTTTGTGTGTTATCGTTTAAATCGAAATGCCGCTGAAAAACAAACTCTATAGCTTCGGAAGCTACAATATGCACCAAATACTTGCCCCTATTACTACAATTTTGACTTTTTGATATATTCCTAAGAAATTATGAAAAGAGCTGACATTGCTTTACATGCGCATTTGTAGTACCTACACATCAAGTTTCATAAAAATCGATCATTGCTTTGTAGTAATGAAAACGTTTCAAGTGTAATTTATAACTTTTGTTACGAACTGACAAACGGAGGACACGGTAAGCTAAATGAGCTGCTACAAACCAAGTACATTTTAATGACTGATGTATGAATAGAAATAGAAACACTTTCCGAAATTCACAGTGTTACAATAATTATATTTGTGATATCACACAAATGGTTATCACACTTTTTTCTTGGCTTTTGTTTCAGGATCGCGGCAGTGTCTAGGCAAGCGATTAGCAGAAATGGAAAACTTCATGCTGTTCTGCGGTTTATTTCGCCGGTTTTCTTTCAGTGCGCCAGATGGAACAATTTTATCTACATCAGGTCATTTTGGGTTGACCTATTCACCTTTGCCCTTTGACGTTAAGTTGGAACTCCGTGAGAGCGGAAACGATGTTTAACCCCCTGAGCACTACACCTTCCGATCTAACATTGCCTCTGATTGGTCAATTACATGATATCTTCTTTAGTCATTTGCGTGATGCAATTATTTTAACAATGTTGCTGATTGGTGCAATTGATAATGAATTTTTTTGACGAATAGGCAGGTAGTTCTCATGGAGTTAAATGGTCGATTTATTGTCTCTGGTTCGTTGCTCATGACTACAGTATTATCAAACAACATTTAATATGAGACAGTGAAATCGAATCATTATACATTACAGAATACAGATTCCTTAAGGGATCTGGAATGAGCATTTCGACAGTATTTTTTGTGGACATGAGAGCACATCAGACATCGAATTGCATTCTGAATACGAAGAATGTCTTTCTGATATCAAATAATTTTCATTTTTTGAAATTCACGATGTAATACAAATTTTATGACAAATTATTAAAAATTTGATATTTTTCACATTTTTGATATATAACAGTCCTCGAAGTAAATTTTATAAATCTAATGGCATATTCTTAACGTGTATATAGCTGGGAGGAAAAGCCGACGATCAATTGAAACTTTTGACCTTTTATATTGAAGATATGGATTTTTTCCCAAAAAGACATATTTTTTTGGTGTTTGGGGGAAAATCCATATCTTCAATACGAAAGGTCACAATTTTCAACTGATCGTCGGCTTTTCATCCCACCTACATACACTTTAAGTATAAATCATCAGATTTATAAAGTTTACTTCGAGTACTGCTAAATATCAAAAATATCAATTTTTAATCCTTTGCCATAAAATGTGTATTACATTGCAAATTTCATCAAAAAATCAGAATTATTTGATATCATCAGGACATTCTTCGTATTCAGAATGCAATTCGATATGCCTGATTTGCTCGAATGTCCCACAATAAATACTCTCCAAACGTTCATACCCCACCCCTTAAACAGATTGCCATATTTTGTATCTAGTTTTCGTTGAATATGGCGATAACAACTCATTCAATACAGTAGATAAAACAGTACTAAATTTGCTTACCAACTGTCAACATTTGACAACAGTACTAATTATCCCATGCGAAGGTCAGTTTCTGGAAAGTTGGACAGAACAAGGTCATCTGATGTATCTTACATAATACCCTATTCTCAGTTTGTCAAGCTGCCATTCACGACAGGGGGTCAGTTAACTAAATTAACCATATTGTTGTCCAGGCACGACCTCCAGTTAGTGAAATAAATTTTAGAATTTTAAGTCCCATGGATGACATGCGCATATTTCCACTGGACTGGCATGTAACCTTTTTATCAAAACATAATTGAAAGAGGCGAGCGAGTGGAATAGCAAGTTCAGGAGCCGCCAGAGAGCAAGAACAGGAACGTCATCTGAGTCAGAAGCTTTATTGATATCTAGTTTAAGTAACTCTTTCTTAACATTGCTGGGCCAGAACATGACCTTCGAGCAGCTGGAGGAAGTCCTCGTGTGCAACTCTGGGACACTTTTCTTGTTGTCTTCTTCAGGGAAGGTAGATTTTTCACAGAAAAGGGATGATAAACATTCTGCCTTGTCTTCTGAAGAGATGTGTGTATTTCCAGTGGCCTTTAGTACTGGAATTTCAGACTTTCCACCATTCCCAGCTGGTCTACGTGCTGTCCACCGTCAGCCCTTTGACCCTGTTTTCTGTTCAGTAGTCATCTATTCTCGCACCCGTATTTTGTGGGAGGATCATAGCCTTTCGGGAAATAGAGGTGTAGGAATTTCGTGCCTGATTATACTCAAGGCGAGACTCAGGTGTTTGAACCTCCTTCCATTTGCTAGTTTTCTTCTTCAAAGCCTCATCACACTAATCATTCCACCACTCAGGATGGTTGACAAAAGAACGGACAGTCTTTTGTGGGATGTTACTGTGCATCGCTGTCGGGATGGCGTTTGTGATGTTAGAGCAAGCAGTCTCCGGGTCTTCTTTTGTCAAAAGTTCATTGCACGGGACGGCAGCCAGGTCGTTTCTTAAGTTGTCCCAATCAGCCTTTTTGTACATCCATACGTGTCTTGGAGGGGTTGGTTCAGAGAGAGGAGACACCTCTAAGGCAGTTTTGACAAGGAAGTGGTCTGAGGTACCCATGTTGCACTCAATCTCAGTTGGTGTGAATAAGTTTGGTGCATCAGTCATGATGAGGTCAAGACGATTTCCCAGTTGGTGGGTTGGTCCATTGACAATTTGAGTCAGTCCATGAGAATTACACAGATTCAGTGCAATCCTGCTTTCTTTATCAGTTGGAGATCTGCTGCCAAGCCATTCCTGATGGTGACAGTTAAAATCACCAGCTAGAATGCAGATGTTGGCCTTCGTTTTAGATAGCAGGCGGTCTAGGTTTCTATCCTTTTTATTTTCTTTTGAGGGCAGTACGCCAATGAAAGTAGCACAGTTCCACTTTCGGATTGTATGGAGAACACCATCAGCTCGTGTAACTTTGGTTCTAAGTCGGTTTCTCTCACTATAGGAAAGCCATCTTTGTAATAGATAAGACAACCGCCCCAACCACTGTCATCACTCCTGTTTCTACGCATGTGAGAATAGCCATTGATGTTGATATGTGAGCTATGATCTGGCACAGAGCTGTCAAGTTTTGATTCAGTAAGCAGGATTAGATCTAGCTTTGAAGAAGGTGGAGTGAGGTGGATCCTTGCCTGTAGCTGTCCAATGTTTGATCTTAGACCTCTGATGTTTAACAGTCATAAATTCACATTCCTTAATCGTTGTCGTTGGACGTTTCCAGAGTTCGTCGTCGTTTAATCCGTTCCGTTTCGAGGCTTATCCTTAGAACTTTTAGCGACAAACAACATGTATGCAGGGACATGTAAATAGGGATGTCAGCCTTCATCTCACATGATATTGCTGTGGTTTAATAATGTGAGTGCGCCCACGTGAAATTGGAAAATCCTGGAAAATCATACGCAAAATATAAGCCAATATTATGATTTCTGCTTTAAAATCCTCGAGTTTTTGCTAAATATTACAGGGATGCCTATTTATAACTTTTATAGTAAGTTAAGTCTACATAGCCTTAAGACAACCAGTAATTTATACACAAAAGTCCCAAATCAAGAATGCGTGCTATGGTTTACACGTAGTTGAATGCGTATTCGACCTCTCTCTGCGCAGTTGTAGAGACATTTTTGCTACAGCATAAAGCCGAATAGCTGTTAAAGCACGTTTTGAGGAATGTATCGATTGTTTCAGAACATGCAAGTATTTTAAATAATTCGTGTACATTCACCTCTATAATATACATTTCAAATGAGTGCTCACGAATGTTCTAAATTTTTAGAAGGATCAATGGAACAGTACCAATATTTTCAAACGCCATTTACTCGGAACAGCAATTTTGCGTATTCGGCACTCTGCCGTGTTCATAACGATGTAGTATGTGGAATAAGAGCTCCCATTATCTACGAGACTTAGGACGAAAGCTCCCATCCAAAAACAGCACCAGACAAAAAACAAGCTACCAAGCCAACTAATTTAGCTCACCTTTCCTAACCAGCTGTGTTGTGAAAGGAAGTTTCAAGGTAGAGAAGGTAGTAGACAGGTTGAAATATGAAAATATAGAGTAGTGTAGGTAGGAGCATCCAAAATGGGACAAGGTGTAGGTACCCATTTGGAAAAATCCACCATAGATTGAAAGAGTTAGCACAAGTGCCAAAATGCTGGCAAAAGGTAAATTTAAGCTCCTCGACACCTGGGATACGGTGGGATAAGGTGTCTCCTTTTGTTGTCTCCCTTTGTTGTCTCCCTTTACATAACCATGGTCAAATTTAACATCAATTATTTTGTAATGAAATCTTACAGTAGATTGAGGCATTCAACCGGATGTAACATAAACAATGCAAGAATTATGGATGCCACAATAATACTGGCCTATACTGCATAATTACAGTGTGTGATGTTTTCTTTTTGCGCATGTTATGTGTGGGGCCTTGAGAAAAGGTAGTTTAGGGTAGAAAAAATATTATCGAACTTAGTGTATATGAAATCTTTTTATTTTTTCTGATTTCTAATTGCATTAATCATGTCTATAACGATTACATGAGCATTTAACTTGTTATTTTTTAGAAATCTGTTAAAGTACTCCCATGGTTCACTGCGGCATAATACACCTCATGGTAAGACGCAGTCCCTGCATCAAATCTCAACAGTATACGTCTCATTATACCAAAGGACTTTTATTACAACAAGGTTCATTATTCCGAAGTGTCAATACTCCGAAATTATAACAAGGCTCGTTACTCCAAAGGGCCGTTACTCCGAAATTCGGAATAACAAGCCTTTTGAGTATTGACCCTTCGGAATAACGCACTTTATTGTAAATTAGGATTAATAAACCTTCGGAATAATGACTCTTCAGAATAAGGGTCCTTCGGAATAACGATATGTCCGATCTCAATGACAGGGGTTGGTTCAAGCATTTTGATGTTGTTGTTTTTTTACTGATTTTCTATCCCAAATGGGATCACAGTCCAAGGAAGAGATCCAAGAGCCGAAATTTGCAGGACAATGAAGGGCACAAGAATGGGAAACTTAAAACGTTATGACCATTTATAGAAACCTTTATGCATATACATTTTAACACCTTACTGTGTTTAGCTACCAAAACACTGCTTTGACCGTATAAAACGACAGCTATATAGTAATCTCTGTCAAGAGCTAGGAGTGATGAATAAATCATTCAGGTATGGAATTGCGCAGACTAGTAAGTGATTTCACAGTTGCATATGCGTACACACCCCAATTAGGCTCCAATTATGTGAATTACGTTATCGAGATGTGTATTTTGAGTTCCTCTCAGCCTTATTTGTCTGTATATGATATTTACCATTATTGAAAGAGTCAACGGAAATTAGTAGTATCTTTTTCATAAAAATAGAGAGACTAAGTAGTCAGGAGGCACACGTCACCAAACTAGCATTACTTCAGAAGTTGTGCCAAGTTTGATTTTTAACTTTTATGTGTTCAATAACATCATAAGGAATAATTTCCAACTTGGTTTGAAATTCTCACTTTCGTTTTTCAACTAATGAGGGCGCTTTATAAAATGATGCATTTTTCAAGGAATCTATTTAAGAAAATGCCGATATCATGTTGTAGTGAACTTTGTTTTGGCCAAATTCAGTCTTGTAAATTACATTTTACACTAGGAATACCTAATGTGTATGTTTGTCGACCATTTTAAGGGGTTTAAGGGCCAATTCGATGTGTTTAAGGTGGTACTACACCCCTTGATAAATTTGTGACTATTTTTGCATTTTTCTCAAAAACTGATAAAACACTGGTAACAAACGTTATGTATATTATAAGGGCAAGAAATCCAGTTACTACACTGCAATTTCAAATATTGGGTTTCCCTCATTTTTGACTGTAACTCCACAACTGTTGGTGCAGTAGTTGTGGTCCTCATCCCTGTAATATACATATCTACTTGTCACCAATGCACTGTAATTTTTGAGAAAAATGCAAAAATAGGCACAAAACTGGCCAGGGGTGTAGCACCACCTTAAGGGGGTCATAAACCGGTTAAATTTGGTTTAGCTAAGTCAAAGGAAAGACATGCAAGTGGTGGCATTTGTCCAAGCATGGGCAGAACAGGAGTACAAAGACACTAGATCAGGGGACAAGACAAGCAAGGGTTGCCCTACATGGTCAGCATTTAATTCCCTGATTGCAAAGAAGGCACTTTTATGGAATGTTGGCGGACGGAGTGGTCCGTTCTTGTACCTATCATCCAGACGCAAGCACAGAAGATTAACTGTGTAACCGCTGGGGAAGGCTGCAGGCCAATTATCACCTTGGATGGTGATCTATATGACCGTGCCGTTAAGCTCAAAGACTATAAAATACGCTAGTGTATTAGACTCGGGCTTTCCACACTATAATGGCAGCATTAAAATGCTTAGGCAAGTATGTTGAAGGTAGTGGTATAGATACTGCATGGGAGGAATCTGGTCTGTATGGTTCGGCAACAGTGAGACAGATTTTGGAAGGACGGCATGTGTATAGGTGTATTGAGGCTCATACACTTGTAGCTCTGCATCTTCTACTGTTGGAGGTAGTTTTTAATGAGACAGAGAGAGAAGAAATTGCACAGCAAGTTGAGCAAATCATCATATCCTTTGATTCATACTTAAGGTACCAAATCCAAGACAAAAGATGCGCGGAAATTCCAGAAGCAAGTCAGTTCAGTACAGGAGAAACCTTCCCAAAGCAATCTCTTTGGACGTATCAAGGATTGGGACTTGGCAAAGGTATCCAAAAGTTTACAGGAACCAGGTTCAAGTGCTTCTAATGTTTATTGCTGGTACAAGTGGGGCAGATTGGAAGCTACATTTGGCCAAATTGGAAGAATTACTTCCCTATTTTTACGCCCACGACCAGTACAACTATAGACGGTGGGGACCTTTATACCTGGCAGACATGCTTAATGGAGATATCTGATACAGATACATGGAAGTTCGTGGATGAAGGAAATTTTGCCATCAGTAAACACCCAGTACTCTTCACAACTATGGACGGTGGGGACCTTTATACCTGGCAGACATGCTTAATGGAGATATCTGATACAGATACATGGAAGTTCGTGGATGAAGGAAATTTTGCCATCAGTAAACACCCAGTACTCTTCACAGCAATTGACCCTGATCATGCAATTGAGCACGAGCATAGGAAAATGAAAGTCAAAGGTGGCTTCATAGGGATTACAGGCAATGAGTTGGCACTTGACAAGTACATCATTATAGTTCCAACATTAGCCAGACTCGTCCAAGACTTCAAAGAATATGCTGTCATTAAAACCAGGCAAGAGAGCTCTCTACATCATGAAGTAGTAGGAGGGGAAAGTGTCAGGCTCATCAAAAATGCTTCAAAAATGGTTACTGTCCTTACACGACAGGGAAATCCATTCCAACAGACGGATATGTTCAACTTAGTAACCTTTGCTGTTCCATCTTGTGAAGTGAGCCAGTCAATTGAAAGCCGCGACAAGCTAAGCTAGGTACAGAAGCATTGGAACAGTTTGTTTCAACCAGGATGATTGCCAAGTCAGTGAAGTTCTGGGATCCACAGAAGAGAAACAACTTCCTCCATTTAACAGATGTTGGAGCTGTGGTGAAAACCCTGGTTAAGGGTAAACTAGTTATCATGAAACAGGAAAGAAAGCTGTTATCCAGGCTGTTAGGTTAGTTGTGGCCAAGAGCAGACCAGAATTCGCTTTCAGGGATGCCATTGGCGAGTAATTCATCAGCATGATTGACACTATGAGTGCGTCATATAATGAAGTTCGTAACGTCTTCGACCAATACTTGTCAGGATCACTCAAGGAAGTAACACGAGATAAGATTAATAGAACAAAGGAAAGCACCCCATCCATTACCATGTCAATGATAAGACCGAAATGAAGAGTCTGAAGTCATTCTTGTCTCATATAGAAACCAAAACAGAGCTGACTGAGTATCTGGCAGCAAAGGTACTTGCACACTACCAGAGCCAAGCAAAGAAGGTTCTTGTAATGCATCATACAACCATGCAAGCCAACTACACACTGTCTGACATCATTGCTATACCAGAATTGAGTGGTGGCCGTCATACATTAGAGTAAGGTGATCAACTTGTTTTTCACAGATGTCTTTGTTCTACTTACAGGTAGTTACCCTCTACTACCTTCCATTACTTCACTTCTGAGGAAAAAAGGGGGAGAGAATACATATATTTGAAAGTTTCCATAAGCTTGGAAGACTGGGAGCAGAAGCACTCATAGGCTGGTACTCATTGAAAGGCACAGACAACACAGGGTCGTTTGCTGGCATGGGAGTAACAACACAGTTCAAAGCATCTTTAAAATGTGATGAAGAGATGCTTGACGCATTCTCTTTGTTTGGATTAGCCCAAGAACTACCAGATGGGGTTCTTAGACAAATAGAAAGATATGTATGTACACTGTATAGCACTGGGAACATCAGAGCAGACAATGTTGCCGAATTGCGATGGTTGCTGTTTGCACAGAAAGGAAAAGAAGGATACCAATTTCCTCCAACTCTGGGAACTCTGAAGCCTCATGTGGAAAGGGCATAGTTTATGTCACTGGTCTGGAGGTCATCCTTTAAGTCATGTCCAAGCATCAGACTACTCCTGGATACTAGAAGATGGCCATTTAGTTCCTGTTTTCTGCAACATTCCTCCTGCACCAGAAGCTCTGCTTGAACTTCGTCGATGTACATGCAATGGCTCTTGTAAGACAAATCACGGCGGGTGCAAGAAAAACAACTTCCTGTGCTCAGATGCCTGTGAATGTGGTGATGCACGTGAAAGCACACGAGACAATGTTCCGGAAACAGAGGATGCAGAGTTACCTCTTTTACATAGTACTTCTAAAATGACATATACCAGGTATTATATCACATCCAACCATGTATAAGATGGTACATCCTGCCTTTTTTTGACAAAAGTGGAAATTTTGTCCACCAACTGTGTCAAAAATGCCCAAACAATGCCAATGTCTACTAAGTGAGTGGAATAAAATTGTCAACCCAATTTAATACCCATACCACCAACACATTTTGGCAATGACCGCAAGTTTGTCTACAGTGGTAAACTGCAAAAGCATTTTAGCGCTCAACATTTTAATAAGTTGCTTGATGTTAACTGAAAAACAGAACATGGTATCCAAATGTATATATATAATGTCACTTTACTTCCACAGCTTTTGTTGGCTTTAAAGTACACTAGATCAAGCCAAATTGCAATAGGAGATGTGTTCCAAGAGATTTAGCAATGTTTTTAAATTAACAGATCATTTAACCATTTAGAGCAGTTTATAATTGTACAGCGATCTGCATACTGACCTTGCTGTAAGAATTATGCGGTTTCAAATTGGCTTCAAATAATGAGGTGTTCAGTTCCTTTTCGATGCTAGTATATAAAAGTAGTAAAAACTGAGATATAGAGACACTAGTACGTCTTACATGTTCTATATCATTTATATCCACAGCAATCTCATTTAAAATTTAGCATGATACACTACTTTTTCATTTCTGGTAAAGCTTTGTCATTCTGGCGGCCATTTTGAAAAAGCGCCCTCAGTATTTGACATCAACTTGAACAACCGCTAATGGGTTCATTAACATGGTCTGCATACTAAATCAGACTTAGCAACATTTCTGAGGCAGTTTATACATAACCTTTTGATTTCTTTTTTTATCATTTTGGCAGCCATTTTGAAAAAGCGCCCTCAAGTGATGAAAATTGTCACTGAGAATTTCAAACCAAGTTGGAATCAACTCCTTATGGGTTCAATAACAAGGTCCATATAAAAAGTCAGACTTGGCATAACTTTATGAAGTAGAATACGTGTGCCCCCTGACTAAAGCATGAACAGTCGCAAGGTGAACAGCCGGTATGGCTCAAACTTGATTGACTGTATTAGTTTTTACTTGTTATAGTCAGGGGGACTGTGGTATGATATATTGTCCCGTGCATTTTTTATGATTAAAATATCCCACCTATTTAGATACGAGTAAGGAAGTCTTGATGGAGGTGTGGCAGAGGGCGGCCATCTTGATTTTCAAATTGGCCGCCGTTTTGATATTTGTTATTACTTACTATAATCTGTGATGGTAATACCCACATTTCCAATACCAACGAATCTGAAAGACAAGGTGCCGGAAAAAAAAAAAATAAGACTGGCAGCAATCTTGATTTTCAAAATGGCTGCCATTTACAAAATATGAATATCCTGTGACTCTAATTTTAGAGTGGTAATACCCTCCAACAAGACAAAAAACATTGTGCCAGATTGCTAGGAAAACAATGAAATAAAAATGATTTTAACAGAAATGCAAGAAGATTTATGATTTATTTTTTTTTTTTTTTCTGGCTCTGCATACAGTTCTTCACCTTTCATGAGATATCGTCACATGCTTATGACATTCTACTTTCACTTTGCAACGGTCAGTCATTGTACAAGTCAGCTGACAAATTACTGCACTTGTACACTTCTCTAATTGAACTTGCTTTATATCAGGTCGGTACTGTCCAGTTCAGTCCATTCCTCTTGCAGTGATTGTTGTCGCAAGTTGACTCGCAACATCCACACTTAACCAAATGGATCAGCTGGAGCGGGAGGCAAAGTTTACATCACTGGTCATGAATTTTCTATCAACTACATCCCAGCCTTAATGCTGGTGTCGTGGTAACTCTGGATTTGAAACAATATCATTGTATGAAATCATTGTCTGGTAGTGGGCTCTCATGATAGCTGGTTCAAGTGAAGCTTTAGTTTGTATCAGACCCTCTGAGTTTCACCTGTCTCTTCTTCAGGAGCCACCACCTAACATCTGCTACATTTGTTAAATCTGTGTGAGGCAAATAGTGATGTTTGGGTAGCGTCTAATGGCAAGGATTGGGACATCTATATTAGGTGAATAACTCTTTGCAGACATGGTACCATTATCTGTGGCATTAACACAATGCAGAATTAACTTTGTGTCTGCTTCTTCTTGGGAGCTTGGGAGACTGCAGCTTCGCTAAAAATGCAAATGTACTTCATCATAGTCACCGACTCATCGTACTTTTGCCAGTGCCGTTCTTTGAAATGGCTTGCAAAGTCGGAGCACGTTTTGATCTTTTCTAGTTTATCAGTAATTGGATATCAGCCATACCGTCGATGACTGCAACACATTTGGCACATCAGTTTGTCAGGCATAATTGCTTTTGTACCAATCTGCTCGCACATATTGTTCCTGGTTGCTCCTGAGCTTGCTCGTTTGGCAAAAGAAGCAGAGACAGTTGCTGGTATGACCGCAGATAAAACAAAACAGCACAATGAATATACAGAAGCAAAGGCTTCGGGAGGAGGAGAATGTTGCTGACCTCGCACATCAATCATTTCACAAATCCATTTGCAGATGATGTGACAGAGTGGCCAACTTTGTTACAAAAGCAATTATACCAGACAAAATGCAACAGAAGCACACTGATCGGGAAAAAATCATTTGCCCAATTTGTTCAAGACAGAATCACAACAGGAAAGGTGAATTTGTTGGTTCCAATGAGGAAGCTGCAGCTTAAGATGTGATCATCAGCTGACCTGGGATGAAAGTGCTCGCTTGCTGGTTGTCTCGAAAGCGCGAGATACTAACCTCAAAGAGGCGGTTGAAACTAATGAATTTTCAGTTGCACGAAGGGCATTGTTTGCAGCTCTTGATCCCTTGCTTCATACTGTACATCCGGGTGTAGCATAATGTCGGTCCTTGAAGGAGTACCATAGACAAATTATAGCCTGAGCTGGGAAATGGATGGTGTAATTGCTGCACAACTGATATCTATGCTGTCAAATGTGTTGCAGTCATCGACGGTATGGTTTAAGTTTTGGCAGGCGTTGAAAGATTAGCACTGGAAAAAGTAAGGCGACTATGATGAAGTGCATTCTCGATGCTTGCACACATCTACAATGCCTTGGGTGCTGGGAAGGCAGCGTTTCTTTCTGGATTCCATGCACTATCGTTTGCAGATTTCACTGGGAGACTTGTTTTCTAAGCATAAGTTTGGGCAGGCACTGAAGGAACTTCACTCAAATGTTGACATAGTGTACGCACTTTCACAGCATGTTGTAGCAGAAAGACCATCTGATACAGTCATGTCTGCCATTGAAGCATTTTATTTGCACGTTTTATTTGCCTCACGCAGATTGAATAAATGTAAATGTAGCAGCTGGTAGGTGCTGACTCTTGAAGAAGAGGCAGACGCAATCAGAGGGTCTGCCGCCAACTGAAGCGAGCTACCAAACGATGGTTTGGTTCAATAATGTTGTACCAAATCAAGAGTTACCATAACCCTCGGTAGCCTCATCATTCAAACTTAGGTTATAGTAAAAATAAATATCAGAATGGCGACCATTTTGTAAATCAATATGGCTGCCCTCTGCCACACCTCATATTTTTCCATCAAGACTTTCCTTGTTTGGGACCTATATAAGATATCTAGATAGGTGGGATGTTTGAATCATTCAAATCCCACTGCTGCACTGCTGACCACAGTCCCCATGGTCCCCCTCACTATTATGATGTTAATCTGCTTCTCATGTAAAGTTTTTTTTATTGTAGTTTATCATCTTGTCCACTACAATGCGTATCGTAATGACAATAAGTTATTGGAAAGCTTACAGCTAAAGCGTGCTATAACACTTGATTAAAGCCATAATGTACGATTTCCGTCAAATTTTAATTTTATTATTGCTTACCCAAAATGCTGAAATAATATGAGCAATAACTGCCGAGAAGGCTTTCTATCCATTTTGAGCTTTACTTGGGAAAGTGAAAAAAAAACCTCACTGGCTATTTTGGTCGTTTAACATTGAGTTATATGGCAGACATAAGTCACAATAATTATGGCTCTATGTCAAAATTGCTCTGCTGACATACACATACAACAAATTTGGCTGATTCCACTTAAGTCTAAGTTGGGACATGTGTAAACATTACAAATATGCCAAAAAAATCAGGTTTGAAAAAAAATTTCATATTATAAGATCGTACATTATGACTTTAAGTTTGAATACTATGCACACGTCGGGCATGTTAATATTAGTCCTGGCTGTCCTACAGACCCGTATACAATGTTTCAAGCAGAAAGTTTGAATGTTGATTCGAGTAGGTTATGCATAGGTCTTTCAAATTCTACTAGGTGGAAAATTCCAAACCCGGGCAAACTCTGTATATGGCCGTTTTTCAAAATGGCCGCCAAAATGTACTTATGAACCAGGTATAATGACAATAACTCTGAAACTATTTGACCTAGAGGGGTGATTGAGGTGTCTATCCCCACTAAATTAAGGCTGTCTACTTGAATGAAGGGGGTTTCATGGTTGTCTGAGGTATAGGACACCTGAAATCCAAGATGGCCGCCAGTAGCAACCATAATCATCATATTCGCCAGATGAAATGACAATAATTCGGAATCTGCTTGACCTACAAGGGTCATTAAGGTGTCTATCCCCACTAAATCAAGGCTTTCTGATTGAATAAAGAGGGTTTCATGATTTTCCGAGGTCTATGACACCTGAAATCCAAATGGCCGCCCATAGTAACCCGATGATCATCATATTAGCCAGATGAAATGACAATAATTCGGAATCTGCTTGACCTGCAAGGGCCATTGAGGTCTCTATCCCTATGAAATCAAGACTGTCTAATTGAATGAAGAGGGTGTCATGGTTGTCTGATGTATAGGACACCCGCAATCTAAGATGGCCGCCCATAGCAACCATATAAATATTCACATTAACCTGGTGAGATGACAATATCGCAATAATTATTTAATCCAGAAGAGCAGTTAAGGTGTGTAACTTCGCTATAAATCAAGGCTGTTTGATTAAATGATGTGATATCATGGTTATCCGAAGTCGAAGTCACACCAAATCCAGATGGCAGCCATAGCAACCACTATTAACCAAGTAAAATGTCAGCAATTAGAACCTCTGTAACATAGAGGCTGGATTAATGCCGCCAAAATACATTTTTTCACTCAAAAATGGGTTAGAGTGTCATTAAAACAGCATTATAAACATTAAATATTCAAAATAATCAATGAAAAATGGCTTTGAGGGTTATAGCAGATACACTTCTCCCCAAATTATGTTGCTTTAATATGTTTTAAATCCAAAATGGCGCCGATTATGAGGTCCAAAATGGCCTCCAAAATACATTTTTTCACACAAAAAATGGGTTAGAGTGGTATTAAAACAGCACTTAACACATTAAATATTCAAACTTATCAATGGTAAATGGCTTTGAGGGTTACAGCAGAAACATTTCTCCCCAAATTGTGTTGTTAACATGTTTTAAATCCAAAATGGTGCCGATTATGAGGTCCAAAATGGCCGCCAAAATACTTTTTTCCCTTAAAAATGGGTTAGAGTGGCATTAAAACAGCATTATAAACATTAATTAAATATTCAAAATAATCAATGAAAAATGGCTTTGAGGGTTATATCAGAAACATGTCTCCCCAAATTATGTTGCTTATATGTTTTAAATCCAAAATGGTGCCGATTATGAGGTCCAAAATGGCTTCCAAAATATATTTTTTCACACAAAAAATGGGTTAGAGTGGCAACCATGACATCAGACAACCATGACACCCTCTTCATTCAATTAGACAGTCTTGATTTCATAGGGATAGAGACCTCGATGGCCCTTGCAGGTCAAGCAGATTCCGAATTATTGTCATTTCATCTGGCTAATATGATGATCATCGGGTTGCTATGGGCGGCCATCTTGGATTTCAGGTGTCATAGACCTCGGAAAACCATGAAACCCTCTTTATTCAATCAGAAAGCCTTGATTTAGTGGGGATAGACACCTTAATGACCCTTGTAGGTCAAGCAGATTCCGAATTATTGTAATTTCATCTGGCGAATATGATGATTATGGTTGTTACTGGCGGCCATCTTAGATTTCAGGTGTCCTATACCTCAGACAACCATGAAACCCCCTTCATTCAAGTAGACAGCCTTAATTTAATGGGGATAGACACTGCAATCACCCCTCTAGGTCAAATAGTTTCAGAGTTATTGTCATTATACCTGGTTCATAAGTACATTTTGGCGGCCATTTTGAAAAACGGCCATATACAGAGTTTGCCCGGGTTTGGAATTTTCCACCTAGTAGAATTTGAAAGACCTATGCATACCCTACTCGAATCAACATTCAAACTTTCTGCTTGAAACATTGTATACGGGTCTGCAGGACAGGGCCAGGACTATATGCCTCCTCCTTCATTTTCGTCAGGATATATTTTAAAGGAAGAGCAGATTATAGATTCGAGAAAAAACTACCATAAAGCTAGATACCCAATATGCCTACCATAAAAGTTTGCGATTTTAAAATTTTCATCCTCGTTATCCTTTTATTTCATTTGCCTTGCCCCCTTTTTATGTATGTTTTCTAGCCTTTGTCGTATCCTTAAAAAACCGAACAACTATTACGCTATTGATTGAAGTGAAAAATTAGGTATGGTGAAAAGATACCAACAAGACTAAGTAGGAGCCAAGCTTTTTTACCCCATGTCAGCCAAGTATTTTGCTCCCTGTGTGTTTAATATTTTACACTACAAACTACAGTACCAAAAGCCATCTTTGGGACCAGGCGCTCATTTTAGCTCCTGGTCCAATCCAATATAAGGCTTGGAATTGGAAACCAAGCGCAATGCATGACGGTAAGGGCTCACATCGTCCCTTGATTGGCTCTTGGAATAATTCACGTATTCTTACGTGGAACAATCATGACAATATTTCAATTAATGCAATAGATGCGTGTTGTTCACAAAATAACGATATTAAATGCTTCACGTCACTTTTTAATTTCAAACAGAATTCACAGATTGGTAGAGGTATAACAATCTGTATACAAGCCAGCCTTGTTAAAGGGTGAGATAATCTAATGATTGTTTTTTTCCGATACCAAGAAATTGATGGGTTCACGTGAGGCAACGGCATTATTAATAACATCTATAAAAGTCGACGTTCGTGAACAGGAATCAGTTCAATAGTAATAACAATTCGAGGAACACAGCATAAATATGGATATTGCAGTCAGAACATGGATGTTTACGATTATTATATCTTGTCATCTATTCAAACAAACCACATGGGCTAAAACTCAATTGCATATTCTTGGTTTATACCCCATGAGTGGGGCCTGGCCTGGGGGATATGCACTGCTGAAAGCGTCACAATTTGCTGTAGATCATGTTAATGCCAACAACAGTTTGTTACCAGACTACGAGCTTGTCATAGTACCGGCCGATTCCGCTGTAAGTATTACTATCTTGAGTTTTTATCGGCGTCTTGTATTTTCCATACTTTTAAGATTTGTAGATTTAAACTGTTAAATGAGCCATTATTTTGTGCCGCAAATCAAATCAAACATTTGCCTATCTTGTTGTAGCAAACTCTAGATTTGTAGAGCGTTTCGAATAATGGTATTTTTTATATTTCAAGTTAATTACCTGAACTGCTGTCATAAGTAAGGCGCGTGAAAGTCGATTCCGAGTTTATCGTCCCCCGCCCGCGTCACTTTTTGGAAACCAAAAACACCCGCGTCAAATTTTCAAAAATGCCAAAATAATTCATTATTTTCAAAGTATCGGTGTTTTCACCAGTTTTAGCAATTGGAAACATATTATTTTGTTTGTAAAACATATAAATTCATAACTTGGAAGCAAAACCAGGCTCTTTTCTAACTTTTCTAGTCCCTACCCATATAAAAACCTGTTTATAAATAACATGTATGAGCGTGGCTTTAAATCAGCACGCATTTTAGGTCAATAATGAAATCTGATGAAATAATGAAAAATGAAAAATGAAAAAGTCACCTCACCATCCCGGGAAAAAAAAAGGGACGATAAACTCGGAATTGACTTTCATTGGCCTAACGCAAGTAATTCAATCTAGAAATGTATGATTTAGCTATGGTGCAGTTTGTATTGCGAGAAATAATAAATGATACACGGCCCAATTCCAGTATTGATGCAAAACAATGACTGAAAAATACACACTCCGAACACCCTGGACTATGTTTCAGTAAAATTCAAGTAGAGTTTTTCTGTTACCTAAGATTTTGCTGGTTCTACTGCACATCACATTTACGCCTTGACCCCTTTTATTTTTTCTGAAAAGCAAAAATGCAATTGCTAATCATGAAAGGCGATTTTACGCAATGCGAGCTTGATATGCACGAAAATGTCAAAAGTGGCCCAACTCGTTGGACGATTTAGTTAATTGAGCAGCGTTTGAGCCCAACTAGTAAAAAAGCCAAGTAAAGTTTTTCTACCTAAGATGTTACTGATTCCACTGCATATAACAATGTTACCATGCTCTGTTTTATTTTTTCCGAGAAGCAAAATTTCAATTTTATCATTTTTATTGTTACAGTCTGCATATTGACAAAATTAAATGTTGACAGGGACTGATAGATCAGTTAATAATTTTGCAAAGGTTTCCATGGTTCGTAGGTCTATATATATACTGTATATACTGTATTCATCATGCATGTTTTCCATTGTATTTGATCATGATTCAATGATTTCAATTTTCATAAAATGAGGACATTAGCCGTGTCATTAATTTTTAAGGTTTCCATGGGTACTGCATGGGATGTCAGATCAATTCATGTATCATGTATTTTTCATCATAATAATCCAATAAGTACTATGAATTCTGTAGCTAAGAATTAAACCCATAATGTATGAGTTCAGTTTAAAAAATATTTAAGAAAAATGTTTTTGTAAAATACTAGAATTTACGGATTCTTATCACACGAGTTTGTCTTTCGGCTAGTTCAATTCCCAGGGATCATTTGGTATGGGCTTAAAGTCCACCTTTCTCCAAGTTTTTACTCCAACATTGTTACGCACAAATTAAATTCATCAGTTTTGTCACTTAAACTTTCCCTTGATTGATAAAATGTTTCTTCTTCTTCTTCTTCTTCTTCTTCTTCTTCTTCTTCTTCTACTTCTACTACTTCTTCTTAAAAAATTAACCGGCTAAATCTGAAATTCGTGTTATTGTTTTTATTTCAGTGTAGCGGTGGTCGTGCAGTAAACGCTATGTTCAGGGAACTCTACAACACTACAACCACCAAGATGATGGTATTGGGAGGCGGTTGCTCCTTAGGAACACTCCCAACAGCTGAATCATCTCACTTTTGGAATCTCATTCAGGTGAGAAAGAATGAATTCAATGTATTTTCTAAATGTGGATAATTCCGAATTGTATTCTTTGAGTGACTATTTAAAAGGAGTATTTCGTGATCCTAGTATCTCCTTTCTATAACATTTGTCAGTAGATATCCACGAAGAAAGTTTATTCCCAAAATTTCAGTTGATTCCGATTTTGCGTTTGCGAGTTATGCATGAATATGTGTATTACATTGCTCCATAGGCCACTGTTGTAATTTCGTTCTGGTACTACACCAGAACGTAATTCAAACTTGGCGATATTTTTGTTAAACTAGTTAATCTGTAAGAAGATTTTTGTACATTCACATGAGCCAGAGGTTTCGAATGGTCAGTCACGAAATGCCAAAGTTAAGCAAAATAATGGTGAGTCGAGATGCGTAAAATCGTACAGCGCTTCAAGGTCATAATCAAATACGTGTACAAATTACACTTTCTGCAATTACACACCTACATACATACACAAAGGTAAATGAAAATTAATAAAGTCCTCACAAAAAGTAACGCAGCCGTTATAAATACGCCTCTCTCTCTAGGTTTAAATCTATTCATTGTATTTGGCATTTGAAAACGCCGGGAGAATGACAATTTAATGACGGAATACGACACCTCGTTCATTACAATCATTTAGTATTGTGGTCTCGGTGTAAAATTGAAGGTGGCAATAATTGCCCATTTTCATTTCTACAATATTTTATATAGATTTGAATCCATGCCCAATACTGGCGTTTACTAACATTGATCGCTGTCAATATGGCAAATCGTCAGCCTGCTACGCTAATTGCCTAAATCATTTTTTGTAATTTTAAGAACAAAGTACAAAATATGGTTCAAGCATGCAATTAAACATAATTTACTCACCAATCTTTGCACAAGAACAAATGATAATGATACAAATCAAAGGGAATAATCCAAAATAATTAGGGTGATTACGTAACTGATGCATGCTTGAACCACATTTTGTTCTTTGTTCTCAAATTGACAGGCATATTAGCGTAGCAGGCTGACGAAATGCAACTTTAAAATTCTTGGTAAAGCAATAATTCCCAACTTTCCTTTCATCTCAAAAATACCGTGTTTTGAAACAAAAGAGGGTATAATTGCACAATTTTACGCACTGTTCGCGCACTGGCCCATCATTTGGGGCGAATGTCCCATGAAAAACACAGTATATAATTATGCTCATTTCCTTAATGTTGATGCTTTCACCACCGCACTGGTTATCAAAATGCGCATGTTACAAGTTTGTGAATATGATTAATGGTTTGGATATGCGTATTCATAACGGTTGAGCTAGATGGTTACGTATTGTGACATATTTACATTTTCTGTAATGCATTTCTGTAGGGACCTACTATCACAACAATGTCTACATTTGTGGCTTAGAATCATTATTACAATAATATTCTACAATGGCAGAAGACACACTGAACAAACAAAATATCTGAATACTCACTACATGTGCCATTTTGCATGAAGCTCAAAGCTTTTTATTACATTTATTGCAAAATAACGATATAACATTTAGTACAAAATAACCAAATAACATTTAAAACCAAATAACCAAATAACCAAATAATCAAAGACAGAAGGTAATGGGGCTACGCATCCTGCACAACAACATATTAACACAATGGGGAACAATTGCTCGCTACATGAGGTAACTGAATATAATTCATTTTCTCGGTCAAATACAAAGCAATGTTTTTTTTCTATAGTCGCGCTAAAAGTCGATCGATACATGTTGAAATCAACACAATTTAGAGATACACCTATTTGCTATGAAATTCAGTTTCTCGGTCAATTATAAAGTTTTTCTTTCCTTCAGTAATGTCAGAAGTAATGCTTGGATATACCTTAATTTAAAAAAAAATCCTGGTGTTAAAATTAGGCATGATATTGTGTCTTTTAGTGTAAGATTTTTGATTTTTATATGTCTCAACTTCGCCCATGAGCTTTTTTGGAATTAACTTTTTCATGTTTTTAGCGTTTCAAGCTAATATGGTTAGCTAAAGAAATATTTTCCCACCTCTAAGGCACATCGTGTGGGTCTATATATTTTAGTTTTGTCAGAATATCCGTTTTGATTTCACATTTTTTCACTTGCGACTGCCAAAATGTCCAACTAACTTTTGATCGATATTTCTATTGTGGCTTGCAAAATCCGTCCATGTGTACATTCGCGAGTTGATTTTGACAAAATTGGTAGTCAGAATTGAAAATGGTGCAATCAAAACCGCAACTCTGACAAAACTATATGATGTAGGCTCTACTTTAGAAATAGTTGGAGAATACCTTTCGTTAGCGATTTATGTTACTTTGAAAAGCAAAAACGTTCCCAAAAACCCCCAAAAAAGCTCATAGGGCAAGTTGAAGCCTGTGAAAATCGCAAATATTACACTAGAAGCCTGAGAAATGTTTTCAAGTCATTATACCACATCTTCCAACATTTAGACATTATTTGTAATTTGTAAATTTTGCTTGCAATTTCAAAACATCTCCTAAATTTTATTTTCTAATTTCAATACATTTTCTTCAACTTGTACTTATTTTTATTCCGATTTTTACACATCACACTTCATTTTCATCTGCTCAGTAAATGTTTGTTTCCAATTTGAACACATTAATTTTTCCTTCAAATAAGCCTACATAGTAAAATTTTCATTTCAATTTCAGACACTTTCATCTACTTGGTAAATCTTTGATTCCATAATCAACACATTGAGTCATATGGTACTATTACTGTTTAACAGATGGTCATTGTAATTATTCATTGGACGATATATATCATATTTTATTTTAATAATGCGACAGTAATTTGACCTTATGCATATTCGGACGTTCAACATGGGTTAATATCTTATTCTACTGGCATCAATATACAGTAAAATCTAAAAAATTGGCCACTTGAGTGCACATGCCTTCTCACGGTGCGTTTGGGGCCTCCAAATTTTGGCTACCTTAATTCTTTTGCTTACTGTATATCAGAATCAGTTTCTTCAAAACTACCGTTTTGTCTATTGTTTTGAGGATTGTGTGTGTGTGGGGGTGGGGATGGGTGGGGGTGTGTGGTGTGTGTGTGTGTGTGTCGGAAGTGTTTTTGCTTTAAAATTATTAAATTTATTTCAAGCATTCTTTCATCCGAACGGTCATTTCTCCTAAAAGGTCTTTTTCCGACAGATCTTTACTCCGGAAGGTTATTATTTCGTCCGAGTATGTATTTTTGTCATATTAAAAATTTACAAAAAATTTTAAAAAATAAAGAAAATACGGCAGTGCTGTAAAGATGTGAATAACGTTTTGCTGTAAGCCTCCAATATTGGCAAGCATTCCCAATTTCATGCTTATTAGGTCACTTTCGATCTCATCAGTTTAGAGTGTCTTAGCGCACTTATTCTTCGTACAAAATATGCAAACATCTAAAAAATATTTGCTGCTTTCTTATAAATTTTTCTAAATGTTTGAATTGATTGGTGCCCTTACAGCATCTTTTGATGTTGTGATGTTAAACATTAAAAGCATTTTGTATATCGACTGTTCCAAAAACAATATAGTTTTTCAAAGATAAAATGAAAACTTTATTATCCAAAACAAAAACCTCTTTATTAAAAGTCACTTTAACCTACTAATTCATATTATTTTTCGATCTCCCATGTTTATTAAAAACAATCAATCTTTTAGCTTGAGCTTTAGTAGAACGCTCTTACCATTAACTTACTTCGAATTGACTGTTACAGCATTATTAATTCACTAAAACGGATAGTGCTATATTGTGCAAAATAAATTAATAAAGCCATGCCCTTTCTTCAATGTTCTTCAAGGTATGCAATTGTCACGATTGTAAAGAAATGGGCCAATCTGCATACAAATTCGAGGTATATGATACGCAATGTGCCAAAATGTGAACGTGTAAGTGCGGAACGGGACTATTTTTAACGTACCTCCGGACGCGTTCGTGCAGTGAGGTGGAAAATACATGCAGCGAGAATTAAAATTCCGTGCTTAAAATGTATTTGTATGCCAATAGTCCCTATCGAATACTACGTCACTCGTCCTCATTTAAATAAAATTCTGTCCACCATAAGGTACCACAGGGCATTTCGCTCGATAATACTACAAAACATGTGATAGGAATGAATGGTTTTGGAATCGAACTAGACACCTGTCCCTCTGTCACTTAAAACTTAGAACCAACGTGGCTGCCATTTCAATTGCTATACCGTTCCGCTTGCGTTTATTCGATACGGTCTATTAACCCTATACAAAATGATCAGGGAATTAATGAAGTTCCTTAGCGAAGTTAGACTTCTCCGTAGTCCACTTGGCCATTGTGCATACTACATTTAAGAATAAAACTCCGATTTGTATTAATTTATGTACAATTGATAGATTTTCACGTCTGATCTTTTCAGTCACCGTACTTTTTTTCCCCAAAAGACCTTTTTATTTTAGTGTTTTGGGACAAAAAATCGATATCTTCAATACGAAAGGTCAAAATTTTCAATTGATCGTCGGCTTTTCATCCCACCAACATACACTTCAAATATAAATCATCCGATTTATAAAGTTTACTTCGAGTACTGTTAAATATCAAAAATATCAATTTTTAATGATTTGCCATAAAATGTGTATTACATTGCGAATTTCAAAAAATCAAAATTATTCGATATCAGAAGGACATTCTTCGTATTCAGAATGCAATTCGATATGTCTGATGTGCTCTAATGTCCCACAATAAATACTGTCCAAACGTTCATACCCCAGCCCTTAATCATGACAAAATTCAATAGAAAACAAGACATTGTGGAAGAAATATTGATTTTTGATGACCAAAACAAGGAGCCAACTTTATGCTCATTTTGTGAGAGCTGGTCATAGTGAGTTACGGCTTTCTGGTTCTGAACTCTTGAAATAATTATCACTATGCTGAGAACACTTTGACTTTCATTGAGGTACATTTAAATTGAAAAGAAAGGGGAAGTGTAAAGTAGGTTAACAGTTACGATAAAAACCTCAAGGTCAACTTATTATGGAAAGAGGAACTGAATAGAAATATAATAAAATGAAATGATTCTAATTAAAACAAACTAATTCACACTCATTCTGAGAATAACGATTTTCAAAGGTTTCCAAAGGGTTGTCTATGACTGGGCATGTGTTACCAATACCATATTCATTACATATCTTAAGGGATGGGGTATGAACGTTTGGACAGTATTTATTGTGTGCCATTAGAGTAATGTAATACACATTTTATGGCAAATGATTAAAAATTGATATTTTTGATATTTAACAATACTCGAAGAAGAACTTTATAAATCTGATGATTTATACTTTACAAAGTGTATGTCGGTGGGATGAAAAGCCGACGATCAATTGAAAATTTTGACCTTTCGTATTGAAGATACGGATTTTTTCCCAAAAACACCCACACAAAAATAGGTCTTTTGGGGAAAAAATCCATATCATAAATATGAAAGGTCAAAATTTTCAATTGATCATCGGCTTTTCCTCCCAGCTACATACACTTTAAGAATATACCATTAGATTTATAAAATTTACTTCGAAGACTGTTATATATCAAAAATGTGAAAAATATCAAATTTTAATAATTTGTCATAAAATTAAATTATTTGATATCAGAAAGACATTCTTCGTATTCAGAATGCAATTCAATATGTCTGATGTGCTCTCATGTCCCACAAAAAATACTGTCAAAACGCTCATTCCAGATCCCTTAAATTGATTTGGAAAAAAATCAATTGTACCAAAATAATAGGTTGTGAAAGCGGAGATAATAGAGAGATTGCGATTTCCAAACGTAGCATCGAACGTACGTGGAATCTATTCAAAATCCCGTCACAGGAGAGTGGTTTTGAATAGATTTCACGTACGTTCGATACGTACGATTGGAAATCGCAATCTCTCTAATATTACAATCATGACCCATGTCACATTTACTCTTAAAAAGCTATGATAAAATGTTACTTTCACGTGCACAAATACATTGGCATATAATTATAATGTTCACATTTCTGCGTTTTATTCGCCCTTTCCAAATTCTTTATATCGAATCATTATTGATCAAAGCTGGCAATAAAATTGCATATAAGTTAGTCTATTTGGTTTAGGTGCAATGTTATTGGAAATACTAGTCGAGTAATTAAATAATTCCGCTCGAAAGAAGCAATTTGCACAAGCAAATTAGGTCAGGTCTAGGGAAAATGATTATTGCTGTACATCTTATGTTGGGATACGATCAAGAATTATGTACCGTACTAATTGTCCATTTTCTCGCTCCCTTGTCATTAAAATATATAAGCAAGTACCAGGGTTAGCAGGCTTTTGCCGCAAGTGGAAAAAACCGCGGTTTTAACCGTGGTTTTAACCACTTGGCAAAAACAGTTTTTGCCAGTTTTTGCCGGCAAAAATGGCAAAAACTAAATAAGTGATTTTATAGTTCAGTTTTTTCATCTCAAAACAGATTATTAAGTTACAAAAATAATTTCTTGAGCGTAACAAGGCCATGTTTTGTAATTATAAGTACCATATTAAGAAATTAAAGGCATGTGTTTTCATTGCTCAAGTGCATTTAACCAAAATGTGTTGTATATCAAATTCAAAACTTTTTCATTTTAAGGACTTTATGAGACAAAAAATATGTTGAATGAATAAAAGTTTTGTGTTACTGTTTATGAGCTTTCTGTGTTATTTTTTAATATTTGAGTGACTATATGTGAGTTATTGCCAGTTTTGCCATTTTTGCCGGTTTAAACCAGGCAAAACCTGGCAAAAACAGATTTTTGCCAGTTTTTGCCACCCTTGCCGGCAAAAAAACAGGGTTTTTCCGACAAAACCGAACCCTGGCAAGTACCATTGTTAGTCTATTTGTATTCATTTTGTACATACATATCACAAATAGTGCTGTCATAACCATGGTCAGAATAGAATGTAACGTGAATTTTAGCTGTATTTGCATTATCTAAGTTCCCGGAAACCTCATGATAAACAAAAGTAAAAACACCAATCTAAGAATCACAAGCATGTGATTTCTTTACTAAGGTCAGTTTATATTGAATGTATTTGGTAATTGTTTTTGGATCACTGAACGATTTGAACTTAATTTTGACAAGTATTTTTACCTTCACCTCTGTACATTCTCAAAGCGAATATAACTCGATCAATATCAGTTCTCTATTAATATCCAAAGTGTGAGAGTAAATCAAATTTATCAAAAAGACACGGATTCATTATCAGACGTAATCATGGTAATGTTGGCGTGTTTCGTTTGGCAATTACTTTGTATTCAGTAAAATATGATCAAAAATGACAAACTTGTTCCCAATGATATTTCGTTCCACACACACATGCTCCCATAGGCTATTCATTTAATTATGTGCACACCAACGAGTAAGTAATTAAGTTTGAATTTGATTTTAAACCTATGAATGCTATGCAGGCTCTATGCCAAATATGCGTGAAATTAAAGGATATGAATAACTTTGTGGTAAGTGGGAGATGGGCTGTTTTAAGAAATACCGATTGAATACATCTGGTACGAACGTTTCAACTCCTCTAGAGTGTTAATGCTACACATCATGTGTTATTTTTTATAGTCGTTTATTGTGTTATAGCAATATACTGGTGTCTTCAGCAAAGTCAATACCACAGCGTACATATTCTTGATTATTGCTTTTCATTTGACCGACGGAAAAATTTATTTATGAAATGAAAAGGTGTAACTAAAACTAACACCGAATTCGATTGTTTCCTGTGCCTAATTAAGGGTAGCAACTATTTTAGACTGTTGCGATTTGGTAGTTCACAGCATCTTGCGAATGGTAGTGAGCTTTGCCAAAAATTGCATTGATCACTTCATAGCGAGTGTGTAGAAGAATTCAAAATATATACTTTTGTAGGTGGTTCTTGAGTTATGTTGTAAAGTGGGCTGAAACAACAACACTTTTGTAAAACGTACATAACTCATTTTCAACAATAAATCAAGCAAGTTTTCATGATATGATTTGTGGAATGAACTTTTGCAAAACATTTTTCAATAATATATTGATTAAAAGGGTATTTCGTGATCCACAACATCATCCCCCCCACTTTTCTCAAAAAGTTGAGATTTTTCCATCACTGGAAACCTCTGGCTATGTTTATGTTCAAAAAATTTCTTGCAGATTAATTCGTTTAACAAAGATATCATGAAATTTGACTTTCGTTCTGGTATACCAGAACCAAATTACAACACATTGTCTATGGAGCAGTGTAATACTCATAATCATGCATAACTCGCAAACGCAAAATCGGAATCAACTGATATTTTGGGAATATGCTTTTTCGTGGATATCTACTGAAAAATGTCATAAAAAGAGGGTGCTAGGATCACGTAATACTCCTTTAAGATAATGAAAATCTTTTTTTTTTTTTATTTGGCTGCTTTGACCAACAATACCGCGTCTACCCTTAAGTGACTTAGTGAGTCTTGTATAACAATAGTCATCGACTGACTAGTGTTTTGAGTTATTATAAAATAAATAAGTATGTAGCAATAATATATCTCTATACATACGTTGTATATAAAGTCTGCACAAAAAGTAACTCAGCTGTATATGCCTATAGATTCAGAACTAATAATTGTTTTCACAATATTTCAACATAAAAAAGAATGGTTTATTTACGCGCATTTTGATACCTCATTTGTCCAATTTTGTTCAATATTGACAATACAGCAGTGTTTTGAAAGAAAAATACCCCAATTTAAAAGTTGCAGTTATTGGTATTGTTTTGAAGTAAGCGCGAAGATAATGGCGGGCTTTACGTGTTTACAGTGCTGGCATTATAACCATTGATCGCTGTAAACTGCAACTTTTAAATTCGGGTATTTTTCTGTAAAAGGACTACTGTGTTGTTAATATTGAACGACATTTGACGAATGGGGTATCAAAATGCGTGTAAATAAATCATCCTTCTCTCTATGTTGAAATATTGTGAAAACAATTATTAGTTCTGAATCTATAGGCGTATTTATAACAGCTGAGTTACTTTTTGTGCAGACTTTATATGATATATAACGTTATTATAAAACACCACGTTACATGTACGTGAAAACTGATTTTTGTGTATAGAGTGGTGTGTTTGATAAATATGAAAGATACACGCATAGAAAAATCTTTGCATAATCATAATCATAGTATGCACAATTTACATAAAACATGAGAATAAGTACATATATATAATCCCAGTAAACACAAAAACGTTTTAAAAACGTTTTAAATAAGTTATATTTTGGCTTTTGGTTTAGGTAAAAACGTTTTAATAACATTAAAATGTCGGGTTATATAAAGTCATGATAACGTTTAAAAACGTTTTGTATGAAAACACACTACAACAATATTTTTAAATGTTTTCAAAAAATGTTATTGTAAACTATTTTTGCAAACATTTTTGCCAAATATTGTGTCAATACTTAAATAACATTATGTTAAAATATTTGAACCCAGCAAACACAGAAATGTTCTTAAAATGTTTTTTCAAAACCTTTTAATAACATTTAAATGTCGGGTTATATAAAGGTCATGAAAACGTTTTTAAAACGTTATTGAAAATATTTTGGGCAAACTTTTCTCGCAAAATATTTTTTCAACCCCAAAATAACATTCTGTTTAGAATGTTTTGTATTAAGTTTTCAAGAATGTTTTTGGAATGTTATTAAAACGTTTTTATACCCTTTATATAACCCGACATTTAAACGGTTTCTGTAAAACATTTTTTTGTTTGCTGAGCAGTAGATTATCAAAATATGTTTTTTAAGTCAAGTAGTAATTTTTGTTTGGCAAAACCAGTAAGTTTTTACTTACTAATATTTCGTCCATCTCGTCGGAGGACTTCATCAGATGTGAGCATCTGATCCACTTTCCCGGGAAACTGGCTTCCGGTTTTGAGTAGTCTTACTTAAGGTTATGAAAACGTTTTATACTCTTAATATACCCTTTATATAACCCGACATTTAAACGTTTTCTGACAACCTTTTGCGAATGATGTCGAAAACGTTTTGTGTTTGCTGGGATTGTGTAAAATGTTCAAAAACCTTCTGCAAAACAAATTGATGAATGTTCTCATTTATTATTCCAAATTTCTTCTGCAAAACCTTAACATAAACAGTATATATTTCTTATTTTTACACAATTTGTGTAATTTTTACATATTATTTTCTCAGTGTATATCTACTATATTTTAACCTAACTACCTGTTTTTGCTCTCAGCAAAACAGAAGCGAAGGACATCGTTCTTCTGATAATAAGGATGTAGCCTAATGAGTTACATTGAGCACAATGGCTACAATGTAGCCCTATATAAATTAAACAAAGCCGTTTGGTGGTTTATTACAGCGTTTTAGTGCACCGTGGTCTACAGTGGCGTATCAAGGGCGAGATAGGGTAAATTCCCCTTGGAAATTTTCAGGGATTAATTTCATTAATGTGATTGGTAAAGGGTAAAAGTGACTAAAAATGGGATGAAAATGTGGCAAATGGGGAGTTGCGAAACAAATGGAACTAGGTAAAAAACATGTGCAATTTCACTTTGTTGCCAGCGGAAGAAAACGGGAAGATTACAGTGGTTTGTTGCCAGCGGAAGAACCCGAACGATTACAATACCTAGCTGGGGGGTGTAAACCCCCCAGCTAGGTAAATATCGGGAGAAATTGACAAATGCAGAAGAACTTTTGGTTTTGTCCCTACACTAAACAGTTGGCCATCCTTTCTGACGATGACGTCTTTTGAATAATGTTTTCCCTGAAGTGTTCATATTTTCAACGGTATAACTTTTTCATTTTTTCTCTCTTTAGATTACGTACGGTGCTCTGACACCAAAGTTGTCCAATCGTCAATTGTATCCATTCTTCTATAGAATAATAACGCCTGAGTCGTCACTCAACATCTTGAAGATCGCTGTGCTGAAGCATTTTGATTGGGACCAGATTGCTACTATTAATCCACCCGGAGATACTTTTGATTCGGTAAGATCAGAAGTGTTTTATGTAATACAGTGGCTGCGCCAGGGGAAGGTAGACATTCCCCCCTGATCAGATTTAGACTGATTTAAAGCATGACATTACAGGGCCTCAACCTCAACTGAGTGCCGATTTTAAGTAACGCCATAGGGGTTACACGGTGACCGAGTTGACGTAAGGTTAGCAATGGTTAGGGTAAGGTTAAGGCATTGCTTTCCATAGTGACGTATCATTTTGTACTTATTGTTTTCAATTCGCCAGTGATGATGTGTCTTTATTTCTTTCGAAAGTTATATAATATAAATCTATTTAGTTTACTAAAACATTTCACACCAATTACAAAATAGGCCTATAATGAATGTCTGATTTACACAACTCGATTTTATATTGACATTTCTTCAAACCCGATTTTCTCAAAAAGTTGATTTTTCGCGGTGTCCCACGATACGCTACTATGGAATACAGCCGAAGATATACCCATTAAGCAATAATCAAATGGCCTTTTTGATCAGAAATGTTCTAGTCAAGAAATCTAGTTAACCCGCTATTGATGAATCCGGGTGATGAATGCGCATCAATGTCATGAATATCGGCTTTCGAATCCGAAACTGGCTTCATCAGAATGCTATGAAATATTATCTTTGGCCATAAGAGAATGAACACACCGATTCCTGAACACCCAATCTTACGTTATTATCAATAACAATATATTCAAGAATTTTGCATCCTTTTCATGCATCATTCGCGAGGTGATATCTGGTTTCATGTGACCATAAGCTTTCGTTTTTCTTAGGTTTTGGCTGAATATTTTCTAAAACAAACTCATTTGGACATGTATAATGTTATAAAGCTTCGCATTTCATAAGCTTTTTATTTTCCTTTTTTTAATATGTTTAAATACCAGCGAACCGTTATACCATCAACTTGCACAAAATTATATAATTTAATTTCTTCATTTTGCAATTTGACTTGGTGGTCAATGCAATTATAGTAACTCCTTTGTTACAAATGACATCAAAATATCAACACTATTATTATCATAACTATTAACAATAGACAAATATTAATGTATTGGTCTTGAAGATGACAAAGGTTTTCTACTAACCTTTATACCATCTAATTTAATTTACCAAGATTGTGGTGCTAAAATTGGCTCTCAAGTCAATTGTTATTCTCTCTTTTTTTTTTTGATAAATTGTATTTTCTTAACTTTGTGAGGTAAAATTTGATTAAAGGTGTTTTGATAAAAGTCAATGAAATTCTCAAGAAGCTTGATGATTTTATATGCATTCGGCCCTCTGGTTATTTACGTGTACATTTTTTGTGCGAAACAGTTTTGATGTTATACCGGTATTCGATGTTTAATAGAGGTTATCCACTTTACTCATGTGTGACTTCTAACAAAATGCGCTGATTCCCGTAGTATTCCTTATTCAAACCAATTCAATTCATGACTTCGGAGTTACCTGCATGACTCTTGGCGGGCTATTTTGAAACAGTCATGGTTGCACATGCGGGATTGCAGGTACTTCTTTTGAAACTCCTAAACAAGGTATAGCAGTCGTTGATAGGAAATGCAGCTTATAGAACACGGACAACCTCTATTGTATGTGTCTTTTTATAGTATGAAAATTTATCAATTGATTTTTCTCTTAATTTCGATTGATTGATTTATTGAATTAAAGTTTTAACTTCAACACTACACTATATTTCGCTCACCTGGAACGTTTTCACTTGTCCGACTAACGTCTTCAGCAGATGGTGATGCTACGTACGAATATCCACTCGTAGATTGATTGATTGATTGGTTGATTGATTGATTGACTGATTGATTGAATGATTGATTGATGTGATTGATCGATGTGATTGTTTTATCGATCGACTGTTTGATTGATGTATTGATTGATTGTTTGATCAATTGATCGATTGATCGATTGATCGATTGATCGATTGATCGATTGATTGATTGATTGATTGATTGGTTGATTGCAGGGGCTATTTTAACGTGTCTCACTGTCACGTTCGTGCAATGAGATAAAAGTGTTGATGAAGTAGAGTGCGTTTCAAAAATTAAAAAAATTACATTTTTACCTGAATGTGACCGTAAGAAAGGCTCTACCATTGTCTACTATTAAAGCACATCTACACGGATTGTTAATTGTCACTGCACGAATATTTTATCTCGGCACGAACGTGACAGTGAGACACCACGTTAAAATAGCCCCTGATTGATTGATTGATTAATTGATTGATTGATCCATTGCACGTATTTTATATTTCAGGGAACCACGGATTTCCGAGAAAGAGCAGATGAGAATGGAATTAATGTTGCAGTGTCAGAAATTTTTACGATTGATCCAAGGCTACACGTGACAAATTTGAAGGTAAAAAAAGACGAGTGTGTGTGGATAGTACTACTGCGCATCATTGAGCAATTTAGTAGATACCGACTGCTCCAGCATCGGCATCCATTACCCTAAATATTGGACATACGGTAGAGGATGGTAAAAACAAACATTCCTATTGTTTATTCTCTAATGGAATGGCGAGGTCATTGGAGCCGTTCTGCCTGGTGTTTTTTCAAGTAAAAATTGTAAAAATTATGAAACATGATCTTTATCCACGGCTTCGTCTTTTTAAAGACGGTTTTAATGATTTTACACATCAACATTTTCCAATCATAATCATGTTTTCCAGAAACTTGGTGTACGGATTATTATTGGGAACTTCTATGAAGAACAAGCTAGGCGCGTTTTTTGCCAGGCTTACAAAGAAGGCATGTATGGCGGCAAATATGTGTGGTTTACTCCAGGTATGTTTAATTGTCTAAAACAACCTTACTTCCATGCACATCACAAAAAATTAAATTCACGCTTTATTGCATCTACATCGTCAAGCACCGGCCAATTAATGTTATTAAATTCCGGACACTGACATTGTAATATAATATAATAATAGGACCCTTTGTAATAATTGTAATTAGAAAATATTTTTCAAAGAAACTGAACGTTATTCAGAAACAATCATATTTCTTTCGATGGGCTACAATAAACACGACTGAGCCGTATTGTAAACACGGTTCTATTGTTGAACCTTATCACAAAGTCCGAATAGTGCAAAGACTTTGTATATTATTGCAGTGCGATAGTCGCAATATTTTATAGCCGGGGTGCATAATAATTGTGGTCATTTTAATAGCATCTACAAATGAAAATTAAAACAAATAAAGCCATATTTAAGCACTGAAGTTTCGAGAAGCATTATTATTTATTTTATCATTATATTTTGTTATATTTTGTCTTATTTATTTATTTATATTTATTTATTTATTTATTTATTTATTTATTTATTTATTTATTTATTTATTTATTTATTTATTTATTTATTTATAAACTGCAGAGGTCTAAAACTCGATCCTCGCCACTAGATGCTGCCATAGCTCAGCGGTAGAGCGCGGCGACTAGTAATGCCGATGTCGTTGGTTCGAGTCCTCCTTTCAGCAAAGTTCATTTTTGTGATTTTCATGCTACGCTATGATTGGTTCAAATTTCTTTCGTCTTTTTATTTATTTATTTATTTATTTATTTATTTATTTATTTATTTATTTATTTATTTATTTATTTATTTACTTATTTATTTATTTATTTATTTATTTATTTTTATTTTATTTTTGTATTTTTTATTTTATTTATTTACATATGCCAACGAAACCTATACAGGATATCCCTGAAAGAACTGTTCGGTCGAACACTTCAATTTGTGGGTATTTTAAGGGCAGGATCACTATAATGTCAATCTGGAATATCAAGCATTTTTGGCGTTAAAATACACAAAATATGGGTTGCCGACGGTTATTCTTTTACGGATACCCTGTGGAATGTCTACCATCTTCTCATCTGCCAGAGTTATAAGCATATGACATGTTTCAGCATCCATTCAGGCGGAAATGATGAAGATGATACAATAGACACATATAATTTTCAACTAATAGCCTGAATTAATTGAATTGCCTGTTAGGTTGGTACAGTCCTGAATGGTGGCGTAAGAGGGGACCAGGTGAGGACTTAGACTGTACACCGGAGCAGATGGAGATGGCTGTCAATGGGTATTTTGGTGTCAGCTACGTATCGCTTCCAAAAGACGCTGATCCAACTGATAGAGTGTCCAAAATGGTAATAAATAGTGGCAAAAAAACTGTTGTCATATATTCATGATATTGTAGGCTTAAAGCTGTATTACAGCTTAGACTAATAAGTTTACAAAGCAGCAGACCCGGGCAGCAGAAAGCTAATTATGTGATTGGTCAAAATTCAATCACTCGTTACTCGTTAAGAGCGTACGAAATTTCCAAGAGGGCAAAATTATAAATTCATACTGCGGCCGCTGACCCTCTATTCTGTCATGATTATTTTACCGTGAGCGCTGAATGTACGGGACGGTGCGTGAAAATGATATTTTAATTTTAAAATGAGCCAAAAGTTAATAATGGGTCTGAAACAGGCCAAAAAGGAAGATGCGCAACGCAAATTTTGGTTAATTTGGTTCATGTATTCCTGAAATATCTATTTCTCATAACTCACGTCAGTAATGTTATTTCGCGTATAATTTCCCTTATAATATTATTTGTTGTTATTTTTACGTTCGTTGTTTGCTTATATACAATATTGTTTGTTGTTTGGTTTCCGTTCTTTGTTCTAAATTGTGATTATTAAAATTGTTTGTTGTTCATTTTGTCTGTATAGACTGGCGAGGATTATGTACAACATCTTGATGAGTACTTAGGCGTTAACCAAACCCATATCACTGGTTTCTGGGATAGTCCTTATGGATATGATGGTGTATGGGCTATAGCACTGGCACTGGATAAAGCTGAGAAAATTCTACAAACAAGAGGTAACATGAATATTATTTCTTGAAAGATTTCTTTCCTTCACCATTAGTGTACTTATCAATTTAATTTATATATTAAAAAAAAGTATTTATAAATTGAATTAAAATATTTAGATGTTACTGACCAGAAATTAACATAATGCTCAAACATGTCCGTGTCCTTCGGATGGGAAAACGTGTCCTTGTACTCTATGTTTGGCAAAAAATGGCAAGTTTGTTCATGTCGTTGTTATCCCCGTGGATGTTATCATGTTTATAGTAGGGCCTATGTTGCAATAAGTTTCTAATTTGATTAATCAGCCTAAAATGAACATAAATAAATGTGCAGAATGTTTTTAAAAATATTCCTTTAAGCTTCCTTCATTCATTTAGTCATTATGTTGTCAACATTTTACATTAGAACGAAATTGAGTTAATAACGATTTTCCAATGTACCAACATTCTACACTGTCTGAAATTAATGAGCTATACATTTTGTGGAATCTTTAAAACGAGCAGATTCCACTTGAATTTCTTTCAATTTATTTTCTAGTTTATATGTTGGCAACATTTTAAATTTGAATGTATTAAGTTAAAATAAGGTCGTTGTATTGCTGTGTTCCCAACTCAGACTATTATTAATTTCTGAATTTACCTTCACTGATTGAGTAGTTTAATGCTCTACGTGCTATAGCCACAGGCTTCAACATAAAGGTCCAAGTTTTGAGATATTTTAAGAGCAATCTTAAGAATCACTGAACCAATACTAGGCTTGTTTGTACTCGTATTAATGCAATTTTATTCTGATTCCAACTATGGTCATGAAAATCCACACAATTCTGAAATTTTTAATTTAAAAATAAAACTTGTCGTCTGCAGTCGACACAAGCGTGGAGATCGAGAGTTAAAGGAAAAGATGAAATGTCGTGAAGAAAGATCATTCTTCTATCGCCTTATTTAATGTAGATGCGTCAAACGAAATGCAAAGTTAATTATGGTTTATATAAAAAATGCTTTACTTTTTCTACAATAGAAAAATATCCGTGAAAAACGTTGTAGGTATCAAAAACTAAAATGACTAATGTGCACTAGGTCAAACTCCAGTTTACTCTCTAAATGTACTTACAGTACAACGAGTGGAAAGAGTAGAAACAAAGAGTGAGAGAGTGACATGGAGGACAACCCCTTTTTGAGCGGAAAATTTTCACTCTAAGGATTGAAAAAGGTAGTCTGTATACTCTCACAAGAGTGAATATTGCCTAAAGATTTGATTTTTAAAGTGTTTTCCACTCAAAAACGGGATGTCCTAACGTTATTTTCCCATTTACTGGATGTCCACGCCATTAATGTTGAGTTGCATTGTATATATTCGTCCTTGTCTTTTTTGTACAGATCCGCCGCAGAACTTAAGCCAATTTCACTATGAAAACAACGACATGGCTAATCTGTTTTTTGACTTATTGAACACCACAGCATTTGAAGGGGTGACGGTAACGATACAAGAGAATATTTCTATTATTGAAGACAGAATTAAATAGACTAGTTTGCGTCTGACGTCAGGGCATTGGCGCGGTGTGATTGGTTGCTGACCTGTGCAGTATGGCATTTTTTGGTTTGGTTGACAGGACGTCATACGCAAACTAGGTCTTTTTTAATTCGGTCTTCAATTATACTCTTCCAAATAAAAATACATTATCTACATAATAACTACCGGTACTGATGATAGGATATTTTTATTGAATGTTATTCGACCATCAGATGTGCCAATATTCGCACTTTTATTCTACATTATTAGAGTAGTCAATAAGAAATGTTAGTGGGTTAATTAAGGTTGACTTTATGTGGAAATTTAAATAAAATAAATCAGCAATTAAATTTAACTAAAGAAGCACTGAAGCGAACACTTAATCAATATTAGGTCACTCTTGATAAAAATCTCATTTTGAAAATATAATGTTCGTGCGTAAGCATTGTATTATTAATTGCGCCCTTATTAAGGGCAGACTGACAAGGTAATCGTACTTTCTCTTTAATTCTTAAAGGACTTTTAATATTAGTGCTTTTTTTCCATCAGAAATGAACTTAAGATTAGACAGTTAGAAGGTGTACCACATTTAAATTTCATCTCCATATTACAATCTTTTTCATTGTAAAGTTCACTTTGTAAATTTGACTTATTTTTCTCAAACAAATAACCTCGTCACGTCACCTTGAAAAGGAAGAATCATGTTAATTGGGTGAATGGAATATTTAAGGTTGGTCTGAACCCTGGAATTATGGAAACTTTCGGGCCTCATAACTGCTAAATTGTTGGTGTAAAGTATATAAAAGTATACATATTTAGAATGATAAAGACTTGATAAGTTCATCTGTAAGGTCAAATTTGGGCCAAAATGCTCATTTTGGCCCAAAATCCCAAAAACGGTTTTTGGCCCATTTTTTTTTTCGTGAAACGTAAAAAAAAAATTCTTGGGCCAAATTTTTTTTTAAATTAATTTTTAAAAACTAGACAAAAATATCTAGGGACCGTTTTTTCATTTTTTTGAATTTCGACCAACTTCGAGAAATTTGCACCAAAAATTGTCAAAAAATGCTGAATTAACAAAAAAATCATAAAAAAGCCCGATTTTCGCCCAAATTTCAAATATTTTTTGTGAAGTAAGTAAAAAAAAAAAAAAATAAAAAAGCGGTCCCTAGATATTTTTGTATAGTTTTTAAAAAAAATTTGGCCCAAGAATTTTTTTTTTTACGTTGCACGAATAAAAAGTGGGCCAAAAACTGTTTTTTAGATTTTGGGCCAAAATTAGCATTTTGGCCCAAATTTGACCTCACAGATGAACTTATCAAGTCTTTGCCATTCTAAATATGTATACTTTTATATACTTTACACCAACAATTTAGCAGTTATGAGGCCCGAAAGTTTCCATAATTCCAGGGTTCAGACCAACCTTAAAAGGCTTTCCACCCAATTCAATGTGCATTAGTTGGTACAATGTGTGACGTGCTGTTATTTTAACCAAAGGCAAGAACACATCACGTAAAAACATCTTTTTATATAGCTTGTTACGTATCTGAGGAAATGGAACAGGATCTTCTTAAACAATATGGGCAGAAGTTGAGTTCATTTCAGCACACTAATTTTTTTAAACAAATTTGCCTTTATCTCAATACTGTAAATAAAACTACTTAGACAATTCGGTTGACTGATGCTTGCAATAAGAAGATAAGAGATAATGCTTAATATTTGCAAACACTTAATTATTTCCTTTGATATTCAGGGAGCTGTTCGGTTTACTGAAACTGGTGATAGAGAAGGACCGATGAAACTCGAACAGAACCAAAGTAAGATTACAAGAGCACAAACAGGTTATTACTTAATTAGTCACATATACACCGGAATATAACGGTATGACGTTTATCATGTTTATAAATATTGAAAAATAAAGGGTTGCAACTCTTCTATTACCCCTCGTAGTCCGTGTTACAAAATATGGCTAGGGTTAATCAAAGAACTTGAAAAACACAAAACGATTTACTGAATTTTTTTCTCCTTCTAATTTTCAGATGGCACCATGTATATTGTTGGTTTGTATAACCCTGCTGCCAAACCTGGAAAACAATTTTCTCTCACCAATGATCCGCCTATATATTGGCAAGGTAAAACGTTCAACAAATTTACAAACATATGCAAATGAACTATGATAAGTCATCTTTCTTCTTCTCGTCGTCGTCTTTCTGCTTCTTCTTCTTCTTCTTTCTCTTCCTCTTTTAATTCTTTCCGGTCTTTTATCAGCTTCCTTCAGTTTTCATTCGCACACCTATATTTTCTTCTCCTCTATTTTCTGCCCTCTTTTGAATTATAATTTTGCAAATCGGTACACACGTGCAAATACATAATATGCGAATAACGTTATTTTTCCATCTATGGGGTGTCCGTGGCGCAATGGGTAGGATACTTGCCTTTAGTGCATGAGGTCCCGGGTTCAATTCCCGGCGGTGGCGATTTGCTGGGATATTGACTTGGGGGAAAAAAGTCTCAAATTAATTGGCAACTTCTGGAGATTTAATTCAGTCTTCCGCTCTCCCCATGGTTCATTGGGTAAATGAATCATGAAAGTACTCCGTCCTTCGGAGGGGACGTCAAGCCGTCGGTCCCGTGTACAGAGAGCTATAACTGTACATGCGTCTCGCAGTCAGATTCGAAAAGAGTAGGTTGTTAACCCCTTACTGTTTCCAACCCGTCCCGGTGTTCAAATGGACACCAATGGAAATAAGCTTCAATAGAGGCTTTCTTGGGTTATCCAGGGTCGTCAAAACCCGAACAAATCAAATCAAAATCCGTGCTATTGCTTGTTCTTTGTTTAATGGATGCATGGACAAAGGAGATATTTTACATGCAACATCGTACAGTGGGTGCGCAACTAGAGAAGTAAAATAATATATTCACAATACATGTATAACAAAGTAAATAATTTATCATTATTATGAACTTTATGTATATTTCGAACGTGCAGAACAACTTCAAAGTTGTAATGCACGTTCGAAATATACAACCTTCTGACAAAGAAGCTTCTACATGTAAAACATGAACAAGTATAAAGGAAAGGCTAAAGGATGATATTTTTAAGTTAAACCATAAAGTAATACTTTTCATTCTGCTTTCAGACGGCAAACCTCCAGTTGATGAATTCATAGAGCGGGAAAGATACCAGGAGATATTCATGGCATTATTCATCACAATTGCCACTTTATCATCCCTCGGTATAATTCTTACTATCTTCTTTCTGATCTTCAATGTCAAGTACAGGAATCACAAGTAAGTTGAATTATCCTATGATATACTAAGGTTTATTAATGATATCAAAAATGCACATTTTAACGTCACTTTTCACATGCTTTTGACTCGAGCCTTCAATGGCCCGGCCATTGAGTGACGCAAATTGAATTGGCTGTTCCATTTGAAAGACATACCCCCTTAAGGACGAATTTACAGTAAAATGCAACAGTTTTCAGTAATTTCAGGTGTGGAAGATTTTGGAATAATTCTAAACATAAGTATTAAAAATAAGTTTCCACCGTTTTTAGCGACAATTTAACTTGCCTAACATTTGCAACACAATTCAGCTCGATTGGTTGTTTGGTGCAACTGGAATTCAGATGTAATCTGCCACAGTGGCTTTGAGGCTTTGATTTCAAACGGAATAACACATTGCAACATTATACATCTGATACATGCACACCTTTTTCATTTACAACGTAATTAATTCTGTTGTTTCTTTTATTACAGAATGATAAAGATGTCAAGTCCACGACTCAACAATTTGATTTTGGCCGGTGGATTTCTGGCTTACGCATCGAACATACTGTCTGGAATGGACTCGGGACTGCTATCGGAATATTACCTAGCCTTTACATGCAAGGTTGGTGCATTCAACAATAAAACTGCGATATTCATTTGTCTTTGAATCGCTGTTTTTTGTTGACTATATTTTTCTTTAATAACTTATGTAAGCTATCGCCGACTCAACACAATTAAAACTAAAATGGCAAGTTTTACGTTTTCTAAAACGGCAAATTCCGTGTTTTTCCATGATGAAAACTTTCAGCTTTCCATTTTCTTCAGTCATTATCAGTCATATGAATCAACAACTTGTCTCCATCACGAAATTGTCCTTTTTAAGCATTTTATTCTTATTTTTGAGCTGTATTTTATTTATTTATTTAACTATATATTTATTTATTTATTTATTTAATTAAAAATGCCGATTTCCGTATTGTTCGTGTTCTACTCTTTTCCCGTGATTTTTGTTTTATCGTTTTCAGTGATAACAAAAACTTGCCACTTTAATGAAAACCCTAAACATTGTAACTGTTTTTACATTCGTAATATTTTTTTTAGTTTTAACATTTTTTCCAGATAAATTGGACATCTGACGTTGTTGAATTGGATACCTAATAATTTTGACCAGGAAATTTGGAGCATTTGCCAAACCTACAAACAGTTTCTTTTAAAATCCTTTTGCGTTTTTTTTTTCACTTCAGACGTATATTTGGTGTCTTACAATGGCGTTTGCGTTATCATACGGTGCGATGTTCAGTAAAACATGGCGTGTCTACAAGATCTTCACCAATAAAAGCGTCATACCGACCAGGGTAGGTGATTAAAAAAAATCACGGAATTGTCCGAAATGAGCCCCTCAAATTCAGGATTTCGATTGTGAACTATTTTCACTGGATTTTTCGTATTTACATACTTTCAATACTGGTCAAAAAGTCGGTAAATACAAACTCCTCTATAGGGGGTGTGCATCCATTTTCTGGAATAGCCCAGATACTTTTGTTATTTATATATGCGAAGCTTCTGGTCGGGCGGGCGTCTAATTTTGAATTAATTGATTCTAGTATAGTAAAGTGGAATGAAAAGTAATTAATTTTAAGGCCGAGTAACTGGCATTAATAATACCTGTCAACATTAGCAACACTTTCAACCAAAAGTGTGAATTTCATTAAACATATTAAAAAGCCATTTTTATTGTATGTAAATGTAATATTTTTCAAATTACAATTTTATTAAACACATTAAAACTTTAAATAATTAAAGTTAGTTGTTAAATTACATTAAGTAATTTGCTTTGAGGTATACGAATGCGGGTTTCTCTGCTAGATAATAGAGAAATTAACGCCTGTCCTGACCATTATTTTGTCCTGGCATCTGTGTGTACAATGTACTATAGTTCACCGTCCTTGTCAGTGAAAACTGGCTGGTCACGGTGCTGGACTGTCACTTTCCAATTTATAATTTCAACGAGTGTTGAGGAAAAAAGTACAACAAAGTTATACCGGTTCAAATCTTGGGTAAAAGTACCCAACATTCTTTCAGTGTATATAGGCCTACAGGGTGTCCAATAAAAAAAGCGGATTCCGACGAATGTGGTATTATAATATTTTAAAAAGTGTTTTCAACAATCATTTACTGTTATTATATTATATGTGAAAGCATTTCAAATCTTTTGGCTTCAATTTACAGAAAACCAGATAAAGGTTTTGAAACTCTTGTTAGCTGATGATGCGCAGTGGCTCCACCCTTAGGGGGCGTCGAATTGACCAAATCAGCATCGATTCTGCGCCCCATCCTAGTCCGACGAATAGGACCTGTTTTTTTCTCAGTTACCAACTAGAGTACTCATCACCGCTTATGCAGGTTCTGATTGCTCAAGAAAGATTGACCGCGAAAGTCCACTAACCGCCCACCCCTCGGGCGGCGCGGTCGCTGGACTTTCGCAATTCGTCTTTCTTGCGCCATATGAGATATAGTGGTCATTCATAGTCTGAGCTGAACATAGTCTGGTAAATAAGAATTTAAAGAAAAAAGTCCTACTCGTCGAACTACCCCATCCTAGCGATGAAAGTCAAAATTTTCGCGCGCTTAGCGAATTTCAGCCCAAAATCGTTTAAAAGATTAATTTAAGACCGATATTCAACTTCATTATAGCCAAAATTAATGAGTACGACGTAATATACCGTAGGCCCTAATTCTGCAAATTTGTTTCAAGAATTGGGTGAGGGCGCCATTATGCATCTGGGCGCCACAACTCCTAGCTCAGTACACCACTGATGATGCGCCGTGGTTATCATGTGCAGAACGCGGCAGATGTCCTGGGAACAGATCGTATAAGGACCGTTATTCCAAAGATTCATTACTCCGAAGGGTCATTGCTCCGAAGGCTCGTTGCTGCGAACTGTCATTACTCTCAACTTCGGCCAGTATAATGACCCTTAGGAGTAACGAACCTTGTTGTAAATTCGGAGTAATGGCCATTCGGGGTAATGAACCTTCGGAATAATGACATTTCGGAATAACGAACCTTTGGATTAACGATCCTTCAGAATGATGGTCCTTCGGAATAATGAAGCGTGACTGATGTCACATACGGGTTTTTTTTTTACGACAGCGTGAACAACGACAATCTGAGTGCCAACCTCTTTAATTTTGCGCTTCCTTTTCAGATTCGAGATCCACAGCTCTTCGGTTGGGTTGCCGTTCTTGTCCTTATTAATATCATCGTTTTGGTTTTGTGGGAAATATTAGATCCTGTCAGCATCGTTACCAATAGAGGCGAGCCAAAGGTTTGTGCATATCCATGTTATTTCGATGGTACATTTTACTTGATCAATGTTTACATCATCGTCCCTATTTTACCGAAATCGGCCCGAAGTTTTCGGACATGAGTCTATACCGTCGACGGAAGTACGATAAATAGGGGTGGTTTCGTCACTTGGCGCTATGCTCCAAAACAGGGATCCAGAATGCCCAAAGAAAACTTCAGGGGTGCATTTCACTAAATTTTTAACTCTTCTTACCTCAAATTACCGTAAGTTACGAATACTCTTTTACTAGACGTAACTTTTCGAAAGGCCACTGTACTAATCCCTATTACTTACGAAGGGTACAGATTGTAAGTCATTTTAGTGAAATGGATTTTACGGTGCGTCGAAAGTTACGATTAATTTTTAGTTTATTGAAATGGACCCCAGAAAAAAAAAGTTTGCTATAGGCTTATATGTCAAACATATTTAAGTGAAAAATCTTCATTTAATACCTGTCATTTGTTAGAACTTCATCATTTTTTCAATTCTTCATTTTCGTACAGACTAGTGCAGAAAATGATGACGTCATTATTACTCCGCTACTTGACACCTGCGTATCAAGGTGGAAGTTATATTGGCAGTGTGTCTTCTTCTTCATCTATGGTATACTATTTATCTTTGGAGCTTTCCTTGCATGGGAAACACGAAATGTACAGATTCCTGCTTTGAACGACTCCAAAATGATCGGTAACTTTACACTTCTCCTATTTCACAAGTCGTTTATTAAATACTTTATACTTTTCGTATTGAAAGTATCTGTATAATTATGGCAGACGTTTTCAAATTTAAAATTGATTCCACTGAGGGCTACTAATCTTTTAGAAGTTGACAAATTACGAACTATCCACTTGTTCTGCTAAATTAGTAAATAATTAAATCTGGTCAACCAGAAAAACTCACTTTTGGTTAGATGGAATCACCAACGTTTGTTCTGCTCTTTTCAGAGCCACCGAATCTGCATTGAGCGGTGGTGTGAGCCCAATATGACCGCACCGGCCCATTATGTTGTTGAACAACCACTGAAAATAAAGTGCAGCAAACTCACTTCAAACTCACCACTAACTTCATATCATGTTAACTCATTTCTTTACTTCTTGGTTTTCTCTTGATAGGTATAAGTATGTACACGGTTGTGACCATGTGTTTTACCGGAGTCCCTGTGTCTTTCCTAGTAATTGAGCCTAATGCTAACTTTGCATTGCTTTCAATATTTACGTTCGTCTCCACTACCTTAACATTGTGCCTAATCTTCATTCCTAAGGTGAGAATATACGTACGTTACTGATCCCCTTACACATTTAACCCATTAATAGATAAATTGAGTTCCTATAAGAAGTCTTTGTCCATTTCTGACATGTATAAGATGGCCAGTTTATTCGTTTACAATACAAACAGGGTGCAATTTATTGTTTGATAGCATGTAAACAGGTAAAACTACGCCATTTTAAAGGAAAAGTGAACAATGATGGCGCTATTTATCTAGAATCTTGTTTGCTTCTTTAGAAGGGGTAGTCACTTGTATAATGGCATTAGAACATCAGAAAAAGGGAATTTTTCAAAAACCTTTTCTATCATGAAATGTAAGGAATAACTCATTATTTTGCCAATTTAAGGGATGTGGCTATAGGAACAAAGACCAAACAAACATATTCTTGTTTACGCCGTAATATTGTAGTATTTCAACCATTTTACAACTTCAGCTGTGTAACTTGCAAAAATTCCCGCTAAAAAGTGGTTCTTTGAATTTTTTAAATACATTAAAAATCGCATTGGACTTTTCGTACTGATTATACTATAATGATTACCTGCCTATAATGTTCTGATCACACTATAGACTGGGATTATATGTGACCCCATTGCCAGGCAATTTGTTCCTATTGTTCCTTGTCTGGAAAAATTCAGGGACTGTGCTTTTAAATAACCCGCCAGAACACAATAAGGCCATTGACCTGTGTAGTGGTCATACGTTGTTCATTCGACCATCAAAGATTTCTAGTCCCTCAGCAACTCATTAAAAATGCGTTGCATCAGGTCAGGGATTCTATTATAATAATTCTAATCCTTTCTTTGAGGTGAATAGATAAAAGAGAGTTCTTGAAAAACAGGTGTGATGTTGTAGATAATATATTATCATCAAAGTTGCTGGCATATAGGACATTTCGTGGAAGTGGCGCTTATTATATATTTCTTGTAAACACAATCTAATGTGGTACTCGCTACATGGAGAAGGTCGGTCTGCAAATGTCCAGTGCATGAAGCTATATAGTAGAGATATTATAGCTTCATGTTCAGTGTAAATCAATTAAAATACTATAGCTGGATATCAAAAAATCGTGATGCATTCTTCTTGTTATGGACGATATTAATTTTGATATTATTGTGACAAAATCCATTCCCTTCTCAATTGATTAGGCTCCAGTCTTAGGCTTTCTTTTCTAAAAATAAATCCTAGGGCCTAAAGGCAATTAAATATGGGCTAAACCCATATTCGGTATGCGGAAAGTTTTCATAGTCATCTATTACCTATACCAGGGGTCCGCAAATAGCGTGGCTTCCCGTGTGGCGCGAGGCGCCGTTTAGATTTAAAATAAATAAATAAATAAATAAATAAATAAATTCCCATGTTCTCCGTGTAAAGACAGGCTAAAATAGTGCAAAATATTGCACCAAATGGCGTCATTTGCACCTCAACTTAAAAAAAAACAACGATAACTTCACAGGGGGGCACCCCTCTGACTCCCCCGGCCGTGCTAAAGCACCGCGAAAGCTGCTTCGCAGCCATTGAGTGGCGCTTTTCAGTCTTTTATTTCATGTGGCGCTTCAACAAACCTATTTGAGGAAGCCTGACCTATACCAGTTTTCACCCCGATGTGGCAGTGACGTCAACACGTTGAAGCAGCTGTTTCGCTCGCGCATCTATGCGGCGTCTTTAAGAGTGTGCGAGTGTACATCAGCGCTTTGATCGAACGCTAGGGAGTGTAATGAAATTCATACAGTGCTGATGTCACTGCCATATCAGTAGCCTGAATCCTTCTGGCCTCTAATGACGGCGTCTTTTATTTACCCACAATCCGTCACGTTGCCTTATTCACCAACAGCACAACCCGATGACCGTGCGTAGTTGTTGAAAAACTGAAGGATCCAGTCTACCACATCAGGGTGAAAATGGTATAGCTTATCGCAAACCAGCCAAATTTGTATATGTTTGAATAGCTATAGAATACCCGTGAATATAGTGTCAGAAACTCTCACACATCTTGGGATAACCTTGTCATTAATGTGAGACTGAAAGCAACGCCATTTTGGGGATATATTTGAACATTGCGAGGGAAAACATTGCGGTAAAAGTAAGTTAATCATGAAAATCGTTTAATTCTAATAATATCAACCAGTAACGGACACTTAGCCAAGACTATGTGAGAAGTTTGGGGTATGTAAAGCATTTTCTTGTTATAAAAAAACAAGGAAAAGCAGTCCAAAATTAAACAACTCGATATTTAAAGAAAGTACATTTTGAGAAGGCCTACGCTGGTTCTTTTAATTCTAGTTCAAAATCTGTTCATCACCTGCAGTCCGATTTGGTATCTATGGTTTCATAAAAGTATTGGGAACTCTTTTTTATGATATTTTGGTTTAAAAAAACGATACTGTTAAAAATATCGGTATTTATGCCAGCGACATTTCTATTATGTAAAATGCATTGAAAATTGTCGGCTAAAAAGTGCATAAATTTAAATCGCGAACAGTAATAGAAACAACAACTATCTACATTCCAAGCGGAAACGCTTTTCAAAAACATACCACCTTTTTCGGGCAATCGCTGAAACCGAAATATGAAATTCTAGGCCATCTGTAAAAAAGTGCGTGAGCAGAAATGACCATGAACTTGGGTCACCGAAATAAGTGTTTATATTGGTGTCAGGCCTTTCATAGTGATACAACAATTAGCCCCCAATAATGGCTTTCATTTGAACCGTTATTTGTTAAACTGCGATTTTTACTTTTTGAGAAATCAATGAATGTATCAAAAAACTTTTCGAAAGTCGATTAAAAATGGCCTAACCCGTTAAGGAGCATTGCGATTTCAATGGAAATTTATGTAAATAGCGTCCTCAATTTGCATACAAATGTGCAGTTTATAGAATAAAAATTACCACAAAAAAGCAGAAAAAGATAAATAATTTGATATAGAAACGAGAATCTATTTTAAAAATAGTTTTACATGTGTGATAATTGTTGGTATTGTCCAGGTCTAGCATGTCTATAGTATTGAACAATATATATACAATTATGTTTTGATATAAAAAAAAAAATAAATGATCACATAAAACAGAGATAATAGTTGCGTTAGATGACCGTGTTCTGTCCAACTTTCCATAAAGTGAGCTTCCACTGAAGAAAGTAGTTGTCAAATGTTGACAGTTGGTAACAGGGGTCTTGTTGGATGCATGGACAAAAATCATGTTGGTTAATGAATTTTCAACTAAACTAAATATGATGAGTTTTTTTTATCAATTTTTAAGTATTTCCTTTTCTTTCTTTTATTATTTTTTTTTCAGGTGAAATCAAGAAATGATGATATTAGTGGCATGGTGATAAAGAGTCAGACATCCGAGAATGGGAACAGCGCCATATCGAACAAACCGAACCCAAACTCTCAGGGTCAGCCAAATGCATCTGCCTCCGCTAACAATACTATCGCAAACCCCAATGCAATATGATGCAGAATATTGTAATTTTATATTCTGAAGATTATTATTATGAAAACAAGTGTGAAAAAAAAAATACCTCGGACAAAAACATCTCGGATACGTGACTGGTCCGACCCCGACCCGATTCGATCAAGCAAAATGAGGAAATTGCTTGAAATGTCTTTTTTTTTTAAATATATTATGATTAACTTTTAATCGGCTTTAAGTTGATGTAATTAAGAAAGATAAGAGTAAATACAAAACAAGGAAACCGCGTATTTGGTAATTAAAAGAACTTAAAAATATGAATAGCAAAAAGCTCATTAAGTCAACAAGAACCGTCTTTAAAAAAGACAACGCCATATATTTCCACTCATGAGATACCACTGACTTAAAGTATTGCAATTGATTTGTAAGACATTTAAAATAATTACGTATGTGGCAAGAATATGTGACGTGGTATATCGAAAGGAGACACTTTTAGGCAGGATCGTAAATGGAGACTGAATACAAAACATCTGCCCGGTGGTGATTTTTTCACAATTTGGGTTTATTCCACATTTGTGGTGTTAATAATGTTTAAAATATTGTCTGATGGTTTCAGACCGGAATATAACTGGCGTCTTGTATTTTCAGACATTTTTCAATGTACATATTATGCATGTACATAATTGCCAATAACATTTTTAAAAGCCGATATCTCAATTTCCAATTATATAATACCATAACTTACGAACTCAATATCTTCGCTTAGGAATGTCCAATTTCATTGGGGAAAACGGCGTTATGGAGCAAAATATCTCTATTATTTAAGATATGTAAAACCAAAAGTGTCTCTTTTTGACGCTCAAACGTTGAGGTTCTGTCTTAGGATAACTGGTTACGAAAAATATTATTATTAAATCTATTACTTGTTCATCTATTCCCTAATCTTTTCACATTCGCTTTTTAAGAATTATTGTTCACATGTTCACATTCAATACACTTTCTAATTCTACAAATACAATTTATTGTAGCATACATGAAGTAGACAATAGTTTTGATAAAATAGCAATTCAGGATTTCGGGTTAATGTTTTTGTATAATTTTAATATCTTTAACTTTGTAATTAATTTTGTTTAATAAAGTAAGATACAGTAAGAACACCTACCAGTATTATGAGTATGATAGACATTCAGATGACTTACAAAATATTTCATCGTGTATTGTTTGAAGAAAAAAGTGACACATTTGTATGTTTCTTTAAGGCACATGCTCGAATGAGGGCTTTCAATCCTAGCAGGACCTTTAGCAAAGGACCTATCTCTAAAACTTGCAGTGTTGTAGTCGAGACCGGCCCATCCGAGACCAAGACCGAGACCGAGACCAGGCAGTCCGAGACCGAGACCAAGACCGAGACCGGCTGGTCCGAGACCGAGACCAAGACCGAGGCCGGCAGGTCCGAGACCAAGACCGAGACCGAGACCGGGCTTGAAAAATGAACAATGGTGCCGGAAGCATTAAAATTTATGGGGGTCAGGGACCGAGCATATGCCTATTTTGGTCGGTTTTATTGAGACTTTTGTGCGCGCGAAACGAGCAAAAAAATTAATATATGTTCCCAAAAGCTTTAAAAAATACACTTATAGAGCTTTATGATGCGCCTTTGATCATCATATGATTCATGTTGCAAGTTTTTCGCTATGAATGGAATTTGAAGAAACAAATAGATCCATGGAAAAATTTATGTTCCTTAAAAAATAAAAAATAAATCACTTATAATAAATTCATTAAAAAACCATTCATATATAATTTTGAAGCCAAACGCGTTGAGAGCATTGTCCCAAAAGGTTGTTCAACACTTAAGGCTTATAATGTGGACTTTAGGAAAGATTTGAAAATAACTACTAGTAATATGAAAATGCTGTTTGTTAAATATTTTCTGTCAAACGTTATTAAATAAATGTTTTGCCAACTTTATAATATCATAATATGTACAACAAATTCTGAAACTTTATTATATAAAAAATAAGAAAACATTCCTTTCCTAGCATCTCGAGTACACATTTTAACATTATTTGGTGACCTTTGAGACCTTTGAAATGTTATGAAGAAAACCAAGAAGGGTTTCTGTGTTTGCTGAGATTAACTGTAATGTTACCACTTTTTGAATGATGTATGTATGATTATTTGAGAAATACTTTTCAGTATATGATGTGTTGCTAAAAATAGATTTTAACGGAGCGGTATAATGTTGGATTCTGGAGATTGAGATAGAGTCTGTGTATACGATATTTTGAACAATTAATATCAATTGGGCCTAATTATAAATAATTGATAGAATAAGAATGTTAATTAGAAATTTAGTTAATCTTTAATGATTCAATTTATGAAAACTGTTTGAGCAGAATTAAAGGCTGCCATATGACCAGAATGGTGCTATTTTACTGGTCTCGGAGCCGGTCTCGGACCGAGACCTCGAGACCAGGAGGGCCGAGCCCCGGGGGGGGGGGCACTCCAACTTTGGAGGTGACGCGTATGTAGGGCTGTTAAGACCCCCATTTTCAGAGTCGCTGTCACCCAAAGACCCCATATTTTTTTACGAACACATGCTCTGTCACCCAAAGACCCCCTATTTTTTCATTTGATCTGTCACCCAAAGACCCTTACTTGTTCACTTTTAACAGCAACTTTCGTTTATCACTGATTTTGTCACTTATTTTGAAAAAACAAAGAAATTTGAAGCCATTTAGAACGAGAAATTCGATTTTCGAGGTTTCTGTCGCGCTGTTTCGGCTCTCACCCAAAGATTCCGTTTAAAAAAAAGGTCATGTTCTCACCCAATGACCCCATATTTTTTACATTTTGCTCTCACCGAATGCCAAAAATCATGCTGTCACCCAATGACCCCATATTTTTTACATTTTGCTCTCACCGAATGCCCCTGGGTGCGAAAGTGCCAGCCCTACACCTATATCCATTTCAAATCGAAGTGCCCCCCGGGGGCCGAGACCGAGACCAAGACCGAGACCAGCAGGTCCGAGACTGAGATCGAGACCAAGACCAGGCTTAGCTGGTCTGAGACCGGTCTCGAGACGAGGCCGGTCTCGAGACCTACAACACTGAAAACTTGTACATTTAAAGTTTATAGCTATCTTTAAAACTTATATCTATCTTTAAAACTTATATCTATCTTTAAAAAAAACTTATAATAAATTCAATACATTTAAATAACTAAAATTGGTGAACAGTTGTTAAAGTGCTTGCAAATTAATTATATCTCGTAATACTAGATAATTAAGAGTGAGATTACGAAATCTAGTGTCTGTCGCTATGCGCATATACAATTTTTATTACTTAATTTGAATAAAGATATGACAAGGATGAAGAGACAAAAGCCCTAACCTTGAGTAGATCATACTTTATTAATTATTCTCAGCACTACGACCAACATTAAAGATATAATGTGTGATTTACTCACAGTCACATCATTTGCATTCTATACGCTCTATCGTTTCTTTTATGCATATAAATTACCTTCAACTACTAATGATGAGATTGAATAGTAAATTAACTGAACTTAAAAAGTAAATGTTATGCACAATTAAATTTTCTATTACTATAAATTTTGGAATCATATAGCTATGTATATATAAAAATTCCTTTAAAAGGAATAGGGCGGGCAAATGAAAAATTGTCAAGAGAAATGAAAGAATGAGTAAGTCAAGTTCACAATTAAAAACAGGGAAAATATGACACAACATCGATTTCCAATGGGGGAATAACACAAAACGTATAAACAAAGTTAAAAGAGTTTTTAACTTTATACGTTTATATGTTTGTTATTCCCCCATTGGAGGTTGTGTCATATTTTCCTTGATTTTAATCTTATTTATTGCTTATCCTTTGTTCTCTGCTGGTCAGTTGGAACAGATTTTCCCTGTTTTTATATTAACCCTTCACATCAGACGTTTTATGTTAACATTTTATATAAAACATTGTTATAAAACTTTTGTAGATAATAGTTATTTAAAACATTTTCGTAATCATACCTAGAGTTGTTTTTTTATCATCAGATAGAAAGACTTCTGCTCATCTTCTCTGGTGAGACAACAGGGCTGGGGTATCTTTCCATATCAAAGTTTAAAAATCTGTCATATCAATTTCCTCAATATGTTGTTTTGATACAACTTATGAGGGGAAAAGTTTGATTTTACAATATTTCGATATTATTTTTTAACTTTGTAACTTTATTATGATTAACATAACTGTATTTCAAAGCGTCAAACTATATCATTATTTTGTCCCAACAAAAATAATCCAGGGAATAAAATATTCATTCATATGTTTATTTATTTTATTCAACCTGGGCCATTTCTACTGGTGCACATGCATTCTAATAATTTGTCTATAATACCTTATACAAGCATCGGCAAGCACTATTTGTCACAAGATTTGAAAAGTAAATAGCCTATGTACACACTGAACACAATGCACATACAAGGTGTATTTAAGTACATGCCGAAGCTATCAGTATAAAATGATATATATGACCTTCACGATGCTATTAATTTAGCCCAAAGATTAGGAAAACTAGCAAAACTGGTGAACTGGTACTGTTCAAATAAAAACATCTGCAAATCTTGCTGCAATTTCCAAATAGTATTTCTATTACTTAAATAATTATTTTTGTTATTTCTTTTAATACAAACACATTACTGCCTATGACGACTTTATCGTATTACTTACATATCAAAATCAAGTAATAATTACAAAACTCGCCGTAAACTATCACCTCTGTGGGTGTTTGGGATATAACCGGCACGAATATTTTCTCAACACTGCGGCATGTGAGAAAGTAGGTCAATAGTCAGAGAATACAGGGCGGGTGCGGCACGCCGCACCCGCCCAAAAATGCTTTAAATTTTCAATCGTTTCATTTTTAACCTTTTTAACTTTATAAAATCTTATGAACTGCTTTCTCAAATTTTAGAATTTATTTTTCGTTTTAATAATATGGATCAAAAAGGTTCAAATTTGATTTCTTTTTATATTTTAAGGCATATTTTTAAAACAAAGAAAAATATGAGAAAACTCTTCACTAGTTTTGTGTCTGCAGTACACATAATCACCGATTTGGATATTTAGGGTAAGTTGTTATGGTGTATGGTAATAAAAGTGGAACTGTACGCCCGGGGGGGGGGTCACTCCCATTGTGGCCTGTACACCATCCGCGATAATGAAAACGCGTAAAAAGGGTAGTTTTTCGTGAGAATGCACGATACGCGCGTACATTTCTTCACTATGAGAGTACCTTTTTCAATCCTCTTGGAGCGAAATTTGACTCAAGGCCATTTCAGGCTCTTTCCACTCGGTACATTTAGAGAGTACTCTTTCATGTCCCCCCAAAAAAAAATGCCTATTTTTATGATATAAGTCAACATTTGGCCTATAGCTATCAATGTTTCTTCACTTGAAGTTCTTTTTAAAGCCTACAAGTGGAATAGGGCAAGCAGGAATTTGGGCCATGATTATATAAGTAACTAGCCTCCGGAGCTCCCCCCCCCTTAAATAATGCCCATTATTCAAAAACGGGCAATGTATTACAAATCTGTAAATGCGTTGGAGGCAGAATTTGTTAGCTGTTATTTCTGCGCATTTTTGACACCTCATTATATTAGGCTGATTTGATACGATAGCCCGGAAAAAATAAAACACCGGTCAATTTAATGTAATGAGGTTCAGATTTGAAAGTTGCACTTACAACATACAAAAACACTCAAATATCATTACACGGATTTCCTTCCGTTATACTAAATACATATGCGGTACATATCAATAGATTTTACTGCAACTTTCAAATCTTGGGTTACATTGATTTAAATATACGCCGCGGCGTCAATATTATAGACAATTGCTACAAACGAGGAGTCAAAATCGCAGAAATAAATTCTGCTTCCAACGCATTTTACAGATTTCTAATACAATCGCCCGTTTTTGGATAATGGCCATTATCTAAGGGGGATTAATAGTTACTGTTTGAAATGTTTAAAACAAACGGAGACGGGAAACAGTAAAGCAATTTTATATACAACCATGACAAAACGGGCGAAAATAGTAACTTTTTGCACGGATTGGCAATTTAAATAGAATTGGCCATTGCTCGTTAAAATGAGGCTAGTAGGCCTAGGCCTATATATGGACGTACAATATTAGTGTGCTCTTTCATTTAATGACATAAAATCAGAAAAAAAATATTGTAAGGGAGTGTTCATAAATACTTTTGGGTCCTAAAAAGGGGGGATCAAAAAAAAATCAATATAGGGGGGATCAAAACAATTTGAGAGTACAATTCCGGGGTAAAATGTACGAGAAGGCATGTATATTCAAACATTTTTTCGTGCTCCGCGTGCATCAATGTTAAGTATTCAATTTTGTAATCTCAAGCTACAAATCAACAAAATGTGCGCATTTTACAATTTGGGTGTAACTCTATGACTCCAATGAGTTAATGACCATAGAGGTAGATCCCGGGGAGATGGGGGATAAATCTCCCCCCCCCCCCCAATATTTTGACAGGGGGATGGTCCATACAATCATTCTCCCAATGTTGACGTCGATCTGTATATGGGTTTCTAACCAAAATTAACCCCATATTTGGTTATTTTAAACTAAAAAGTGCCAATTTTTTTGCGCTTGGCGCAAATTAATTGCAGTTTTGTTATATATTTCACCAGTTTAGATTCAATATGGCAAATTTTTCACTGGACTTCAAGAAATTTTCTCCAACCCCAATGTCAAAAAGAAATCTTTACTATTGTTAATGATGTATATTTTTGGTTTCTTTTTTATGACATGAAGGGGGGATCAAAAAAAAATTTAGACAATAAAAAGGGGGATCAAAAAAAATCCACCCCTTTTTAGGGGGGTCAAAAAATTTTTGACGTCCGAGGTTCCAACTTTTCCAACCACCCCCACCAAAGTATTTATGAACACTCCATAAGGAACACTTGAGGTTTTGACATGTCAAAAATGTGCTTGGATAGGTAGTTTTCAACAGATTCACCACATTCATGACAAGTTGCTATATAACATTGATTGCGTTATCGGCTGACCTAATGGGGAAAAGCGTTTTAGGGGGAAATGTTAGCTTTCGTTTGATATAAATTCTGATTGGATGAAGGGAACACTTAAGGTTTTGACAACTTAACCAATCACATAATCTTATTTTCCATGATCTCACACAGCTCTTATGGTGCTATGCACAATTCACTGCTTGCAGTTGGAAGCTCTTGGACGAACTTGTGTGTGCTCAGGTGTACCGAGGTGGAAACCCGCGGGTGGAAACTACCGGGGTATGCATTACATGGTTTTTGTATACAAACCTTCCCATGTTATTACAAAATCAGATACACCATAACACACGAAGTGTATTCATTTATTTATTTATTTTACATTATTTATTTATTTATTTATTTATTTATTTATTTATTTATTTATTTATTTATTTATTTATTTATTTATTTATTTATTTATTTATTTATTTATTTATTTATTTACTTATTTGTTTGTTTATTTATTTATTTATTTATTTATTTATTTATTTATTTATTTATTTATTTATTTATTTATATTTATTTATTTATTTATTTATTTATTTTTATTTATTTATCTATTTTTTATTCATTTATTTTTATTTTTTACAACTGAAGATAATTAATTTTAATTTTAGATTGGGGAAAAATAAGCACAATGAAAAGCATCCCCTGGAGCAGCCCTGTGGTTATAAGCGCCCTCTAATTTACTTACAGCATACCGTATCTTTTACACCAACAAAGCTGATTGGCTTAATTTATTAACAAAAGGAGTTATCAGCCAATCAAGATATGCGTTAGTCGTGACTTTGAGGTCATTTTGTGGAGGAATGTCAGTTGTAAAATGGTTTTTGATGTAAACAAAAAACAACCGGTTATGTTGTGGTGGTGTCCAAATTTGTTTAATTAACTGTGTTTGAAACATCAGTATGGAATCGAAAGGTAAGCCTAAGTGAAACAATATTTTGCAGGTCCAAGGACGTGAACAGAGTGCCGTAATGCTAGTTTTTAAAATTTAGCTTAACTTAAGCTTACCAAAATGCCATGATCAGCATGCATGTCAGTGCCGTAGTCGTACTACACTGCAAAATTCCTGGCGGCAGAGTGACTACATCGCACTGGATCTCTGCAGTCACCACTGCCGTCACGCCATAATAACTTACCTTATGGTGGCCGACGGAGTCACTACAGGAGAGTGACTACATCGGAAACAAGGCAGTAGCGTACTGTGCAGCAGTGTCATCACACAGTGACTACAACTGCTAGCCTCCGACCGATGTGTTACCTGCTCGATGCCGCATCGGCGACTCATGATGTACACCACCGACTAGATTCCGACAGTGGTCCACATCTTGTAGTCACATCAAAGTGACTTCCGTATCCAGTGCCCCATACGTCGCCTGCTCGGTGCCCAGTCGGCGAACTTCAAGGTGACTACGCTGCCGAAAGGTCGTTGACCGAACCCTGTTATGAGTTCGAACACTCTGGGGACGCGCGCGTATATCTACCAAATACGCGCTGATGATGACAAATACGCGTATCATGCTTGTTTACTGCTTGTATGTACGCTCATGAATGGAATGAGTTGGTTTTATAATTAATTGATTGATGCATGCTGTACAGTCTGTGGTTCTACTGCCGTCTTTGTTTTTTTTTTTATCATGCTTTTGCATATTTATTTATTGTTCTCTTTTATAATATTTTAATTCTTTTCGTGCTCCTGTTTAATAATCTCATCAACTGTGTGTGTTTTATTTGCAGTTCTTGTTCTTGGTTTATTTGTTTGTTTTATTTCAAACGTTTATATTTTGTTTATTTGTTTCCTTGTTTTCCAACAAAACTTATATAGGCCTATCATTGCTTTGTTTACTTCAGTGGTTAGATGACATGATTTGCTACCAAATTAGGCCTATTTTTCATATTTTGCATGATAACGATAGGCCTATTGAAACTTTTTTTATTTAAAACGAATTGTGTTTTTAAATGTTTTAAAAGAGATATTAATTTTCAGTCAAGTTCGCTAAATATGCCTATTATAGGCCTAGCATTTTCAATTTATACATTTTGATTTGCCAAAACTTTACTTATTTTGAAGCAAGAATTTTTCTGTTATATTTAAAATTGATTTATAGGCCTAGCATGCATTTTGTTTTACTTCTTGTCACTTTCTTAAAAGGTCTACTGCAAATTTATACTTTTACTGCCGTAAGTTTATGCAAAACTTTGGCTTGTGCTATTTTCTTTTTCCGTTTTTCAAAATGGTGTTTTTATAGGCCTATTAGTTTGATTTGTTTTTCATGTTGATTTTTTTACGTTATCAAATTATGCCTATAAATCGGTGTCACATCAATATAGGCCTATTGCAGTGTTTGTTTGAAATTGTGTCTTATTTTTTATCACGCAAATATTAATGCTTGTAATGAATTATTATTGTTATAATTATTTATTTATTTTACACATTTAATATTTTAATTCATCAATAAGCCTACATGCTTCTTATAATATTCCTACTTTTAACTTCTTTATTTGCAATTTTTGTCAAGTTGTTTTCTTTCGAAGTGTTTCTTTGTTTCTTCCATTCTTTGTTTATTAGTTTCTTCCTGTTTATTTATTTCTTAATTTTTTAATTATTTAGTTATTCAAATAACCACCAATTAACAAAAATGTATTTTATTCATCATTATTTTATTTATTCATTTCAATCTTTATTATATACAATTACATCAAAACAGATCGAAAAGTAGACATACAAATCCAGACAAGAGTATGGCATCAGAAAGAATTCAGTTGCCATATCTCTGCAGGAGTAAAATGGATGAAAGACAGTAAACAAAATATATTAAAAACAATAAACATTTCAAGATATGTACTTGCATATGAAGCCAGTATTGCACGTTTACTGAGGTTGGCTTGAAATTTCTTGCACAGTATTTTGTGGGGTTTATTACCCAATGAAACAGAGGTGAAAATGTTTTGAATATTGCACTTATTGTCGCCAGTAATGAGGCCTCTGCTGCCAATTTCAATACAAAATAACTTGGCGTCATAACTCTGTCCCTGGAGATCCATGATCAAACTTGAGTATTTGTTTACCTTGCGGTCGTGAGAATTTCTGATGTTTTGTTCGAACGGAATAGTTAGCTCGAAAACAATGATCTTTTTTGAGTCGCGGTTGACGAGGACCAGGTCTGGTCTCTGTTGAGTTGCCAAAATATCAGGAGGGATAGTGGTCCCCGCAACTTTGGTTGTACCAGCTAGGTCACAATAGAAGGTCCATGATGGGGCAGCAATTTCCTGAAGAGTGTCATGGATGATACGAAGGACAAAGAGTCATGGCGCCAAGTATACCTGCCTTGTTCGAGCATAATCTGGCAGTGGTTTAAAACATGGTGAAGAGTTTCTTTTTTAAAACATAAATTACAGTTTGTGGACAATTTTTTGCCCCAACGGCTGAGGTTATTTTTGTTGGGAGGGTGTCCAGAAAAGAGTTGACCATGAATTTCATGACACCTTTAGGCATATTAAAAATGAAAGACTTCCAAATATGATCTGCCTTTTCAAGGATGGAACGCGCAACATGTCGCCCTGGACAACAAGATCTTTAAGTTGGTTGATCCAGGTTTCATTGATCTCATCTTTGATAGACTTGATTAAGACATCTTTTTTTCTTTTTGTAAGATGACATGCCAGTACTTTCATTACATACCTCAAACTTACTTTCAGCATAGCAAGTGACAGAAAACTTCCTGGACCATTCAGATTCTCTAGCAAGCTTGGAATCTAATGCATTAATAACCTTTTCATCACCTTTGAGCCTTGATGACATATAGGCAGCAGAATGAGCTTCAAGGTACACTTGACAGATAGATTTAATATCAGTTAAATGGGGGAATATGGAGAATACCTGGTGTTGCTGATCTGGGCAACCCAATCCATTTTTTCAAGTATCTATGAACTATGGCGCCGAGAGCAAGAAGGTTTGTTTTAGTAATGTCATGAACAGTGAGCAAAAACCGCATGCAGGTAGAAGGTAGTTTTATACACCTGAAGCTTATACTCTCCTCTGACAAGAAGGTTGTCCATTCTATCAAGCCGGGTAACAAGGTGGTCCCTGACATTATCAAACACTTCTTCTTGCTTTCCTGAAAAACAAAGATGGAATGAACATCGTTACCAGACAAGTTATATACAATAGATGTTGGTTTGCCACTTACGATAGACAATGATTTGCATTTGACTGGTTTCAATTTAAGGTTCATTGATTGAGTCCATGATGAAATTTCATTGAGAATTCTTTGGTGAGTTTTCTTATTGGTAGTTATCAAATTGAAGTCATCTGCAAACGGGGTGGTAATATACTTTGTACCATTAATTGTATAACCAAAACCTTCATATTCTTGAAGTTTTTCCAAAATGGGATTGAACACCGCCAAGAAAATTATTGGAGACAGAGGGTCACCTTGAAAAACTCCTTTGTGAAAACTAAAATTTGTCGACTCCCAATCCTGAGTAACAACTCTACCTTGGAGTCTGGCATACAGATTTTCAATGTAGGTTTTGACTTCTGGTGGAAAATGAAACCTAGAAAGAGAGTGACTAATCAAATCATGATGGACCGAACCAAAAGCATCTTCAAGGTCAAAGAATGTTATGTGACATGTTCGGTTATTTCTTTTGGCATGACAAATAATTTCACCTAGGACTTGGTTGTGTTCAATCACCCCGCTTATACCATGGATAAATGCTTTCTGAACAGAAGAGTCAATAAAATTATTTTCAGTCAGATAGTCTGTGGTACGCGTAGCTAATATTTGATGAAATGTTTTGCCAAAAACACTGGAAAGTGCGATAATCCGAAAGTTTTCAGGTTGCTCAGGACTACCCTTCTTATAAATCAGAGTGATGGATGATGAGCACCATGACGCTGGTGGAATTTGCGAAGTATTTAACAATTTGGTATAAAGAGTTGCTAAACAGTGGTGGATAGGGTGCATCAGATGCCCCTCATGTCAATGGATTCATCTGTCCCTAGTCTTAAAATGTTCCTATTGTCACAAAACTAACATGTGCCAAGTTTGAATTAATTCGGAGGTCGTCCTGAGGGGCCACCGAGAGCCTAAAGTTACAATGTGTGTTCCTATGTAGTAAAGTTCGTTGACCCCTGTACAATTCCAATTAGAAGCCGATCGAACAATTTAAAGTAGCTGCCATATCAAAACCGTTTGGATTTAGAAGCTCAAATCTTGGGAGCTAAGCGTACTGATAATCATCTTTGAATCTGTGATGAAAATCCATCTCCAAAGAAATGACTGTGTGTTTTATTGTCAAAAGCGCCCCCACAGTCCATATTCTTGGGAAAATCTATAATTTCTGTCTTAACCAAGTGCTATATAATACTTTATTTCACACTGAAAGTTGTTAATATGTATTATATATTGATCTTAAGTTCAGAAAATCTGTTTTGTAAAAGTGTAATGACAACCAGGACATCAACATTTGTAAAATTTGAGGTAAAAATTACCACAAAATGCCTATTTCACTGAAATTTTGTATCGAGGGCGCTTGTGCCAATTCCACACATGCGCTTTTTGTTGGTGATTAATTTTTATCACTGATTCGAAGATGATTATCAGTACTATAAGTGCAAAAGATTTGAGCTTCTAAGTCCTAACGGTTTTGATATGGCAGCTACTTTAAATTGTTCGATCAGCTTCTAATTGGAATTGTACAGGGGTCAACGAACTTTACTACATAGGAACACACATTGTAACTTTAGGCTCTCGGTGGCCCCCCAGGACGACCTCCGAATTAATTCAAACTTGGCACATGTTAGTTTTGTGACAATAGGAACATTTTAAGACTAGGGACAGATGAATCCATTGACATGAGGGGCATCTGATGCACCCTAGTGGTGGACACACGGCAGCTTCGTCAGTATCCCATAAGTTATAGCATCAGGACCCGGAGCTGAGGAACTGCTCTTTTTCTGTATCACCTGCTTCACTTCACGTTGACGGATTGCGTAAGTGTTAAACGTGGCATTAGCTTGGCCGATGTAAGGAAACCAAGAAAGTTTTGCGAGATCAAGGTCATCGCGAACAGAATATTTGCCGGGATAAAACAGGTCGGCACGATCCTTTGGAAATTCTGGACGAGTTACTGTGTTATCAAGGGTACCATTGCAGGCTTGCTTTGAGAATGACCAGTAGTTTTCTTTAAATTGTTTCTCCTGATAAGCAACACTGTTTTTCTGAATCTCTTTATCACGGTCCTTTTTGAGGCTGTTGTGAGTTCTGAGAGCTTGCGTGAAGTTCTTACGATCATCGATTGAACCAGTCTGTTTCATGCGCTATTTACGATAGTGTTTCTTAAGGTTCTTGGCAGCCTCAACACGCTTTTGATTTGTGTTGAATAAATTTCTTGCTTGATTTCGTGGCATTAAATTCTGGCTTGGACAGTAAAAAGTCTTGAACTGATGTGGACAGCCTGTCGCCCGCTTCAGCTGGCGTTAAAATATCACTGCCCAACGCTGAATGAATTGGGTTAAGAATGTCACGTAGTTCATTGTTATATGTTTGCCAAGCATCTGGGGTAGCTGATGGTATGGTAAAATGCAGTCTGGCATCAACAGGTGTTAGCAGAGTACCATAGTACATGCATACTGCAAAGGCAATGTGTAATAGCACACGGTGCCAAATTCGCAGCCTTCCATGTTAAGCTTATCAAAGTCAAATGGGGTAGCAGTTGTAATTTGTAAATCATAAAGTCAGTTACAACGGTACTCACAACGAAGGTGACATATAACATTAAAAACACGTTGACAGTGAAATTGGAGCCGATGGTGACGTCTAGATGGTGGTCCGGTGCTAAATTTGCAGAGGCGGTAAAGCCATGGACGCTGCCATCTTGGGTGACGGGCTCTAGTTTATTAGTTTATTGAATTATACTTTGTTTACTGATCATGTTCATTTCTTTTACTAACAGATTTATTTTATTCATCTAATATTTCCCTTATTTTTAAAGTCCAGTTTGCAATTCCCCCTCCCTAATCCCCTAAAAAAAGCAAGAAATAAAGAATATTATTTGAATAAATCAAGAGAATATAAAAAATAATATGGCAATAAAAGCAAAACCGGCAACCCAAAACGCCGGTACTGAGCACCCAGGCCCAGTCGCGTAGTCACACCGGTGTGACTCTCCTGCGAAGTCACCGCGCCGCGAAGTCACTCTCGAACCTAGGAGGCTGGCTACCCGGCTATTTCGGACCGGCGATATGGAAAACCGAGGTGTAGTTTCCGATGGAGTGACATTGTGGTGACATCGGCGTCACACAGATGAGAATCTTGCAGTGTAGTATTTACGCTGATTCGTCGAGGAGGACGATTTCGACCTTGAAAATGCACTAACAAAAGTTTCAATATTCTTGAACAAATGCATAATGTCACTCAATTCAATTGACCAAGTCTGGGGTGGTGGAAGCAGCAGCTCATGAAGCAGTGAGTGGCTCACTGCACAAACTTTTTTTTAAAACTGAGTCTGAGTGTTCAGTATGATATCAAAAAATCAATAAATTTGGTATCAAATACAGAATTAAAACCAGAGAACCAGGACTCGACCGCCATCTTGATACAGGCATGGAGCAAAAATTGGGGGTATTCGGTTTCCTCGGAATGCGCCGAGGCATTCGTTGTCATGCAAGCGACATGGATGATGGACGATTTGAGAGACGCACTTGATGCGACCTGCAAGCGAGTACCAAGACGCTTCAGATGAGACGCAGAATTGTTTTCGTTCGTCTCCAAGACCGTCGGCAAGGACCCGAATACCCCAATTTTCTCCCCCCCATAGCTGACGGGCGCGATTATGCGTGGCGGTATAGGGTGTCCCGGTTCTCCTTCTCTAATTCTGTGGTATCAAAAGAAAGCTAACATTAATATATCAAAACTTTTATTCTGCAAAGTTGAAACAATAAACTGCCTTGAGCAAATTATAGGGGCAAGTGCTTTGAACTCAACATCTAAATCATTGAATTAAAGATTTGATAGTAAATTTGGTATCAAATGATAGCTAAAACACCAATTATTAATTATGGCAAGGTGTCAATATTGGAATATCTTGAACATGGTGGAGGCAGCGGAGCACAGTGCACAAGCTTTAAGGCAAGTTTTCATTTTGGGAGCCTCGTAGTCTGTGTGCAAATGTGTTCATATTTTCCTTAAAAATTAGAGCTTTATCAATTTGGTATCAAAAGAAAGCTGATATTATTATCTACACTTTTATTTTGTAAATTAAGTTAAAATAGTAACCTGCTTTAGGCTATGATAGGCCAATGTTCTCCAAGTCAGACAATAAGAAAATTTTATTCTATTTCAGGTACTTTTTGAAGGGTTGTATAATTTTATGAAAGAGATAACCCACATACATTAATATATTACACTAGATTTCGCGGTTCTCGGGTTGGGTGGTTCTTGTGACTATCTCTGATTACCCAACACCCGCTACCCATAGGCCTACTTGCCCGACCTTTTTACTACTATGATATACGCCTCTCAATGATCAAGACCCAATTTGACACAATAATCTTGCTTAGTAGTTTTGTAGCTGTGATGCTTACTTGGCTGTAATCTGGAAACCCATCGTTCGCCTCTTTGCATCCCGGAAATAGTCATGTTCTGCTACTAATTGGCCTCTGAACGTGTGCCGTTTTGAAATATGTGTTGAGCCGATGAGATGCACCTGCACGATTAACCACACTGTAATGCTTTCCGATGCTCGCACTGGCGCCTACGAGATAGCGATCGCGCGCCGACGCGATAAGCGCACCATGAAAGCACGCGTTAGTGAGCTACACGACACGCCGATAAGCGCGCGGACAGAGGTGCGGACGGACGGACACGCCATGATTAGTATTATGATGGTGCCAACATCGGCCCTAGCAATTACTTTCATGATACTGAGTGATCAATGCATTACATCGGCGGATGAAGGAAAAATCGGCCGATGCCGATCACCACCGATAAGATAATAATCGGCCCGATTCTGAAGCTACTGATCTGATCGGTCAGACACTAAAATGTTTCTTTAAATTTATTGGATATTTATATAAATTGTTGCAGGTAAAGTGAAGAAGAAAAAGAAGATAGCAAAAGGAAGTGAAGAAGAAGTGAGACCTTTGTGTAAGTGGATGAAATGATAAAAATGTCTATAGAAAAATTATTTAATTTGTGTACATTGTGGAACATACTCTTTGCGTGGCTGTGCGTAGTAAGCTGTTGCACGCAGATAACCTCGCTAATGTGGATGCGTAGAGTAGCGTTGTACGCTGGTGTATTTAGCTTGATTAGTTGCGGAGTAATAAGCGTACAGTTGAATGTTCCACGATGTACACAAATTAAATATTTTTCTATAGCGTTGTTAACTGACAAATAACAATTAATGCACCACATTGCATAGCTAGCATCCGGGGGTCTGGATCTGGATCATTTATACTCCAATTAAGCAGTGAGTTCTGCATCACACTAGAGTTGACATGACCAAGACCGCTAGACAGATTGGTTGGGAGCATAAAGTTTAAAGTCTGGATTGTCCTTTGAAGTCAGGTGATTGATGAGTTTTGTCTTGAATGTCGTCAGAGTAGGTGCGTCCAAGGCGTCGTGTGGGAGGTTGTTCCATTGCTTCGTAGTCGAGGGGAAAAAGCTTAAATCATAAATGCGGGATCTTGTAGACAAACGTTGAAAAGAAAGAGCATGAGTCCGTTTAAGTGTGCGTTGGGGCTTAACAAGGTGTTTTGTCCAGTCTATGTCGACAAGGTCGTGGGTGATTTTGAACATCATTGAAAGACGAGTAATTGTGCGACGTGTGTTGAGGTCCGTCCATTCCAAGTTGTTTAACATGCTGGTAACACTGGACTCCCTCGAATAATCATTCATGCACAGTGCTGGTAACACTGGACTCCCTCGAATAATCATTCATGCACATCCTGGCCTGGGTACTCAAGTTTGGTTTTGGTAGGGACGTGCCGCTGAGAATTTGAAAGTGGACCCATAAATATACCAATTTTTCAAGAAATTTGGACCCATTTATATACCAAAAGTCAAAATTTTCGCCAAATTTAACCCAAATTGTCTTAATTTTTACAAATTTTCCCAAAATTTTGGGAAAATTTTAGCTAGATTAAGGAAAAATTGGGCTATTTTCAAAAAAATTGAGAAAATTTTGAAAAAGGACCCATTCATATACCAAAATAGGCTTTGAAAAAGGGGTCATTGCAATACCAGAAGGCTGAAAATGCTACCCATATTTATGCACGTCCCGTATGGTCATTTGTACTGAGTACCCCTCGGAGCTAGCATAATCATTACACTAATAATCACCCTATCTCGTAAGAAGGATGTACACACATATTTTCATTTAGATGTTTAACAACATTTTACTGTTTCCGGTATATCAAATCTTATTTTAGTTCTCAGGTCACCTTCAAAAATCTGGAAAAGGAATCAATATAAATTTGCAACCAAGTGTTGGTGACATTCCATGTATAATTGTGCCAAGTTTGAAGAAGCTACCATAATTTACAAAAGCAAAGTTATAAAAGTGGAGATAAAACTTTTTGAATGACCCTCGTAGCTCTACCATTTATTGGTATCGAGCACTGTATAGCTGTCTCTGATAACATGTTCATCTACTTAGTGATACAGGAAAATATGCCACAATTTCTCATTGATGATGCAGTAAGAATTTAAGAATTGGATCTCTTTTTGGATCTCTTTACTGTACATATTTTGTTAACTTTGTTTCAGCACCCCATGAAGAGCATGATGCTATGCATGAGAAAACCAAAGCCAAGTTTGATGAGTTGCTGATGACATTACAACAAGGGGCAGCAGAGTGAGTATGGGCTAATAAATAAGGCCTAAAAAATTGTTTAATTGGCGTTACCCGACAGACCCTAAAAAAAGGCCCGACCCTAGACTTTTTTAAATTTTTTTTTTGCAAAAAACAAAGAAAAAAGAGAAGAAAAAACAGTTCCAAAGCCTTTATCATTCGTGATTTACAGCTTAAAATGTGTGTAAAATTTTTTTTCTAAATTTCACTATTGAAGTTGTATGCACAACGTTGTCGTACACATGTACGTAAATCTTAGGCTGATCATTACTTTGGTACCAAACTCCCTAGCAACTGTCAATCAAACTGCTGTGAAGTGAATTTTATACAGGGATTGAAAACAGTGTCACGGCTCTGATAGGAATGCCAGTCTAATAATTTCTACCTTCTTTCATATTTATAATATTTCATATTTAATAACAGGGATACTGGTAAAGGTGGAAAGAAGAAAAAGAAGAAGAAAAGAGCACAGACAGCTGAATCAGTGGTAAGTCTTTGTGGAAAGCACGGTTTGTGGGAAGCATGGTGGCCTATTGGTTAGGGCGCGAACTTCATAATCAAAAGGTTGCAGGTTGAAGCCCCACCATGGCCAGTGTGTTACGTCTTTGAGCAAGACAGATTAATTCCCAATTGCTTCACTCCACACAGGTGTAAAATGGTAGCTGCTGGGAATAATCACAATATATGTCAGCTGAGAGTACCTGCGCATCAGTTGCGGACTTGGTGAAGCAGAAATGATTCTGACATATCCTTGTGGCAGCGGAATAATTGTTGAAGTGTGTTGATACTTAGGAGAAGCGCATATTAAATTACCACATTCATTTTATTTTTTGAGTTAAGGGGGCAATCAAGAGTTTGTTTGTACAAAACACGTTTGTATATTTGAGCTAACTAGCGCTCGGACACTTAAGTCGGCAATTTCCAGGGGCATGCTTATTAAAATTATGAAATTAAAGTTAAAGATGGGAATTTCATGTTTAAAAACAAGTACTGTGTATCAGAAATAAAAATCATCATAATATGAGCCCGAGGTTCAGGTGGTACTTTTTATAGACGCTTGATGGAATTTAGTTGTCACTAGTGTACAGGTGCTTTTAGATATTTGCTTGAAAAAATTCTTGAGGGGAGCGTATGAAATTAGGAGACCAGTGCTAATTTGGTGGTATACGGTAGTCTATTCATGTGTAGACTTTTATGAGTGAATTATCAACATTTATTCTTTATTTTTCATCTTTTAGTTGCAAACATTAAAAGAAGGTGCCGATTTACGAAAAGACACAGATGACGCAGCCATCCTCAACAACACATACGATGGTAGCGACAGCCCACGTTTTGATAAGAACACCACCAACGAACGACGACGGAAGCTTCCTCCCAAAAAGGGTGTAGAAAACCAGGGCTATCTGCAGGATGAGGCTGGGGTTGTTGATATACCACCTGAGGATGAGGAACGTCCGAAGAAAGGGAAGAAGAAGAAGATAAAGAAGATGGATGGAGAGTAAGTATCATAAACAAGTAATTTAAAACATCAGAAAATCCTTCTCCATGCATCTTCAGTAGTGCTGACTTAGTGATCTTGTAAAAACTTGATACTTCTATGTTTGGCTTATAATAGAGGCCGTCAGCGTGACGTCATATGCCGCCATCTTGTGGGTACACGCTGCGATGGTCGTTCGATCTCCATGCGTGAACAGCAAAATCACCGTGTTGATGCGTGATAACAGCTGCGTGGCACGCATGAACAAGCAGATCATTAATACCCACAAGATGGCGAAAGGCTGACGGCCTCTATTGGCGAAAATGACTCTTTTTTGCTTCTGAGCTTGCCAATAAAGTCCCAACTTACGTTTGTGTAGATTCACATAAGCACGCGCCAGTCATGTATTACACAATGCTCAACTATAGTGTAGGTTATACGAGTGGATATTCATACGTAGTGGTAGATAAAATGATATAAAATCATCAGTGAAGGTTATCCCGATCGTAGACAAGATATCATCACAGCATCACCATCTGCTGAAGACGCTAGTCGAACTAGTGAAAACGCTCCAGGTGAGCGAAAAATAGTGTAGTGTTGAAGTTTAACTCTTTAATCATATAGTATAGGTGCTTTGCCTAACTGTATACATGCCATTCTATATCAATACACAGTGTTATGAGTCATTTGTTTTGCCAATTTTAAGCCAGACAAAGTATAGTAGAGAACCATGGGAGTGTGGAAATTCACATACCCTGTCCCTGTGTAGTGTGGGGTTTGCCTCTTTCTAGATGTTCTCTTTCTAAACTCTGATCAGCTTGTTATAGGTGGGCCTCATAAAATCGTGGACAAAACACATCTGGGCGCAGCACCTACATGTATAGGAACTGCATATTGCATGACTGACGCAATCTTTTTGCAAATTTACTCAAATAATTCTCGCCTGTTTTACGAGCTGATCAAAGTATAGATGCTATCTGTACAGAAAGCTATGTACATCAAGAAAGAGACCACACATTCCTTCACACTGGAGCGCTCTCAACCAACACTCTCAAGGCCTCCCCTCTGTAATATTTGGAGCTTATAATATGTATACTGTAAAAGTATAAATTTTCGCGAGGTTTTTATTTTCGCGAATTCCGCGAGTGGACATAAAATCGCGAAAATAAAAACTTGCGAAAATAACCTTTTGCATTAGGTTTCTATTGTATCAATATCAAAAACCGCGATATTTAATTCTCGAGCAATTGACAAAATCTTCAAAATCGCGAAAATATCTTCTCGCGAAAATATTGACTTTTACAGGAATATGTATTCTTAACTATTCACAGTACAACAATGACAATATCAGAATTAGATGATACTGTCATGAAACCAAAGAAGAAGAAAAAGAAGAGAAAACCCACACAAGAAGAGATGGAGATGGAGGAGATGCAGGAGGACCTAAAGGAAGAGGTGGAGGAGGAGAGGATGGATGAAGAAATGGAAACACAAAGTGCAATAAAACCTAAGGGAAAGAAGAAGAAAAAGAGAAAAGGTGAGATGCAAGAGTATTTGTGTAGCTTTCATGGAAGATATATGGAGTCTGGACTGCGGTAGTCTGCTACACTAGTCTACTAGTCTGCAGTAGTCTGTAATGGTATAGTAATCTGCTATTGGATTGGCACCACAGACTATTACAGACTATCCATCAACAGTCAAAGTCCCCATGCTTTGTATGCTGTGAGTTCTCGCATATTAATGAGGGCCGATTGTTCGTTCGTGTGTGTCTAACAATCATACCAGCATTACACGCCTTCTTGTATACGGGATAGATCATTGCATAAAAATATGTGGTATGCAAAGCAGTTTCGTCTGTCACACTTCATGGAACGATCGGACATCAATCGGGTGATGCTGTTTGTGTTTAGTCTGTAGTAGTCACACTTGGACATCCAAAAAAGGTGCACAGGTCTCCTGGTTTTTTTCAGCACAGGCACAAATCCAAACAGTAGTACGGTATGCGTCTTTAAGTATGAGCGTTTGAAAGGTTTACACATGGAAATTTTAGTATGCTCTATTGCCACAACACTTTGGTGTTACAAACATTTGTGACAGTCCCTATTGATGTGCCCAAGTTTAATTGACAGCACTATTAAGTATGAAAGTGTGAACAAATATTTTGTTACTTAATTAGAATAGATGGCTATCTAGATATTTGAACCAAGCTAAAACTTTATCAAGTCTGGAGGTAAGCCGGGTAACTTTGAGTCACTTTGTGACCATCTAAATAAATGTTGACATTTATACAGCGCCTTTCACATGTATCAAAGCACTTTACATTTATTCCGCTGTCATTAGAATATGTCAGCTGCCATACAATGCCAGGGCATGCTCATACCTTTGAGCGGTGCTCAATGAACAATATTGTTGAGCGGTGCTCAATGGACAATATTGTTAACAGCTCCCCATTTCACCCCTGGGTAGAGAGAGGCAAGTGAGGTAAAGCACCTTGCTCAAGTGCACAACACGATGGCACCACCGGAGCTCGAACTCGCAACCCTCCGGTAGAGCCTGTAGCGCTGTGTCACCATGCCCCTTAAATACAATGAAGAAGATTTCATCTGCAATGAAGAAAATTTTATAAACTGGGGATTGAAAATAAAATGGGTATGAATCAAAAACTCAATCTTTTTTTTTTTTTTTTTTTCTCCAAATCGATTTTGATGCAACAGAAACCAAAGATGCAACAGATGGTGGTGAGGCAGAGATAGAAGGTGAGGAAGAGGAAGAAGACAAGGAACCACCCCCTCCTCCAGAGGATGATGGACGGTTACTAGGGATAACAATTCACCGTACTGACCGTCTTAAGAGTGATCTGTTTATTGCTCATCCTCTTGTCAGGGTTCATCTTATTGATGCGGAAACAGGGACGTATGTGAAGAAATCTGTGAGGTGAGCAACTATGGTACAAAATTAATATACCGTAACCACCCGGATATTTAAAAAAAGTGCGCGCAGTGATTTATAGTGCGCTACGCACTGGCACAACGCCTAGACGTTGATCCACAAGCCTCAGCACACTTTACAGGTTGTCGCTGACCACTACGGCCCCACATCATTCCATAAACCATTACAAATCAGGGACTATGCTGCTACAAGAGCGCACACCCTAGATATTCCACAAATAACCATAGCAACCAGGATCAGCTTCCCGAGTTTACAACGAGACAATTAGCAGTAAGTTTCTTGTCCAGGGGAATTTCAAGCTAACTCAATTTTCCACGAGAGCATACTAGGCACCGCTAGGGTTTGAACCCGCAACCTCTCGCACCATAGTCGAACGCCTTAACGTCTCGCACCATAGTCGAACACCTTAGCATAGTATAAGTCCACCTTCGGCTATAAGCCCACCCCCTATTTTTCAAAACATTCTGGGAACAAGGGTACACTCAGATATAAGCCCAGTACTAAATTTTGGCCAAGTTCTTAAATCAAATCAATGCTTTGCTCTCATATTTAAGAACAAATATAAAAAATATCAGTTGATTATTAGCATTCCACACTTATAATTTTAAGAAATTGACATAGAAGATAGAAATTACTGGTACATTGGGCATATATAAATGGGGGTAATTTTTCTTATTTTTATATTTAAGCACTAGCCCCTCCCCAGTTATAAGCCCACCCCCATTTTGGAAATGAAATCTGCCATCTGGGGTGGTGGGCTTATACCCGAGTGGTAGTAGTTTTATAAACAAGGCATTTGAAAAGGTATTGAATTGTGGGAAAGATACTGATTTTGATTAAAGAATGAGAAGATCTGAAACTCAAAGAATAAACCAACAAGCCCAGATATAGATCAGCAACACACTTTCTTCCAGCATAAAGGGCCACATTTGCAAGAACCATGTTCATGATGTTTAGCTTGGTCCTATAGCTTATTCTGTGCCCCAATAGCTAGGTAAGGGCAGACGGATAGCACTATAGAACCAAAGTAAGCATAGATGGTACCTAACAGGACGGACTGGAAAACATGGCAGTCAAGGAACTCCTTCTTGGCAAATGGTGGAACTTGGTGAGCAATTTTGCTTTTGCAAATAAATCATGTAAAAACAATGGTGGGAAATTAAAAAAAAAAAGTTTATTTCCCCAGTAAATGAACAGGAGGAGGCTTAATTGTATGAACAATTATTTCAACCATCCATGACCATCTTGACTACTACATCCCTCCAGCCCTATTTAACAGTATTTCATATTTGCATTGGTTTTACAGTGACAGAGCAGTTACTTCTTACTATGAAATCAAGAATGATAAAGTGGACTACATTATGCCAGTACTAACACAACCATTTGATTTCAAGAAGAGAAAGTAAGTCTAGTGTACATGTTGTGTGCATTTTGTCATAGTGACAATGCAGTTGTGAGTTATTCCAGTTGAAATCCATACACCTCCTGTGGAAGACATGACCTACATGTAAATCTTCCTCACAGGGAGTGTGAATTTCAAATAGGGTTACCTGAATGTGTGACTCCATTTGAAATCTACACTCCCTGTGTGGGAGATTAAGGTCATGTCTTCCATAGGGGGTATATGAATTTCAACTGGACTAGCTCATTTTGTAATTTTTCCATTGTGGCAAATGCAGCAGCAAATTTGATGCAACATTTTTTTCACTGCAGAAATACAAAACATCAAGAACATGTTCGTTTTGTACAATTCCAAAGAACAATGAAGGTGTTAGACTCACATTTTTAGTGATGTTTCACCACTACACTAGTGGTTTCATCAGACTGGCAACCCTTAAGAGGGGGTTATATAAATTGAGAACATCAATGTTCCCTGGTGCCAGGTCATTCATTGATTTAAAAACAATAAGCATCAGTTTGTACACTATTCTATATCCTACCGCCAGCCAATGTAACTCACGTAAGGCGGGAATGATGTGAGATGAATTTTTTAGTCAAAGAAAGCAAGCACATGGAAGCATTATGGATGGGCTGGGGACGAGCATTCTGATCTTGAGGAAGACCCAGGCCCAGACAAGAAAAGGCCGCACCCCCACCCCCCAAATTTGAAAAAGTATACAAAAAATCCAAAAATTACAGAATTTGCGAACGTAACGAGCAAAAAAATATGGTTTTTTTTACGCTTTTTTGGACAAAAATGGTCCAAATTTTAGGAAGAAAGTCCACTTTTCACAAAATTGCCCCCCTCCCTTGGAAAAAAAGTCCATTTTTTTCAAAATCAGCACCCCCAAATGAAATCCTTCGTACGGGCCTGGGAAGACCAAACAAAAGTGAGTTTCCCATGTCTAGCCGGGAAATTATAAAACTGTTCACAACTTGTTCAGTGGCATGAAGATTTAAATAATGTTTGATTTTACCTATGTTTCTGATATGAAATGAAGCAGAACGCACAATACTATATAGCTAGAAATATGAGAATTAAGTGACAATGATGTCAAAAATAACACCTAGATCACAAGCAGATACCGAGTAATGTGGTTTGTGGTATGTTAACCTCATCAGGGTCATCGGACTCGATCTCTGGAAGCTCAAGTTTTCTTATGTAATAAACATTATGTAACAAGAAAGTATGAATCATTTTGACAGATCCATGATACCAAGCTGGGAAGAGCAGTTGTTATATAATGAAAGCTACCTCTACTTGACCAGGAAACAAGAATCCTACCCACAGATTATTATGTTCTTTGAAGTAAGTTTATCTGATTTAAAGCTAGATTTCAAGTTTAAATGTGTATGAACCATAGAAATTGAGCCAAATATATAATGTGCTGCATCTGAATAGAGGCCGTCAGCTTTTCATCATCTTGTGGATCTTTGATTTGTTCAGGTTTTGACAACCCTGGATAACTCAAAGAAAGCCTCGATTGAAGCTTACTCCCATTGGAGTCCATATGAACACAGGGACGGGTTGGGAACATGGGTTAACCCCCTACTCTTTTTGAAACTGACTGTGAGATACTTTGGTGATATGGAAGTAAAAAGCTTCCTGAGAGGCCTGTAGAAGAAAGAAACAGTTGCAAACATGAACATTTTGCTATTTGTGAAATTTTCCTGCATGTATATACATTTGTCATTGTATGTGTGCTTTACAACATGTCTAGAGGATGTTTAAAGACATTCCCACAACCCAATGGGGTTTCTGACCTTGTATGTCTGGCTTTTGTAAACATGTGGTACAGTTGATCATACCTTGCATTGGGATTGTGTGCAAATATCTGGTGTTTTCATCCTATTATTCAACATTCAAAACATCGAGACTTATGAATAAAATTAATGCAGTGGGACAGTATGAATGTTTCCTGTAAGAAAATCAAATATCAGTCATGAGTCTCAACTATTAGCTTGTTGGCTGCAGTTTTAAAATTACCATTTTGTGTGTGTGGCAATGGGGACTTTGCCTTTAAGATTAGGTTTTATTGATCAAATTTCCCAATCATAGTGCATTGTAGGAATGCCTTTAAGGTGGCTGTGTACTCTCAGACATGCATGTAGTAAAAGTGCAATAACTTTGTAATTATTCAGCATAAAACATATAAAAGTATACATTTTTATGAAGGCAAGACATCAATAAATCTTAATATAAATACAGATTTGGGGTAAAACAACAATTTTGAAGAAAATCACAAAAAGTGAGTTTTTGGCAATATTTGTTAGGTACATCATAACAAAAAAACACTCTTTCCAAAATATTTTATTTTGTTTTTAGCTCAATCTTGAGGCTCCATTCCAAAAACGGTTTTTTATTTTTTGATATTGGCCTTATTTTTTGAGATATTGACCATATAAGGCATCAAAATGAACTTTTTAAAATTCAAAAACGCCTATTTGCACAAAATGATGCCCAAAATCGGAAATAGACCAAAATATAAAAAAATGAGAAAACCGTTTCTTGAGTTGATCATGCTTTTTACGATGATCACATTTGCTTACCTATAGATGCTGTATTTATTGAGTTATCGTAGTACCTAAATCGTCATTTTACCGAGAAAATGAACATTGAAATAATGGCCGTTGAAGTTTAAAGTGGTCACATTTTGCACTTTCATCGAATCTCACAGGAGAATGCGACAGTTTCGTTTTTGAAACTTATATTACGTGAACATCGGGTAAATCCACAGCCCCTTGAGAAGTTTGAGCGAAATCCATTCATAACTTGATATTCAAATCGGGGGAAAGAACCTGAAACAACCCACATTTTATCCACTAACACGGAGCCATTTGACCACTAGGTTTTGTGAAATCAGTGCTTCCGTGGTGTTTCCATAAGATGCGCCGCAAGATGCAGATAAGCGTCAGCAGTATGCTTCGGCGCAGATTTGTGCGTTAACAAATTGCGCGACACTTAACGCGATGAGTTGTTGCGCGCGTGTACCTTGCTGGTACAACAAAGATTTTCTTTCCTTTTCAATTTCAAACACGAGTGGAATAGTGAAATAAAATCCTTAAAATATTGCAGTTGGAGTTTACAAATCTGGATTTTCATTCCTTGTATTTATAAAAAACATAACAAGGTACAAACATATCATAAAAACTCAATTTTGAGAAAGAAACAATGGCTAGAGTACACAGCCGCGTTAAGCCTCTGCAACATGTCTGCATATATGGGTGGGATAAACTCTTGAGATGAAATAGAGATTTGGAAGTCAACCAACTATAGTATTCAGCAAACTACTTCAGCGGTGTCTGTCTGCTATTTCAGTGTATCATGTAAAAGAACTAGGTCCATGTGATGCTACGTAGCTTGACCAGCGAATGAAATGCCAATGTGATGGTGACATGATTCAATTAGCCAATTAAAACCCCACTTCTGTGTTTATGCCATCAACAACACCAAATTGGCAGACCACTGACGAACCTTGGTGAAACAATAGTTGGTGAACAGGGGCTCCTAAACCCTGAACCATTTCTCTCTCTGACTGTATTGTGTTAGTAGAGAGCAATGTGCTTTGCCTACATTTGATGATAGACAGGGAAACTAAAGAAATATTTATAAATAACATTTATAATGATTTTTTTTTCAGTTATTAGATTTTGTAAGCATGTCCCATGCGAACACAAAGGCGATCAAAGCTGAGCGACAAGGAGGTTGGCATCGGATAGCATGGGCATTTCTTAGGGTAAGATTTAGAAAGAAATGTCAAAAATAAAATCATTTTGATTGTAATTTGTGATTTGATTTCTTGGCCCCAATGTTGTGTATTGTAGAAATATGTCTTCTTACTAGGAAGCCACAATTTCATCCTTGACCAGGATTTGAACTTGGGACCTCTGGGTATCTATCCAGCATTTGTTGTTAAATGGTTTATGGAATGATGTGAGGCCGTAGTGGTCAGCGACAACCTGTGAAGTGTGCTGAGGCTTGTGGATCAATGTCTAGGCGTTGTGCCTGTGCTATAAATCACAAATTTTTTAACCAAGGAATCAAGGAAACCAATGGCATGGAAGCATAATAGTAAACTATAAAGACTCAAATACAATAATCTAAATCATATTTGTCCCGCTCCTCTAGCGATAAGCATTAAAGTAATTTGAGCGATTTGATAAGAAAGTTTTCTTTTATTCTTTTGGCCAACTTGTCAGTGCTTATGCGCATACTCTCTTTTGTGCACGCTTGCCCTATTTGGGCTATATTTGAGTTTGCTCATGCACCATATTGTCAACCCCCATAGGCAATATGCCAGCCTTCCTTGATATGGATCTTATTAACACATGACGTGCTTCAGCCGATTCACTGAGCTCTTTTGTATTGTTTTATTCTGTCAACAGAGGGTGATGTTACTGACATTTTAGTGGTGAAAGGTTTATTCTTGGATCTTGTTTGGCAATGTGACTTGATTACAACAATCCTTGAGTACTAAGTACCTTGTAGTCACTCTGCTTTTGTATTCTCTTTCAGGTGACTGGTTCTAATGGTGCTCTTAACACAGAGAAGAAAGTCAGGCTGCAGTTATTTTACCCACCATTTGCATTCAAGGCAAAACCAAATCAACTAGATGTAAGTATTCCTGAGATAATAGACTCAACGTGTCCAAACTGTGTCATGTTTGTGTGTTACACATGGAGGGTAAAGTAAAGTACCTCTGGTAAAGTGCTGTGTTGCTTTATCTAACCATGATGTGTTCTTGTTTTGTTCTGCATGTATTGCATTGTGGTATTAACATGCCCTAATTGCACAACCTCTGATATGCTCAAGCTTAAGTTTCAGGCCGTTTCCAATGAATGCTGGAGCAAATTATTTGTCCACCGTGTGACAGTATGACAGATGAATCATAGCCATTCTGAGTCTAGAATCTTTGGATAAAAACTAATTGATTTAAATTGGGCTATTCTATTTAAAATCCATACAGCCCCTGTGGAAGATTTGGGAAGTATCTTCTGCAGGGGAATCGTGAATTTTAAAAGGAATGAACACATTAGGTAGCTCTATTTCACACACCCTCTGAGAAAGATTCAACCTGAATTTTCCACAGAATGTGGATGAGTTTCAAATGGAGCTGCCTAATGTGCTCATTCCATTTGAAATCCATACTCCCCTTTGGAAGATGTTTCCCAAATCTTCACAGGGGTAGTGTGAATTTATACCCCATTGTATGGAGGGCACTCACACTGCCGTACATCAACCACATTTTCGTTAAATAGTAAAGAAATTCAAGTTAAAATAATTTGTTCTGTGTTTGCATGCAAAGCTAATCCAAATAAGTCCAAAATAAATTGAATGTATTTGCTTACTATAATAATATTAGTTGAAGACTTCAAATATGTATTAGTCAAATTCTTAGATATGCTAAATTATTAACATAATGTACATATATATTTGACCTGATATCGCAAGTCTCTATTTCCATTGCATGTTGAAAAATGGTCACAACGTTGGTAACTTAACCTTTTGTTATAACTTTTAATAGCATTGAAATAGATTTTATGTTATCTTGTTGTTTTTGGCAATAGGTGTCATAAAGTAAGTCACATATTTCATAATATATATTCAAAATCCTACACTTATCGTTGAGTGGGAAAATGGAAAATTCTGGTTATGGAATGATATTTGTTTGTGGCTATTGATTCCTGCAAAAAAACTCACTATTTAATTAAATCTCTGCTCGAAACTGTATAATGTTACAGCATATATGGTATAGCAGACTTGTATGTTTCCTTCATGCTCATTGTTTTGGTAGAAGCTGAAATTATTATTCCTGCAATAGTCTTGTCTCCTCTGTGTATTATTATACCACCAGCAAATGACATTTACACAAGGGAGGTACTTGAGCTGGTTTATGATCATAATGATGAATTGTTCTGATCAAATATACTATTATACTTATCTGCTCAATCTTCCTTTATGGCTGTGTTGTTTGGATGATGTTATCAATGATCTGTTTCTGCATGGGTGGTTTCCCGGTTCACAGGAAAAAAAAGAATAGTCTCAAAATCCTTTAAATAATATCACTCTCTCTCTCCTCTCTCTGTATGACACAATATAGACTTAGATTATCCTTCACTCTGTGGTGTGACATATATTTAAGGCCAGAATCGCACATGTTTCTTCTCTTTTGAGCGTGATTTACATACAATAATTTCACAAGTATGCAACAGTGGAAAAGTAACAATTATGGTTAATGATCAATGGAAAAGAATAAACAAAAATGACACCATGAGCACTGGCAATTACTGACTGAAGTTAAAATTCCCTGATCTGCCTGCACACCGGCCAATCTACCTCTTTTCCAGATTTTTAATTAATTTTTTTCCGTCAGTTGAGAATCCTCGTTTTAAATGTTAAGTGATAATGCTATGCTAACAATTTGGCGGTAGGTACATGCCACCAATTATGCAATTGTAATACAATCATTCAAAATTAAGGGTAACCTGCTGTGTGATCAACCTGGTCTTACTTTCAAACAGTATAGTTTCTGCATGCTTACACTTGGGGACTTTTATTTACCAGCGTGGTGCTAAGTAAGGTGGCAGAAGGCCAAAGATAAAAAACATTTATTTTAACATTAACAATATTCTGTACCCATTATTTTGCAGGTATTCCAGTGGTGGTTGTCTCACCCAAGACAAGCATATCCATCTACTATGTATGTAACAATCAAACCAGTTAACCCACCACAAAATGTGGAGCCCTCCTTCAGATCACAGTTTGCTAATCAAGAGGTAAGACCCCTAGACAAGCATACCCATCTCTACTATGTATGTAACAATCAAACCAGTTAACCCACCACAAAATGTGGAGCCCTCCTTCAGATCACAGTTTGCTAATCAAGAGGTAAGACCCTAGACAAGCATACCCATCTCTACTATGTATGTAACAATCAAACCAGTTAACCCACCACAAAATGTGGAGCCCTCCTTCAGATCACAGTTTGCTAATCAAGAGGTAAGACCCCTAGACAAGCATACCCATCTCTACTATGTATGTAACAATCAAACCAGTTAACCCACCACAAAATGTGGAGCCATCCTTCAGATCACAGTTTGCTAATCAAGAGGTAAGACCCCTAGACAAGCATACCCATCTCTACTATGTATGTAACAATCAAACCAGTTAACCCACCACAAAATGTGGAGCCATCCTTCAGATCACAGTTTGCTAACCAAGAGGTAAGACTTGTTACAGGAAATTTCTGCGGCATGAACTTTGAAGTGTATATTTGAGGACACAGCGGCTCAGTGGTTACAGCCTTGGACTCATAATCTGAGAGGTTGCTTGACATGCGTGGGTTCGAGTCCCCGTCCCACCACAGTATTGCGCCCTTGGGCAAGGCGCTTTGCCTCGCTTGCCTCACCCCACCCAGGTCACGACGACCGATCTGGGAATCTTGTTCGCACTGCCCTCTATAGGCCTACAAGTAATTGAATAATTTTTCACTATGAACCATCAACAACTGCACCGTTAGTTATTGATTATTCCCCAATTCTGACCCATCTATTGTTAACCCGGTCATCCGTTATTTGTTTAACAATGAACTTTATTAAAAATCGATACAGCATCTCCTCGCTATATCTACAGTGCATAGGCGCACATGCATCGTGGCATTTTAATATCAAGACATTAGCGTGATCATTTCTTGCATGATTTATATATTATATTAATTTTTTTCACTTAAAAAAGCATCAAATCATGGAATATAATTTTTGCTTCTTTTACTATATAAAACATACACATTCCTTCCTTAAGAATCACGCAAGCAACGAACAAGCAGACATGTTTTTAATGTTTTAATGTCAAAATTCAGTGCATAATACGGCCCACAAATATCGTTGAAATTCACTACTTTCATTTCATTTCCGACCAAATGTGTTTCTAGTTTTAATGAGCACGACAGTCAGTGTTTATGGTATTGAAATAAAAAGTTTGGATTATTATTGGTATAAATCTAAATTTCTTGTTTGAAAACAGTCAAAATTTCCATTTTTTGTGTAAAAAATATGCCATATATAAAACATCGTATCTCGCTTATTTTTAGGTCGATTTAACTCGGGTTTTTGCAATTAATTTATATGACTGTAAAATAAAATTTAGAAACACAAACTGGCCTGGTAGTCTCATACCTAGACAGAACAACCTGTATTTTGTATCAATCCCAAGCGGGATGGCGTCACCACGAGGAACTAAATGATGCGACTATTCGGCAAACTAGCCGGTTGCATGATGGGTAATTTCTGGTTCGGTGAACATGAACAAGACTGCACAGTGTCAACGGCGATCGGCCCTCGTGAGGTGCAATGGGAAGCTGTTAGGGGTAGTCACAGTCGTTGTACTGATGAACCCTGTTCCATTTGTAGGCTGCAGAATGACAGCGGAATAAATGTAAAGCGCTTTGAGGCTGTTTATGGTATAAAGCGCTATAAAAATATCTACATTTATTTTATTTATTTATTTAAAGCAGGTCGGAGGGAGCATGACCTGGAAATAATGATAATATTGGGTAAACGGTAAACATATCACTCTTTGTTTGTGTGAGTGTCCTGATATTTCCTGTGTTTCATCTCATATTTTCTTATTATCATTTTTCTATAGGAACAAGGTAAAATGACATACAAGGAGCTTCATAGCACCATTAATTGGGGAAGGACAGACAGAAGGTAAGAATACTAAGAACCTGATTTAAGGTTAGCAACTATTTTAAACTGTTGCAATTGGTAGTTCGCAGCATCTTGTGAATGGTAGTGAGCTTTGGCAAAAACTGTATTGATCATTTCATAGTGTGTAGAAGAATTCAAATATCACAGATATACTTTTGTAGGTCCTGTGGTTCTTGAGTTATGTTCTAAAGAGAGCTGAAACAACAACACTTTTGTAAAGTGTACATAACTCATTAACAACAATAAATCAAGCAAGTTTTCAAAGTATATGATTTGTAGAATAAACATTTGCAAAACATCAAAGTGTTATTTTTCAATAATATATTAATTTAGATAATAAAAATCAATATATGATATATTTGGCTGCTTTGAGCAACAATACCTAGTCTACCCTTAAGATCACAGTTCATTTGTTACATTTTATTGTCACGCTTCTTTGAAAGCTCAGTTTGTAAAAGTGCTTGTCTAACTTAAAATAATGCTTTATTTTAGCGTACGAACAAACTTTTGCATTATAATGCTATTTTCATTCATGCTATTAATGTTTTTAAAACTGTTGGTTTCCTTGTTAGGGAGAAGAAAGCTGCACCAACCAACTGGTCCCGTTTACCTGGACAGATGTGTAGAATACCAAATAAACAACTCCATCAACTAGCTGGGGATAAAAAGGGTTGCTATGTGCTGAAATTCTCTCACAATGGAAGGTAAGGCAGCTGTTTGGTCAACTATAGGGCTATTCCAGTTAAAATCCATACTACCCCTGTGTCAGATTTAGCTAAAGTCTTTCACAGAGGGAGAACAAGTTTTGAATAGAAGAGACAATTAGGTAACTTCCATTTGAAATACTCACTCCAGTTGTAGAAGATAATGTAAAAGCCATTATACAGGGAGAGTATGGGTTTCAAAATGATTAACTCTAACCAATTGCATTTGAAAAACATACTCCCCCTGTGGAAGATATTTCCAAAGTCTTCCACACAGGTAGCGTGGATTTCAACTTGAATAGCCCATAGTGTCCGAAATAGGAAAAAATGGAGGTTGTCCTGAGGAAAATCTAACAAAAGATTCTGCTTGTCCTTAAAATATTTCAGTCGTCCCAATAATGTTTGAAATTTGTAGTGCAATATATGAAATTTGTTTGATGTTTTTAGCTGTGGAAAACGTGTACTAGCTTCCAAAAAGGTTAACTCAGTGAAATAGTTAATCAAAAAATTAACTGAATATGCTGAACAAGCGGACATCACAGCATACAGTGTGCTAGTGGTGAGATGATTATCTGTCATGATGATGCAGAAGACATTTAAACATAACCAAGTCCAGTTTAAAAAAATTATTAATCATAATTTTGGACGTAAAATATCTGGTTGTCCATTGGACAAGTACATAGCTCATTATGGTTGTCCTCAGTGATTTTTGAACAAGAAACAAGAGGATAAGTGCTTATCGTTTCCAGCTAATCCTCCATCTCTGAAGCCCTGTGCATACTTTATACTTTAATACCTTTGTTTTTCTGAAGCATCAATCAAATCCATTGATAATTCACTTTTGTAAAATCAATATCGCTTTACCGAGTTTAAAGTTTTCAATCTCAGTGTCATATGACACAGCCAATCACATCCTTCAGTGGGTCTATTTTTTTAAACAAATTCAATTGAATTATCTCAATAATCAACTTACAAGAATGAGTTAATTGAAAGCAATAAAAATGGACAAGTGAATGTCATAAAAATATACTTTTTCATATGTCATTATGTAAGTGCATAAACTTGGTGAGTTGCATTGCTTCCTTTTCATTCAATTACAAAAAGTGACAAGCGATATCGCTTTTATCTGCTGCATTAAAACTGATTGATAATTGATTTTCAAAAAGACCCATAACAATCACCATGATCACTGTAAAATTGTTTTCTAGTAGCTTACATTTGTGATATGATCAAGCAAAATGAGTCGAATGGCGGGATTACTAATTCAAAGGTATAGCGAATAATAGTATTCGACTTCTTTTTATTTTATTGTATTGAGCAACACTTAAAAGGCCATATCTCTGGAACCGTAAGTCTAATAAGGCTGTGAAAATGGTTCATGCTATGAAATTGAAAACTGAATTTTGATTCTGCTCGACATCAGAAGCATTTATCTTGGTTGTAACACATTTGTCTTAACAATATAATAATAATCTTTATTTTTGTTCACTTCAGGAGCCTTGCCTGTGGTTGCAAGGACAGGGATGGATATCCAGTCATAGTGTATGATGTAAGTTTATAGAAAATGCAGATATATAATAAACCCTATTTGTGACCATCCATCTCAAACCGCTCGTAAAGTCCGCAAATTGAATTGCGAGTTACAGTCCAAAATGTGCATAAAGCTGGTATTCATAATGTACCTAATAATTGTCCTACAAGTTTCTCATTTCAGTCCAGTCATATACCAATCTTTAATCCTATTGTTGAGGAGGATAATAAGCTTATACTTATAGTAAATAGCTTTAGTCTTTGTTTGCTTTGGCTAAATCCTGTTCAAGTGGTGGGTTAACCAACAATTAACAATGAGAGGACATTCCTGAACCTCGTTGACTTGGGGATGATTTGAAGTGACCGCCAATTATGACCATTTGATATTTAATACCAGCAATGTAGAAAAGAGATATATTGTAGCACCAAAATAATGTACCTTTTTACTGAAGGAGCAAAGTTTAACAAGCCATAACTCCACTTCTGGATATCATTTGAAGTCAAATGATATATCATTGTAAAGCCTATGATATATATTTTCTAAACATGGAAGAAAACAAAATTGACCAGGGGCCGACTTTACGAGCGTTTCGATGTGGATGGTCACATTTGTGATCACCTCCCTCAGTACATGTTAGCATACCTAATTGGGGATATACGAAACTGGTATGCACATGCTGCATATTTTTACGGTCTTTCACGTAAACGCGAAGACAGGCAACACAAGGCACAGGATGCTGGTATGATTTGTTAGACATGCACGATTGAACATTCGGCCTCACGAATACAGGGACTAGAATAATAATGCTGTGTCATGGCCATTTTGTTTCCGAAGAAGTTCAGATTGCAAAGAAGTGAAAAGAAAGAAGCCCATAGGTATTTTATTGTTACATTAAGTTATTAGTAAATATTTATATGTCCATGACTCTTTCTTTTATTTGTATTTATTGGTTAACAGATCCCATCTGGTAGATTAAAATGTCAGTTCCCTGGGCATTATAGTCTCTTCTACGACATATGCTGGTCACCGACAGATAGTGAAATCCTCACAGCATCCAGTGATGGTACAGCCAGGTAAGAAAGAGACTGTTTTGTGGAAATAATTCTAATTTGAATAAAGTTATCCATCAACGTAAAGTGAACACTATATTGTTTTTGTTGACACATTTTTAGTGAACCACTAACTTTCGCCAAGGTGGTGGGTGTTGTGATGATCCAGATGCTGACTGGCCTGAAGTTATATCACTTATAGACGTGATGTTAGACCTACAGCTAACTTAAAGCAGTATATCATAAATGTAACCAAGAGTGTAAACATCATCCTCTCCCGATCCAGCTTGATTCTCTTGTCCAATTTGCTAACTTATCAATAATAAAAAGAGAGTACACCAACTGGCAAAGTCCACCATCATTGGTTAATGAGGGCCAAGTGTTCCATGAAGTGTAACAGAAGATACTGCTATGCCCACTCTATTTATATTAAGGAGTTTTTGATTTCCACATGGATGGTTCTGAGACAGTAAAACACTAAACGTTGTCGTCGCCGATTTTGTAATGTGTCGTCGTCCTCATTCTGCAGCACGTGAAGAGTCTGATAACCGTCGTGGTTACGACGACAACGTTCGGTGTTTGACCATTGCACAACCATCTGCCGTGTAAATCAAAAACTCCCTATTGTATATGTAAAGGCATGCAACGCAGTGTGAAAATTGTTAGACACAGGCATTAAAATGATTGCCCCTCATGTATATGCAAGAGTTGTCATTACATACGAAGCACAGGGACTTTGCCTGTTGGAGCACACGGTTGTTTGATGTATATAGAATTGGCTTCATTATTAAGAAAATGCAAACTATAGATGGCGCTTATTTATCATAAATCATAATTTTAATTTGCAAGGGGTAGGTAATCAATACTGCCATTTAAACAGGTGGAATAGGTGAAACAAGCAACAAAGAAATTTTGTAAACATATTTCATCAAAAAATAAATGGAATTATTATTATTAAAAGCCTGAAAGAGTAATTTCCAGTATCTAAATAGCGCCACCAATCTTGTCATAAATAGATACATTTTTATATCCGAAAAAGCTTTTAAAAATGCTGTAAAAGTGAATAATGTTGTAAATAAGGGGAAATTAAAGTTGAAAATGACTCAAATACATCTGTATACATTAATATTGACCGCTTTAGGCTGTTTAAGCCTAAAAATTGGGTTGTACATGATGTTTTGTTTAAAAAACTAATAAATGACCACATCAAACAACCGTGAGCACTGTTTGTACCTAATTCTATGCATCTTATTTTCTCATTTTTTTGTCCTTGTAGAATTTGGGATATAGAAACCCCTGACAGTTCAGCCTCCCGTGTATTCCCACATCCAGCCTTTGTGTACGCAGCACGATATCATCCTCAAGCCGATCACTTAGTTGTGACGGGAGGGTATGATCATGTTATCAGAGTGTGGAGTAAGAACACTAATAGACAGAATGGAGAGGTAAGTGAGCTATGAAATCCATATACCCCCCTATAGAAGACATGACCTTAATCTTCCACACAGGGAGTGTGAATTTCAAATGGGGTTACCTGAATGGGTGACTCCATTTAAAATCTACACCCCCTGCATTGCATATTAAGGTTGTGTCTTCCATAGGGGTGTATGGATTTCAAATTTATGTCTTCCATAGGGGAGTATATGGATTTAAAATGTAACAGCCCAATTTGCTTAAAAAGTTACCTTTTTCAGAGTCTTGGTTAGCAGCGACGTAGCTTGCGACACCATCACGGCGTCTTCATTCAGCGTAGTGTTTACAATCCTCCGGTCACATGACCACCCGATGGGTGGTCAAGTGTCAGCAGATCATTGTAGATGGCGGCAGGTCGATCCGCATCCCTGTTGAGTGTAGGTTTAAGTGTCTTTATCTCTATGGCTTCCCTGATCTTTCTGTTCCAGAACCGATCCTCCCTGCCGATGACTTCCACGTCGTCCATGCTGATGTCGTGTTTGTGATCAGCTTTGTGGTCACCGACTGCTGTTCGGGGTGGTGGTTCTAGTATGTTCTTTGAACCGGTGCCAAGATTTCTACTTGTCTCGCCAACATAAGTGTTCTCACATTCGGGCAGCTGATTCTGTAAATTACACCACATTTGTTGGTGTTAGGGTCTTGTCCTTCGGGTGTACTAAAAGGATCTGATGGTATTGACCGGTTTGTGATAAGCGTTGACCCCGTGGTCACGGAAAATGTAGGATAACTTCTCAGAAAGTCCTTTGATGTATGGCAAGGGGACGTTGATTTTACGCTCATACTGTCCAGTTGTTTCCTTGCGATCTTTCTTTTTCTTTGGTTTTGGGGTTTTGAACATCCAAGACTTGTAGCCGTTTGCCTTAAGTGCAGTTTTAACGTGGCTTGTTTCCTGTTGTTTGTCCTCGTCTGTGGTGACCAACTTATCCACTCTATCCATCAGCGTTCTGACCACCGACCTTTTATGCTCCAGATGGTGGTTCGAGTCAAAGTTCAAATATTGGTCGGTATGCGTTGGTTTGCGGTATATGGTGACTTTGGTGCTACCGTCATCCTCAACGTGGATACAAGTGTCTAGGAAGGGGAGTTTACCCTCTTGTTCAGGTTCGTTGGTGAAATTAATGTTCTTGTCGAGACTATTGATGTGCGTTGTAATGTGGCCATAAACAACAATACAGACTTTGGATCTGTCAAGGACTTAATTAAGCAACCTGCAAGGAGCTGAAAGCATCAAGTATGTGAGAGTGATAATCTGTGTCAAGATAGAGACCAACCATGCCTTTAACATGGTTGGGGAGAGATCAGATTTAAAACATTTGGAATTCTCTCTTTGGCACATCTAGTTCAATACAACATACTATGTAAGATTTAGATTTGACCATTCAGGATTTGAGACACTAAGGGCAGTTCTCTCGAAGCGTGTGTAGTGGTCAGGCTTCCTAAACCTTATCAGTCCTATATACCAATGCTTACAGTTCCACATTGTACATCACCTAGAAAGTTAAGTCGATAAATGGATAAACTTTAGTAGTGCTAGCCTGCTGGTTTAGGAAGCCTAGCCTGACCATTAGCCAAGCTTTGAGAAATCGAACCTAAGGAGTTCCCCAGATTATTTATAATATGAATATGACCTGTTGATTAGAAATCAACTTGTTCAGGGGTCCATTTCACTAAACTTTACGAAACTTCGTATGTCTCGAAATAATTTTTAACTGACGACAAGTCGTAAATTACATTTCACTAAACTTACTTACGAACGGTATCCTTTGTAAGTAATAGGGATTTACTACAGGGACCTTTCATAAAGTTATGTCAGTTACTTTACGAACACTTGCTTGAGTTATGAAGGATTAAAACTTTAGTGAAATGGACCCTGGGTTATATAATGCTTCATCATCAAGTCTTATGCTGGACATGAGGTTGTGAAATGTTATTATTAAAGAGCACTACTCTTTGGGCAGCATCACCATTTTTCCCTCTCTATACATACATTGTTCATAGTAGGTATAACCTACTCTTATTTACTTTCTTTGTGTGTTTACATGTGTTTCAGCTTTTACAAGAGCTATCTGGTCACCATGGTTTCATCAACTCGTTGTGTTTTACTAAAGATGGATTAAACATGTACTCCGCTGATAGTCAAGGTGCTGTTATTGTGTGGAAAACTAACATCTCCAGTAGCGCTGCTACTTCAGGTATGTGGAAATGTGTCCATGAATATATTCAACCCTCTGTTTGTTTTCACTGGTTTAAGGGAGGGAAGCATGACCTGTCGGTGTTTGCTCTCAAATATTGAGACAAAAAAAGGAGGCACACAAGGAGTTTTATATGTTCTATAAAGGAGATCCCTAGATTTGATGGGGGTGTTGTTTGCACCCAGTGTGTATGATTTTTCTCAAGAAAGGGGTAAAGCCTAAAATTGTCATTAGCTATTTTTGAAATTAAACATTTGGCATAAAACAAGGGAAGCAGCAGTGTTGTCAAAGTTGAATCCCTATTCAAATACATGAAGCTAATTTCTCTCAGATTCATGTAAAATGTCTTATTTTGTCTCTAACACACTAGCTTGTGGTCTTGAAAAATATGTTTACAGGTTTGTAATTAAAGCAATTTTTGAAATTAACCAATGAAAAAAGTAAGAAAATTAAAACCTTAAAAAATGTCCTGATGTACGGTATTAGTTATTTCATCCTAATTACATACATAGCCAAAATTGTCACAGGATGCTTAACTGATGATACCAAAACTGTGATATATAATATCTGTGAGTGTACCTCCTACATTTGGAAAGAAATAGTATAAATTGGTGAACAGATATGATGAAATTGCTTATCTTTTGTGTGACAATTCCAAAAATTGTACTTACAGCTTGAATTTTTGCCATTCAGGCTGATGGCTTGGAAGTGATCTGGTGCACTGTATTTCCCACTCCTTGGAATCAAAGTTGTTTTTAGCAGTGGATCATATGCATGACTAAGTAGTAAGAGAAAATGTGCCTCAAATGACCGATGCCCTCTCAATCAGTCCCAGTGCTCTTCAATCAGTACTGGAGTCCCTCATTCAGATGACTCATGCTACACCACTGAACTGCAGTAAAAATTTTCTCTGAAGATGTGAAAATTTGCGAAAGAATTTACCAGGTGTCAATTGATTGTCTATGATACTATGCATGCTACTGCTAAGTCTTGTCAATATTGTAAAACAAATGATTGTATTCGTTTAAGTAATTGTTATATCATACCATGTAGACCGTATCATTCCAGGTTCAAATCAGGAGTGGAGGATAGTACAAGTACACCAAGAGAAGGAACTGGAAGGAACAGTGATAAACTGTATCAGGATCCATCCCAGCGGAAGACGACTACTCATACACGGGAGAGACAATCACCTACGCATGATGGAACTTAGACTGTAAGAATACAAAAAGAAATAATAGAATTCATGGGTAGGGGAAGGATGTGCCTTTACTAAAAGGTAAAGGAGTTGAACTTGCATTTTGTACAGGAATGAGTGCCCATCTCTCTTTCATTATCGATTAGGCCAGACTCCACCATGAAATGTTGCTGTGGGGGGATCGCCACACCTCCTCCACAGTGAGTTGGTTACCTTCCCATCCTATAAGAATGCCCGTACCTATTTACATGTATACACCTGGAGAGGAGTAATCAAAATAAAGTGCCTTACTCAACGTCACAGCATGATGACATTGCCGGCTCGAACCTGCAACCTTCCGATAATGAGTCGGAACATGTTCCGCTCTGCCACCATGCTCTCTTAAGGGATCTAGAATGAGCGTTTATTGCGTTTCGACAGTATTTTTTGAGGGACATGAGAGCACCTCAGACCTATCGAATTGCATTCTGAATACGAAGCATGTCTTTCTGATATCAAATAATTTTCATTTTTGAAAATCACAATATAATACAAATTTTATGACAAATTATAAAAATTTAATATTTTTCAAATTTTGATATATAACAGTCCTCGAAGTAAATTATATAAATCTAATGATATATTTTAAAGTGTATGTAGCTGGGAGGAAAAGCCGACGGTCAATTGAAAATTTTGACCTTTCATATTGAAGATATGGATTTTTTCCCAAAAGACCTTTTTTTTTTTTTTTTTGGTGTTTTGGGAAAAAAAAAATCCATATCTTCAATACGAAAGGTCAAAATTTTCAATTGATCATCGGCTTTTCATCCCACCTACATACACTTTAAGTATAAATCATCAGATTTGTAAAGTTTACTTTGAGTACTGTTAAATATCAAAAATATCAATTTTTAATGATTTGCCATAAAATGTGTATTAAATTGCGAATTTCAAAAAATCAAAATTATTTCATATCAGAAGGACATTCTTCGTATTCGGAATGCAATTCGATATGTCTGATGTGCTCTGATGTCCCAAAATAAATACTGTCCAAACGTTCATACCCCAGCCCTTAACTAATGTGATGACAAGATTACTAATGTGATGATAAGATCTTAAAATTATCCCAGCAAGTAGGATTGCATGGACAAAACATTTGCATGATTATTATTATTATTATTTATTCTTTCTTTATTGAGGGTAATACTGCTTCAGTGACAAACACTGCTTTTCAAGCAGGCCCTCATTGTACATGTTATAGCAACAAAATATATTACGATACACAATATTTACAAAAAAGCATACAGTATAATGTATTTACAATATGTACTAGTATTACAAATAAGTATAATGGTATCATCAACTACAAGATAATTATAAATACCATGATTCAAAATACAGAAATACAATAATTATATTATACAAAAATCAAGCAAGCAAATGAATAAAATGTAGATAAAGACAGGTTTAAATTTCTTTAATTTTTGACTGAAATTGGCCTAAAGTCATATTTTCCATCTGAGCTCTTACTGTCGGTGGCAAAGAATTCCATGCATAGGCTGCCCATGCATAGACTGCCCTAACGTGAAAAGTATGTTGGTACTGATGTATGATACATCTATGCTATAATTTAGATAGACAGGAGTTTGGAATAGGTGTTCTTACAACACTTAATTCAAATTAATTTTAGGGAAAAGTACAGAAAATAAATTAATTTTTCACTTATACTTACATTTAAGACAGTTCATCTGTTGATTTTCTTTAGCCATTTCTTTCATCAGCCACGCCTATGAAACAAGCGTTTGATCGTGTTTTTTAACCCAATGATGTTTTAATGTGCAATAATGCATAATGATCAGTTTTACCTTAGCCATGATTTACTCCTAGAAAGCTCATGAATGTTGTTTTAAATTAGAATTTCCTGCCTCTTACTGTGTATAATTTAATATAATATTGTTTTGACCTTGTTTAAATCAATCATGACATGTGTTTTTATCTATTTATAGGCATACCATAATGCAACGTTATGTAGGTGCTTTGAATTTCAAGGAACAAATCCGTAGTGGGATGACAGGGTGCGGGTCATTTGTGTTCTCTGGAAGTGAAGATTATCAAGCCTATGTGTGGAATGCAGACACGGGTAGGTACATCCAGCGTACGCATACAATCTCTTTCGTCTTGTCTTGCATAATCATGTGAAAACATTTTTGGCATACAAGATTTGATACAGATAAAGACTAGGTGCACACCATCAGCACTTTACATATTCGTTTATATATTGCACGGTTCCGCCATATGCGAGGAGAGCCTCGAACTGGCAATAGACATGAAAGGAAGTATTGCGTAACTTTACACAATGTTATATGACTGGTTCAATCAAGGGTTCAATTCCCATTCATGCATGCTGCCAGATCAAGGCTCTCCTCGCATATGGCGGAACCGTGCAATGGGTGAATACACCTGCACATAGTCAGTAGATAGCATGGACGAAAGAGATAACAGCGTTCTATCGCATATACGCGATGGCACACAACGCTGGCGTGATTGTTAGACACGACACAATCGAACAATCAGCCCTCATGAATATGCAAGATTTCACAGTATACAATGCACAGGGACTTTGACTGTGCATACATGGTCTGTAGTAGTCTGTGACCAAAGAGTGCAGATTGGTTGCCGCAACATCATGTGATATTACACGTTTATCTACTGCGTTCATGTTCATTCACATAGAGCTGTGTAGTGATTGATGCCAGTTGTGTATGTGCATAATGTGGGTGGAGTGTTTTTGGTGACATTTGCTTTGTAAGGTTTTTGGTGAACATAAGTGGAACTGTTTTGGTTGGTGTAACTTCATTTACAATGTAATGTGACATCAAATAACAAAACGCAGGGTAACTCATGATTGTAAGAATGCATAAGAAACTAAAATAAGTTACTCTTTTCTGATATGCACTATTAACTGATTGTGAACTCCCATATAAACCATATACGATGGAAAACTTTCCTGAAATGGGTTCATATTTCTTCCTACCCAATGTAGGTGACCTGGTAGCTACATATCAAGACCTTGGTTACAAGCACCCAGTGTGTGATGTTGACTATCATCCCTATGATCACATGGTAGCATTCTGCTCTAGAGGAGAAGGACAACCAGTATTGATTTATACATATGATTCCAAAGGTGAGTTCTATATACATTTGTTTCTTGCTACTTTCACTGTGTTCTTTCTTAAAATGTCACACATTCCCTGTTTCACTTTGTCTGTCTTTGTTTCTTTGTCTTCTGTTTGTCTCCTTCTGTTTCACTCTGTCTTTGTACTGTCTGTCCTCTATCTCTTTTTCTCTGCCTCTCCATATTGTGTGTAGACTCTTTCTCTCCACATGTTGCTGTCTCATCCCCTCTGCCTCTCTCTATATTCATTATATCTGTCTCTACCAAAGAAATGGAAGCATTTTATGTGTTGTAAAAGGAGTCCATCATGGCCTTCATAATTTAAATGTTAGACTGCTCAAGGTTGGTGTACATGTGTTAAGGGATCCCACACTCACTTCAGAGAGGGGGAGTATGCCAGTCTGTTATAATAATGACCTCCATGCTATAATATACAAATGTGACATGATGAAGGGGAATGAGTCACATGTCGACCCTGGTCGAAAATGAGTTTTACATATGTTTCTAAAGAGGACATTTAGAGTTTTCATAAACTGAAAACCCCAAGTAAATACGACCCGGTACAGAACAATCCATCTTTCACTTTGTGATAATATATTCACCATTACAAGAATTTAAGACAGTTACTATTTGTGGGGCAGAAATTTGTACAATTTCTTGAGAAACAAGTGATAGGCATTTTTTCATTACCTGTTTCGTACATGAGAATAAAAATCCTGTGATTTTTTTTTTTACTATTTTTATAACAAAAATAAATTGTCACTAACTATGTTGGAAAATGCAAGCAAGTATAATTGCATCAACTTGCAAGAAAAAAGAACACGTCTGAAAGCACTGTGTGTACTACGCGGAGTGCGCACCTGTGCAATTATACAATATTCATGCATACCTCTATTTTTACTCTGATTGGTTCTCACTATCTAGGAGTGTATGAACACTCATTCATAAATTGTATAACTTGTCATTTTAGTTGCCCAGTTAGAGCTAGTCATGAGGCAGCAGTTTGTGTCCTCCCAGGATGCTAATGCAACAGTAAACCAAACATCCAGTGCAAAGAGTCTAGCAACACTGATAGCTACCAAGAGAACATTAACAGATGAGATGCAATCTACCAATGTGGAACGGATGGAGAGGGTCAAAGCTAAACTCTCATCAGTTATGGTAAGGTCAAAACTTAAGTCCTTAGCGGTGTCTTTAAAATTGTATATTATGTTCATGGTTTGATTTTTGTGTCTGTTTTTCATAAAACAGTTTGCTTGGTTTGAAATTAGAATTTTGTATCTCTAAAATTTAGTGAGAGATATGGAATGATCTTGAATATTGGTCTATTCCAATTGAAATCCATGGAGGGTACATAACCTTAATCTTGCACACAGAGGGTGTAGATTTCTAATTGAGTTAACCATTATGGTAACTCCATTTTAAATTCACACTCCATGTGTGGAAGATTAAGGTCATGTCTTCTATAGGTGGAGTATGGATTTCAATTGAAATAGCCCATTATTTTGAAGCACTGTCAAGGATCTATATCGGTATCAACGTTGAAATCATTGGAAACTTAAGATGGTCTGAGCCATCAATCAAGGAAAAAATTAAGTTTGTAGATCAATGACACTGAACATGTTTTCAGATAATTTTTTTAATTTATGAATACTCAGATCTTATTTGTGTGTCCTAGTTAGGGCCCTTACCTAAATACTAGCCTACAGCCTTCCCCAGGTTTGTTGGGAAATCCCTCATTCAGTGGCTGCAGTAAGCTACAGCTTGGCTGGGGAAGGCTACGCACTGGTAAATAGCTATGGGCCCTTAGCATGATAGTTTTTATTTCAGTGTTAAAGCATTACCAGTGAAAACTGATTTTAAAATTTAAAAATGCTATTTTTCCTCAACAGGCATTTACAAATCCAGTACAGGTATTTACATGCATGCCATTATTGCTATATAGATATCATAGTGTTATTATAGCATTTCTATTATAGCATTACTATTATAGCATTTCTATCATAACATAGACCAGGGGTTTTCAATTATATTTGCTTATGGGCCATAGAGGTCCAAACTCATTTCAAAGCTTAAGGGCCACTTATTGAGAACCCTTGACATAGACTGACATATATTGCATGCTATATGTGTGACGCAATCTGATCTAACCAGGCCGATGGAGGCAATTGTGACATTTAGGTCATTGTCAACTTGCCCTGTAACTAAGCCTTACTGTAAAGTATATTTTGCAGCATTAAAATTGTGTGTTTTGGCGAGAATACAGGTTTCTGCGACATGAAAGTTTCACAAATTTGTACATTTCATTAGAAGTCTGTGGGAAGAAAAATATTCCTGCACAATAAAATTTTGCGAAATCAACTGCACTCGCAAAGTTCATGAAATTTATGTGTGTGAGCTCAAGCATACTGGGTTGCATAGATACCACCTTAATGATGCCAATTTTCTTCTGTATTGTGTTGTTCTTTGTTCCCTTATTTTTGCTTGGTTCTAATATTGCTGCCTTTGGTTTGGTCAATCAGATTTTGTCACATTTCAAAGTGAACACATGATATGCATCAAGTATACCTTGTTTATAAATCTTGAAGTTGAAGCCCAAACTTAAACAATGAGGATGTTTTTGCAAAAGAATTACTCTGAAGAATATCTTGTGTTCATGACAACTAATTACAGATTTTGTTTTCTGCTATTGGGAAGCATCTTTCTTAGCAGTATCTTACCATTCTTAACCCCAAAGGCACTACTGGCTGAATTATTGGCCTCTTAAGAACTATATTGATTGGTTACAAAGAGGGGTGTATCATGAATTGAGCCAATCAGACATACTGTAAGAATTTTCAATAGGACTTAAGTGGATTAAGGGGTTCTACACCCCTGTCCAATTTTGTGCCTATTTTTGCATTTTTCTCAAAAATTATAGCACATTGGTGACAACTAAGATATGTATATTATAGGGGCAAGGACTACAACTACTGCACTGGAAATTTTATTTCGGCACAGACAGCAGTTGTGGAGTTGCAGTCAAAAATGAGGGGAAACCAGTATTTGATCAATAAATCAATAACTACTTGCCTTGAGTTGCTGAATTTTTAGAGCAATACTTATCTTAATTGTCACCAATGCGCTATAATTTTTGAGAAAAATGCAAAAATAGGCACAAAGTTGGACAGGGGTGTAGAACCCCCTTAAGCTCAAAACTGTTTAGAGATCTAAAAGCTTTATTTTGATTGGTTACTCAGATGATTCTTTCATGTAATGAACCAATCAGGAGCTCTGTAAGAAAGGCAGTAGTGCCCATGGGGTCAGCCAATTTCTAGCAGATTACTTTGCATGTCAATCATATCACTTATCATTTACACTTATGCAATATGATTATGTAGGAAATAATTTCTACTTTTGTGCATAACTAGTGTTTTAAATCGACAAAGAATTAATATTTCTAAAATTTTGTGACATCCAAATTTGAGATTTTGGTGAAACAAAAGAGCATGGTACATACCAAATTTACTCCAAAGTGTAAACAAAATTTATGTGATGTGGAAGATGATGTAATCTTATCTAATTTAATTACTAAATTATGCTAATTTATGCTAATTTCCATGGGATACTTTTCAATCAAATATTGTCCGAAGTGATATATGCAGAAGGAATTTAATTTCAGACGTTTGTGAAAAGCAGAACAAAATTTATTTCAAAAAGTGTTGGGGAACATATGTTGTGGACCCTATACACCTATCCGACTTCGCCATTACTGCGGTGTCCCCGATGTAAAACTGCGGTGTCCCGAGGTCGGGGGTTCCACCCATTATTTATTGTGTGCTATACAGAATTGTAACCGGAATTGTACACAACAGTGATATTCATACACAATCATGAGTATTGACTTACGAATTAAATCTCCCGCTCTGGTACATCTGTGTTTCCGTCGATAGAGGGCCAAATACAGTAAACGCTTCTCGGATTGGTGTATATGTCATTACCAAACTGGAATTGGAAACAAAGCAAACACACAAAGTTTAATGTGACACAAAGCAGCATTAATCACAACGAAAACAGTTCTTTGGTAATTTTAAGTTCATATATTACACATTCAATAAGCATGTTTATATCATCACATGCACTTAAAAACTGTTGCCTGCTGTGCTTCATTTCAAATTGCATGTTTACCATTTAACCTGCATGGAAATTACCATCTTGCATAGCTTGCATGAAATCAACATGGTGTGACATTGGTAGATGCTTATCATATACAGCCAGCACAATAAATAAGGTAGTAGTTATGAATTTCAGACCATGTCACATATATGGTCGAATCCAACGAAAAGTGTACACGGCATGTTCAGGGCCATAACTTAAAAGTATTGATCAATTGGCATTCGTTTTTGTATTGTGTTTATTCGCCTTGATCATACGCTTCGCGCCATATATAATAAGACCCCCTTCTGTGAAAAACTTAGACACAGATACCCCAAAACATGCTATTTTTACCCATTTTTTCAAAATATTTCTTAAAGTATTTTTTAAAACATCTAAATCAGTTATGAAGAGAAGTCATTGGACTGAATCTAAATTGATTTCCTGAAAGGAGTGTATTCAGAGATTGCCTGTTCAATTTTTCACATATTTGTACATAATTATGAATTTTTTGTGGTAATTTTTTGAGTGGTATTTTTTTACATTACCTACGAATACAATTTTTCATAGCACTAGATATATCTTTAAAAAATGGAAATCACTTATAAATGCGCAATTGATACAAGCTTTGATATGTCCAATACTGAAATGCATTGCATTCAGACATCTTTATTATTGTGTTTAGCTGCCAGAAATACTAAATGGCACAAAGGTAGGTTTGGTAAAAAATATGCATTACCTCCGAATACATGTTAAAAGCTGTGTCATTTCCACAAACTGAGAGAATAGTAAACAATAGTTAAGCAATAGGTGCAGGCTAATACACTCTTTATTTCTACCAAGTTTCAATAGCCTGCGCTTAAATATTTCTGAGATGTTAACAATAAAAGCAAGTAGTCTTAGGTAAATTTAGGTAACCGAATGTTACCTACGAATACAAGTTGACATCATGACAGTATTGTGAAACACCGCCATTCATGCCAATGCCCATTTTGGTACATAACGAAGGCCTGTATGTTTGCTATCAAATCATATGTCAATGAAAGTTGCGAATTCACATACATGCCCACCATGCAAAACTGAATACGGCTTAATTGTTGAAAAATATGTACCGAAATAGACGACGGTCTGCTCATTTGAAAGAAAAATCAGATTCAAAGAAGATTAGAAGGGGATAAATACTTGGATTTGTCAACTGTCATGTGTGCTTCATTTTAAATGTTTACCCACCTTCTGGTTTCTGAGTAATTTGTGTCCAAATTGATTTATTCGAAGGTAACTTTTGACGCTTTTCGCTAAGGTTACCTACGAATACTATGGAAAAAACGACTGTTCTCATTGTCTCATGATCTAGACAACACAGTGATGGACCCTGGTATAAAGCTAATTGTAGTTGCCCTCAAACAAAAGGCCACAAGACGTAACTGACTCCAAGATGGACTTCACAAGTCTGCAATAACGGTTTTAAGCGATTTGTGTGCAATTAGCAAATTAAAGTCACTTTAGTGCCTTTGTTTCTTACTTCAATCCTCTTTCAACCGATGTGAACCGACATTATTAATACATGATAGGGTCTTAAGTATCAATAAACGCACATAAAGAAAATAATACATTCAAAGTGCTTTATAAAATGAAGTTTTGATTGCGATATCCACCAAAAGTCTAATTCTTACCTACAAATACTGAAATGTTACTTACGAATACAGCATAATACATGACATGTGTAATGAAGTGTCCCTACCAATGGAAATTAATTGTCAAAAACTTTAAGCGGTACCCCAGGACACTATTATTACCCACATACGGATTCATTCAACAATTATTATTATGTAACATTGCTGATTAACTACTTGTATATCAAAATGAAGTAGTCAAAATCTTGCTAAAAGCATCACAATTTTTTTTGATCTAAGATAATAGCATTTATTCATTTGGACGCACCATCTGAAAGAGATCTAAAACTACCATTTTATTAATTCATTACCATAATAGCAAAATTTAAACCTCTAAACTCAATATAGATATTGTTAAATCGCTCATGTTACCTACGAATACCGGGTTTCTTCACCTTTTCATTGTATAAAGCGTTATGTGTATGCGTATAATTCCTAATATTCTTGAAAACATATATCCTACTCGTTCTTATACAATGTGTAAATTGATTCATACTCATTTGATAAATAAAATACAGAAACTGACCTAAACTTCATTTTCAAAAATAAACTAGCATAAATTGACTAAGATCATATTGATCGCGTTATAAAAATAAAAACAAATATTTTCTGGTTGAGCTAGCATTTTCCTGACACCATGTGGTCTACATTACACGAAAAAAGCGTTAATGGGAATATTCCATTTGTTTTAGGTTGATTAGTATTGCGATAGTGAAAGCATACTAGTGGTATTCGTAGGTAACATTGGGTTTTGACATCACATTTACTATCACACGTCCTGGATTTATTTTTCAAGATTAGTAATGGCACTTTTGGTTCCTATAAGGCCAATATGTCATCAATCAATGGGCAAAAGGAAAAAATTGTGGAGACATTTTTATTTCGGACTTTTATTTTTGGCCCGTGGACACGTTTGGTTGGATTCGACCATATATAGGCATGCAAACTCATACAACCTGATTCATGTTAGGTACAGACCTGAGACTTTTCCTCTTTTTCATGTTTTAGCTGATTTCCTCTTCTTTTATTCCTGAAAATTACGTATTATTTGTTATTTTCAGCCCAATTTGAGTTCTTTTATAGCATGATTTTGCACTATTTTCCTTCTCTTTTAAAAAGCATTTTCCTCTTTTCACAAATGGTGAGTTTCAGGTCTGTTGGCACTTAAAATTGTCAAAACTTAAAATACTCCCTTTTGGTAGTGTGAACACTTTGGAATCATGGGATTACAAAAATCATAATTTGGAATGTCTGTTTTACTTTAAATATCATGATTATAAAACTGTCAAACTACATATAGAATAAGCAAGTAGTCAAAATCTTACAAAAAGAGCTCTATAGCTATAACTCATTGTAGTCATACTTATATTTGAAGCATATTTCTTTCTGACCCTCCTATTTTGACATGCTCTTTTACTACTAACAAAGATTTATTACCCAATTAACTAATTTATCCCTGGTGTTCATGGTGATATGCTATCTTTCATCCTTTCTCTTAGACCACACCGCAAACTCCTCAACGGAATCAAAGGAATACCCTTACACCTGGGGGCTACACCCTGACACCCGGGGGTACCACCCCTATGCAACCAACCATGAGTACATGGGGGTCCACTTTTGATTCCACACGGTTTATGACACAGCAGGTAGGGTGCTTTTGTGTGTGTGAGTGTTTTGTGTGTGTGGTGGAGTGCCACCCCCGATTCCATAAGGTTTATGACACAGCAGGGGGGGTGCTTTAGTGTGTGTGAGTGTTTTGTGTGTGGGGGTGCATTTCTAAATACCTGCAAATGAGGACCTACATATCGTTATGAATTCGGCAGAGTGACGAATCGAGAATTTTGAGTAAATTGACTTTTTGTATGCTTATGATTATGTTTCAGGTTGTCTTTTATTTCCACCAAAAATTAATGGTAAATCTTACTCCTCGACGTAGTTATTGAAATTTTGATTTGGACGAATCGCGCCTAAGTGCGATAAATGAATTCGCAGAGAGACTAATCGTATACTTAGCTGTACAAATCAGGTTAATCTATAGTATTGTATAGCGGGAAACCCCGAATTTTCTATATTACATGTCCTATACTGATATATTTGATACCAACGTATAGCTGTAGGTATCTTCTATCCAGTGATACCAAAATAAGTACAAACATTCCCCACATGATATTGCTGTGGTTTAATAATGTGAGTGCGCCCCCATGAAATTGGAAAATCCTGGAAAATTATACGCAAAATATAGGCCAATATATTTATTTCTGCTTTAAAATCCTCGAGTTTTTGCTAAATATTACAGGGATGACCATTTATAACTTTTATAGCAAGTTAAGTCTACATAGACTTAAGACAACCAGTAATTTATACACAAAAGTCCCAAATCAAGAATGCATGCTATGGTTTACACGTAGTTTTGTGTATTCGACCTCTCTCTGCGCAGTAGTAGAGACATTTTGGCTACTGCATAAAGCCGAATAGCTGTTAAAACGCGTTTTGAGTGATATATCGATTGCTTGAGAACATGCAAGTATTGTAAATAATGCGTGTACATTCACTTCTATAATATACATTTCAAACGAGTGCTCACGAATGTTCTAAATTTTTAGAAGGATCAATGGAATAGTACCAATATTTTCAAACGCCGTTTACTCAGAACAGCAATTTTGCGTATTCGGCACTCTGCCGTGTTCATAACGATATGAAATACACACATTGTAAATAAGGACACACCTCCAACCGTGGACGTTCTTGGTTGCATGGATATAACCAGGACATCACAAATAACATAAAAATGCATTTCAATCGTGTCTACATGGAGGGACTACAAGACTGGCCATGTGTGAAGAGTAATTGGTCTGGTGTGGGGGGGTAGATCCTTGGTGTGTCGATTAAAAACTGGTGTGTGCATCCTCAGTTAGATAGGATTATAATCATATACAGAATGAGGACCTAGGTTACAGGTAGGGGATGTGTGTTTGTAAACGCTAGTAAACAAGGACACACGTATGTGAAATCTCTGTACAATATAAACGATGGACGTCCATGGTTCCTATACAGTGTTTCTAGTTGTAAAATGCCGTAATGATAAAAATTTTGAATGTGTGTGTCTAGGGTTAGATATATTACAAACTCTTTGTGTTTTATATGTCCTCTTATACTGGTAGTTACATGTGAGGGATGTGTGTATGGGGATGACTGTGTGAGCATACCCATAAGTTTCTGATACCGGTGGTTACATGTAGAGATGATGTGGGGATGACTGTGTGTGTGTGTGGTGTGTGCGCATATAACACTTTCTGATAATCATTGCAAATTAGGTTCTACTATAATAACAATAAATTTTAACTGCAAAATAAATCTGCTTTACTTAGGCGCCAGAACCAGATTTGTTTGATCTTTGGATTGGTCGTCAATGCTGCTTTGGTGCTTGTAATTAATGAACTATCAACTAATTACTGGTAAATTTGTATTGGTCAATATCATTACAGCATAGATTCATATCTATAAACAACATGTCAATTTATTGATTTTATAAATAATAAGGATCGACCAAGCATTGACGGTCGATCAAAGGATCCAACTACGAGGGGGTATCAAAAAGTTTTTGAAATCATCCAGAAATTAACCGCCGATCTAGCGCCAATTGTAAAGAAGTAAACATGCTTTTGAGACCATTTGTGGACCATAATATATATAATATATTGTAATAATTTGGTTCCATTGCCTTATTTCAGTAACTGCATGTAACTTAACAGGTTTATCTCTTAGTGTGCTTCTTATTTGTATATCCAAATAGAATTAGTACTGGAAAACATTTGAAATGTCATTACTTCTGTGGAAGATTTAAGATGAGTATTTTGCAGATAGAGTTTATCAAATGGAATTGGCTTACAGAGATGACACTTTTCAGGAAATTTTCAAATTTCATGAAATTTTTGCTGTACCCTTTCTGTGCAAAAGGATAGGGAAAAGTGCATTTTCAGGATTTGTCCATGTTTTTCAGGAAATTTTAATGACACCAAGTGGCATCTCTGGGCTTAGGTTATTTATTTTAAAACCTATACTCCCTCTGTGCATAGCTTACATATCTCTTCCACAACTGGAGTGAGTATTTCAAATGCAAGTTACCCAATTGTCTATTCTATTTGAAACCTATACTCCATCTGTGGAAGACCTTTAGCTAAATCTTCCACAGTTGGGAGTGGATTTCAAGTGGAATATACAGGGTGTCCCACAAAAAATTACGGAGTGAATAAAAGTGAACGTAAGTCGAGATGTAGACATCAAAATCAAAAATTTAAAATGTAACGCATAGCCTATTTTGTTGTGCATCACATACAAAAATTTTATTTGATTCGGCTGACTGGTTGCGAAGAAATAAAAACGATTACATAATGTGTGCATCAATGCAGTTCATTCCCAGTTTGATCAATAGACGCTTTTTTCATACTCGCTCACCGCTTTCTAAAGTTTGTGTATCTCATTAAATTTAGTCCACATTATCTATTTATAATCTGACGGTGTTATGTTATTCATGCTTTCACTGCAGATGAATAACAGTTTGTCCAAGAAACTTTGATTTCTGCAATTGGAAGCTTTCCAGCTTCAATTCTTTAGTTTATGCAAATATATTATATTTAAACTTTCCAAAGACCATTTGAGCTAAGAATGACAATGATCAAGTGCTTACAGCTTTACGTGTGATTTGTGATACCATGCAACATTAATATTGAAGTTTTAAAAGATTTGAACTTTGCATTACAATTTCTTGGAAATATTCCAAAAACAGTAATGTGTGTGAGAATTTCTTTTAAGCCTGCTGGAATTCTTTATGCAATAATTCTTTATGCAGCATTTATATCAACATTAACGAAAAATTTCATTTTCAATATCATGCAGGTTTTCTAATTTGAACAAAACCTAATTAAATGTTCTGCAAGAAACAGATTGTTTAAAAAGAACAGAAAAGATTTTACAGAACAAAATATGAAGCCTATTGACAGTTAACCACTAGTGCGCAATGTGTTGAATGATCTTTCTTTCAAATTTGGAATGAAGTGAATTGACGCATGTGTTATGTAATCGCTCATTTCTTCGCAATTGGTCAATCGATTCCAGTAAAATTGGTGTATAAGATGCAGAATAAGATGATCTCCACGCTGATGTTTAGAATTTCGTATTCTGATATCTATTTCTCGACTTAGTCCAAATTCATTTGCCCGGTCATTTTTATGGGACACCCTGTATAGCCCATTGCATGAGCTGCATGTATGATATAGTACTGCATATTTATTGCTTGTATGTTTTTAACCCTGTGTTAACCTGTTGCTTGCTGGTTCCTGCCTTGTTTCCCTGTAGTTCCAGACACCCACCAAACCCCCTAGTGGAGCTGGTATACCTTCATTATCACAGGCTGAGCGGCCTGGCATGGTATGTGGGGCAGTAGTTGCTGTTTTAGTTATTATGTATGTGACTTATGTAATCTGATCTAAGCCAATTTGTTTATGTACAATATTGTGAAATTAAAGTTATTACGATAATTAATTTAGTTAAAAAGCGAGCTGTTGGAAACTTCTTATCAAAATAAATGTTTAGTAAAATTTCAAAGTCTTGTAGGGGTCTGATCTTTATCAAAGCAAATATCCTATTATGATTGAAAGCTCAGGCCCCTAACACTTTGAAGTAATTAATTTTGCCCTCAAATCTAACTTCAAAATGTTTAAACTCCATCAAGAATTATTAGTTGCATTTTCATATAAATGTCACAAAAAGTAAGTGTTGCTGCTGCTGTGATACTATTATGATGGCTTTGTTTATTTTGAGTGACAACAAAAAGTTAACCATATACACTAGGATCTACAACATGCTCATCTATCAGGGGCACATTTCTTTTTAAAACCCCAATACATTTGTACATTCATTGAATGACCTTCGAAAATTTGGGTATGAAAACTCATACTCAGCAACTTGAGGTCAAATTTTGCTCTATGATTCTTTAATTGAGGTTATTGAACTATGCCATTAGGATGAGGCTATTATTCAGAAAATCTTCTCTTCTGTAAGAAAATGATGAAGAGATCATGATATCTAATTAGGATTTAGCATGGTTTATTACTGACATATCTGACATTTAGATACTATCAAACAATTTAAAGCTAACTTGTTCTATGATTACTTTGTGCCTCCTACGCAACCCATGAATTTCTAGGTTAAATTTATGTTACTTGTTACTGTTGTTTTGTCCTATATATTACAGAGTCCATTCCTGCAATCTACTTTAAAGCAAACTCCACAAAAAGGACTTGGAGGCACCATGGGTGGTGCTACAGGTAAATGCATAACAAATTAATCAGGTTTTGATCTGGGTAGTACCTACTAAAAATGTGTGACAGGGATGTGCATTGATCCCACTCAACTTACTCTCACCTAATGACCCCTGTGGATGTTATACTGAACTTCCTTCTCACCCAATAACCCCATATTTTGTTTGTTTTTTCACTGCAATTCCCAAAATTTCATTATTTTTCTTACAAATTTTTGTGACTTTTTAAAAATTTTATATAAAAATTGTCAACGTTTATATTTTGACTCAAAATTGTTCACAGGAAGACCCCTCTTTTTGATTAAATTTCCGTAGTCTCACAAATAGAGCCCCTTTTGTAATGGAAAACTTTTGCAGAAATCTTGCAATATGTTAAGCATGAGAGCATAAAAGGGGAGGTGGTGACCAGAGCATGGTGTATGTCATGTACCACAGTGCATACATATCTTTAGGTGCTTATTCTTGTGACAAATCAATTGCTCATCTTTTAAGGTCCTGCTTACATAAACATTTGTTGAGATCCATACACCCTCAATGGAAGACATTTTAAATCTAAAGTCATGTCTTTCATAATGAGGGGGAGGGGGGTTGGTTCATAATTTTTTTCTAAAAAACAAACAATATCAGGGATACATTCACCATATGTTCTTACAATATATGCGCATCTTGGTGGGCAGAGGTGTTTGAATTATTACTGACAATGAACTGATATACTATAACTTTTAAATAAAATTGTCTTTATTGTACAGGCTGGACATCTAAACCATTCTATCCCAGAGGAGCAATGCCCAATATTTCTCTTAATACTGTAAGTAATAGCTACAATATTCAGATTTTAATGAGGATGTTTAATAGAAGAAGATGGCACAGGTGCATAAGTTTCCTCTTTCAGCAGCCCACGTTTTGCTATTTTCTTCCTCCATTTATAATTCAGTATTGTATACAGGCCTTTTTAGACAGGCACACGGCCCCGGATATAAAAAAAAAGAGAAGAGAAATTAGAGAAAAAGAGAAGAGAAATGCCTGTGTGCCTGTGATTTTGACAAAATTAATCTCATATTTGACCATTTCAGCTTTAACAAAAGCAAATTTAGGCCCGCTTCGTGCGAATTCGTTCCACTTTAAACCATATTCGACCATTTAAGCTTCAATATGTTATATTTACATGTTTCATGATCCTTTCTTAGCTCACCAAGAAATTTGTGCCCCCCGTATGCTGAAATTATGTATACACGCCTGTAATTTGTCCTTCAAAATTTGGTAAAGTGGGCTATAGAAATCTAGGCTTCCGTTGGTGCGTCCGTCTTTACGTCCCTCCATTTATGCACCTGGTAACTCAATTTATTTTTTATTAAATCTAAGCAAGTATGGGTGTCCATCGTCACAGTAAAGATGTACCTCAAGTAGGCAGTGCTTGAGCTCAGAGGTGGGTCATAAGTCAAGGGTCAAATATGGTTAAATTGTTATATTAAAAAATTGTCCTGGTTAATCCAGCTGGAGGCAGTGTACTGGATTAATCCAGCTGGAGCTGAATCATAGAAAACATTTAACATTACAGCAACATGTAACAGTCGTTTGAGAACCGCCTTGTATTTCCATCACAACCTCTCTGTGACCATGATGGGCGAGGGATCTAGTGGTCTGTGAATCGCCATTGTGTTAATTTGTGTATGTCATTACATGTGACATGAGGGATTAATGTGTGCATGCTTTAATGTTGTACTCATCTTTACAACTTAAAGCAAACATCGGTGAACAAATGAGGTAAAATTATCATGTTCCAAAATGATAGCTATGTACATATAGAAAGAGTTTGTTATATATAGGCCTATATCTTATTTTAAGCCTATTTAAAAGAGGAATTTTTATGCATCAACCTATAGGCCTATATGTTAGCATAATTAAAAGTTGTGTGAGGATTAATTTAATCATGATCTGTGTTTTTGGGTAGTAATATTCGTACATGTGACACAGGCATGACATTCTCCATGCAGAGACCCATGATAGTCCTGTGTGTAGCTCTTTTACATGTAGTTGTCCTCTACAGTAGCATCTTGAGCATACTATTAGGATATATATTTTGTAACAATTTACCCATTCAATAGTCATTTTGTTCTGTTCCAACAGAGTATAGCAGGAAGTGCTACTTTCACTTTCAACGCAGCACCTACCAAAGAGAAGGCAGAGGATTACCTACAGGTCCTCGCTCTGTACGACTACACGGCTCAGAGGTCAGACGAGTTGAATCTGCGAGCTGGTGATGTCATCTACGTCCTACATCAGGATAATGAGAACTGGTGGATGGGTCAGCTGCAGGATGGTCAACAGGGATATTTTCCGGCAAATTACATCACTAATCCTAACGAGGAAGGTGAGTTGATGACCTCTTTTTGTTGATCTCACACTAAGGTTACAAAAAAATGTTGATTTTGAAATCCAATTAGGCGACTTTTCAGATTTGAAAAATTACCACTGTGACTTTGTAACTTTTTGGCAACTTCTGAGCTTGAGTTCAAAAACATTACTCTTTTGGGCAACTTCTGAGCTTGAGTTCAAAAACATTACTCTTTTGGGCAACTTCTGAGCTTGACTTCAAAAACATTACTCTTTTGGGCAACCTCTGAGCTTGACCTCAAAAACATTACTCTTTTGGGCAACTTCTGAGCTTGAGTTCAAAAACATTACTCTTTTGGGCAACTTCTGAGCTTGACTTCAAAAACATTACTCTTTTGGGCAACTTCTGAGCTTGAGTTCAAAAACATTACTCTTTTGGGCAACTTCTGATCTTGAGGTCAAAAACATTACTCTTTTGGGCAACTTCTGAGCTTGACTTCAAAAACATTACTCTTTTGGGCAACTTCTGAGCTTGAGTTCAAAAACATTACTCTTTTGGGCAACTTCTGATCTTGAGGTCAAAAACATTACTCTTTTGGGCAACTTCTGAGCTTGAGTTCAAAAGCATTACTCTTTTGGGCAACTTCTGAGCTTGAGTTCAAAACAATTAATTTGGGCAACTTGGGAGCTTGAGTGGAAAAACATTTAACCCTATTTCAGTGAACTTTGCTACAAAAACATCAAATTTAGAAGTTTTTAAAATGATATTTGGATAAGATTCATAGAAAATCACACAATTTCAGGCAAAAATTAACCTTAAATGTATATAAATTGGTTTCTAACAGGTTAAATTTTTCATGAACTTCTGTTAATATTTGATAAGTGACAATAGCCTTATTTACATTTCTCTTTTATTTTTTCAGAAAAACCCCGTGTTGCAGTAGAGCCTGAATATGTTGATGAAGGTACAGGTTTTGATGATATTGATTTTGCTACACCTAGAACAAAGGCAAAGAGAAAGAGCAAAAAGAAAACGGTAAATAGACATGTCAATACCCATCTACTTGGAACCTACTATGTCAATACCCATGGCTGTTTTAAGTAGTGAATGTTGCTGCTATGTAATGGTGGTGGTGATGGCAGCATTAGCGGGCTGCCACTATAAATACAACACCACCACGACTACCACCACACAGTGCTCTAGTCACGCCAGTCTGCGCCGGTCGGGGATATCCGGCACACAGTCTTTCCGACCGGCACTAAGCTTAAATGTAGGCCTATTGGTCACCGACCGACACAAATGGGTTTTTTTTAAATTACAGAAAATGCACAAGTTATAACCAAGACGTTGTGTTTTTATACTTGAGAGAACAATAAGAGATGAATTTGTCTGTGTAGGGAGATGAAGAGATGAATTCATCTGTGGTGTTGCAAGTGAAGTCAGCCGACAACTACATGTAGTTAGTTTGATATGATGGGTCACAATTGTTCCAGATCCAAATAAATCAACAAAATTATATTTAAATCCAGGACTAAATCCTAGTCCCATTTTTTTATTCTGCAATTCTGCAACTAAGTTTAAAATGTTGTAAACCAAACCCCCTCTCATTTTTGTTGACTTGTTAGATGACAGCTATTGTAACCAAGGCAGGGGAGTACAAAGTGATATCAGCTACAGATGACAGTGAAGCAGACACACCAGCATCTAAAGGGTGAGACATATGGGTGGTCATTTCTATAACAGGGTTCCCGCGGTCCCTGAAAGTCCTTGAATTTGAAAACAACTTTTCAAGGCCTTGAAAGTCCTGGAAATTTGCACAAGGTCCTTGAAAGTCCTTGAAAATTGGAATTTTACCTAAAGTATAATTTTGACAAAATTTAGGGAGTGGAGAGGAGCTGTCACTTTCGTTAATACGCAGCTTTTTGTATTGTGGTAAGTCCTTGAAAATCATGCTTTTGGACCTTGAAAGTCCTTGAAAAGTCCTTGAATTTTAAAGGCTTCAAGGTGTGGGAACCCTGCTATAATCTTACTCAACGCTGAGAAATAATATGCCACTGGATGAAAAACAAAGCCTATTACAAACACTACAATCTAACGTCTTATGTTTAGGCCCCTAAACCTTTTAAAATACTATACAATCTTAATCTACCTTGCTCCTTAGATCTACGAGTATATTTTTAAACCATTGAGATTTTGAATATTGTGGCAAACCTGGCAAAAATTGCAGTGTCCAATTTTCAAATATGGCTAAAATTGGTTTATGGGATCCTTGAATCTTTGGGTTATCTTCTTCAGAGTGAAATTTTTTCAATCCAGTACTGTGGTACACTATAATAACATTAAGAAGCACTTCATCGCAAGTAAACTGACTTTTAAAATTGGTTTACTAACCTACAGTAGATGAGTTATACATAAGGCCAGATGTACAGCCACCTCTCTCTATTGCATTCAAAACATCTATAATACTTATGACATTGAAGTGTTTACCTTTGCCATTTTTCAGAACAAAGAAAAAGAAGAAAAAACCTCTTGGCCAACAACTAGCCATAGATCTTGCCAACAACACAGACGGTGATACCCCAAGGAGCCAAACTAGGTCCCGTACAAGAACTGCAAGTAGCAGTGCTCGCAAGTTAGCACCAACTTTTGATCAAATGGACGATGATGAGGATGGTGATACCCCAAGGAGTCAAACTAGGTCCCATCGTGCAAGAAGCTCTAGTGGTTCTCGCAAGTTAGCGCCAACCTTTGGTGTCGCAGACAATGATGAGGGCACTCCACTGCAGCCATCTAAGAAAAAGAGAAGCAAATCTCAAGATAGCAGGGAAATGATAGTGGATAGTGGGAATGATGATACACCAAGACAAAGAACTAGAAAGAAAAAGACACCATCTGCAGAACGACATCTTGAAGATGTAGTTTCTCAAGATGATAATACTCCAAGGCGGGGAAGAACTAAAAGGAGCGGGTCAAGAGAGAATCTGTTGAGTGCAGAAGATGGTTCAGATCGAGAGGTGGTTGTGGAGAAGAAAGGTGGAAAGAGAAAGCAAAAGTCACATCATGTTGAGAGGGTAGTGTGATGGTAATAGAATAAGTAAGAAGCCCCCACCTGGTAAGTGTATACATGCATGGAAACAAATGAATTATCTATTGTCAAATATTTTTCCGATCTATACAAAGCTGTGATAATATGAAATGTATACTTCCAATTGAGTGCAATATTTCCTCCATATGTTCTAGTGATGATTTTTATTACGTAGGAGAGTGTTCATATTTGCCGTAGTATTAATGTATGCAAAAATGTGATGTGATCAAACAAAATGAGTCGGATGTCGGAAATATTGATTTAGAGATATAGCCAATAATAAGTTGCATTAACCATATCACTGGAACCCCATAAGTCTAATTATGATGAGGTACTTTCAACAAAATAAAGCTGCTCTGAGAATGACTCGTGTAATGAAACTGAATTTTGATTTTGATCGACATCAGACTCATAGCTTGATCGCATCACAAATTCACTCTATATAAGTGCTACCAAATTGTTGGTGGTATAGGATGTGGTCCAGGGTATGAAAAACAGCAAACTATACTATTTTGTAAGCTGGACAGCTATATTTGTTCAAAGTGTGTTGCTGTGGATCAAACCTTAAAGGGGGGTAACCCTATCAGTTTAGGATATGGATTGTCTTCAAACTTACATACAATTTCAAATATTGTCCCCTTTATGCATCTATGTGAGAAAACGAGAACATTTTCAGCGTAAAAGTGAATAATTAGCACAATTTGTAAGCCAATACGTTGAATACGCATGCATTGCATTGTGGTCCGCATCCAGAAACAACACTCCCGTCGAAAGTGCTTCGCCATACCACTACGCTCATCATTCTTGTGACAAAATATCTCATTCTTTTTATTTTCATTTGACCCTGATACATTTCCTTTTAATTTTGTATATTATCATCACGTACATTTTACACTTATCTTTTATTTTAGGATTTGTTTTAATGAAAAAATGGTTTTTTTTATAATATTTTTAATTAATTAATTAATTAATTTTATAGTGGGGGACATTTTTTCTCATATTTTTTTTCATATTCCTCGTATCATACTTAACAAGATAAGGTCTTGTTTTGTATTTATTTCATCCCTTATGTATTTCTTTATTTTTTGTTTTAAGCGTTTATCATTATAGCGCCTCATTATTTCGGACTATTTCCGTTTGTGCGAATTGGCATGGGAGTAAAACGGCTCCTATTCACGGAATCATTTTTTCCTACCCAGAATGTCGAAGGTGGTTACCAGTATAGCCTGTTTGTTTCTTGATTTCTCCGAAAATACATCAAATTGGATCGTCATATTTCAGGATGGTAATGAGAAAAATATAATCTATTAAATGATACCAAAAACTCATCAACAATGAGAAAAATCGGGGGGATGATGCTGTCGATCGGGTTACGGACCTTTAATGTGTGTAATGTTTTTATCACCATATTTAACCCTTTGAAACAAAAGGCCACTATATCTGCCACTCACTCCTTCAAAGTATAATAACCCAGAAGACTGGATCTACAGATGTGGCAAGTCAAATGGCTACTTGAAGTAGTCTTGTGACTATAGTTTTCAGCACAGTTCTTCAGCTGTCTGCCAATTTGGCCCAGTTTAAGGCGTATACAAAAGGGGGGTTCTGATTGGCTAATTGAATCATGTCATCATCACATCAGCACCTCATTCGCTGGTCAAGCTGCATAGCATTGTGTGAACTAGTTCTTTTTACATGGTAATCAGACAAAGCAGATGGGTACGGCTGAAGTAATTTGCTGAATAGTATAGCTTGTGATCATGTGATGCATTCATCTGATGGGCTGTGTGTGACAAGTATAGGAGGACTTTTTTTGCACAAAAAAGCCAACAAATTGTTAGTAAAACAGAGGTCAGCTGATTAAACACTGAGGACATGGATGACTTGGATTACAGCAAAGTGACTTTGAAAGCAACTTGATATGGATGTAAGCTGATCTGACTTAATTTGATTGGTTACTTATAGTGGGAATTCGAATTTGAATCAGCGCAGCTTTCAATACCGTGATGATTTTATGCGTACACTGCGTGATGTATGCCAGCGTGTGCGACTGTGCGTGCAGCGTGAGTAACGCGGAAGTGAATCCAACCATGCCAACGCACTTGTGATTTGTTAGCATTGTATCCAAGGTCGTGCGTTAGCAGTAAGTTCCTTGTCCAAGCTAACTCAATTTTTCCACGAGAGCGAACTAGGCACCACCAGGGTTCAAACCTGCAACTTCTCGTGCCATAGTCGAACGCCTTATCAATTGAGTTAACTTGACTGCTCATATAAAGTTATATTGTTACTGAATGTTAGACAAAAAATACACAAGGCAGCATTTGGACAAGCCTGAAATATGTTTAATTTCCTGGCAAGAGAGATAAATTCCTCTCCAACTTAGCAGGATTTCCCACCATTTCTTATGTATTTCTTTATGCAGAAAAGCAAAATTTCCCTCCAAATAACCAAAACAAAATTTCCCTGCTAGGATATTGCCAAATTGCCTATTAAGAGAGTTTATCCGATAGACTCAGATGGTAGGTGGAAGATGGGGGTCAGCAAATTTTGTTCATATTTTGTCAATCAAACATGTGTCCATGAGTATTAACAGTGGAGGTATTAAAAAATTTTGAGGACCCCCCACTGGGCGATACTGGACCCCCCTCAAAATGAACCCCTATGATTGTCTTCTCAGACACAAAAACTTCGAAATTTGCGCTAACTTTCGACTAGAGCCACGTAATAACACCAATTTGCAGACAATTTATTTATACTTCACAGTAATTATGCACATTTTGTCTCTACAGAGCAATTACAAATTCTTTAGAAAAAGTTTGGATTGTTCCATTTTCAGAGAGGGGTGTAATGCCCTTTTCAGCAATTTTATAAATGTTAAAAATCCCAATTTTGAAGCCAAGTTTACAAGATGATTGTGAGAGTTCCCCAATATTTTTGTAAAAGTTACTGATATGTTGGATAAAGTAAATATAGGCAAAACAATTGAGCAAATAAAAATCATGGAGACTTTTTCCGCTTTTAAAATGGGCACATCTTATTTCATGCCCTTTTTCAGAAAATGCAACATGATATTTCTAAGCTATAAACTCATGTTCGGTGATTTTTCATGTTTGAAAAGAAATTGGATAAAAAGTGAGCATATTAGAAGTAAACAACATAAACAATACTGTTGCCTAATAAGTTTGGGGCCTAAATTTTGCTGTAGAAATGCTTAGAAAAGGACTATTCCATTATTTGTGGGGTGTAAATACCCCGTGTTAGTACTAAAATACCCTTTGTTTTGATTTTAAAATTGCATCATGCTTATATGCATCCTCAAATGAATATTATCTCTTTCTTCCAAGGTATAGATATAGCCTACAATTATTTTCTATCACATGTAGTGAACAACAAAGACAGGGGTAATATTGGAATGATACATTCATCAAGTAGGGGTGTTATTATGATAAACATACAAATGCTTATCTATCTATGATTTTTAATTTTTGAAATACCAATCATGCTGTTGACATTCAATTGATTTTGGGATTTGTATTGAGGTTCCAACAAGTGCTCTCTCTCTCTTCCGGAGTCCTTCTCTCCCTCCCCTCCTCTCTCTCTCTCTCCATGCTCCATCTTATTGCATAAAAATCAACATTTTTAAGTGGCATTTTCTACCATACGTGGCAATATTTTTCCAATTTTTATATCCTCTCTAGTTGTGTTAAATAAAGAATACATTTTCATCTAAGGGCTCGGATTTTTCCCCAAAAAACCTAACCTGCTTTGGTGTTTTGGGAAAAAATCTATATCAGATTAAGGTCAAAATTTTCAATTGATCGTCGGCTCTAAGGTGGTACTACACCCCTGGCCAATTTTGTGCCTATTTTTGCATTTTTCTCACAAATTATAGCACATTGGTGACAAGCAAGATATGTATATTATAGTGGCAAGGAGTACAACTACTGCACTGAAAATTTTATTTCAGCACAGACAACAGTTGTGGAGTTACAGTCAAAAATGAGGGAAACCAATATTTGATCAATAAATCAATAACTACTTATCTTGAGTCACTGAAATTCCAGTGTAGTAACTGGATTCCTTGCCCCTATAATATACATAACTTTTGTTACCAGTTTTTATTATTAAAAACAGGGAAAATATGACACAACATCCAATGGGGGAGTAACATAAGACATATAAACAAAGTTAAAAAAGTTTTTTAACTTTGTTTATATGTCTTATGTTACTCCCCCATTGGATGTTGTGTCATATTTTCCCTGTTTTTAATTTTATCCATTGCTAGTGTGACACTGTTGTATCCTTTTGGATCCATCCTTTGGTTCCCCGCCGGTCAGTTGGAACAGATTTCCCTGTTTTTACAGTTTTTATTAGTTTTTGAGAAAAATGCAAAAATAGTCACAAATTTATTAAGAGGCGTAGTACCACCTTAAGTACATATCATCACATTTATACAATTTACTTTGAGGACTGTTAAATTCCGAGTGGATCGAGCAGCAGATTATGCCTGCGCCTATGGCAGTTTCAGTTTCGTGGCAACAGCCATGTTAAACCAAAGGGCAATTTTTGGAAAATTTTAAAAGAAAATTTACAAAATTTTACGCGAAATTCGCTAAAAATGACTGAATGAGTATAAATGGCTGTTGCCATGGAAACTTTGAATTATCTGAATAGCTTACACTGTATATCAAAAATATAGAATAAACTAAAATATAAAATGTAAAAAAAGAGCAAACAGTTTATCTGCATGTTTCATTTTTACCAGTATGATATTCTTCTATTTCATCATTAATATCAATATTGTTATGTAATTTTTAAACTGTTGTCTAGCATTTTTCTATAATATGAGGTTTACGGGCATGGTTTAAAGTCTAGAGTAAAAAGGGTAAATTTGGTCAAAATGGATTTTTGCCCGGTAGGCCCACCCTTTTTGTGGACTCCAGACCATTTTTTCATTTCATGTTGAGGCGTAAATAAAACACATACACGCACACCCCCACACCTGCCCTAAGAAAAACAAGACATGACCACTCCTATACCTAAAGTGCTGATACATGTAAAATGATTAAAAGTCAGAATAGGACCTTGTGATCATCATAATAATCGTGATAACGCTAAAATATAGGCCTATATGTTCATGGAGCATTATTTACTGGTGATACCAATATGCTGTAAAAAAAGAAGCACCCCTGTACTTGGTTTGTATTCTTAAATGTGGTGCTTAACTCATCAAAGCAATAACTGACTCAAGATAACGGACTCGAGATAAGGGACTGATCAACAGTGAAAAGATCATATATACGTTTGATGTTGGTGTAATATACAGCATCATTATACCAATGCCATAGCGGTTTATGGGGAAAATATATGTTTGTGTTTTCTGAAAAGTAAAGAAGTCTCCATAATTTTTATTGCATGATATAAATAATCTATGTACAGAACTTCTCTCCTGTAATGAACAATATGAAAAAAATTGGGGAACTCTTACAATGACGTCACAAAGTAGAGGGATATTTCACTTCTTTTTCAAAAGTTGTGAAATGTGAAATATGGCCCACCCCTGTAAATAAATGGAACATTCCGATATAAATATTTGTTGTTTTATATTTTTTCAAGAAGACGAAGGATGAAAGATTTTGTGTACAAAAATTTACTTTCATAAATGCTCGTCTTAGGTGCAAAAATATTGTTCAAAAAATGGTATAAAACCGCATTTTACAAGTCAGGGAATTACGCGTTTGGGAGTTCATGGAGCATTATTTACTGGCGATTTTACCAATGTGCTGTAAAAAGAGAAGCACCCAGTTACTTGGTTTGTATTCTTAAAAGTGGTGACCACCTCTTCAAAGCAATAACTGACTATTGACTCAAGATAAGGGACTGATACAATGAAAAGATCATACGTTTGATGTTGGTGTAATATACAGCATCATTATACCAATGCCATATATTGGGGAAATACATATTTGTGTTTTTTGAAAAGTAAAGAAGTCTCCATGATTTTTATTGTATTATATGAATAACCTATGTACAGAGCTTCTCTCCTGTAATGAACAATTTAAAAAAGATTGGGGAACTCTTACAATGACGTCACAAAGTAGAGGGATATTTCAGTTTTTTTCAAAAGTTGTAAAATGTGAAATATGGGCCCCCTCCCCTGTAAATAAATGGAACATCCCAATATAAATATTTTTTGTTTTATATTTTTTCAAGAAGACGAAGGATGAAAGATTTCATGTACAAAAATTTACTTTCATTAATGGTCGTCTTAGGCGCCAAAATATTGCTCAAAAATGGTATAAAACGGTATTTTACAAGTCAGGGAAATGTGTGTTAGGGGCATATTTTAGGGGTCCCATATTTCCTAGAGGGGGTATACAAAAATTTTAAACCTGATTACTGTGAACACTTATCCAAACTTACTAAATTGCCAAAATATGGTTGAAATTTGCTGACCCCCATCTTCCGCCTTTTTCCCATTTCATCGGTATTTCTCAGAAAATCTCTCTTAATTCCAGGCCTGGTTATATCTAATTTCTGAATTCTTCAAGTTGTGAGGGGCTAATAGAGGTGTACAAGAAAGGGCATGGCAGGCGGTGCTGCCTAATTTGTAAACTTGAAATTTGAAACAACTTCATACAATTACAGAAACAGGTATTTTGTGTCCATATGAATATGAAATGGCATTGAACACTTTCGTGAAGTTGTGCTAAGAACTCAGAAGTTCTGGATGGTGATGCCTAATATAAGCCATGGTTCAAAGTGTCAATTTTTGTGGGAGTGATACAGAGTTGTAGAGTGGTTATTGGGTTAAGTTTCAGATTTTTCAGAAAGTTTCACACTCTTAAAACATTCATTTTCAACATAACCAGTTCTGGTTCTCAATTTTGCTGCCATTGTAAATCATAGAGGTGCACTCAGAGGATGATTAAATCTCTCCATGTGGGTGTTGACTGCAGACGACAAGTTTCAATTTTTTTTTCAAAAATTCAAAACTTTCAGAATATTAAATTGTCATGACTTTATTTGGAATCAGCATACAAAATGCATTAAAATGAGTACAAACAAGCCTAGTATTGGTTCAGAGGTTCTTACAATAGTTCTCGATATTTTGCAAAAATATCTCGGTACTCTTTATGTTGAAGCATATGGCCAGTATACAGAGCATGAAGTACGTCCCATAATACATTGCAAAAGATATTTAAATGGCACTTGCACTGTACATGGTGACAATTCATATGGGGCAGAATTGCCATGCAGTTGGGGCTTTATGTATTCAACTTTTTGAACATAAACCTTACCTATTACTCAGTCCAGGGGTCCAAGTTTCAAAATGGTTCATAACTTACAACGAGTCGTAAGTTCCATTCACTAATCTTAGTTATAAATGGTACCCTTCGTAAGTAATGAGAATTTACTACAGGAACCCTTCATAAAGTTACGTCTAGTATTGGGTATTGTAATTTTACAGATGGTTAATTGAGTTACGAAGGGTGAAAAGTGAAATGGACCCCAGGATAAAATACACAAGGTACTTAGATTTTTATTTATATAATGTATAACTGTATTCATCTGCGGTTCACAGTGTATTCTTAGCAATGGGCTATAATCCAGGTAAATTCCATACACCCCCTATGAAAGACCTTAATCTTCCACACATGGAGTGTGAATTTCAAATTGTGAATTTCAAATTGGGTGACCAGAATGGGTGACTTCATTTGAAATCAACACACCGTCACCCCCTGTGTGGGAGATAAAGGTCATGTCTTCCATAGAGGGTGTATGAATTTAAACAGGAATAGCCCAATATACCTTGTACCTAATTTTATTTGTATAATGTATTAAATTGTATTGCAGCGGTTCACAGTGTATTCCAAGCAAATGTATAAATCCTGCCGTCCATATAACTGGTACTATCTTTGCAGGCCAAAGTGTTTTCAGGTGTAAATAGACTACTTTTGTATAGAGATATTCTTTTTTATTTGTAACTCTCCTAATTACTACCCTGCTACAAAAAGTGGATAGTTCTAAAGTCACAAGTACTATATATTATAGAATGTTTTTTAAATGTTTTGTTTTAACCTATTGTCTACTATATATTCAACTATCCATTACTACATTGTGAAACATAATCAGAACATTTCTTAATTGCTTAAAGGCCCATTCAGTGATCCTAGTGAAAGTGTAAAAAAATTAAAATTCTTTATAAATTGCCTAAAATGTCTTATTTTGTCTTTAATACACAGCTTTCACCTTATAACCACTGGCATGCTATATAAGCACATCTATGACACTAACCATGCTAACAAAGGTGCCAAAATCTGATTTTTGATTATTTTTACAATCCATTGGATGAGCAAATCATTGAATGGGCCTTTAAATGTCACAGCCATTGAAACTCACTTTTCCCGTGTAGACTTCATTTTTGGTTACAGGTCAGTAGTCTGATTGGTCATTAATCCGAAACCCAAACTTATTATAAACCCTAATCCTTACCCTAAACTTTACCCTAACTTCAGGGGCGGATTTATAGGGGGCACACCCGGCACGCGCCCGCTCTATTTTTTGCATAGCGGCGCCTGACTTTGTGTATATTTGCAAAGTGGCGCCTGACTTTGTGTGGGTGCCGGTGGCGGTGGTGGCTCGGTGCCCCCCATATTGAAAATTCCTGGATCCACCCCTGAACTTATAACATAAGCCCTAATCCTAAACATAAGCCTGACTGTAATTATAACTTTGACCCTAACTGTAACCTACCCCTATCCCTAACACTTAATCCTGCCCTTAATGCTAATCCCCCATGCTAATCCTAACCCTATCATTATCCCTAATCCTAATCTTAATTTAGAAATGCCCTAAACCTGTTTGGACTAACGACCCTTCAGGCCAATGGGCTGTTCCCGTATCTTTACCCAATTTCATGTAATTTTGTGATTACAAAGTTTAAAGTCTACAGCAGTTGCTAAGTAGGGATTGGGTGCTAATTCTCGCTATTCACAATAAAGGCGCCGCCAATGGTTTTGCGATGTAATCGTGATGTATCATGGGAAAATTCGACATCAAGTCCAGCATAATCTGAATATTACCATGCTATTACATAGGAACACGTGACAATATTTTTAGTTTGTCAATATAACGTGTTACACGCGAATCGATACTCAATAATACTTAATAATGTGATTTGAAATGTGCACAATTAATTTTTTCTATCGATTTGCGTGTAATACCGTTATATTGACAAACTAAAAAATATTGTCACGTTCCTATGTAATAGCATGGTAATATTCAGATATGCCGGACTTGATGTCGACCTTTTCCCATGATACATCACGACATTACATCGCAAACCGCTGGCGGCGCTTCTTTATTGTGAATAGCGAGAATTCAGACAAATATGGTAACTAGAAATTGTAGAGAAGCATGAAAATTTCAATACTGTAAAAGTGAACTTTTTCACACATTGAATTGTTTGGGCTTTGTCAATTTGGAACTGTTTCACCCGTTCTTAAATTTGTGATTCTAAGCTTACTTACATTGACCTTTTTTTGGCATTAGCTGCTTGAAAATTCTAAATTGAAAATGCAAACTTAAAGCCATGTTGTAACATTTCCATAAAAAATAGATAGTAGCTTTTACTGTCAGATATGTCCCCTTTCAATTTTGAGCCAAAGAACTGAGATAAAGCATAGAAAATTGGAATTTACTACCAGCGCCGATGTTGCCAATGTGCGTCACTCTGTCGGGCGTGCTGCAGTATGGCCCTTTGATGTGTGTATGACCGTCCCGCACGCCATGTACGTACTGTGATATGAACAACGCGTGCACGTTCGACTAATATTTCCATCATAATAATTCAACAATGGTTCCTGTTGGCTTTTGACAAACTACAGCACCAAAAAATCTAAAGATTTTTGCAGGTATGTTAGTTTAATAAAAGTAGTCCCTACATTACAATCGTGTAAAAACAGAATTTTGAAAAATATTGAAGGCTTTCTCCTCAGCAAATGTTACTATGGCTTTAAATGTAATGGGAATTTTTACAATTAATCTGTAACTATCTTCACTGTCAAATGCTTTATAGAAAGCAGCAAATTGGGCTATTCCATTTGAAATTGATACACCCCATATGGAACATGTGACCTTAACCTCCCTTCTAGGGGTGAATAATTATTTCAAATTAATAATATTGTGTGAGAACAATAGTCTGCATATTGTTAACCAGCATTTTTTTGGTAAATAATGGCTTGTTGATGGTACAACTCATTGTTGCTAATGTCAAACTTGTCAAAGTATAAATTGTGATTGTATCACACAAGTAAATGAGAAACTTGTGGTTGTCACCTAGGTTTCATTATCATTGAGGTATAGGACTTTTTATTGTTTCAGAGAAGAGCAGGTAGGGCAACAACTTGATTATATTTCTACATGTTCATACTACATACTCTGAAAACTTTAGAAAATTCGTACGAGTCAGTTTTTTTAAAATCACATTTTTGTTCCTAAAATGGGGGTTATAGTGCCCTCATCGGGCACTCTCTCCATAGGGCTACATGTAAAGACCAGTTAGGCAAAAAAAAAATTGTTTGTTTGTCCACGTCCGACCGACCGTGCACTCTGGTCCCGACCGTGTCTTTTTTTTTTTTTTTTAATTTGCGTTGAATGTGCTAGTAAAACAGTGGTTAGTATAAATTTAAAGAAAGAGAATGTAAAGAAAATGAACAGTATAACATGCAGAACCATCTCAAGAGTTCAACCAGTAAAGTTTTGTGGTTTGACTTATTTACCAGTCTTCAAATGGTCAGTTTCAAGTGCAATATCTGTAAAAAAAAAAAAAATCTGACCAACCGACCCAAGTGTTTCATAAGCCTCTATGGACAAACAAACAATTTTTTTTTGCCTTATAGACAATATAGACAAATAGCCCTAAAATAAAACGGACTCGTACATTTTTCCTCAAATTTTGCATATGATGTATGTAGATTTAACATCTGGAATGTAATGCAAGTGGTGTCGTTGCTGCTCTTCTAAATTCATTTATAAAATGTCCGCCCCAGACCAAGGTGTTGTGGACTTGACACGGTTTGGAAATAAGCTCTTTTATTTATTGAATGCTCTACTGGCTGCACACTGTAACAATTACCATTCTTCTGTAAATGACCTAGAAATTGTTGTTATTGAGCTGAAATGTTAACCAAAATAAACCATTGGTATAAAAATATGATACTGTTTTTAGAAATATTGCTTAAATATTTTTCATTTAGGCTAAAAAAAGTTTTGACCCACTATCATGGTAGAGTTGCTAACTACTGCCCATTCCAGAAAAATATACATACATACACAATTCTTTTATAAAGCGCCATTACATGCAGCACAAATTGTTTGGGATTTTAAAAAAATCCTGTTTTGCCAAATGAAATATAGCTAGTTCTAACTGGCAATTAATATAAGTCAAATTTTAATAGTTTTGCAATTAGGGGATGGCCCAAAAAACCTGCTTTTTTGCATTATTTCTTGCAATTGCAGTCACCAAATTTAAAGACTGTAAGCATTCAAAATTTGAAAGATAGGCTATCGGTTTTCTCATAAATTTAATATTGTATGTTAATTTTGATAATTGGTTATAAAAGATATTAGAAAATGTATATTCCGATAACTAGTATACATAACCTAGAATTAGCCTTGGTGCAAGTCATTGGGCTTGATTGTCACAGCTTATGAAGAATACTCTAAAAAGACATGTTTTTGCCCTTATTTCCAAAAATTGGGTGAATATGAAAATTTTACTTTTATTGCCAGTTAGATCTAACGAAAGGATTAGATTAGAATTTAGCTGTTTCATAATGGCAAAACAGGATAATACTTTAAAAAGTTATTGCTGTATTTTTCTGGAATGGGGAGTAGTGAATTTTTGTATATTTTACTTACTTTATTGAGAATCATCCATGAGGGTAAAAGGGGACTTTTGGCCCTTTGGTAATGGGGGGCATTAGTCCCCCTGGTTCTGGCCTGGGAGTGGCAATTCCTTTCCCTTCCCTTTCATTTGTTCGCTATGTGGTAGAAAGGTTGCTAATCTTTTGTTTTTGATCAGTGGTCGCCATAACACCAGTGACATTCCATTCTGCACGTTTTCCTGCAGTATTCTATACAGAGGTGAATACAGGAAGAAGTACATGCATGTATTAGGTCAGTTTCGCAAAATATTGTTTACATGGAACGAACACATGCAGGGAAATAGGAAAACCACATTCCATAATAGGACAGGTATTTTCAGGAAGAGGGTTTTAAAGTATGAATTTGTATTATGATAACTGGACTTTCGTTTTATGAGTGGCGATATCTCACATCCTATCCCGGATTTAATATTATTTAAAGTATATAAATACGAGGTACTACAACAAATTACCAGATAGTAAATAAATTGACAGAGCTAAAGGACTTCAACAGTCATCAGTTTTAAACAAAGCAGGTGCAAACACATCTTCTACTTGTACAGATACAAAGGACTTCTTAGACTTCTTCTGCCTACCTGTTTGTAAAAGCCATTATACTAGATTGTAAATAAAGAGCATCCACTTCTCTTCTACCAACCTGTTTCTGTTTGTAAAAGCCATATACAAGAAGGAAGTCGGAATATTCCAAGGAGCGTCATCAAGAGAACCAAGAGCAGTGATGGATATGGTTATTGATACCGCCACCATGGATGTCGATACCATGGATGTTATTTCCATCTCAGCAACTTGTCATTATTCCAGCATCAATCTAAAGCATTTGAAGGTGAGTTCTTATTTGTCTACATTACAATTTTGTTATTATATAATTATGGTCCAAATGTCTCTATATGGGTGTGTAGAATTCTATGAATTCTTATGACACCATTGAGTGGCCATATTCCATCTGAACACTGCATGCATCCCTTGAATCCCTTGCCGGCACACTCCCTTGTTTTTTGTTTGTTTTTTTCCAAGTTGGTTTTGTGTGCCGGTTGGGATATTCTTGTTTAAGGTTTGACACTATTTTACAGTGTTGCGATTTGGTAGTTCACAGCATCTTGCGAATGGTAGTCAGCTTTGGCAAAAATCACATTGCTCATTTCATAGCAAGTGTGTAGAAGAATACAAATATCACAGATATACTTTTGTAGGTCCTGTAGTTCTTGAGTTATATTGTAGGTGGGCTGAAACACCTGCAACACTTACATAAACGTACATAAGTGTTATTTTTCAATAATAAACTGCTCAAATAAAGAAAGTCCGCAGTCATGTAACCTATCCTACACCAAAACCTGATCTTGTTATGACAATATAATTGATAAGGTCGTGTGCAGAATCTTGTTAGCTCCAATTTGATACCAAATTTGCTATCAAACACTCTAAATTCAGAGAGATTGATACCAGTTTATGAAATTTGGTGCATTTTCAAAAGTTGCAAATTAAAAACTGACCACGCGGACCTGTAGAGGTGAATAGCAGAGCGCGACCATTGACATAGCCCGAAACATCCGCTAGGTCATATCGATCGCATCATGCCCTAGTATTCATTAGTAAAGCACTGTAGCAATCCATGCGTTTTAAATTAACAATTGAATAAAGCGCGCACTTGGGATAGTCGACAGGGGCCCATCGTGGGCAAGCAAGTTTGACCAAATTACCACACTAAGCAATTTCGACCGTGTGCATAGTGTTGATTTGCAACTTTTAAAAATGCACCAAATGCCATAAACTGGTATCAATCTTTGTCACTTTTGAGTGTTTGGTAGCAAATTTGGAATCAAATTGGAGCTAACAAAATTCTGCATACGACTGTATCAATTAATTTGTCATAACGATATCAGGTTTTGGTGTAGGACAGGTTACATGACTGCGGACTTTCTTTATTTGAGCAGTTTATATTGATTTACATAATGAAAATTGATATTTTTTTGCTGCTTCCACCAACAGTACCTTGTCTACCCTTAATTGTAACACTTTGTATTGGTAAACTGTTCTTTCTTTCTTATAAAAAACCCACAAAATTTGAATGAGGAGATGCTCCAAAGGCCAAGAGGCCTGAAGCGAGCCTGAGTTCAACATACAAGTAAATACACAAACTTACTAAATAAAAGGAAAAATAGAAGAAGGAACCAATATAAATATTTGTAACATTTTAATAAATATACATTTCACAGTTCAGACAAGAAATTGATAGTTGGGGTGTGGTCATTAAATAATGGGGTGTGGTCATTAAATAATGCTATGGGGCCATCAAATGATTTGAAGGTCTGTGGTAGGGTTTGAGATATTTTGTGAAAGCTCATTCCAATGCTATTGATCATACCTGCCAGAAATTTGTGTCCTAAATTTGATGGCTGATTTTGGAAAATTCGCAGTGAGTGATATTTCGTGTCTATGGCGAGTGGAAAAATGCTCACTAGAAATCGAGTTTGGGTGAGCGGTGGCGAGCGAGAGCGATCGCTCGCCGCAAACAGCAAGGCCTGTATAAAGGTATAGGCCTACATTAAAATTGAAAAGAAAAAAAAATCGCCACCAAAAAAAAATTCTGCTTGACCCAAACTCCCATGCCCCCTCCCGAGAATCTAATGGTGCATCCCTAAAAGTACAAGATAGGCCCAAGTCATTCAAATTGGCATAGGTATTTTTGAAATGAAAAATGTGGCAAAAAAACAAAGAAACCAGCAGTATTGACAAAGTTGAAGACCTTTCAAATACACGTAGCTTATTTACCCAAAACCTGAATTTTAATGATTTTTACGATCCTGCCGATGAGTAAATCACTGAATGGGCTTCTTCCACCTTCATGCACCCCAATCTAGCACCTTTTTGATTGAACTGCAGTTGACTGGTTATGGTGAATTAATCGCATATTTGAGGCGGGATAAACTTGCATTCTGAAATCAAAACAAAAATCGTTTTTTTAACAAAATGATGACAAACAGGTCAATAATTGGTCAAGGCATATTGCCCTCCAAATAAATACTTGATATACATTCATGCTTGATTTCACCCATTCAAAATAAAAAGCCTCTGGATTTGATTTTAAAAAGTGGAAATTAAAGAGCCTTGCCATTGAGTTTAAGCCCAATTGTTGCTGTTGAGGTATGGCAACACATTAGAATGAGGCCTGTAGCCAGGATTTTTGCATGTGGACCATAATGTGGTTCTCCCCTCCTCTCAAAGGGATTTAGCCCCCTCCCCCAAATTTGCAAAAGTATACAAAAAGTCCCAAAATTTAAGAATTTATGAGCATAGGGGCCAAAAATTGGGTTTTAAAACTTTTTGGTCAAAAAAAAGGTCAAAATTTGGGGAAGAAAGTCCACTTTTCACAAAATTGCCCACCCCCAATAAACTCCACTTTTTCAAAATCAGCACCCCCCATACAAAAAAAAATCCTGGCTACGGGCCTGCATTAGGCTATCATACTGAAAACACCAAAGGTCTATCATACTTGGTTTTAAAGTTCGTAAGTTTTGTGATGCCTATTTTCTTGTTTTTTACTCCATATTTTTGCCTTTATCTTAATTTCAAATTTGCCGCCTTTGGCTTCCATGTCACAACTCCCAAGCTGCCCAAAATGGTCCAAAAGCTTTGGAACATGATAAAAATCATTAAAAAAAGTTAAAATTGGAGCAAATTATTTTTAAAATAATACTTTTTTGTGATAAGTAATGACACATTCAGGCTGACCCAGTCCACATCGTAATGTCCATTCAACAAACTATGAACAAACATACTTTTTTCTTGACAGCAGTGCAATTTGGGATGCTTGATCAATAAGGCACATAATATTTTTCCTGCAGGTCCCTTGCCTGTCAACATGCTCAAGGTGATGGATGTTGCATAAAGTTAATAAACTAAGTTTTGCTTTATTTTGCATAAAATGTTTTCTTCAAATATAATTATAGTTTAGCTGTTGTTATATTATGTTGTGCATGATATGTGTCGTGGGTGGTATAATAGGGGTGTTAAATGACTGTTTGCATGATTACAAAATGAGCTCCCTTCAAATACTTCAACCCTCGTGATAATCCCCCCATATTTCTGGAGCATCTGATGTGTCTACATTTTCATATGTAGGGCCTAATAAAACTCTGTCATGCCATATATGGCTTCCAGTGTGGCCCCATGAATGCCCCTTCTTTTGAACCATCACTTTTGAACCTGCTCCCCAGATCCTCAAAGTAACCAACCTTGTCTCGTCATTTCCAAGTGGTAAAATGGGGGCCTGCTGGCCTGGCATTTTGTCCCAGTTGGAAGGGAAATGGATCCATGGCTGTATTAGATCTTAATACTAAGGGGGGTCATATTTTTTCCTCTCAGTGCTACCTCTTGTTGTGCCCCTACCTTGGGGCCCCTCATACCCCTTCAGCCTACTTCTCACCCAACTGTGGTATATTAAATGAATAATACAGCTGAAGGTCTATATATCAGCAATTATCTCAGTGGTTTTGAAGTACTTCTTAGAATTTTGAAGTATAAAAAGTTTTGATTACCCATATTGAAAAATGCTCATTGAAGTCACCCAATCAGGCTTGAAATTGTGATTCAGTAAACACTATCCAAATACTTATTACCCAGCTATTCAAATAATGTGTAGGATTGTTCACCAGACCTTGTTCTAGTCACATGTTGCCAAGTTACTCATATTTAAGCCCAAATATATACATAATCTATTGTCTGCACTGCCCATGATAGCCAGCACAAGGTGATTTCTATTGTTATTATAATCAGTTAATGGTTTTTCTGGCAATCATTAAATAGTATAAGAAGTAAATCTGTTTTGAGGTGTGGGATTTAAAATTTAAAGGGCTAGAAATCAGCTTGTTGTTTGGAAGACTTGACTGTGGAAGGAGCACATGATATCTGCATCTAGATAATAGTAAAAGAAAGTGGGAGAAGATATAGCAGTTTGAAATTGGTGATCTTATTAATTGATATTGTTACTAGGTCAATTTATTAATTGATTTTAATCTGTATCAAGAAAGAAACTAAGGATAGAGGTTCAAACATTCATGATGACGGTGAGTACGTACAGTTATGCAGAAATGTTTGCAATGTTTTCAATATTTGAATAGCATATATGTGTATACTTAGCTAGTCTATTAAAATACAAATATTGAGGAACATTTTCTCCGTACCTAGAATTTAGAAAATAGATTAGATAGGAATTCAAGATAATCAGTAATTTTGTGAGTGTTTGTGTATACCTGTGTGTTTTTAAACTAGGTTCAGTTCCAGTTTTATACTGTAACTCAGTTCAGATCAATGTTTTTCACCCACTTAAACATAAACTTTTTAAAAATCACTGGAGCAGTAATAATTGTATTGTGTTGTGTGGCAGCCTGCTATGTTTATGATTTTGAATAGGTCAAGGGAAAGTTAATAATTAGCACTTATTATTATATTTCAAGTCGAACTTTGCAGAAATTCATACACTTGGTCCTGCGTTTAAGACTTTCAGGGCTGTATTTTTAAAAACTTTTTTTACAAGGACACTCAACAATCATGAAAAGAGATCGGATATTCAAATGTGTCGCTGAACTTGATGCTGACACTTTTGTTTGAACACAGATGTTGTGTGGGGTGTGTTTGCTGACAAACGAGGACACACATTTAAACTGGACCTCTCTGCAATGGGGGACTGTCCTCGGTTCAAAGAGGTCTGCAAACTAGCGCAATTGCATGTATAATGCATTTCCGAGACATATCCGCTTTTAAATAAGAATCAAGTAGATGCGTCTTTCAAAAATGCCCCAGTATGACTGTAAATGGGGTGTCAAACGCCTTTGAGAATGTGCATGTGCAATGAATATGTTGACATGAAAGCATTTAATCATGCATGCTATATTGACCTCCATTTTTTAGCATCAAACCACAATACAATGTATTGTCATATGGTCAGTGATCTGTAAGAAGATCCAAGTTTGTGTGGCATGAATATTCATGGTTGATAACACATGGCATGTGATATGGCAGCATTGACACCGTCAAATCCAGATCATTATGACCCAGTATGACCATGCAGGGAAGATATTCTTCTAGTTTTATTGGAGATTTTTCATGCATAACATGCATGCTTTGAAATACAGTGAAACCTTTTAGAAAGTGATTTTGAAGTCCCTGGTATTGCTTTTGTATATGTTTAAAGTCACATGTTAAAAGTACCTGATAACGCAAAATTGTGATAACAAAAACTGAAAACTGTGGCCCCATGTGTTACAGAGGTTCCACTGCAACTTGTGAAACACATATGGTCAAGAAAAAGCACAGCACGTTTTATTTCTAATATCATACTGGGCTGGGAGTCCCACCTTTTGCTATCTGTTTCCAATAAAAAGGTCTGAAAGTGGCAAAACTTACAAAATACCCTCTTTTTGGTAAAAGGTGTTCAAAAAGCCCCCAAAATGGAAATTTCAATGTGCATGATATAGGGGGTTTAGGTCCTCTTTTACAAAAAAAATGCATATAAGCGCACACATTTTGCTTCCCAAAAAGTCCACTTTTTGGAAGGTCTGCACTCCCCACAATAAATCCTGATTACGGGTGTGCTTCAAAGTGTACACTTTTGGCCAATTGATGAACTTTTGGGCTCAATTTGAGGGAATTTTTGGTTTTGGGGTAAAATTTGTTTCGGGTGTTTTTATTTGATCATGCATACAACCATAGAGCATGTTTCTACTGAGGAAACAGTTGACAATGATTTTGCGTGAATAGTTGGTGATGCTATAGGAATAGGTACATGTAGTAACAGCCCCAATAGAAACAGATCGGTTGAAGGTGAATCGTCATCTGCCAACCATTAATAGTGGTGAATATGTGGTAACACATTCGCAATAGAAATAGTTTGGGTGACAATTTTTCATTTTTCCACTTATTAATTTTGGTTACTAGAAGTTGAATATCGGTCTTGAAATGTTTGCGTAGTGCTAAGCGCTAAATTGGAGTAGATTAGCAATGCGTGTGGGTGTTTGAGACATACTTTTTTTTTTGCCTAAGTAGTAAGTGGGAAGTAATTGTTGCACTGCATTTACAGGGCATGCGCAGTAGAAACGATCTGATGATGGTGAGCAGGATGTGCCCAGAAACCGGGACCGGGGGCTGAAGTCTGAACGCAAAATGTTGAAAGGTTGAACATCAGCATGTCAGGGCCGCAGTCACGCTTGGACGGGGGTGTCGGACGGGGGCATTTGTAAAATTTAGTAAAAGTCCCAATGGAGCTATTTGGTGCAACTTTTTTACACATTTGTAGGTTACGTTCGGAGCATATATGATATATTTTACCAGAATTCCAACTGAGCCGCAATTTTAGTTTAATATGATCACACATGCTCAATAACTCGCAATCAAAGCCTCAATGAAGGCATTTATGGTCAAAGGACCACTGCACACTGAGGGGGGATGTGCCCCCCCCTCAGAATTAGAAAATTTTTTAAAGTAAAAGCCCCAATGGAGCCATTTGGTGCAACATTTTTACACATTTATGAGTTATTTTCGGAGCATGTATTTTTAAACAGATTTCCAGCTGCAAATTTTAGTTTTATATGTTCACGCATGCTCAATAACTCGCAATCAAAGCCTTAATGAAGGCATTTGGTGCAACAATTTTACATTATTATTGTTTATTTTGAAGCATAGGCCTTTTATATGCATCTATTTATAGGATTTTTGACCGAGAATTCGACCGAAAAAGTGGCTATAAAATGCGTTCAAATTTCATTCAAAATTTGTGAAATAGGCCTATGGATCCACTTGTGGGCGCTTTTTTTCTCCCCTTTTGATTCTAGGAAGTACTACGTCCCCCATTCCCCCACTGGCTATGCCACTCTCACTCTTTGTCCCTCCTCTCTCTTCCTTCTCCCTTCTCGCTGTCTCTTTCGCCCTCTTTTTTTTTAAGACCCGGGGGATTAAAAATGAGGTGCTCAGTATAAACACACTGATACATGAGTCCACCAAGCCCTCCACCCTGGAATTTGAGTAAAATATTTCTGTCAAATGTTTGGCCACTTGACTATGACTATAGAGACTTTTGCAACTTTTTTGGTTCAATAAATCTTGCAATTTGACACTGGTAGATTTTTTTGACATCACAAAACAAGTTCCTGCATATTTTCCCTTTGTTATAAGGACCTTAAGTTAAGGTAAAGGCCTTGTGATGTCAAAAAGTATTTCCAATATTCTTCAAGCATTACAAAATTACCAATTACAAAATATTACTTGTGATCAGTTCTATTTCTCTACAAAAGATAATTCTGGAATGATTGATCATTAATCATAAAAATCATCAATCAGATGCCTGATGAAGTACAATGTTTTTGGACACAACGTAGCAAAGTGAGTTGCAAATTTTAGTTCCTGAATTAGATTTAATTTATAAAAATAATGTTTTGAAATACTGGATGAATAATCTACACCAAGATATAAATATTGTTTCAACAGGATTTCTTATGTTTTATGTTGTGTTTTTGTTTGCATTGGTGATGAAAAAAATTAAAAATTGTTTCATCACTACAAACATTGATATCCTGGTCTTTTTCAGTGGCCGCATCAAGATTTTTTTTGGGGGGGGGGGGTAAGCAAAATGAATTTCAGGGAAGGCAAAATCAATTTTGAGCAAAATTACCTGAAACTTTTGGGTTTTTACTGGGAGGAAACTGGGGAAGAGTTCTGACTGGAGCCAATTCCCCCCCCTTGCACTGCCAGTGCAGTGGTCTTTCGCCAGCCCATTCGGGCTGGTACCTGTTTCAGGTTTGGGGTCAGTTTACTCAAGAGATTATATTTTAGTGGTATTGGAATGATTTTTTTTTTTTACTTTTGTGGTTAAATTTTTTTAAATATTTTAATTGATTTGTTAGGAAAAGTAAGTATGTTTTGCCGCTTCAACGAACGAAAACAGTGAGTATTACCAAAGTTATGTTTGAACTAATTAATTATGACTTTAAAAGTTTAAAGGCCTAAATGTAACAATAATAGTTAATATATATAGCATCATATGGTCAGCAGAAGAAAATCTGACATCACCTATGATGTCATATCAGTGTCCTTGACCGGGGTCCTTACTCCTTGACCACTGAACAGCGTGATATCATGTTGATAACAGATCTATAGAATCAAAATCTTCATCATATCCCGGATCATATCACAGATTCTCAACAATCTGTGATCATATGGACCATATTAATGTGAAAGTAGTTATCTATCATATCCTGTGTCGTTTTATGGATAAAAATGACTCAAATGTTATTGATGAAATGCATTACTCGTTGATGGTCGATAAACGTCCCAATAAATCGGACTTAGTCACCGGTCAGTTCTACAGCATAGATATCCATGGCTAACGATGGTTAACTATGGAAACATGTTAAAGGACATCAAGTTATTTATTTTGAGCTCTTTCGAGACGAGTAATGGATATATTCTGTAGATTTAGGTTTTGTCTGTGACTGCTAATGTGAGGCTGTCGTAGGTCGTGTACGGGGCTCAAACTCGGTGGGTGGGTGTAGTTCTGTCCTGGCAAGAAGAAGTTGATGTTCGTTAAGTCATCCGACCCCGGGGCCCCCTCCAAGGGGTCATTTGAGGTCAAATGACTAAAAACTGCCATATGGGCATGAAACTAGGTCCTACGGGACTCAAACTCGGTGGGTGGGTGTAGTTCTGTCCTGGCAAGAAGATGTTTATGTTCGTTAAGTCATCCGACCCAGGGCCCCCTCCCAGGGGTCATTTGAGGTAAAATGACTAAAAACTGTCATATGGGCATGAAACTAGGTCGCACGGGCTCAAACTCGGTGGGTGGGTGTAGTTCTGTCCTGTCAAGAAGATGTTTATGTTCGTTTTAAAGTCATCTGACACCGGGTCCGCTCCCAGGGGTCATCTGAGGTCAAATTACTAAAAAGTGTCGTATGGGCATGAAACTTGGTAGGTACAGTCAACATTTAAAACAACATTTTTGAAGGTCATTTTGGGGTCATCCAAGGTCACCACGGGTCATCTGAGGTCAAATTAGTAAAAACTTATATATGGGCATGAAACTTGGTGGGTACAGTCAACATTTAGAGTTATAAGTTTAGATCATTTTGGGGTCATCCAAGGTCACCCAGGGGTCATCTGAGGTCAAATTACTAAAAACTGTCGTATGGGCATGAAACTTGGTGGGTACAGTCAACATTTAGAGCCAAATTTTTGGAAGGTCATTTTGGGGTCGCCAGGGGTCATCTGAGGTCAAATTAGTAAAAACTGTCATATGGACATGTCACCATCAGCCTGGTAATCGCGCCCAGCCGAGAACCGCCAAATATGGTAACCGCCTAGTCTATTTTAAAACTGATGCATCAATGACTATGTTCATCATGTCATTATTGTATCATTCTCACATACACAGGAGGGTGAAAGTGCATAGGAACAATGCCGGAAACTACGTCACGCTATTGTTCGACCTAGGCTACATATTTTTAACGCATGCGTGTTCGTCAATACAGCTGTAGACTCCTCCACCTTCGCAACACGGTAGGCCTACATGGAGTGACTGGAATCACACTGACGGCGGAGGAGAATACTAGCTGGTCAAACAGTTTAATTCTATCAAGCATATAATACCTAAACAATCATCGTCATTTGATCTATTTACTCACAGAATATATTGTATACTCAAAATATAATTTTAAAATAGTAAACCTGTTAACTTATATATTTGTGTACTAAAATATAAGGACACGTGATGTCGAAGACAAAATGGCCGCTAATCCGCCTATTGTGAGACCTAGGATACATATTTCGAAAGAGGGCAGCAGACTAGGATGCCTATCCCTTTGTCTATTATTCCTGACATACATTAGGAAATGAATTTGGAGAATAGAGGCCTTGCATGTGACACACACCGACACCGCCTGGCTAATAATTATTTGGTGCAGAAGGGACACTAAAATGAATACACGGGATCGATACGTGAATTGCTATGCACGATTTTGATATCAGACGAAAATCTTCTGATACCGGGTTAGAAAATGATGAATATCTCCGTCATGATTTTTTTCTCAAGAAACCAGATTTGGTCTCATAAACTTGGAAATACGTGTTGAACAGATATGATAGTCGCTAGAATGCGCTTTGAAAATTGGCCGTGCGCTTTGAACTCAAAATTTGACCATTTTATATTGCGTTGGTCCTGTTATGGACTACAGCGTGCAGCGTGTAGTACAGCTGCACTCACTGTAGGCAGTATAAAAGTCGATGACCATTGACCTCAATGGGGTATATTACAAGCTTAATCACGCACAACCAAGATCGATTACCCGGCTATTGTGAGTAGCCTTAGTTATGTCCCTCGACTAATTATTAGTTTAAAAGAGCTTTAAAGGTTTGAACCAAATGGCTAATCGTGGCTGTGGATTTAACCTACCATGGCGATTCCTGCCATGAAGATATAGGGTCGAAGACACTGTGTGACATATCATCCCGTAAATATGGCGGACTACTCAAATGCATTCAACAAAAGCATGATTGCAATCAAATAGGTTGATGACAACATTTGATTGAATGGACTGCACTCCGCCATAACTACGGTGAAGGACACCGGCTCAAATCCTTTGTTTGGAGCCAATCGATAACTTCATGCAGGGCCTCTATACTTTCTGTTAATAAAATACTATGCTGACCTCACACTCCAGTAATTTCAGATCATTGAGCTCAGTAATACATCAAAGAATGTCTTCCAATTCATGAAAACAAATAGATAATCTGCATATCGGATTAAAAGCTTGAGGCATTTCAATTGCAAGGCCCATTACTTATACACCAACAACAACATAGACCTACAAGTGTATATAATGTAGCATGTGCACACATTATCATGTTGTGGATGGTGAATCAAGCTGCAGTGCCTACCCATTCCCAAATAAATGCAGTGACCAACCGGTGTTCACTCATGATTGACGTACTGATCATTATGTATGATTTAAACTCATAGGTTTTGGCAATTTGGGAGGGGTGGGTTCAAAATGACCCCATAGGATTATACGGGGGTAAAAATTTCAAATTGCTCAAATACTCCTTGCAAATTATTTAAATAAATAAATAAGGAGGGGGTGGGTTCAAAATGACCCCATAGGATTATACGGGGGTAAAAATTTCAAATTGCTCAAATACCCCTTTCAAATTATTTAAATAAATAAATAAATGAATGAATGAATGAATGAATGAATGAATGAATGAATGAATGAATGAATGAATGAATGAATGAATGAATAAATAAATAAAAAAAAAAAAAAAAATTGAACAAATTGTAGCGTAGCATTAAAATCATAATAACCATTGCTGGCAGGCGGATTCGAACCAACGATATTGACATTACCAGTCTGATGCTCTAACACTGAGCTATGCCATCATCTAGTAATGAGGGTCGAGTTTTTAGCGTATACAGTGTTTGTCTGTGAAAATGCCGCCTTGTGAAATAAATAAATATAAAGTCTCAATTTTTAATTTAAATTTATTTGATAATTGTCTAACCTATATTTTCTTTAGAGCAGGGACAAATATTTCCCCTTTTATCCAATTTGGCCGCTAAATAAGAATCTACTTCTTTTATTACTGATTTAATTCCGCGATTTGTTCCATTCAGCAATATCAAAGATTAATGTCAAGCATCTCACGACAGATATTTAGTTGGCTTAGTGGTTTTGCACAGTGCTTTTTAACCGGGAGGTACCGAGATCGATTCCCACCTCTGCCTGCAATTTTTTTCAAGACTGGGAAATAATAACCTGACATTCGCCGCTGACATTTCGTACTGCAGAAGCGGAGTTGTAACTTGTTAAACTTTGCTCCTTCCGTAAAAGGGTACATTATTTTGGCACTACATTATTTCTTTTTTTCCACATTGCTGGTAGGCCCCTATTAAATATCAAATGGTCATAATTGGCGGTCACTTCAAATCATCGCCAACTGAACGAGGTTCAGGAATGTACTCTCATTGTTAATTGTTGGTTAATCCACCACTTGAACAGGACTTAACCAAAGCAAACAAAGACTTAAGCTTTTTTACGAATGCTATACATAAGTATAAGCTTATTATCCTCTTCAACAATAGGATTAAAGATTGGTGCTTGACTGGAATTACGTGCTAGTGTCATTGGTTATTGTTAAAAGGCAATAAGGTGTGTAATTGCAATATTTCCTCTGAATAGGAAAGACTCTCTACCAAGGAGCTTATATAGAAAGGAGAAGAAATAGATTACGTAACGCATTGAAACCTTGTGCCGATTTGAAATCTGACAAGCTATTCATCGAAAGGTACCTTTTGTTTGGGACAAAGGGCTTCCGCCATTAAATCGGTAAGTTGACCCGACAGTGTATTAACGCTTTACCTAGCAGGCTACTGTCAATAAGTGATCAAATGCAAGTCGCGTGAAAGCGCTTAATGGAACGAAAAGTACCTATTGTTATACATAAACCCAAGGGTGTGATTGAGTAGCCGTAAGCACAAAAGGCACACATCAGCCGCTAATGCATAGTTCGTTGTCACCCCACTGACATTAGGTGCTTCATTTAAATAAATTGAATGCGCCTGCTGAATGATTACACATCAAGGCTGTCATAGTACAATAATGGTATTAAATAGCTACGTCCGGAGCTACGTATGCATGTAACATATAATAAGTATACCGGTATAGGCCTATATAAAAGTTGTTTTACAAATTGAGATTTTATTTTATTTTATTTTAAGAAGGAGAATGTCATAATCAGTGGCGTACTGAAGGGGGGCAGCTCTTCTGTGAGAGGTCTTGGGGGGATGAGGTTGGAGGAGGGGATATGAAGAAAGAGAGGGGACTGGAGAAAGAGGAAGAAATAAATAAATAGACGTAAATAAATAGAAAGGTAAGGAAAATGATAGGAATGAGAGGGGACAAAACGTAAGAGGGGATGGAGAAGGGAAGGGAGATAAGAAGAGGGAGTGATACTTTAGCAAGTACAGAGAAAGGAAAAGAAATGAATGACAAATAAATGTAGGCCTTATAATAATTATTATAGAAACTAAACACAGCCCCCCCCCCATACACACACACATAGGCCTAACATTAATTATAGCACTATAGGCAGCCATTCGATGATGCCAATGCCTTTATGCGTTACGTATTTAAAACGCCCAGTGAGATGTATTTTACACCTGCCAAGCACAAGTCACCCAATTTCGAAAATTGGACGTTGAATGTACACTCTCATGAATATTGATTGGCAACATTTTCCAATATGTCAGCGCCAAATCGGACACAATAGAACAATAGACCATTCAGTGCGTTGCTCTCTACATCGAACCATGGATGCTGGTGGTTCAATTAAGCCCGATCCTGACTCCACTTCGCATGGCGGTATTAAGCTACTTGCGGTTCCGCCATTATGCACTATGTGGGGAGAGCCTCGAACTGGCAGCATACATGAATGGGAATTGAACTAGTCATAACGTTCTGTGTAAGGTTACATAATTCTTCCTTTCATGTATGCTGCCAGTTCGAGGCTCTCCCGCACATAGTGCATAATGGCGGAACCGTGCAACCTAGGCGAAATGTCAACCGTGCTAGCATGGTCAACCATGGTCAACCATGGTCAAAACATGGTTGACCATGGTTAACTATGGTCAGCGATGATCAGCCATGGTGGCTTGACCATGGTCAACCATGGTTGCCATGGTCACCATGGTATACCATGGTCGACCATGCTTTAGCATGGCCGAGCATGGTCAGCCATGGTCTTCACCTTACTTGACCATGGTTGACCATGGTCACTTTTAAGTATACCATGGTCAACCGTGCTTTATCATGGGTGAGCATGGTCAGCCATGTTCATCACCTCACTTGACCATGGTTGACCATGGTCACTTCAAGTATACCATGGTCAATCATGCTTTAGCATGGGTGAGCATGGTCAGCCATGGTCATCACCTCACCTGACCATGGTCACTTCAAGTATAGGGGAAGGTGGGGCATAACGGACCCCCGGGGCAAAACGGAACCACCTGGAAAAATAGGCCTTGGCAATACTGCCGTTTATGCAAATTATATTGAGGAACACAAGTATGGCTACGAGGATTTACAACAAAAATTTTATCTGAAACAATCCACTGACATTCGAGCAAGATCGAGCCAAAAAATTACTACCTGTCTGGTGTAAGATATGTAGATGTTTAATGAGCTGAAATTTTACTTCAATAATATCGGATTCCCAAATAATTGTGTATATTGTAAACACGAAGGTACTAGCCATGAGCTGTATTAAGTGCATGGCCAATATGCTACGATGTATTATGCATGCAACCAATTTCTAAAAAATCGGGTATGGGGCAAAACGGAACCCTAGGTGCGGGGCATAACGGAACAGGGTTCCGTTTTGCCCCGGGCGTTTTGTCCCACAGATGGGTTCCGTTTTGCCCCAATTGGACATAACTTGTCTTCACTAAAGGAAATGTAGGCGTTATCTAGGGGCCTACTCGAACATGGTAAACACTTCGCTGAAACATAGACATAACTAGACCTACAGATAGAATTAATGATTAAAAGTTAACCACTTACTCCACAGAGATGGTAGGCCTACTGAATATTTCTTTCTAATCAAATATTGGTCATACATATTATAGGCCTACTAGGCCTATAAGAAGTTAACCACTCACTCCACAGAGATGGTAGGCCCACTTAATATTGTAACTGAATATAGGCCTACATATAACTAGGACTAGGGCCTACCGATGGAACAACTAATATAAGTTTGCACCCAGGGTGCCGTTTTGCCCCATAGGGGTTCCGTTTTGCCCGATAGTGGGGCAAAACGGATTTTTTTTTTTGAAAATATTTTTTCATTTTTATAAAAAATTGTAAGATTCAAGTTATATTGGTTAATGGTATATTAAAGGTAAATACAAACTTCAACTGAATATATAATTTTTACAGTCATATTACTTATGGTGACGTCACAGAGCATCCTCAAAGTTAAGTGTTCCGTTATGCCCCACCTTCCCCTACCATGGTCAACCATGCTTTAGCATGTGTGAGCATGGTCAGCCATGGTCATCACCTCACCTGACCATGGTTGACCATGGTTACTTCAAGTATACCATGGTCAACCATGCTTTAGCATGGCTGAGCATGGTCAGCCATGGTCATCACCTCACCTGACCATGGGAGACAGGCTTAATTGCCTACAGGCTGGATACAGTAGGAGATCAAAATGGCAGCCTGCATGAGCAAAACGGATGGCACACATGTGCTGAGATTGTTTCCGTTCTTACATCTAACATTTGCAGAATAAATGCAAGAGTTTCAATTGAAAGACTTATCAGTTATTGAGGAACCCACTGGAGGTGAAGTTGGTATGGAAACATCCCAAACATTAAACAACTGTTAAGCTTAAGCAGTGAGTAAAAACTGTAGACTTCAAGCAAGTTAAAGCTAGCTGTGGTATTTCTGTCATGACATGACTTTTGAGTATTGTGCACAAAAACGCGAGCTGCATGCATGCATTATCTGTTCGACAAGCTACAGCTGACTCTTCATGGAAACACCAGATAGAGATCAAGACATGATAACATGGATAATAATGACTCTAGAACATCTCATGCCACAAATTGATGGCTCTGTCAATGATACATATTAATATTATTATTCTATGCTAATCATGATATGATTGTGTATGTGTAGTATAACTAGTGAAGCAGGCGGTTTACAGTTAACATGGTTAAAGCCCCACCTGATGATGTAATTAACCCCAAAATAAATGTTACGGTACTAGTGTTTTATGTTTTAAACCACGAGACGCGCCGGACGCGAAGTTGTTAAACGGTGATGAACAACGGTGAAACATGATTGAATCCCTTTCAACAACGACAAGAAGCTAAAGATCGTATAATTCACGATTATTTTACGAGGAATGTCAGCCAATCATTGTCACTAAGCCTTACAAAAACTTCGATGATTTCTCTGTTAATATCAGCAATAACGCTATAGAATAAAACGGCAAAGTTTAGCGCTACCTAAAAGACACTGAATTCAACTTCTAAGCTTGCATACGCACAAAGGTTCCAGGCATGACGAATTTTACTGGCGCTCTCGCGTAACGCGTAGTCTCGCTCGCGTTCGCGTATACGCTATACACTGAGTAAAAGTGTGGATTCATCACGGATTATTTACAACGGTTGGCTCCTGTACAAAGGTATAGGAGGAGTTGTTGGCACCATTGTCATCCATGGTTAAAAATCTGAAAGCTTCAAAATCTGTTAAACATTTCCATAATCAATTCAAAACAAAACTGATCTCTATATATAATTAATCTTTTCCGTGAGCACCCCCATTCCCTGTCTTTTGGTTATGTTATGTGATGTTGATTTATTTTGTTAATTTCATTTGATTCAGGGAAAGGCTAACTTTCAGACCTTTTGGTCTTCCAGCCTTTTCCTCCATATGTACCGTGTTTATATATTATTTTTTATGTAATGTCTTTGATTTTTATGGAAATAAAATATGAATGAATGAATGAATGAATGGTTGACCATGGACAATTTGACCATGGTTGACCATGTTTTTGAAAAATGGCACCACTGCCAACCATGGTTAAACATGAACAGTTTTGACCATGGTTGACCATAATCAAAAGTTAACCATGCTTGACCATGGTCAAATATGGACAATTTGACCATGGTCAACCATGGTTAAACATGATCATATTGACTATGGTTGACCGTGTTTTTGAAAAATGGCACCACTGCCAACCATGGTAGACCATGGTCAAACATGCAAAGTTTTGACCATGGTTGACCATGGTCACTTTGGATAGACCATGGTCATTTTGGATAGACCATGGTCAAAAGGTTGACCATGGTCTCTGGCCGTGGTGCCATTTTTCAAAAACATGGTTGACCATAGTTGACCATGGTCAAAAACATGGTTGACCATGGTTGACCACGGTTGTTGAACCATGGTTGACCATGGTTAACCATGGTCAAACATGCAAATTTTTGACCATGGTTGACCATGGTCACTTTAGATAGACCATGGTTGACCATGGTCTCTGGCCGTGGTGCCATTTTTCAAAAACATGGTTGACCATGGTCAAAAACATGGTTGACCATGGTCAAAAACATGGTTGACCATGGTCAAAACCCTGGTTGTTGAACTATGGTTGACAATGGTTCAACCATGGTCAAACATGCTAAGTTTTAACCATGGTTGACCATGGTCACTTTAGATAGACCATGGTCAAAAGGTTAACCATGGTTGACCATGGTCTCTGGCCGTGGTGCCATTTTTCAAAGCATGGTTGACCATGGTTTGACCATGGTCAAAACCCATGGTTGAACCATGGTTGACCATGGTTAACCATAGTTCAACCATGCTTTTTTCGCATAGGAAGTAGCGAATGCGATGCTGCGATGCTTTTCAAACATCTCAGCATCCAGCGATGAAATTAAAATGTACAGGTGGAGTCAGTATCGGGCTTTAGGAATAAAAACCCAATTCGAATGATGCGCTTGAGAATTCGACAATATAAATAATGGTAGCTCTATTATAATACACATTAATGATAAAATTCCAAAATATAATACGTTTTCTGTCTTTGCTTGTCACGTGGTAGCGATTATATTTTTAAATAAGTTTCAAATGAATAACAACAAGGCAAGTGGCTGAGTGGTCTAAGGCGCTAGGCTCATAGAGTACTAAGCGTTGCGCCGTGAGTTCGAACCCCGTCTCTGCCAAACTTTAAAAGAAGTATATTAAAATTTGACTTTTTTTAATTTCATATTTGGGAAATGTGACTGGGAGAATTTATGTATGGTGTGGAGTGGTGTGATAGGGCATGTACTTTAACTGGCCGGCGCGGTCCGGTGACTAAGTCTTTATTGGGCGTTTTATCGGCAGTCAACGAGTAATGGGTTGCTATCATAAACATCAGTTTTGTCTTTTCAACGGGAAAAATCCGATGCAAAATAAAGTTTTTAGGGCCTAGCTATAATATGGGCATAATTTATGCATATAGTATTGAACAATGTACCCCATTTGACATGCACTTATAGATAAATAAATTGTCTTACTTTATTAATTTAATAACTTCTTTATTATAAATAAAATGACACATAACTATTTGATTCATAAAATTACATTCAACAAAATGATTGAAGAGAAAACACACAAGGCACTAGGCAGACTGTTATAGAATGGAGTATGTAAGATGCCATGTCCATAGCTTCGCATGGGGTTTCCGACTAGCAATCAACATGATCAGCACATTCAGAATAAAAATTCCTTTAAAAAAGGAATGTGGCGCCCAATGTGAGCTGGACGGGATATGGTGAATTCCATGGTGATTAGATTTGGTATTATAATGATTTTTTTAGGAAGAGAAGAAGATGATCAAATACGAGAGAAATGCTTCATGGAATGAAGCTTTCGTGTCAATTTGCGATTAAGTGGGGTCGGAGTTCTGTTTTGGGAGCCTATTGTAGTGAGGATATTGCTTTGGATATTGAATATTGTTGAACACAGTTTAAGAGTGAAGATTGTAGTGAGTAACCAGTCCTTTATAAATGTGCTGGCCACTATCTATTATAATATAGTAGGCTTAAACTATACATTGCGAATTAATTAAGTTATTTTAAAATAAAATGTACATGTAAGTTAACTCAAACCGGCAGTGTATATATCGAAAGCAGTGAAATCGGACATTCCTAAGCGAAGATATTGAGTTTGTAAGTTCTGGTATTACAAAATTGGAAATTGAGATATCGTGGGTAAAAAGCTGAAAAGACAAAAAAAACCAACGACAACAACAACAACAACAACAACAAAACAAACAGACCAGAACAATTTGGAGTACATGTAATGAATTAAAAGAGTTGACATGAGATTAGGAATTAATGTTTTCTGCTGTTTCAGTGTGCATGTTCTCATCGTTGATGGTTTGGTGGACTGTCATGTAGATGTAAGCGTGATCCTAAAAATGCCTTTCACATTGACCAAAACTAATTACAAGACCTCTTCTACATTGAGGCTGGCTTTCCCTTTTAAAGGGAATTTTTATTAGTTTATTACATGTATAATTTTGACTACATTCATTGGATTTTCAAAAGAGGTGATCACCACTAGGTAAACATTGTGGTCACCACCATAGACTTGCGTGAAGAATTTATTCACAAGTTTTTTGTCAATTGTTATGAATCATTTTGACACCACTTGTTTGACACAGGGAGAATTTACGAGTTTAGTTTTCTGAAAGCTGTGTACATGCAATAAAATATACTGTATTTCTGTTAATTGTTTTTCAGAATTATAGGTATTAAGGGGTACTACACCCCTGTGGTAAATTTGTGACTATTTTTGCATTTTTCTCAAAAAATAATAATACACTGGTAATAAAAATTATGTATATTATTGGGGCAAGGAATCCAATTACTACACTGAAATTTCAGCGACTCAAGACAAGCGGTTCAGTATATATGATAGGAAACGAGGTACATGCTAGCGGTACCTTATTTTTTTATCATAAATAACAAACCACTTGTCTTGGGTCAATGAAATTCCAGTGTAGTAATGGGATTCCTTGCCCTATAATATACATAACTTTATTACCACTGTGTTATTAGTTTTGAGAAAAATGCAAAAATAGACACTAAATTTATCGAGGGGTGTAGTACTTCTTAAAAGCTTGTTACAAAGAATTATGCACTCCTTCAGGACCAGTGATGTGGAAAAAAGTGGCCTGGATTTAAAAACCTTGTAGTTGTGAATATTCATAACTTGGATTTAAAATAACAATGCATTGATTGAGGGCATTTCCCAGCCAAGAATAGCGTCACCTTGGAGCAATCAACTATAAAATTCTATTCATTGAAAATAAATACTTGTTCACTGATCAATACATTTGAATTGATAGGCTACTCGGGTGCAGAAGATATGCGATCAGTTCACATACACATGTTATACCATGTTTTGCTGTTGCTTGGTTTTATTGGAGTGATTGAGTGACTAATTCTTTGAATAAATCGAAGTCTTCTGGAGTGGGATCTCATATGTGTACTGAGCTTTGTTTTGTTGAATTGTGTGACTGTGATGAAAACAATAATTTTACAAACTTAATGCTTACATGTATATACAGAGCATGCAGCTATGCCATTACAGGTGCAACATATTTGGTGATGTACATTCATTAGTCATAACTCCATAACTATGCACCAGTGTTATCACTGACAATGGGAGACATCATGGTTTAGAGAAGATCATCTTTGCAGCTTTGGTAGACCTGTAATATGTGTGCATATTTTGACAAGTGCAATTAAGCTTTGTTTGCCATGGTCGTTCATCGCATAGTACAATTAATAAATTATTGCAACTGCAATACTGTCACCGGTAGTGACAAAATTGGTGCGTTCTTCTCTTCAAGGCTGTACTGGACTTGATATTTAATTTTGATAATTTTGGATAATACTTTTTTACTCGGCTGTATGTGGACGCTTACACTTAGAGTCATCATCTCATCTGGATTCAACGTGGCTCTTTAACACCGTGGCTTTAACAAAACTTGATCGATAGCGCTTCCAATTTTTCATGTGCAATAATTTATGAAAATCAATCAGTATTACCATTGCTGCTTTCAATAAGTTGACTTGTTACGGGTTTTTTGTCAAAGATATCAGTAAATATTCCAACCAATTATGGAAGAATCTGTGAGGCATCAGACTATATTCTGTTTAACAGGACATTCTGAACCTAGTGAACAATCCTCTGTCTATAGTGACAGAGAAAGGGACTCACAGTATTATCCCTATGGAACATTCCGTAGTGAACATTCCTCTACTCATGGTGACAGAGACTATCCCTATCATGTAAGTTTGACATAGTGGAGAGAGGAGCAAACAGGCCTGTAGCCAGGATTATTTGGCGGAGAGTCGATGTGGGGAGCTAAAAGTGCATTTTTCCTTCAAAAAAGGCTTATTTCAATGTTTTCCTCAAAAAAAAGTGGACCTTTTGTGAATTTTTTTAGCCTAGCCTGGACGTAATTCATTTTGCCCACTATTATATTACCATGATTACACATCAGATGACAGGCATTGTATGAGTGTTGAGTTTGGTTCCCTGTAGCAACAAAAAGTGACACACGTACCAGTCATTACAGGTCAGTGTCATCTAAAGTCCAAATGACACAAAGAATAGCTAATTGCATGCATGAGTTAACATGCAAATTGATGAAAATTAGTCAGATGATTCATTTTTCAATTTTATTATGTGATTCAAGGTAGGATTGTTTCATTTTGAGTTCAAATTATTTATGTCCTTTGCCCGGGTCCTGTGAGACAACCACATGAACACATATCAAAGGTGACTTCATGTGAATGACCAAGTGAATTAAGTGCATGCATGCTATCATATGCACACTATCAAGAGTATTTGTGTGTGTGTGTGGGGGGGTAGGTCCGGGTGTGTTGATTAAAATTAGGTGTGTGTTCTCAGTTAGATCATGGAAGTAAGAGACATGGAAGCTGGTCAAATACTACATCAAAGTGAGTATCATACTTGCCGCGATACTGAACAAAACAAGTACAGGTGGAAGGGGAACAATTGAGTCAACGCATGGTCAACGTGTACCATGTCTAAAATCAAAGTTCCCGCTTAAAAATCAATAGCAGTACGAAGTCGTGTACTAAGCCCTGACAATGGGCTGTGTTATATTACCGCAGTGCATGACTAGTTTTATGAACACAAACTGATTTTATAAAATCCCTACGTAATGATCAGAATGCTATCAGTTTAATTTATACTATTGTATTAAAGGTATGTAATTATGTAAAAACCTACCGATTAAATGTATATTATATGCTAGACTCTCAGATAGCAGTTTTAAAACAGAAAATGAAATGAAATACAATTTATTTTACGCAGAATGTAAAAATAATATCCGACCCTGGAACATTCTGGTCAACAGCAATTTCGGCAGCCCGGGCACACAAATAGATGCGGATTAATTTTATAATGTAACGCATGTGCCAAGTGCGCATATCAAATTTTACAGCTAATTAGCGGTTTAGAGGTAAATGCATGATTTCCAATATTTTGAAATTTAAGAAAATCTGTAAGTATAGGGTTGAACTCGATATTTTGATTGGATTTCTGTAATTATGGATTACAAATCTAACATCCCTGTCACTTTTTTGCGAATATAAACAACATACTTGAAACATAATCAAGAAAAAACACGATTTTTGCTCATAATAATAAACCTGTGACAAAACGAACTGGCAATAAAGGCGGCAAGTATGATTCACATCAAAGACACGCTGACTACATTGTTATCACAATAGCTTGATACGGACCCTCTATAGAATGTTACGTAAATAATTCAATAGGTGTTGGATCGACCAGCTTCCATGTCTCTTACTTACATGGTTAGATTAAATCAAATGCAGAATCAATGAGGTCCTCATTTGAATGTATTTACAAGTGGACATTTCGTGCCTGCAATTTGTTCACACTTTGCCTATTTTGAACTGTTTCCCTTGTTTATAAATTTGCCATTCTAAGCTTCCTTATATATTGACCTATACACAAAAAGAATATATTGTGTGCATTGTTATTTTCACTGCAGGTGTTTGAAATGTGAAAAGTCACTGTGAAAATAAATATAGTGTAAAAATTTCCACTTTTCAGTAATTTCTGATAGATATTTGGGAAATGCAATTTTGTCACAATACTAAAACAATACATCAGTTGCAAAAGAAGCATGCATGTTACATGTATGTGCATGGGGATCAAAATGCACTAAGGCCTAAAAAAATTGTTTGATTGGCTTTACATAAAAAAAATAGGGTAGCTTGGTCGGCAATTTTTTATTTCTTTTACACACATTTTAAGCTGTAAATTGCGTAACTTTGAACTTTGCAAAAAATAAGAAAAAAAAAAAGTCTAGGGTCGGGCCTATTTTTGGAGTCGGTCGGGTTACGCCAATCAAACAATTTGTTTAGGCCTTATAATAATTATCAGTGGTCTTCAAGATTAACAGAGGTGTGAATTTTTATTTTCTTTAATTTGTTCTGTCTTCTTTTTTGTGTCTTTTCTTTTTTTCCATTCTTTTGTATTATCCTTTTCTGTTTGTTCATTATTCCATTCCTTTGTTGTTTCTCTCATTCTTTCTTTTTTCCCCCTTTTCTTTTATTCTATCTTAGTGTTCTTTCCTTTCTTCCTTTCTGTCTACTTGTGTGTCAGCTATGTGGTATGTCTTTCTAACTTTTTTTTTGTATTTGTTATTCAATATTTGTTTAAGATTGGAAAATGAAATAAAAACCAGATTCTTCCCATTTTAATAAGCTCTCACTTCATTGGGAAAATATAATTATATCATTCATTTTATGCTTACTGAATAGGCCTATAATTATGAACTTTTGAAAAGTGAAGTTCATGAACTTTTGCTATCTACTAAAAACTGAGATGAAATAATTGATTAAAACCATAAAACCAACCAAATACCACAACCAGTAGGGTCTCTTGTATGCCAATCATTGCAATTGGTCGTGGCTTTTTAGATATTAGTTTTTATGTAGTACACGATAAAACGCCAATTAAAACAGCCCCCTGCCTTTGGCCAATTTGGCGTATCCTCACTCCACTAATTTGTGAACCAACCATAAGAACTGATTTCCAATCAGAAATTGGATTCCAAGCGGAAAGTGGTTTGTGCATGTGGATCTGGTTACTAGACCTCATAGTCGGATGTACAGTTCAATGACCTCTTATTCTCCATCTCAGAAATCGATATAACTTAGTTGATTTTGGAGATGAGTTTATGATATAATGTTTCACACAGGGGTCACAGTTCTGTGTTTTATGTACACATGTGATTATATAAAATTTTAAGCACACTCTGAGAATGAGAGTATACTATTTAAGGTCTAATCCCAAAATTTCAACAACAAAAATGAAATGAGGTTAGTTGCAGAAGATAAAAAAGACATTTGCATATTTTTATTATTAGGAAAGTTTAATGTAGAAAGTTTGGGTTGAAAAGTTTATGTAGTAGCCTCTTGGTTTCAGCTCTGATTTGCCCCAGACTCATTCATGCTGGGTGCACCAATGGGACCATTTAGTGCACTCTTAACTAGAGGCATCCGATTTTGAATCATTAGGCTTTAGAAACAAGTCAGTGGTTGGACTGGAATATTGGTAACACCAATGAATTATATGTTTATTGGACCTGGTGTCTTAATTCAACTCATCTTTATTTTTTTCCTGAAAATCTAAGTCAGGTTTAGAAGAAACTCAAATTTTGAAACCTTTTTGCCAAAATGTTGATGAAAAGTGGATGCCAAGTTAAATGCCAACTTGCTGCTGCTACCTGAAACTTTGAGTCTTGAAGTGTAATAATTAATTGCCATTGATACAGAAGAAAAAAATTGGATTGCAACTTTTTTGTGTCATCATGGATCGGAATAAGTCTAAGGTTCATATCTTACAGGATCACAATGGAATTGAGATGCATGTTGGGCATGGGGAGAATAGTGGCCATGTTAACGCAGCATTTGATGCGGATACCAATGAGAAGAAGAGTGCGGATCCAGATAAGATAGATGTGGAAGCGCCACCGCCTTCCTATGAGAAAACAATAAAAGGAGATGGGAAGCAGACTAAAGCGGACCAGTTATGGGAGGTAAGTTATGACTTTCTTATGAACGGATGGGTGTGTGGGTGAGTGAGTGAGTGGGTGGGTGGGTGGGTGAGGGAGGGAGGGAGGGAGTGAGTGAGGGAGACGGAGTGAGTGAGTGAGTGAGTGAAGGGGTGGGTGGGGAATAGTTGGGATGGTTGGTGGGTGGAGGGGTAGGTGGGTGAGTATAAGGGTGGGTGGGATCGAGTAGTTGGGTTTGTTGGTGGGTGAGAGGGTGAGTGTAGGGGTGGGTGGTGGAATAGTTGGGTTGGTTGGTGGGTGGAGGGGTGGGTAGGCGAGTGTAAAGGTGGGTGGGAAATAGTTGGGTTGGTTGGTGGATTTTATTTTAAAAAGATTTTATTTTTACGGTATTAAATGGGTGAAGGGGGGGAACAGATTCTGTAACAGATACATAGATGTATAAACGTTTATGTAGTCATCTGCCCTACCATGACAAAACGAAACAATGAGCATTTTTTTCCAAATGCATTTTATTGCTTATAATCATTATAATCTAGGTGCATTATTAATACCGGGTATTAATAATGCACCTAGATACAAGATCTTCCCCCTAAATAAAAGTATAGCTTAGTCTTGTCTCTAAAAAGTAAAAATTGGATGTGATACAAGCTTTGTCGCTGTTCTGTCAAAACTTTTTTGGAAAATGACATTTTGTATTCATTTTATTGCTGCAGTCATTATGAAAATTGTATTAATTTTTTACTTGGATCAGCCAATCAGAATGCAGGAAAGTTTTGCTATTACAAAACCTTGTATGTTACATACAAGGTTTTGAAACTGCACATTTCATGCATGTTGACCATGTGCCATAGGTTTATACATTTAAATTAATGCTTACATTTTCCAGAGAGGCCAGTGTGTAAAACGAAAGGGCAAATAAACCTTTGTAATATGGTCTTGGGTTAAAGCATACCATGTTTAAAATTGAAAAAAAAAATTGTATTAGATTTACAAGTCTTTAATAATAATGAATGGTTCTTATAAGTCGCAAAATCTCCTGAGGAACTCAAAGCGTGCAAAACATGAAAATGACAAACAAACAAAATAATTCTATGAATCTGAGGTTAATCTGAAGAGTTTTGAGTAATTTTTCAGGGGATGATAGAAAGGAGCAGGAAGTTTGATAAGTACAAAGCACAGATGATGGGTATGGTGGTAAATTGCCACTGAAGTGACGAAAAGCCAAAACAGCAAGTTAAAATTGGATATGTAATTCAATGGGCAGCCAGTGAAGCTCGATGAGGATTGGTGTAATATGCTCATGCTTCCTTTTTCTTGACAATAAGACGGCTGCACAATTTTGAATTTGTTGCTTACTCCATGCCAATTGGGCTATTCCATTTAAATCCACTCTCCCCTGTGGACGATTTCGAAATATCTTCCACAGGGGAGTATGAATTTAAATGGAATGAATTCTGATAGCAGCTCCATTTGAAACTTACCCTCCCTCTGCAGAAGATTCAAGTTGAATCTTTCCCAGAGGGTGTATGAAATTCAAATGGAGCTGCTATGTGTTCATTCCATTGAAATTCATGCCCCCTGTGGAAGATATTTCCAAAATCTTCCACAGGGGAGAGTGGATTTTAAATGGAATTGCCCATTGGGTTTAATTGACAATATGATCATTATTTTTATATATCAACAGAAAACAGACCAAATAACAGATGGGGTGGAGGAGTTTTACACTGATCACAAGAAGATCATCTGGCTGGTTTTTTACATCGTACTGCTGATAGGTTATATTATATATTTCATCTACGCCTGCTGGTATGATTTCCAGGTGAGTCTGTCACTATGGACCACATCCAAATGGCATAGTACAATAACCTCAATTGAACAATCATAGTGTACAATTTGACCTCAAGTTGCAGAGTATGAGTTTTTGTACCCAAATTTTCAAAGGTCTTTCAATGAATGTACAAATATATTAGGGTTAAAGAACTGTGGCCTGATGAGCATAATTGTGTCTGTGGTCTGGTGGGGTGTTAGTTTGTGTTCGTTTGTTTTACCCCAACTCTAGTGTCATAACCTCACTCCTTGAAGTGGAAATTAGAAAATAAGGGTCTATTTAAACATTGCTGGAAGCTGATTGGTGAATATGCCTACCTCCAGAGAAGGTATCTTACCCTTCCCAGAATCCTTTGCAACATGATGCATCACCTCATTACATCAAATGACACTCTATTACTTTGTGTAAGTTCCCTTTGTTTTCATTTTGAGAATAGACTGGCTAAACATGGGTTGCTAGTCAAGAAATAAACATATTTTTAAAGATCTGGATGTGCTCTGTTGTGTTCACTGAAGTAAATTTCATCACTATCGACCCATGTTGCACTAGATAGCAAATCAGTACAGAAAATTGAAATGGGAGAAATGCATTGTGGGAAGTGTAAGATATCTGCTCTAGCCACCTCCATCCCCGGCCTCCATCGGGCTAAATTTATCGCCATCGTTAGGCATAAAAAATATTGCTTGTTTACCATAATAAACAAAAACATAGAAGTGTTGGGAGAAGATTGACCATTGAAGATGAGCATATTGGGCATGCCAACATTGTACGGGGCTAGAAGGGGGACCATTTTCAATAAGGCCTTTAAAGCCATAATGTATGATCTTATTATATGAAATTGGTTAATTTTTTCAAACGTGATTTTTTTGCATATTTGTAATGTTTACACATGTCCCAACTTGCACCTAAATGGAATCGGCCAAATTTGTTGTCTTTGTAGGTCAACAGAGCAAAGTTCGACATGCGAGATTATCATAATTTAAAAATTATGATAATATGTCCTCCCATAGAACTGCATGTTAAATGGCCAAAATAACCAGTGGGGTTTCTTTCACTTTCCCTTGTTATTTCAACTTAAAATGGACATCAACCCTTCCCATCAGTTATTACTAATATTATTTCAACATTTTGAATAAAGAATAACCCGGGGGGGGGGTCACTCCCAATGTGGCCTGTACACCATCCGCGATAATGAAAACGCGTAAAAAGGGTAGTGTTTCGTGGGTAAGCACGATACGCGCGTAACACGTTTAGGGTGTCAAAAACATGAAATATTGGGAAAAAGGGTAGCAAAATTGCAATTGCTAATACGCGGAAATGAAATTTAGGGTATGAAATTTGATGCAAGGAATAAAATCCCTGTTTAGGGTATTGTTTTAGCCAAGGGTTAAATCCTTGTTTAGGGTGCTTTTCAAAAGTTGATTATCGCGGATGGTGTACAGGCCACAATTGGAGTGACCTCCGGGAGAATAACAAAATTAAAATTTAAAGGAATAGAATTCTAAGATTGTAGCTAGGATGTATTTCAGAACATTTTAGCACTCATATGGTCACTAGATGCGCAAATGATAACTCAATTTTCAAATTGATTAGATTTTGTCATGATGTATAAATTGTTGAATATAACTTATTTATCTTTATTTTTTCTTGTTTTCATATTAGGAAGCTATAATTCTAGTAATAATAACAGCGCTTGTACTCTTCTGTGTCATCGTTTCTAAATTTTGGGATAAATTTGGAGAACCAATTGAGGAGAAAGCAATAACACCAGCCAGCAAGAAGGTTGATGAGAAGTGGAAGATACTGAGATGGTAAGACATTATTATACAGAGATGTAGACTTGAGTCGTGTGACTTGGACTCGAGTCTGACTCAAGTCACTATTTTTGGGACTTGTGACTTGACTTACTTGTGACTTAGACAAAACGACTTGGACTTGGACTTGAAAAAATTGACTTGTTACCAACGCAAGTCTGAGGTTACTTTCCTGTAAATTGAAATTTATGGATAGAATTTATGAATATTAATAGGCCTACAATTTCATTAATGAATTATCCGCTGGCGGGCCTCGTGTCCGGCATAACCTGAACTGGAAATAAATAAATACATAAATATATAGTGCCCTCAATCAGCGACACGGGCTTGGCGTGGGAAGTAAAAGTATGTCGGTTGAAAACTCGGAGTCCTGTCCCAGCAAACACAAAACTGGTGAATAGACTTGTAGTGACTTGTGACAAGTTGTGACTTACTTGCGACTTGACTTGTGATTTGATGACTTGTGACTTGACTTGACTTGCAACTTTTTCAAAATGACTTGACTTACTTGGGACTTGGACAAAAGGACTTGTGACTTGGACTTGACTTGCACAATGTGACTTGTTGACATCTCTGTTATTATATAAGAAACACATTCTGAGGAAGGCATGGGGAAAAATGCATTTCAGGGGTGGCCAAAAATTATGAAATTTCATCAAAATTGCATCGAAAATTTAAAGTTTATTTTGTTTTTATTTGGGGAAACTGAGGGAAGATCTCCGAACTGGGGGAGATCTCTGAATGTCAACCACCCGTGGCACTGCCACTGTTAACAAAAGTAGTTGTATCAGGACTTCATTGATATTTTTTGTATGTTTGTTTGTTTTAAATGATCTTCCCGTAGGAACTTGACAACGACCCATAATAGGAGAGGATTAATGGCTTGCGCTACCCCCATCCCCGGTCTACGCCAAGCTGGCCCAAGTAGGCCAATTTTACCAAACTTTTACGTCTTTCAGGAAATGCCATTTCGTAAGACTTACATCTTGACAATGTCTCTTAACCAAGAGAACTTCATTCTTTAAGCCTAATTTCAGTGTTACTTCTAGCTCTGCTGAGGTACTGTTCACCCTTTGCACGGATCCGCCATCTTGCTACCAGAACGAGGTTTTCCCTACAAATACATGTGCAAAAAGTGCATTTTTATTTCTCGCGCTTTTCGAGCAACATGCCAGAAGGCTTTTGCAAAGCGTACAAATGTATGTGGTAATTAAAGCACACGTTTGACAGGCATACACACACACACAACGCAAACTTTGTGGGTAGAACCTCGTTTTGAGATGACCGTGCAGAGGGTCAATTGTTCTTGAAGATTCCACTCGATGTACATGTATTTGACTGATATTTATTATTTCAATATTTTTATTTATCTTGCAGGCCATTTTACATCGGTCTAATCATCCTCATCATCATAGCCCTGGCATTCCTCACCAAAGATAATCCCAATCAACTCATCTCTGCAGCAGGACTTATACTTCTGGTTTTTCTTACATTCTGTTTTTCAAAGAGTCCAAGAAATGTAAGTTTATTCTAGTTCAATGCAGGAGTTAGTATAGGATGGGCTATTCGATTTATATTCCACACTACCCCTGTGGAATATTTAGCTAAAGTCTTCCACAGAGGGAGTATCAACTTTGAATAGAATACACAATTGGGTAACTTTCATTTGAAATACTTACTCCAGTTGTGGAAGATATAAATAAAGCCATAATACAAGGGGAGTATGGGTTTCAAAATGACTAACTCTGACCAATTACATTTGTAAAACATACTCCCCTGTGGAAGATCTTTCCAAAATCTTCTTTTTTTAATTTTTAATTTTTACAAATGAAAGATCACCTGAAACATAATCACAAGCATACAATAACTCAATTTGCTTAAAATGCTTCCGATTTATTCGTCATCTGCTAAATTCAGAACGATATATTCAATATGTTTTCTTTGTTCACGTTCTATGCATTTACAGGTACAATGGAGACCAGTGTTATGGGGAATGGCATTACAATTCATTTTGGTTTACTAATCTTGAGAACCAAAGCTGGTTTTGAGGTTTTTGACTTCCTGGGTAATCTTGTTAACACATTCCTGAACTACACTGATGCAGGAGCATCATTTGTTTTTGGGGATTTGTTTACCAACCATTACTTTGCATTTAAGGTAAGATTGAAAAAAAGTATTTACATAAATGTTCTTAAAATTTGTTTTAAAAAAATGATTTTGAAATAAAATGGTATAGGCCCTAGACTATGGCTATATTTTATGTTTACCTAGGATTGGCAAGTGGCAACAAATTAAGAAACTATTGAATTGTGTTTGCAAAAATATTTCAGATTTTCAAGGTTTCTGTTAACAAAAAAGTATTTGAAAAATCAGTCTGCCTACCCATAGAATGGGGTTTTGTTTGTTTTGTCACATTAAAACAATATTGTTTTGCCCAAGTTGCAAACTAAAGGAAGGAAACTTTGGTACAAAGTTTTAAAAACTGGTTTTATCACACGCAAAGAAGTAACAAAATAATTAATTGAAAGATGCTGGGGCGTAGCCAGGATTTATTTGGTGGGATGGATATTGAAAAAAGTGGACTTTTTCCCCCCAAAGTGGATCTTTTCCCAAAATATTTTGACAAATAAAGTATAAAGGACATAATTTTTTTGCTGAATATTCTCACAAATGGGTTTTTTCACTTGCAACCCTCACAAAATACTCTCAAAATGTACACCGAGTGGAAAGAGTGGAAAAAAGAGTGAGAGAGTGAAATGGAGGACAACCCCTCTTTGCGTGGAAAAATTTCACTCTAAAAGGATTGAATAAAGTAGTCTGTATACTCTCAAAAGAGTGAATATTGCCTAAAGTAAATGTACTTTCTATCATTTTAGAGTGTTTTCCACTCAAAACTGCTTGTCCTTTGTCAACTCCTTGAAAGAGTGGAAATTCACTCTTTTACATTTACTAAATGTAAAAGAGTGAATTTCCACTCCTTTTTCCACTCTCTAAATTTTAGAGAGTAAACTTATTTGGCCTTTGGTTATGGAGGGGGGCAACTTCCCCCTGGATACTCCCCTCCTTGAAAGATGGGTATTATTAATGTGCTTGATGATATGGATTTGTCACTAGGTTCCTCAAGTCTCCCAAGGTATTTATGAAAGTCAGCAAAAATGTGATAAAAAAGGTCTCTTCCGGCCTACACTGTCAATTCATGACTGACAGTAATTTCTATAAGTACCACCCTTGGATATAAATGACATACCTGAGTTCATGTCTAGGCTGTTATGGTAGTCTGACTTAGAGAACCAGATTAGCTCCCTTTGTCTATCCTAAAGCCTAAATCAATTTTGTATTGCCCTTTTCCAATTCCAAAAATCTGAAAAATAAGAATTGGTTTTTTTTATATTCAAATTTTCAGAATTTGGTATAAAATTATATTTTTTGTGTATTTGTCATTTATACTGCACAATTATTTGCTTACAATCGTATTTTTTGTGTGGCAAAATATTTATAAAAAGTAAATCGACCAACCAACCCTAACTTAAGAGCTTTAGAAGGCAATACCCAGCAAACACATTTTAAAACGATTTAATAACATTTAAATGTCAAATTCTATAATAGACATGAAAACATTTTATATAAAAAAACACTACAATAACATTTCAAAAATGTCACAATATTATTTGCAAATATTTTGATGCAAACATTTTTGCAATATATTCTGTCAACTTTTTATAAAATTATGTTAGAATGCTTTATAAAATTATGTTAGAAAGTTTTCAAAAATATTTTCTGAATGTTGTTCAAATGTTTTATACCTTACATAAACGGTTTTCGCTAAAACGTTTTGTGTTAGCTGGGTACAAACTTTTTTAGGCCTAATATAATTGTGAACAATGCTATGGTGCAATCTTTATAGGCCAAAATAATTGCAGCTGTTTGGTGATGATTTGCTTGACAATAAAAACAAAGCAAAAAAAAAAATCAGTTTTTAGGTAACTGCATCTGACAGATCAGCATGTTTGATGGTAGATTTGTAAAAGTGGTTCAGTATAAGTCAGAGTAGTCACACAGCGGTGCATGTAACATTATACGACTATAATGTCTTCATAATAGCTACCAATAATCATTACTATTCTAATGTCTCCCAATATTCTGCTCAACAGGTACTTCCAATCGTGATCTACTTCAGCAGTGTGGTATCCGTTCTATATTATATTGGGGCCATGCAGTTCGTCATCGTTAGGCTGGCATGGTTGATGCGGAATACTATGAAGACATCGGCGGGAGAATCTTTGAATGCTGCTGGAAATATATTTATTGGACAGGTGAGATCACTATGGATCACAATGGCCTCATCCCAATGGCGTAGTTCAATAACCTCAATAAAACAATCATAGTTCAAAATTTGACTTCAAGTTGCAGAGTATGAGTTTTTGTACCCAAATTTTCAAAGGTCATTCAATGAATGTACAAATGTATTGGGTTAAAGGAATGGGGCCCTGATAGATGAGCATGTTGTGGATCCTAGTGGATGGATGGGAAAAATTTGGTTTAACTCAAGCAATATTGTAACTTTTCCTTTCTACTTTTTCCACAAGTTAGTTTTCACTTTCTGATACCCTTTAAATTTTTAGCCGAACAAATTGGGTCAAATAAAGAATATCGCTATTTAATTCCACGCTAATTTCACCAGTGTGTGTTTCAGTTCGTTATGAGGTCGACCAGCTTAATGAGTAATGTCATGTATGTACAGACATACAAAAGTTTGAAAAATATTTAGATAATTTGAATTAAACGATGGGACATATTGTTAAGATTTTGTCACAAATGTAGCATCGCCTTTATTTCTGCAGGGTATGTTAAAAGGCACCAGAAAAAAATGTGTTTAATCTTTGGATTGACCGTAGATGCTACTTCAATGCTTGTTATTAATGAACTATCAACTAATTAATCAGAATTAGCGCTAAATTTATATCACTACACGCACAATTTACTGTTTTATCACAATTAACAATAATAAATTAATTGATTTCATAAATAATAAGGATCAATTTGTTTCTGTTGCCTTATGATAGTTCATGAAAGTTACATTACAATCATGTTAAAATCAGAATTTTGAGAATTTTGAGAAAAATTGATGTCATCATCCTCAGTGAATGCTACAATATTGCTTGTAATATCATGGCCGCCAAGAGCTAACCTGGGCCTGGGAGGATAGATGAAAATTTGGGGTCCCATTTTTAACATGAAAAAAACATTTTCCCACCAAAATGGTCCTCTAGAAAAAAGCAAACAGGTTAACATTTGGTATTTGTTCCCTTAAAGCCCTAGCCAGGGGCAACAAAAAACACCTTAAGTTGTTTTACACAACCAATCCAGATTTTGTGTTTTGTTTCTTTTGGTTAAAATCATGTAAAATTAGCCGTTTTGGGGCAAAATTGATTGATTTTGACTGAAAACTTTTGAAAACATTTTGCAGAACATTTTCAAAATATGTTTACAAAACTATCAAATTTTTGCCTAATTTTTAAGCTTTTGGTGATATTTTAGGGTCATTTTTTGAAAAACCCTTACCTACAAAGATCAAAATTTTCAATTGATGGTTGGCTTTTCATTCCAGCTACATACACTTCAAGTACATATCATTAGATTTATCATGCTAACTTGGAGGACTGTTAAATATAAAATATAGAAAATATCAACTTTTAATAATTTACCATAAAATTTGTATTATATCGCAAATTTAAAAAAATCTAAATTATTTGATAGCAGAAGGACATTTCTTGTATTCAGAATGCAATTTGATATGTCTGATGTGCTCTCCGGTCCCACAAAAAATACTGTTGCTATCTGAGGTCTTAATAAGAGTCTTGGACAAAGATTGATCCACTTCAAACACATGCTGATGTCATTTTGGTCCATTTCTGTTGACACTATTGTACTTGATGATATTTTGAAAAACAAACTAGGTTGGGTGATAGGGATATGGTGGAGTAGGGTGAGGTTAGGGGTGGGTAGAGTTTGGGGTTGAGGTAGATATTTTGGGCTGTTGATGGGTAGGATATTTTGGATGTGTTAGGTAGGGGTGGGTGGGTGTCAGTAGGAGTGTGTTAGGGTAGCATGGTAGGGATGGGGCAACAGTCACTTTTCTTATTTTGTCATGAAATTTCAACCTGTTCCCCCTAAGGCTACAAAAAGAAAATTGTTTGATTGGCGTAACATAAAACAAAAAATTGGGGTAGGTAGGTCGGGATTTTTTTAGCTTTTAAAGCTGTAAATTGCGTTTGATAAAGGCCTTGGAACTTTTTTTCTTCCTTTTTTTAAAATTTAATTATTTAATTAATTTTTTTTTTTGCAAATTTTTTTTTTTTTTAACTCTAGGGTCGGGCCTAATTTTAGAGTCGGTCGGCTTACGCCAATCAAGCAATTTTTTTGTAGCCTAATATCAACCCAACCCGACATATCCTGAAAAATTTGGAACAAACCTGCTTCAATCCGAAGTTTCAAATCGAATCCGATCAATGTTCAATGAAAACTAAGAATGACCTACATGTATGCAATCACAAATATTCATAATGATTATGGATTTATAATACCACCTGAGACTATCCACATGCACTTGCACTCACCTGAAGTGAAATTTAACTGTGAATAAAGAAATTAGTGAACACAACACCGCTGTTGTGGGGTATTTTTGGCAATACTCGACACGAGAGGGTGCATAATTCAGCTACTTTGTAAATGTATATTGTATATCTTACCTATAGGCTTAAGTATTATTTATTTTATATATAGATATACATTTTATGTTTTCCCTGATCCCAACACGCACCGAAAGAAAGCACTCCGTTTTAACTTGAAGAGAACTCACCCGATCTGGCCTAACCCGATGATATATATGTCCTGGAACATTTCATTTTGTGGTATATTTTAGCCACTCAGCCCCATACAAGGTGTCCCAGAATGATTTATACCGTGTTTGAACAAAATATCAAAAATATATAGTCAACAGTGTATCTAATCTTAATAAGTGCATAACAATGCCACGCATGTCTCCTACTTATTCTGTGACTTTCATGGAAATAGCTTGATTCGTTTTCGTGTGACATTGCTATTACTGAAAATGGACGAAAACGGCATGTGTGTAATTTACAGTGCAAAGGCATCATAACACATCCTTTATCACCATCGTCCAGTCGCACTGTGCAATATATTGGAGAAATCCTACATTCTTTTATAGAAAATACACCAAATTTGGCACAGATGTAGAGCTTATAATGATAAATAATTCTTGATATGGGATTAAGTGAAACATTTCAATGTGACATCAGATATTTAGGTTGAAAAACATACTTTTTATGTGATTTTTACCCCAATTTTTACCCAAAAATGTCACTATTACAGAGGATATAACTTCCTCAAGCATCCTCCGTAGTAAATTTTAATCTTCTTCATCATGTAGCTGTGGATTTGCCAATATACTGTGGACATAAATGCATGCTGTGACACTAAGGACGAACCTCCTCTATACTTTTATGAAAAATCCATCTCTGCCGGCATTTCAAATGATGAAACTCATCACACCGCAATAATTGGCTTCAAAACTACCGTCAAAGAAAGAATAGTTTAAGGTCACTCAAGCGTAGCAAATCCTTTATTCCATACACAGATTGCTTCGTAACATCATTAATAAACGATAGACATCGACTATTTAGTAGAAGTAAGAACAGGATACAACAAATATGCTGCATAACATTTTCCAAATAACTTTGTGCTGAACGGTTAGTAATTTTACAGATTTTCAAAATAGGTTGCTTTGTCAAAACTTTGAATTCACCATTTTTACGCAATCCTCTCTAACTTCTACTAGAAACGTCCAATTTTAAAATCTAAAAATCTGAGAAAGCTAAATATATGAAACTTAAAAAGCAAAACAATATGACCAATAAAAATGCCGTTCATACCATATGAAAAAGTTTGGCCACAATATGAGCATAAAAGTGATAGCATGAAGAGCAACATTTTTTTACTACATGACCTTATATTAGGCAAGCATGGAAAAACCCATTGTGCTCCCCATTGTTCACTCGTTATGGCCGATTGATTTCCATTGTTAGGAATCCCTGTGCACATCGAAAATATGAGTTTTGGTGATATTTATTATTTATTTTGGATCAAAAAGTGCCACCATTTGCTATCCACTAATAAACATGAATTTTATATCAGCTGAAATAATACTCTCTCAAGTGTTTATTCCAGTGCGAAGAAAAATGTTAGCATGTTCCAGTGAAATGTTCTGAAATTATTTATCAAATAATTTGCTCAAAAAACTTGAAATAGAAAGAAAAATGTCTCATTTCCCATTAAAAATTGAAAAACGTACAACTTTCTAAGTAAAAAGTCCCACCTTTTCCCAAAACTCAATGCATTTATAATTTATATTATTTGAAAGTAGATGTATCAAAGTTTTTAATACCGAGCGAAGATATTTAAGAACATTTTTCGTTTTCCTGTAGTGGTTGAAGATAGGTAGAAAAGTCGACATTTTACTAGAATTTCCTGTGTTAAAAAGACCTTTTGAAAGTGGCGTGAGCAGATGCACCAAAGTTTTCCATATGTAAAAAATTCCATCTTTCTCGGTATAAATCATTCTGGGACACCCTGTATATGTGACATGGTCAGGTCCATGCATGGAAGCCAAAAGCGGCAAATTTGAAATTGAGATAAAGGCAAAATATGGAGCAAAAACAATAAAATACATAAGAAAATAGACATCACAAAAGTTCAGAACATTAGAACCTAGTATGCCAGACCTTTGGTGTTTTCAGCATATGATAGCCTGATGTTTGTATAAGGTAATTTTGGTGACTCAATTTTCACAAATGCTTCCTTTGGCATCCATGGACCAGATGTGTCACATATTTTGTTGAACAATAGAGGAAACAGTATTTAAATTTTTGTTGTTTTTGCTTTTTTTTTTGCTACAGACTGAGGCTCCACTATTGATCAAACCTTACCTGCACAAGATGACCAAATCAGAGCTTCATGCTATCATGACCGGCGGCTTTGCAACTATCGCAGGTGGTGTGTTTGGAGCATTTGTGTCATTTGGTATCAGTCCATCCCATTTACTGACGGCTTCAGTCATGTCAGCACCTGCTGCATTGGCAATAGCTAAACTGTTTTATCCAGAGACAGAAGAGTCCCAAGTAGTCACTGGTGAACAGATGAAGCTACCAAAAGGGTAAGAGTATAGTATTTTTATTTCTATATAAAGTAGCTCATGGTCGAGGGGGAGATGATACCAATATTTCTCGACAAAGTTTTGGAAACGCAGTCAATATGACATTTCCAGGTGAGGTTTTCATCTATTAAGACACCTAAAATGGAAGGTTTCAATTTCAAAGTCTTTTATATTCTGAAATTTACGGAAGAATGCCTTGAAGTTGGCAAAGATCTGGGGCACCAAGGCCAAAACTGAAAAAGGGCAGTCAATGGCTTTGATGGCCTCCCTGAAATTTGAGCCCTGGAATCCATCCTTTATTCTTTATTTTACATTTTATAACTATATTGTCTCATTTACAGATCAGAAAGAAATGTAATAGAGGCTGCTTCCAATGGTGCTTCTACCGCTATTCCATTGGTTCTCAACATTGCTGGCAATCTTATTGCATTCCTGGGTCTGCTAGCATTATTTAATGGACTCCTTGGATACTTTGGAGGACTTGTTGGGATTGAGGGTCTTAGCTTTGAAGTAAGTGCATAATTGTGACCTGCTCCCACAAAACCAGACATAAGTCACTAATTTTGGAAATTGAGTTTTTGATGTCATCATTTTGTATAGGTCTGCGGCTTTCATTTGATAACAAAATTATGTTTCTGGGACATTTGATCCTCATTCTACGGTCTCTCAACAGGAAGGGGTAAAGCAACACATAACAAAATGCAAACGTAAATGCAAGAAAAATGGCTTTAAAGTTGTAAAATGACATTTTTAAGGACTTGGTTTGGCTCAGAAAATGCTAGATTTGGGTGCTTTAGAATTAAAATAATATTTTGTTTTCAATGGTAGGTTCAAGTGAATAAAAAAATAATAAAAACTGAAAAACAAAATCTCAAAGGTTTTTCACCCCTTTCCCAACTATGACTCGCCGTATCTCAAAATCGCTGAGTGCAACTTATGGCGGGTTTCGTCAGTGCCGGTCACAATTAAGGGAATACATTCATGTATCACTACAGTTGGACCTCTTTTATATGGATGTCTGATAAAGATGCTTCCCGTATATCGTATAATAATATCTTGTTTAAGTAAACTTACATTGGCATTGGTAGCTTAAGCTTACCTGACAATTTTTCAGGGAATTATTGTAAAAATGACCTCCAATAAATGCCCCCCCTCTTGAAAAATTCACACCTGTGGGCGTTTATTAGAGAATATATGGTATACTGTGACTAGCAAAATGTACGTCTATACGGTTTTGTGCATATATTGCAATTTTGTATGATAAATTCTACAATTTGATATGATTTTTTTTTTTTCAGTTGATATGTTCATACGTATTCATGCCAGTTGCATTTATGATGGGAACAGAATGGGAAGACTGCAGAGAAGTAGCAGAATTAATAGGAACCAAGACATTCATTAACGAGTTTGTCGCATACATCAGATTATCAGCAATGATCGATCAAGGAATAATATCAGTAAGTTAAAAAAGTTGCATTTCACAATTATGAAAAAATAGGCCCTTGAATTGACATATAGCCAGAAATGGCTTGTGAAAAGGCCAGACTGTAAACATTAATCAGAAAACTACTCAAACTCATTCATTGAAATCGATTTGGAAGTGATTAGGGATATTTTTGTATCCAGTTGTTGCTATAAAGGCCTCAAATTGAGGAAAAAACCATGTATTTTTACATGTTTTTCAATGCCCCATTGACAACAGATTACAGCAAATTTTGATTTTTGTAACTTCCATTGCACGCTTCTTGGGTCATGATTCTTCAGAGGCAAAAAAAAAAAAGAAATTGATTTCAATAGAGAATACAACTTGCACAGGCCTCCACACAGCATGTCCTCATATAAATCAATTTGCCTGGCTTATATTTTAATTGCCCTGCTCATTTCCAATTTTGCAGCACAAACCTTACAAATTTACAAATAGTCGCTATTGTAGTCACCAGACAAGGCTTATCATGCAGACTATTGATTCAAGGTATCCCACCGCTGCCACCATGTTATATTAAGTAGACTTGTATACGCCATGATGGATTTCAAGAGAGAGCTTTATTACAATACTGCTTTCTGATTGGCCAATATAGTTTATTGCTTACAGGCTGTCTGTGATGGAGATATGGTTAGCAGTACATACCATAACAATACATATCTGTCATTTTAAATCCAATTGCCCGGCAGGCATGTCGGTCTGTGCGCAGCATCAAATTTTTGTTGTTCTGGGCAGCTGGGCAAGCCATTCTGTGAGCTCTGAACTTGCACCCTCAAGTAATCACTAAAGCATGCTTGTGGTTCGAGCACTACCTTGATCAGTTGGGATTTTCCATATTTCGCATTGAATTTGGGACTTTTTGTTGTGAGGTGGTATGTGCTCTGTAGACATCTGTATTGTGTTCTTTAAATATTGTGTAAGAAATAATAAATGGAAAACTTATTATTTGCATTTCTTCCTTTTTTTATTTATAGAAACGTTCAGAAGTGATTGCCACATATGCATGCTGTGGATTTGCAAACATTGGATCGATTGGTATTCAACTTGGTGGTCTAGGACCATTGGCACCAGACAGGAAAGGCGACTTGGCAAATGTTGCAGTGAGGGCGCTTATAGCAGGAACAGTTGCGTGCTTCATGACGGCATGTATTGCAGGTAAGGGCATTAGACAAGAATGGGATAACTATAGTCTGTCAACTCAGAAGTACAAAGTAAGTAGACCTCGGAAACTGGAGGTATGAGAGTAATTATTTCTCTGCAATGCATGTGTAAATGCTTCTTTGGCATGCCAACTGCTGCGCAATTTATACTTGCTGAGCATACCACACACTGTATGCGTCATGATTTTTAACACGCAGTGCCTGTTCGCAAAGCATCGACCCCAGATGCCACAGATTTACTTTGTACTTATGTGTTAATGGACTAGATAATAATTATACAAACAAATAGCCAATGTTCACTCTCAAAGAACTTGCAGCAAATCATGCAATACTCTTGCTATTCCTTCTTGAGCAAGGCACTTTACACTACTTGCTTAGTGATTCGGAGGGCACTTTAAGCTGTCGGTCCCGTATACATGTATTTCTGACAATAATGCAGTGTGCACGTTAAAGAACGTCACAGGCTATTCGAAAAGAGTACTTTGACTCTATTTAAAAAATTCACTCATCTGTTCTACGTTCCAGAGTAAAAAAATAAGTACAGCTTGTCTGTACACAGTGCGATAATACATATGAGGCCTGCACTAATAAGCAAGAAGAAGAAGAAATTTTGGGATATGTACATTGTACAATCACCATAGGCGCAAAAGTGTGAAACAAGAAATGGGAAATTTGGGCTCTGTCCCTCTGTGCAGTTGTAAAGTTGTTTCTTTGTAACTGTATATTTGTGACACAATCTGGTCCATGAGGGCCAAATGCATCAAGTTTGAATTTTAGATAAAGGCAAAAATATGGAGTTAAAACCACAATAAATTACATAAGAAAATACAAAACTTCTGAACTTTAGAACCAAGTATTCTAGACCTTTGGTGTTTTTGTTATGGTAGCCTGATGTTGGTATAAGTTAATAATTATAGTGACTCAATTTTCAAAAACGCCTCCTTTGACCTCCATGGAGCATATCATGTCACTTTTTTAAAGAAGAATATTGTCAAATTTAGGGTTTTATTCTTGTCAGTGAACACCTCGGACAACTCGAAACGTCAGAGGCGTCGGATGTTCTAAAAATTCTGGTTATGAAATTTTTTCTATATGGGGAATAATGACACAATTTTTACTTTTCCTCTAATTTTGGTGTTACGGAAATAACAAAGGAGTTTTTCCACATCCGAGGTGTTCAAAAGGAGTTAATACATTTGACCTCCCATATCGAACTTTGCGGATACCTATCCGCTACTCACCGGGTAAGCACCGGCTAAAATGACATGCAAATTAGGTAGATACCGGGTAAGCACCCGATACCTTTTAGTGGATGCCTCCATGGTATCTGGTCACTTGTGATAGCCATCGGGTAAGTACCAGATAAGTATCGGGTGCCTACATGGTATTGTGAATAGCCATCTGGTAAGTACCGGATAAGTACCGGGTGCCTATCGGGTGCCTCCATGGTATTGTGAATATTAATGGGATAAGTACCGGGTGCCTTTCGGGTGCCTTTTGTGGAAAACGTTTGAGAACCGTTCGTGTACGCTTACCGGATAACTATCTGATGGCTTTTTTGGAGACCACCGGATAAGTACCCGATGTCATTTGGCACATTTCAATTGGCATCAATGGTTTTCAACAAACCGCACTTGGTCGGCATATATTTAGGGCTGTGCAATAATTATGAGCCCCCCCGGGGGGTTAAATTTCCGAACGGCTCGCCAAAAATCGCTTGCCCCCCTCTCGGTCCACTAAAAATTCAGTCCCCCTGCATGCCAAATTGTTTGGATCCCAATTTACAAACTTAAATGGTCTAGATACATGTTGCGAGCGCTGCGAGCAGGAAAATTTGCATATTTAAGCGTTTCTGTACTGTTAAGTGTTTTCCTAAGCCTTTTTAGAGCATTTTCTTTAAAAGGTGCCCCATGAATGTGTGCCAAAAATCGCTTTTCCCCCGTCCCGGATGGTAAAAAATTGCTTGTCCCCCCCTTTCGGCTCGCCAAAAATTTCTTGGCCCCCACAATTTTACCCTCCCCAGGGCTCATAATTATTGCACAGCCCCTCACGCAACATTCTTGTGGAAGTTCATGTAAATGAGGCAATACATTGATTGAGTATAACATGGATACAACAAACCGGCGAACATGTGAGCTTTATTATCGCGGTGCAGTTTTTAATTGGAATTTACTTTAACACAAAATCTGTAAAACACAATGAATTCCTGAACACTAAATTATTTTGAGTCCCAAGCATAAATTGTACATAATGACATATGATAACACAAAGTAAAATGCAAAACTAAAATCCAATTAGGCCTGGACAATTTTGTTATTAAAACAAGGTTTCAGATTCCTATAAGTTCCAACCGGGCCCAGAGGTACACCACCGGGGGGCACTCAACACAAATGACCATACAGGTATGCTCCCGGAAAGACCCCCTTTTTGGGTTTAAGCTCGAAAGACCCCTATATTTGACCAAAATAAAGCTCGAAAGACCCTTGATTTTGATAATTTCAGCTCTAAAAGACCCAAAAATTGCTCATTCCTCCGAAAGACCCCCTTTTACCGGTACGCTGTCAGCTCCCAAAGACCCACCACCTCAAAATTCGGGGAGCATACCCACCAAATTTTTTGATGTACCCCCTCCCCGGTACACCACATGCTATACTTTATGCATTGTACCATTATACCTCCGATCTACAACCTTTTAGACACGTACCAGTAATTGCCAATGATATGAATCCAATTTGCAGTGGCTTAGAAGCAAGGTTATCACAGAAAACTAATTTTGGATACTTGCAAGTGCATACTGCAAAATTCAGCAGCCTGTGCACACATTATGTACATGCAGTTGATAAGCTTATAACATTTACTGCTTGAAATGCAACTCTGCAAATCTTTAATTTACCTGTGCATCTACATGTGCATATATATATATAGTCATTGTAGTCATCTGTAGTATAAAATTCTCCATAAAGAATGAATGATTTGTGTGAGGAGACCAAAACACCACCATCAAGAGAACAGTTTGTTGCATGAATCCAACAGCAAATTTGAAATGGCAGTTGGTGATCATGTGACCTTAGTGGATACCTTTTGGATGCCTCCTTTTATTGACTAAGTTAGTGGATACCTTTCGGATGCCTCCTTTTTCTTGACTAAATTAAGTTAGCGGGTGCCCTTTCGGATGCCTCCCTTTTATTGACTAAGTTAGCGGGTGCCTTTTTGGATAACTTGTTAAGGCACCGGATACCTACTAGCTCCCAACTCTGACTTTGAGGCATCCGAAAACTAATCCGCTAGCGGGTGCCATCGGATGTCTTTAAAAATGACATCCACAAGGTATCGGATACCTTGCGGATCAGCACCGGATAGGCATCCGCTACCTTATTTTTTTGATATGGGCTATTCTGTGACATTTTGCATTTATAGGTTGTTGTGAGTATGGGTGTGGGAAAAGAGGTATCCTACTTTGACCATTAATGTATTACATTTTCGTTCTGATTTGCAATGCAGGTATCCTGTATGTTCCATTGGATGAGGTGGCTGCAACTGTGTCACCAACAAATGCAACACTTCTAACTACTTCACTTCAGGCAACAATTGCAACTACTTTATCTTAGACACCAACTAAATCGTTGGACAGGAAAAACCTCCTGTTTAAAGTAAAACTGGTAACAGGTTACATAGGAGGTTTTGCTTTAAACATGTTCAGGGGCAAATGACACATATGAGGTTTTTCCTGTCCAACAACGTAATGCAACATTTGGAACTACTTTAATAATGTTCATAGAGTAAGAATATTGGAATATTAGATAATGTATATCATCAGTGGTAAGCCTCGGGAAAGGGGTTCAATTTTTCAAAAAATACCCCAAAATGGAACCAGATTTAAAAAAACAACAACATAAATATGGCCAAAAATGTGGGCCTCAAGTTTGAAAATGGGTTCAATTTGGGTGGGTGTACTTTCTTGGAGGTACAAACTTTTTCCTGGCACTGCCGCTAATGTTTGGATGGGCAATTGCATTATACTTTCAATTAAACACTAGAATTTCCAATGTCTAGTTAAGAGATGTGAATGTTCTGCATGTGTTTTTATCAAACAAACGAGCCCAGTGTTGTCAGAATTGACCAAATATCTCAATTCAGGTGTAGGGTGCTGTTTGAAGAGCTTCCTAAAAGTAAACTCAAATTCACAAATATTTCTTCATGGTGCTGTTTCTGGATATTTTTATCATTATAAGTATGATGAAGCCTGTTAAATGTTTGGCAGTATTGGTGCCACAGAAATGGGGGCATTTTTTCCCAAAACATGGGGTTTGCCTTCCACCTCCTCAATAATCCACTATTTCAGGAAATAGTCACATTTCCCCCACCCAAAAAAGTGACTTTGTCACTGCTTTTTCCTGACTCTACCACTGATATTGGCATCTGTATTCAATTTAACAACATAATTTTTAATGTCTCGCTAAGACATAAGGAGTGCTATGTGAAAGTTGTCCATGTATTTTCAGCTTACAAAAATAGGCCCAATCTTGTCAGAATTGACAAATATCTCAATTCAGATTTAGGGTGCTGTTCCGATGGTTTCCTAAGAGTAAACTCAAATTCATATTTATTCAAATTTTTATCATATAATAGGCTGATGAAGCCTGGTTAATGGTTGTCAGTGTAGGTGCCGGGATGGGGGTATCCCCCAACAGCGGTTTTGCCTTCCAACCCCCACCCTCAATAAAAAATCACAGATAATCCACTATTTTTCTGATTTTTGGTACCCTCAAAAAAGCACTTTGTCCCCAACTCCCACACATTTCTTTCCTGGTACCAGCACTGATATTAGGATGTATAATTGTATTAAATTCAACAATTCCTTCAATTTCAATGTCTATCTAAAACATAGGGAATGATGTGAGGAGGATTTGAATGTATTCATCAAGCAAAATATGTCCTGTCTTGTCAGAATTGTTGATCTCAATTCAGATGTAGGATGTTGTTTGATATCCAATGATTTGATACTGTTTACCCCATGAGAACTACTTGCCTATTGGTCAAAAAGAAGTTTTCATTATCAATTTGACCAATCAGCAACATTGTTAGAATAATTTCACCACACAAAAAAATTGGGGGGAATTATTTGCAAAGCTCATTTTGATTGGTGATTAAAATAAAGATATCATGTAATTGACCAATCAGAGGCAATGTTAGATCGACAGATAGTGCTCAAGGGGTTAAGCGCAAATTCACAAGTAGTTCAATATGGTGTTGTTTCTATCTTTTTTTATTGTATAAATAGGAAACCAATTGATGTTTTTAACTATGAGAAAACATCTAATGCATAGCACCAGCATGTGCTGATATTAGCATAAATTATGTAAAAAGACATGGGTATTAATAATTTATGACCAAAAATAGTGTTCATTCATGCAAAATATTGATGATTGTACATATATGCAACTCATTTTTATTATTTTATAGTTGTCTGATTAAAAATTTTTTTGAGGTTGAGGCCAATTTGCATGTTTATTGCAAAACAAGGTTCTACTTATCCTTCAATAATGACTCTTGGCTGAGGTCATAAACTAGCAAGCTGAGCCTCACTTGCTAAGCTGAGCCAGCCTCCCCCATAGCTGAGGTCGATCTTGAAGGACTAATTTCTACTTGCAAAAGGGCTGTTCCATATACCCTCTATGGAAAACAGGACCTTAATCTTCCACACAGGGAGTGTGAATTCCAAATGGGTTACCTGAATGAGTGACTCCATTTGGAATCTACACCCCCCATGTGGAAGATTAAGGCTATATCTTCCATAGGGGTGTATGGATTTCAACTGGAATAACCCAAAGTGTATGTTGTGTTGCTCATGCCTCTCACTTTAATGCTTTAAATGCCATGAGTGCTTTGTACAACCATTCTGGCACATTGCGTTAATGGGTGTAAGAAAAGTGCCGGGGAAAAGTGCCAAAAAATATGCGCATGCATTTTCACTGAGAATCATGTTTTGGTCGCAAGATGGCAGATCAGTGCAAAAGTGCAGCTCTATTTGTGTGTGTTTTGTTTACGAGTGTGCTATACAATGTTAAGTTCTTTAAAGTTATAGCAACATCTAGACTCGGTTTGCACTGTAGCCTCAGTTTATTTGAACATAGTGTTACCAAAATTGGGACTAAATTACTAGTACTATATAATCAAAAATTCTAAATAGCTGTATTTTGTTGCTATTTAGCATTAATATATAGTGACCTAGTATTCAGTGGTGGCGCCATGGGTGGTGGGGATTGGGGCAAATGTCCCCGGTCAGAACTTTTGAAACCCCTGTTTCCCCCAAAGTAAAAACTCAAAATGAAAAAATTTCCACTTTTGCAGTAATTTGGTGCAAAATTTGTTGATTAAAAAACAAAAAAAAAATTCACTTGCTCCATCCCCTAAAAAAATTCATGGCCCCGCCACTGCTTAGTATCAATATTGGGGTCTGAGATGTAAACAAACAACATGTGCGTTTCTCACATGTCCACGGTGTAAAAACACCAAATACTGCGTATTTTCTCCTCTGTTTTGTCATATTTCACTTTAGCTTCCATAAAATAATTGTTTAAACAGGAACTGTATACTAGTTACCTTTGTTCCAGTTTGATTTGATGCCATAAAACACAAAAGATACGGAAAAAACGCGATGCTATTTAAAATCCAATCTTTGTTTTGTTTCACAATTGTGTTTACTTTTTACACCGTGGCGAACTAAACGCGTACTGCGAGCTGGCAATTCGGCGCAGGACACCTAGCGTGGTGCAAAGTTGATCACGCGCGCTGGCGCGGTATTTGCATTTGGGTGCTGATGATTCGAATGCTAGACCCCAATATCGATTGGTTGGTGACGTCTGAGAAAAAGGTCTATAGTCTGACAGGTGATATTCAAAAGTTCTTGGTATTGAGAACTGACAGTTGAATATTTCATCCAAAATTATTGTTTAGAGTTAGATCAAAAATAGTATAATTTACTGTTAACTTCAAACAAATCTTTAAAATGTTGACTACCAAGGAGATGTGACTATCCACCACACATTTCTTATTTACTCTCTCACTTTAGATTTTTCCTCTCTCTATCTCTCTCTCCCTCCCCCTCCCTCTCTCCCTCTCTTTGTCTGCATATGATCTGATGACCTGCCTCTCTCTAACACAGACACATCCCGCTCACATTGGGCGCCCCATTCCTTTTTTAAAGGAATTTTTATTTAGAAATATTTTCTTCCCTTCCCTCAAGACATAAATATATTAACTGCTATATGGTGCACAAACATTTTGCCATGTCTTTCATATGATCATTATATTTTGCTCACAACATCAATGCAGGAATTTTGGTTTAAAAGGAGAGATATTCACAAAATGATTTTTTTGTTGCTTTTGTTGTTCTTGCTGCTGAGGGTCCCAATGTGGCAGCTCATTCAGTATTGTGCATAGATAAACATCAAAAATTATTGATATTATTTTAATATTTTTCATATACTCAAAAGGTCAGAAAAATGGTGTTGGTTTTACTAACTTTTTTAGCCTTCTGTGTGAATTAAATGTGATACATTTTATTAAATATTATATATCAATTTGGTTGCAATGTGCAGATTTGGCATAGAAAGTTTACATGTATTTCTGTTAGTTATCTTGTTTAGCTATATGGTGTCTCTGGGGGTGTGTATAGGTGTTTGCCAGCAAAGCTATAGGACACACTTGTTTTTCACATTTAAACTGTGGACCACTCTGAAATGGGGGGGGGGGGCTGTCCTCGGTTCAAGGAGGTCTGAAAACGACTGCAATTGCATGTGTAATGTATTTGCGATATACATCCTCTATCGTACGTGCGATACAATGTCCGCAGTTGCTAGGTAAAATTTCATAACATCCTCGGAATGTCGATTGAGAATGGATTCAGACAGCTATGTGGACAGGCATCCATGTTTGGAGGCAGTTACACATGGGTGAGGGGGGGGGGCATGTGTGTGGACGATGGGATGTGTGTGATTGTTCATGCAAATGATGTGTGGTAATTGTTGATTGTTTCATGCATTTCAAATTTAGTATTATTGTCATAAGGAGTTAATCATTGAATATCCTGTGGGTCCTACGTGACATATGTATTATATAGTTACAATAGCAATAGGGGTTTAGTGTAATATATTATTATGAGTTTATATTATTTTAGAAGATGATATTTCAGTAATTTCACATGTCCTTTTATGAACGGTACTGAAAAGACTGCCACTTATTGGTAAGCCTATAATATAAAGGCTAAATGTGTACTTTCAGTACTAGTCTATTCCAAAATCATGTTTATATTATTTGACTTTTACTTGTAGTCTTCACCTTGCGATTTATATGGATTTTAACATGTTTGTAAATATTTTATATTATTTTGTAACATATTGTGTAATACAACTATGCCATGGGAATTGAGTATGGAATGGGGAGTTTTATAAATAAATGATCAATATTTGAGATAATTTACTTGTTATGTAATCACTGTACCCAAGTTTCTGTTATTTTCTGCTTTAAAGTTCCCTTGTGACAACAAGCCATACATGATATGATTTGTATACAAAATCTTTCTAAAAAAACCAACCAGGGACATATTCCCTGCATAACACATATGTGACATGATCAAGGGGAATGAGTCACATGTCGAATCAGGTCGAAAATGAGTTTTACATATGTTTCTAACGAGGACATTTAGAGCTTTCAGAAACTGAAAACCCCATGTATATACAACTTCCCTTTGCGAAATTACATCAATTTATCAATCGCTGAAAACAATATAAAACAAAAGAACTTTTACACTTTCTTTGCCATTATCTCAAAATCAATATTAGCGATATCCAACTCGTTTCACTTGATCGTGTCACATATGCTTTAAAAATCGGGTTATTTTGCTCCGAGGTGTGGAATATATTGGGGACCATTCAATATTGACACCAGGTGGGAGAGTGGAAGTTTTAATGGGGCAATGTGAATGATTCAATCCTATGCAAAGCATTTGACTGTAAACCCGCATTGTGGAGGGAATTTTTGTTGTATGTAAACTATGGAAATATGCAGGGGCACAAATGCCTCCAGTCAGATCTCCCCTCTTGTTGATCCCCAATAATATAAAAATATTCCAGTTTCATAACAATTTTGCAGAAATTTAAATGATTTTTAACCCTGAAATTCACCCCCTCCCCCCCCATGCACCCTGAAAAAAATTCTGCTGCCATATCACTGGTTGTATATTCAAATTTTACATCATTTGCATGATAATGTCTAACAAAAAAAAAGAAGTTTCATTATTGTCCTTTTCTGAATGACCCAAAAATCTGACAAAGTAGGGTCAGGTGTTTTTTCATTTGCTATCAAAGGTTCCCAAAATGTTTTGCCTGTTTGAAATTTGTACCGCATAAATCTGATATATATTGAAAAACTACTGAGCCTGAACAACCTTACAAATCCTTGTTTACCATTGTATTTTGTGCACTTGCATATTTTAACATTATATGTGGTAAAATATTTTTTTTAAAAGAAAAAGGAAAACCGACCGATCAAAGCCAACTTTGGATACATATAGTGTTATGCATGTGTTCAAAAAAGCATTTTGAAACTTACAAATGCATCACAAAATTAATGTTATTATTGTATGCCCCCAACTCAACACAAAAGGTGGCAACCATGAGAGTTACTAAATCTTTCAAATACCCCCTTTGCAATGATTTTTCATCAAAGTTACCCCCCCCTTTCTCATGCAAAATTGAGGACAAATGTTGGCCAAAAACAACCCCTTTTTGTAGTTTTCAATGACTAGAATTTCAAACACCCCTTTTCAATGACTCAGAATTTCAAACACCCCTTTTCAATGACACTAAATATTGACAGATTTTCTCAAGTACGGTATCCAAATTTTGCGGACAGTGTAAATTAAATACCCCCTATTTTGCTAATTTCATGATCAAAATTCACGGACAGACCAAATGGAATACCCCTTATTTTGTCAATTTCACGGTTCTTGCTACTGGTAAAAAAATTACCCCTTTTCCGCGCTATTTGGTAACTCTCATGGTAGCCAATTTTGGGTTGAGTTGGGGGGCCGGGCCGGGTATTATTGTTCACCATTTCACAGTATTGGTCTAGTTCAGGGTGACTTATCAAGAGTGAAGGTGGGTATCCCATGCATGATTGCACCCATTCAAACAAACCTTTTATAGTATTCCAGACCTGATACAAATTACTGCATAATTCACCCAACTTAAACCAGTATTGTTATGCCCAAAGATATTTGAAAAGTCTGATGCCACCAAACAAGCACACAATAGATTTTGTCTATCACTTGTGGTACAGGAGCACATGTAAATGAATCTCCTCATCACATCAGCTATTCAATAATCACAGTCTTTTTATTTTGTTTAAAATGTACCAATTTAAAGGTATTAACATGTGCAGATCCCCACAAAGGAGTAGAAATGTTTTAAACATTAAAATAGTGTGTTTACAAATATCCGTACTAACAACTTAATTCTATTCTATTCTGTCTTATTACTTTACATATATACAAAAAATGCACAAATATGATTTTCAATGATTTTTGCAGTTCTTACATTCGCTGATTTGATTCTGTGGGATCTTTAGGTTTTCTTCGTTATATTATTTGTAAGACTAGTGGATAAAGTTGTAGAAAGGAATTGCAATTGAAGTTTCTGTTCGATTATATTTCTTAATTTTAGGTGTGATTAATGTTAAAATAGCTGCCATATTTGGGTAGTTAACTAGTTATGTGCCTCAGCTCCACAAATTGCAGACAAAATCAGACTTGTACCATAAAATAGTTTGTGTTGTGTATATGCTTTTTATTTGGATTTTTCACTGGTGTGGTGGAGTGGGATAAGTGAAGTGTGGCGAGATAGAATTTTAAAAGACAATAGTTGTTTATATGTAGTTTGACAACAATAACAAGTGTGATCACGGTATTGAACACGATTGACGCTTATGCTTTAGCAGGGTTCCATGTATATTAGAAAAGTTTAATAATTATTAGACGAGTGGAAACCAGAAGAGCTTCATTATGGCTGATGATCGCCAGGTAAGCCATGATATTTTATTCCATTATAGCATTTAAAATGTTGCTTCAAAGCAAGGTTTCACTAGTTTAAAAAAAGTTTTTGCACAGAAATTTCATACAAATCTGTGATCAAATAAGCTGACTAGGTATGAGATATTGCATGACAATTTGGCCCAAAAGCACCAATGTGATTTTGATAGCAAGGTGGAAGCCTGGGGCACTCACTTTTGTTGAAAAGGGGTAATTGGGTAGAAAAGTTTGGAAAAAGGATCATAGGTAGCAATATTTTGCCCAAATTTTCTGTGTTATTTTATGGCATTTTGCAAAATTCTATTGGGTAGAACCTCAATATGTGGAAGCATGTGGATGTGTGGGGGTGGAGGAGTGTGTGTGTGGTTTTTGGGTGATAGCAACTCAACCATAATGTACACACATGATCAACTGTTTTCAAAGTACACACTCTAAAAAACAACTCCTCACAAATGAATAGAATCTATTCAAATTTGACAAGTATGACTATTTGGAGGAGGACATAATAGATTTCTCTTCAAAATAAATCAGATTTTCTCATAAAAATGACAAGAAATGCATCAAATTCGATCAGATTACCTTGTCATTTAAAAAATGAACAGTTTCTTGTCAAAAATGAATAGGTTCTTATCAAAAATGATCAGAGCGATATAACAGAACCTTTTCAAATTGAAATGGATAATCAAATAATGAGTTGGAGATCTTTTCAGTTTAAATAGTTCATTTTGATACTATTCATTTTGATAAGATTGCTGGTTCAAAGTGATAATATACCTAATCAAAATGAACATTATATATATCTCATCAAAATGAACAATATATATAAACATCTCAAAAAAAGTAACAACCCGCCTTTAAATAATGACCATTATTCAAAAACGGGTGATTGCATTACAAATCTGTAAAATGCGTTGTAAGCAGAATTTATTTCTGCACATTTTGACCCCTCATTTGCAGCAATTGACTAAATATTGACATCACAGCGTACATTTAAAAAGATTTGAAAGTTGCAGTAAATTGTATCGATTTTGTATTCAGTGTAATGGAAGGAAATCTGTGAAATGATATCTGAGTGTTTTTGTATTGTAAAAATTTGCATGTAAATGCAACTTTCAAATCTGGACCTCACTACATTAAGTTGACTGGTGTTTTATTGTTTTCTGGGCTATCGTATCAAATGAGGTCTCAAAATGCGCAGAAATAAATTCTGCTTCCTACACATTTTACAGATTTGTAATACAATACCCCCTTTTGAATAATGGCCATTATTTAAGGGGGTTAGTTACTTTTTTTGAGATGTTTATATCTCATCAAAAATAAATGAGTGGGGATTGTATTCAGAAAATGGATAGGTAAAATTAGAGTGTACCCTAAAGTTGGCCTTTTGACCCCCAAAACAAGAATTGAGTGCAATGTTGAACCAAATTAATCATGTAAAATGTATAGGCCTATTTTGCTTGGAAATCATTAATGATCACAAAAACACCATTTTTACACATTAATTTGATCACATCTCAAACAGTGGTGGTGCCGCTGTCCTCAATATGCACATCACTTCCAATATTGATTCTTCAAGTTCTTATTTTGTTTCCTTATTCAGGAGCAGGATGAAATGGAGATGCAAGTGAAAGAAGATGGTGATGATGGTGAGGTAAATGAAGCATTTGATGAGGATGGACTTCCACATCCTGCAGTAGCATCAGCTGATGAAGATGAGCTGGAAAATCCAAATATTAAAGAAGATGGGGGTGATGGTGAGGTTAACGAAGCATTTGATGAAGATGGACTACCACATCCTGCAGTAGCAGCAGCAGACGAGGATGAAGAAAGTCCAAATATTAAAGAAGATGGTAATGATGGTGAGGTGAATGAAGCATATGATGAAGATGGACTACCACATCCTGCAGTAGCATCAGCAGAGGATGATGAAGAAAATCCAAATGGTATTGAGGTGATAGAGATGGAGGAGCCGCAGATTGTTGCGCCATCAGCTTATAAACATGATCAGCACTCTAGGAAAGATCAGTTTTGGGACGTAAGTAGGTTCTATATATCGTCTGTTCAGTACCAGAACTGGGTAATTGCATTAGCTGCCATGTGTAGTTGAGTAGAGTATACTGTGTGTAAATTGCCAAATGTTCACATGGCAGCAATTGCACTTAACCCACTTTTGGCATTGAGCAGGTAATATATACAGATTTATTTCTACATGTGATACAATATCTGTTCCAAAGCAGGTCAAGCATCCAGGCCACAGGAGCAAGCCATGGCATCCCAGGCCGCCTAGCTTGCTACAGCCCTGGCTCTACCAACATGTTCTACCAACTGCGATGGTGAAGAGCAGTGATGTTATTATCTCTAGGTCTTTAGTTCAATACCAGCCCTTTATCCGGACCTTTATCATCCAAGAAGTAATGGAAAGAGGTTTTGAAAATCAAATTATATTCAAAACAAAGAAATAAAATGGGAAATTAATTATTCCATTACACATGCAAAAGGACAGGTAGTAAAAGCATTAAAAACATGTTTTCTCATGAAGATCTCACAGCCAGAAAACAGAGAGATCCGTATAAAAGAAGTTGTGATGTATATCAATAAACAGGGTATCTTCATTATTTAGACATAGACCTATATTTGTTTTCCAGGCAACAGAGAACCTAACAGATGATTCTGAGGAATTCTATGCTGTCTATAAGAAAGTGATTTGGACTGTCATTGGCATTATTCTCTTGTTCTTGTATGCTACATATTTCATAGCAGCCTGTTATATTAACTTCCAAGTAAGTGTGTATAATAGACAAATCCGATGAGCCAAGTGATGGTCAGGATTAAGTCGGCCATAGCTGGGGCCATCCGCGCCAAACAAAGCTAAACAAGCATAGTTCGTTTGGATTTCGATCCAAGACGCCCACTATCGTGAGCGCATCGGAGCACGTAGCACTTGCACTGCGACACAGGAGTGATAAACGCTGCACACCTATGATACTGGCGTTACGTAAAATGGATGGATGGCCCCAGCTATGGCCGCCAGCGAGGTGTAGGAATGTGGCTCATCAGATTCATCTATAGCATCAGTAGCATCCCAGCAAACACACAACATTTTACAGAAAAGGTTTAAATGTCAGGTTATATAAAGGGTATAAAATACGTTTTAATAACATTTATAAAACATTTATAAAAATATTTTGCAAAATGTTTTGCTCAAAATATTTTACAATAACATGTTAAAAATGTATTTATGATCTTTTTATAACCTGACATTTAAATGTTATAAAAACATTTTTAATAAATGTTTTAAGAATATTTTTGTTTGTAGGGTTAGTCAGGACTTTTTCAGGGGGAGGGGGCATATGGGTAAAGGTAACATTCAAATAGTTGGGGGGGGGTTGACGAAAATGTTGATAAATGGGTCTAAAAAGTACTAAATGACCTAAAAATCTTAAATATCAGGGCAACCAGTAGCATCACACATGGAAAGAGGAAGACTTCTTATAGAGGGAACCTGCATAGCATGTAGAAAGAGACTATACAGTCTGGTTAACTGGCGTAAATCTCACACCAAGTACTACCTATCTAACTTCTGAAATGCACTCTAAATGGCACATCACACAATTAATTTGATATTTTTAAATGGCAACCCCTCCCCCCTCGTCCCCCATTAAAACAAAAAATTATCAAACTTTCACTTTTTTTATTATTTGATTTTTGCCCCTCCTAAAAAAATTCACCCATACCCACGGTCCCCGCAGTCACTGTATACCTGAGTCGTCTCGGCTGTATACTGGGAAATCTTGGGCAAACTTGTCTCACTGATCGGCTACCGCAATGACTGACATGGATGAAATTTTATTTCCCAAATGGACCAAAATGAGGTTGGTCTGGAGGAAGCTGACTCAGGATACTTGCATCCTGATCCTGGTATTCACCCCCAACCTCCCGGTACACCGCTACATACCCTATATACATTTTTAATATTCATTTGTTTTGTTAATCTGTCCACAGAGAGCATTGATTTTAGTCATTCTCACCGGCATTGTGTTGTTTTGTGCTCTTCTGTACATCATCTGGAACCAGATTGGGGATGATGTATATGAGAGAGTTATAAAACGAATTGTTGAAATGATAGATGAATATTGGCCTACTATAAGATGGTAAGTCATCAGGACTATATGTGATTCCATCAAGCTAAATGTGTCCAATGTCATTACCCATTAATACAGCTTTATTTTGCTGAAAACCCCATCATAATTAGCCATACGATGGAAATCTCAGCAAGCAAAACCACATTTGGATCAAAATTACGAGACCCTGTAGACCTACCTATAGCCTACTGATAATTATAGCAGCAGCCAGTAGCATTACAAAAAAAACCTGCCATAGACCTAAACAAACCCACAAAAAAATTTGTTTTCAGTGCAGTGGTGTGCACAAGGGGGGGGCAGCCTCCAGTTTGATCAGTCAGGGGAAAATGGTCTGTTCATGCCAGTTTGAGCCTGAAAATTGGTACCATTCTGTACTTCACGTCGGAGGAACAGTGGCGTAGCGACAGGGGAGGGGGCACCCTTAGGCATGCATGCATTTCAGCAGAGAATCATTTAAAAGATCAATATCAAGTCCAATATGCCCCAGTTTTGTACCCTGGGGACCCCTACCCCATTAACAGTAACATAATTAGATAAAATTTTGTAATTCAAGTCCCCCCCATAACCCGCCCCATGTACTTAATTGTATCACCGGGTACTTGACTTGAGCTGACACTACTACACTACTTTCCTCTTTTCAGGCCATTTTACATCGGTCTCCTCATCGCCTATATCATAGCACTGGCATTCCTCACCAAGGATAACCCCATTCAGCTTATCTCTGCAGCAGGCCTGAAACTTCTAGTTTTCCTCACATTCTGTTTTTCAAAGAGTCCAAGACATGTAAGTTAATTGATTTCAATTTTTCTGAGCTGGGTGGTGTTTATTGTGTGTTACTTGGACACACACAAGACTTTTCTCCGGGAAAAGTGGACCAACTGTGACCCACTGACACTGCTCTCGGTTCAAGTAGGTCTGACAGGAGCTGCAATTGCATGCTACATCCTCTATTTGGCATTAAATATATTTACCCCACAGCTGCTAGGTAAATTCTAAATTTACTGTATTCATTTTTTTACATTGATTTAAAACTCCAAGGAAATTGTGGCATTACCCAAAAAGATGACAGTCGCTGGAATATATCTACCTGGATTTCACTATCTACAGTGTACACAGCTCACCTTTGTTTCCAATGGACATTTTATTGTGAAATGTCATTGTACAAGGAATACATAAAAAAAAATTCCACATAGCCCCCGAATGAAAAGTATTTAATTATCTTTGTAATCACTCAAAAAGAATTTTGTGTGAATTTTACATCGGAACTAGAGGCTATTAAATTTTTACGAGCCTTTTTATTTTACATGTAAAGCCTATGGGGGTGACGATTAGAAATGGACGGCAATATTGAAAAACCCTCATTTTGGGTCATTTTAGACACTAAAATGCCCATAAAAAAGAATAGCCTCTAGTCCTTCACACACAATGCTACCTGAGTGAGTACAAACATAATTAAATAAATTTCATTCGGGGGCTATAGCAAAAACAAAAAATGTCCTATACCTTCATGGTTATGAAACAAAGGTGAGCTATCTATGGATTTTGTGCGCTTTGTGCTGGCACAAAAGTTAAACTCCTCACTTGGTCCTTGCATCTTTATGGTCATTGGATTGATAACAATTATATGCTCAGATGCTCTCACTGTCAATTAATTTCGATTCAGACTCACATCACAGCGCGATGCGATAAGCTTTCAAAAACATCGCAGCATCAGGCGATGAAATTAAAATGTACATTTTAATTTCACCGTGTGATGCTGTGATGTGTTAAAAGTGAATCAGTCTGCATCTCCTTTTATGGTCATTCTGCGGGCCTTGATTTTCCAGCAGCCAATCACATTCTTGCACGGCTGCGATACTGCAGCGTGATGCGATAAAGTTAAACAAAATCCAACTTCATCACGGACCGAAATTTTCACTGCGTGATGAGAATTTTCACTGCAGAGCTCATGAAAACCTGGCTTAGATTTCAGTTTTTATAGCATCGCAGCATCACATTGCACTGCGATGTGGAGTACGAATCGGACTTTAGTCCTGGAATATAGGCCCTTATTTATGATCTGATAACAAATTTGCACCAAAATGCACATTTTCTTATAGTTGCTGCCAATTTCAACAGGCCTGCTATATAGTTTGATCAGCTCGTAATAGGCAGGAAATGTTAGGCTTTTCCCACTATGCCGAAAAGTAGACCCATGTTAAGAGTGCTATTAGTTGACCTGCCTGGTCTTCATTTTTGTGTGTTAAAAAAGCAGGCAAAATATAGGACTTGAATTAATAGTTTGTGATGCTTCTGGCCAGGTGTCACACGAAAATTCTCAAAATAATATTTTTGATATTAATCCGCGATGTTATAATGCCCGCTGATTAATATCAAAAATATTATTTTGAGAATTTTCTTATGACACCTGGCCAGAATCATCACAAATTATTAATTAAAGTCCTGTACTTTGCCTTTTTTAACACACAAAATTACGAGCTGATCAAAGTACATGTATAGGTTACTTTATTTATTGATGTGAATTCTGAAGGTACAAACATTTTTTTCTAAAAATCATAATAGGGTGCCTACCATTTACTGACATACATTTTCTATTATTCATCTGTACAGGTCAAATGGAGACCAGTATTGTGGGGTATGTGGCTGCAATTCATATTTGGGCTTCTAATCTTGAGAACCAAGGTTGGCTTTGATGTGTTTACCTTCCTGGGAGATCTTGTCAACAATTTCCTGAATTTTACCGATGCAGGAGCATCATTTGTTTTTGGTGAACTGTTTACCAACCATTTCTTTGCATTTAAGGTGAGGTGGATATACAAGTGTCCTTAAAGAAGAAGCCTGTCGGAGTAGTTCTTCTGGGATAAACCAAAAATGCCTGGTTATCAAATTAATCAGCGACAAGGTTATCTCTGAAATTGACAGGTGCTAATTGACAAAATAGCATTCAAACATCAATTAGCACCTGTAAAATTCAGAGATAACCTTTTCACTGATTAATTTGATAACCAGGCAGGTTTGTTTCACCCCAGAAGAACTACTCTGACAGGGCTTCCTCTTTAAGAACACTTTTACTTCCTCTTTAAAGCTGTATCTTAACATTTTTATAAAAATAGATAAGTATTTCTTTTCCATAAAATGTTAGCTTTTATTGTTAGATATGTCCCCTTTTAAATTTTAGCGATTTCGCGAATTATTTGCCCTTCGACAATACCCCTATTTTCGCTCAAACGCAAACAATATTTCAAATTTTTCTGGCAGAAACGCGTAGGCTGCTCGATGAAAATACCCTTTTTTCAATTTAGCGAACACATGGTTTTAAAAACACCCTTTTTTTCATCTGAAAACACCCCTTATTTCGCGAAATTTTCGATGAGCATGAATACCTGCGCCTGCACGGAGTGCGGGGGCTGGGCTACCAACTAGCAACTTTACGCTCATATTGTGGTTGCAGGTCAAGTATGGTGGCGGAATTGTGTGGCATTTCTTATATCCATGTTTTTCCTTTTGTCCACAGGTTCTTCCACTGATCATCTATTTCAGTAGTTTTGTGTCCATCTTATACTACCTGGGTGTCATGCAGTTTGTTATTGTTAGGATTGCATGGCTCATGAATATTACTATGAAGACATCAGCAGGGGAATCCCTGAATGCTGCTGGTAATATATTCATAGGACAGGTAAGATAATAGAGTAGGTTCAGTCAGTCTGGATTTTCTTTTTTTTTTTTTTTTTTTTACTTGAGGCTAGAATGACCCTAAAATATCACCAAAAGCTTGAAAATTTGGCAAAAATTTGAGAATTATTTTGCAAACAGTTTTAAAATGTTCTGAATTTTATTCAAAGATTTTCAGTCAAAATCAATCAATTTTGGCTCCAAAACAGCTGATTTTACATGATTTTAGCAATAAGTAATCCCAAAATGCAAAATCTGGTGTTTTTTTTGTGGCTTAAGGCTACAAAAAAAACCCAATCCTGTTCTATGGGCAGATGGACCTTTCAAGTAGGGTCAGTTGTTTGGGCATTTATTTCTGTCGGCTGAAATTACTTTCACCAAAATCTGACAAATCTGAAATGATTTGTTGCAAACATATTTTATGATGTCCCCCATTGCCCCTCCGCTTCTGCAGCCAATGTGTAAAGCTGAAATGGTTCCAACCTTTTTGTAGATAGGTTCTGCATGTAAAGAAGCAAAATAGGTTCTGGGATGAACTTTTTTCGTAGATTGATGCAGTTTGTTGGTTCCAGCCTGAAGACTCTGAAGAGATCTGGTTGTAAAGTTTCTACTTCATAACTTCTCCTTCATTCCAGGACTAGGGGAAAATATGGATGACGCGGATGACACACACTCATGTAGGCATTATCAACGGCTGATGCTCAGGTGGCAAAATGTGTGTTACTGAGGCTGCATGATTCCTGCGTCATTATGGCCCACTTAAATTGACACATTAATTTGCCTTACTTTTAATCAAGAAAATGGTCAGTTATCGATATCCCTTTAATCCTTTAATATACCTTTAATCCTTTTTCTTTAGTATAGTTTTTTAGCAAACCAGCATAAGCTTTGTTCATCATCTAAATAAGATGCATGCCAGGGGAGGGGGATTCAATCTCCGGCCCCTCCTCCCAAACACACACAAGTTTATGCTAAAATGGTAAAAAGGTAAAGAGAAGTCTTTTGGGCACCTTTTGTTTGGGTAGCAGTTTTTATAAGAAAAGTTTTGATTTGACATTTGCACTATTTGTTCTCTTCATTTTAGCATGCTTGAGGTAAAATCTGATCCTTGATGAACTTAAGGGTGTTCTAGCAGGGTTGCCTAACCAGCAAATTGGTAGCCCAATAGGACAACATTTGAATCAACTTTTTGATTATTTGACACATAATTATTTTGCTGATATTTTTTGGCAAACCTGTGTTCTATAGTTTCTCAAATCCATAGGAATAGGAAGGGGATGCAGGGTCAGGACTCTCCTAAGTTTTTAAGGCAGGGTCAGATCCCCCTAAAATCATAATAGAAGAAAAAATAAAGCAATTGCCCTCTGCATCTTCCTTTTTTGCACAAAAAACAAGTTTTCGCCCAAATAGGATCAAATTGTGTGCTTGTCTGCACTGGCCCATAAAATTGCAAAACACACCTTCATTTGGGGCTTTTAAGCAGTATACAGACTTTTTATTATGCGTACAATATTGTATGTATAATATGCGTTATTTAATCTATTGTTATTCTATTTCCAGTACTGTTTAAGTTCTAACGAATGTTTGATGACGTAAAATCGATAATATATTTCTGCTAGATATTGTATGTAACATATTATCGATTTTTCGTCATCAAACATTCGTTAGAACTTAAACATTACTGGAAATAGAATGGCAATAGATTAAATAAAGTACATACAGTACATACAATATTGTACGTACAATACTCGGAGTCTGAAGCGCGCTTTAAATGGCAAATATCGATTTCAAACTTTGGGGCTTTTAAATTGTATATTACAATTTCAAACTATTTAAAAATAGTTTGCAATTGAAATTTTTCATGCATGCGCAAAAGTAGTCCCAGTAAAGCAGGAACAAAATGTGCTGTCCCCCAACCCCCTGAATATTAATACTTCTGCCTCTACTGCACAAATCACCAATAATTCCTTTGAATGCTACAGATGTATGATTTAAATTTGTTCCATTTTAATAAGTCCTCCAATTATTCAATCATTAATTAGGATGAATCTAGACAGATCTTGTTTGTGATTTTTGTTTTGTTTTCTCTCTGTTATTTTAGACTGAGGCTCCACTCTTAGTCAAACCGTACCTGAACAAGATGACCAAATCAGAGCTACATGCTATCATGACCGGCGGCTTTGCAACTATCGCAGGCGGTGTGTTTGGAGCATATGTGTCATTTGGTATCAGTCCATCCCATTTACTGGGGGCATCTGTCATGTCAGCACCAGCTGCATTGGCGATGGCTAAACTATTTTATCCAGAAACGGAAGAGTCAAAACTAAACACAAAGGAAGAAATCAAACTGGACAAAAGGTAGGTACTAATCTGATGGATTGAAATGTAGTTACCCCCACCCATGAACACACAATGGATACCCACACAGACCCCCCCCCCCCATCAACACAGCCACTCACATGGGGTGTTATACCAGGGTCTTAGCTAGGATTTGACAAGTGCCTATCATCTGCCCCGTAAAATTTGGCACATTTTGGATACAAATAGTTGAAATTGTTTCAAATCTTTGAAATTAAAAAAAAAAAAAAAAAAAGAAATCTGTTAATTTTAGAGGAAATGCAAGATCATTCTGTGAGCAATTTGTTCACAGATCTTTAAAAGAGAGGGGGTCTTTAATGACAGTATGAAAAGTAACAGGGTCATTGGGTGAGCCGAGGGACTTGATAAAATAGGCCAATAATTATGATATACGAGTATTTGTTTTTCAATCAAGCAATTGAGGACATGATACTTGGGGGCGGGGGGGAAGTGAAGAAGGGGTGGGAGGTTGAAGTGGATTGCAGTGAATTGTATTTATATACCACATAACTAACTTTATTTATGACATGGCTAGTCTTCGACATAGTACATACATACATACATACATATTAGAGCTTATAAAGCGCTATTACAAAAAGATCAAAGCGCTAAGTGATACACTGCAAAAACAAGAGAATGAACAAAAGCAAAGAGTCAAAAAGGATAATAATGAGCCTTAAGAGATTTTTTAAATGTTGCCACTGAGGTTGCCTCCCTGATGTTACGCTGGAGGCAGTTCCACAACGCTGGACCAGCAGAACGAAAAGACATGTCACCACTGCGATTTTTACCGATGTGAGTGTTCAGAAGACTGGTATCCATAGAGGATCTTGTGACGGGTCCAGATGAGCGCGTTCTGTATGAGAGTAATTCTGTGAGGTATGAAGGAGCAGATTCATGCAAACATTTGAAGATGTACAGACAGAGTTTGAATTTGATTCGATCTCTTACTGGCAACCAGTGAAGGTCATGCATTAATGGTGTGGGGCTATCAAGTCTGGCGGCATAGAATATGAGTTTGGCTGCTTTGTGTTGGAGGGACTGCAAACGATCAAGGTCTTTTGATTTTGCTCCATAGAGGAGAGCATTCCTGGTGTCAAGGCGTGATATCACGAGAGCTTGCACAACTGTATGAAGTGTTTTGTGGTCCAAAAAACAACGAATACGGCGGATATTACGGAGCTGGAAATTGATTGAAGAAATCATGCTATTAATGTGAGGAGTCATCGTTAGGCGAGAGTCAAACACTGTGCCCAAGTTCCTAACATTATCAGATGGTTTAATGATGCTGTCTCCCACATTAAGTTGCATTGGCGGAAGTTTACTAAGACCTTGAGAAGTACCGGCTATGAAGAATTCAGTTTTAATGTTGTTAAGTTTCAATTTGTTCACGCACATCCAGTCTTTGAGTTCTGAGATACAGGATTCAAGTTTGTGAAGAGCCATCTTGTGAGCTTTAAGATCCCTAGGATTGAACGGTATGTATAGTTGCGTATCATCTGCGAATTCATGGTAACTGAGTCTGTGTTTATGTATAATCTCGCCGATGGGCAGTGTATAGATGATGAACATAAGTGGACCGATAACCGAGCCTTGAGGGATACCGTAGTCAAGAGAACGCTTTTCTGAGAAGAAACCGTCAATGTGAACTTGCGTGGTCCTACAAGTGAGGTATGAACGTATCAACTGTAATGCAGTACCTGAAATCCCTTAGCACATCATGGTCAATGGTGTCAAATGCTGCAGACAGATCAAGAAGGATTAATAAAACTACTTCCCCTCTGTCTACAGCATCTAACATTTCACCCTTGACCCTGATGAGCGCAGTCTCTGTGCTCCTGTTAGAAGTGTACGCAGATTGAAATCTTTCACCTAGATTATTTACATGAATATACTCAGTACCGTAATCTGTCTACACACAATTTTCTCAATTAGTTTAGAAACAAATGATATGTTTGACACAGGTCTGTAATTGGCCAACTCATTCTGGTCAAGAGATGGTTTTTTAACACAGGAGTGATGATAGCTTGGCCCAATGACTTTGGAAATGCACCTTCGGACAGAGACTTATTTATAATAACAGTGAGACAGCGAGCAAAAACCTCAGAATGCTCTTTGAGCAGCCAGGTGGGGATGATATCGAGCTTGCAGGGCTTTGTTGGACACTGCATAACAAGTTTTAGAACCTCATCTTCAGACACACATTCAAAGTCAGTGAGGGATGAAGAACACATATTGGATTCCAAGTCATGGTGGTCAAGACTTTCTTGATCCAATCCATCACGAATTTTGGCAACTTTGCTTTCAAAAAATTCAGCAAATTGGTTACATAAAGTTTGGGTAGAGTTACAAGATGGCAATGGTTTTTGAGACTTGTTAAGGAGCGTATTAACAGTTTGACAAATACCCTTGGCATCTGCAGTAGCCAATTTCTCATGATAGAACTCCTTCTTAGCAGTTTCAATGAGCCCATTGACATAAGATTTTTGCTCAAGATAAGCTTGTTTGTCAACACAAAACTACGAAATAGGGGATGGATGTACACCAGGGCTGTCAACTTTTTTGGAATTGCTTGGCGTGAGACAGAAGTGTACCGGGATTTTTTGGCTCCAATGTTCATTTTGTACCATGATTATTTGAGCGACGGCGCCGAGAATGTGAAAAGGGGGGGTTGTAGGAGCAACAAATTATTCATGACGATGCGTGAGATATTACTCATTTTCCAGCTTTTTGCGTGAGCTTCACCACCTAGGTGTGAGATTATACTGCCTTGGCGTGAGACCGTGAGAAAGTGACCCAATGCGTGAGACTCACGGCCAATGCGTGAGAGTTGACAGCCCTGATGTACACCACAAATTTCATACCATTTGCAATTTTCTCTCACAATTACAGCACTGAAAGGAACATTATAGAAGCAGCAGCAAATGGTGCTGCCACTGCCATACCACTGGCTCTAAACATTGCTGGCAACCTCATTGCATTCCTGGGTCTCCTAGCATTCCTGAATGCATTACTAGGTTACTTTGGAGGATTGGTGGACATCCATGGACTAAGCTTTGAAGTAAGTCAACAGGTGGAGTCTGTTTACAATAAGAAAACGCTTGCAAGTAGATTTTGATCTCAAGATTTGATTGCCATGTGGAATTACAACCAAATAATTTGCGTTACTGGATGTTGTCTATGCATGGGGCCATAGACACACAGTGGCCATATTACAATGCAACTTATTTGTTACAGCTTTTATGTAGTGCATTAGGCATAGGTGAAGTGCATTAATATTCACAAATTAGGTCTTTTTGTCTGCTAGTGTTTACGGGAGTCACAGTTTTCAATAACTTATTATTTACTTTGTTACAAAATTTTAACTGGCCATTTCTATCATGCAAAATAATACATGCAATTCAACATAATGAAATTTTGCAGCGCTTGAAACTTGGCGTAATTAATTGTTTTAGGCAGAGTAGAGTGAAAGGGGGGGGGGGTACTTCAACAATGTAAGATATTGGGTAATGTTTTGCCCAATGTTGGGTTATGTTTTGCTAAATGTTGGGTAATGTTTTGCCCAATGTTGTGTTAATTCCTTAGCCAAACCCAATATTGGGTAAAACATTACCCAACATTTTGCCCGACGTTGGGCTGTGCCCTCCTTAACCAACGTTGGGCAAACTTTTCTGAGAGTGAAGTTCTGAGGGCTCCCAATCAGGAACAAACCAAAAGATTCATGATGTCCTATATATAAACAAAAGTGTCTTCATTAGGAAGATGACTCTCTTTTAAACAGGGGTGTCGCTAGACCAAAAGGATTCGGGGGGTGCACAGTATGGTTTGCCGACGGAAATTTTTTGTAATTTGTTGACATTTTTTTTTTTTAGCGCTCAGAAATCTAAAAAGTGGGGGGTAGCAGTCAAATTTTTTTCAAATAAATTTTTTTAACTAGTAACTACTATACCATTAACATTAGGTCTATTACGTTACAACAACACAATTTCATAACACATTAATCTTTTGTATGGCTCTCACAATTTGCCGACAATCACACATACCTTTGACTACATTTGCCGACAGTCACATGGTTTTGACGACAGCAGTCAAATTTTGCCGACAAAATTGTGTATTGGGGGGTGTCACACCCCCATACCCCCCCTCTAGCGACGGCCCTGCTTTTAAACACAGGGGGAGGGAAATTTCTCCACAATCTTTAGCCTTGTCTCCCTCCTCCTTCTTCCTAAAAACCTCAAACGTGTATACCTCAATTGAGTATTGTCACACAAGCTTAATGTGCACAGTTTACCTATCCACGATCCTGGAACCTAGGATTGATTGCCGATATCAGAACCGGGGATGGTCCCCTTCTCTTTTTGAATAGCTCTGACACTTAACGTACATGGGGTTTGACTCTTCCTGTGCCCTCTTCCTCAAGTCAAAATAAGATCCATTATCTTAAACTTACCTTAAACTTCCGTTCTGCCAATGCCCATGAACTTGTCTAATCTCTTGAAAATAACAAATGTTGCTGCATTTCAGTTGATCTGTTCCTATGTGTTCATGCCATTGGCTTTCATGATGGGTGTTGAATGGGAAGACTGCAGAGAAGTAGCAGAATTAATTGGAATCAAGACGTTTATTAACGAGTTTGTTGCATACATCAGATTATCAGGAATGATTGATCAAGGACAAATATCGGCAAGTATTGTTGATTTGTTTGTTTGCTTGCTTGTAAGGCTAAAATAAATTGTTATGTCTCAAAAAAATGTAAGGCTAAAATAAATTGTTATGTCTCAAAAAAATGTTTCAAAAACGAATGCGGAATGAGGTTTTTTTTTTTAAAGATTTAACAAGACATAACAATTTTTAGCCTAAGTAGTGGATAGCAGGGAGGTATGAATCCCAGGGGGGTACTCAGTACAAATGACTATACGGGGACGTGCTGCAAACATGGGTAACATTTTCGGCCTTTTGGTATATCGATGGTCCCCCTTTTGGGCCAATTTTGGTACATGGATGGGTCCTTTTTCAAAATTTTCTCAATTTTTTAAGAAAATAGCCTGATCAATTCCACCTCACTGTGGCCAAATTTTTTGAAATTACCCCAAAAACTACAACAATTTGTGTTAAATTTGTCCAAAAATGTTGACATTTGGTATCATCTTATGTGTCTAAATTTCTTGCAAAATTGGTATAATGATGGGTCTACTTTCGAATCCTGCTATGTCTGAAGGTATGGTAACATGCAGGTTGAAACACCACACAATGGGGTGGTAGAGTTGCAGAAGTTTTTACTTCTTCCCTGCATGCTGTACAGGAGCTGGGAAGATTCAAAATAACATACTTGGACGCTGGCGTAATTAACCAATAAGATGTCTGGATTACATGTACCTAATAAATATTTATGAGATATAGTAATCTCTATCATGGATAAAAATGGGCTAAAAGGTATAAAAAAGCCTAAACCTCTCAACTATCATTAGCTAGCATCTCACAGGGAAGCAAGGTCTTGGGGGCTGTTCCCTTAATTGTCTACAATGACTATACCACTGCTCACACATATACCTTTCTTTTAATATGTACAGAAACGTTCTGAAATAATTGCAACCTATGCCTTGTGTGGTTTTTCCAACATTGGATCTGTTGGTGTGCAACTTGGTGGTCTAGGCCCATTGATTCCTAACAGGAAGGGCGACTTGGCAAGTGTTTCAGTGAGGGCATTGATTGCAGGGACAGTTGCCTGCTTCATGACGGCATGTATGGCAGGTAAGGAGAAGCGCCACTATGTCACGACAATCATGCACTAACCTTGCCATGCAGAGCAACTTGCAGAATGGAGAATAGCAGGTAGCAACAGTAGCTAGAAGGAGCCTGTCTCCCAACAACACTATTGAAGCCTGTCAACTTGTACAGGGCTGAATCACAACTGGCGTGGCCACTTTTCTTCTTGATTTCTTCTTCCCTTGTCTTGTCTTGAGTTCATCATGGTGACCATGATAAAAGTTAATGAAGAACTAACGCGATAACAGTTCAGAATAGCTCATAACACGATGGAAACTTCCAATTATCAAATTCAAAAGTCAAAACTAACGCAATCAGCAGAACACAACTGTGTGTAAAGTACTGGAACACTTCAAAGGGTAAAATATTTACAAGATGACTCTCATACTCATAGAGTTCAAATAATTGCTGTGGACTGCTTTAATAATCCACCACAAAGTCCTGGAGGTGTGGTGGTGGCTTGCTATGTGACGCTCAGAACGTCTGGGGCCATTGATTGCAAGACCGGTATCTGTTGGCGTTGAAGGAGGATCAGCATCTGCTAAAGTTGTTGAAGGACTGTCTGCTGATGCTATGGGAGGACTCTGGGAATGAAGCTCATGCATGTCTGTGCTAGACTCTGCAGGCTGAATGCTCTGCTCGCTGTTTATATCATTAGATGCAGGGGTAGAAAGCTCAAGTGGGATGAGAGGAGGAACCGGTGGCTGTGGACTCTTGTCCACAGGGTCATCATCATCGCTACCAGTACCATATGAATAAAGGCGACCTGGTCGAGGATGTGGTGTGTGCTCTTGCTGATATGGAACTGTGTAGCATTCAGACTTCTTAACGCGATATGAGGCATTCCTTAACTGTGAGCCTATGAACTTGGCGCACATTACACCAGGTACTGTCAACTGAAGTAACCAAATACCGATTTCTGGCCCGTGATTTATCGGGGGCAGTTTTCCGGTACACAAGATCACCAACATCGATTGGTGAGGAAACGACAGGCTGTTTGTGGGGAGTCTTCGAGCGCCGCTGTATGGGTGATTAGACTTGCGGAGCTGATGTTGTGACTGAATGAGCTGCTGGTCACAAATGGGGATTTGTTGATTGCTGAACTGATCACGTTGGTACCACATCTCTCGTGCAGAAAGACCACGTGACCTAATGCGGGCATTTAAGTTGGCAATGGCGATTGAAAGGGTGAGGTCCGTTATGGGGCCACCCAATGGGTCGAGGCGAATCAATTCATCTTCTAGTTCCCGAATAGCCTTCTCAGCAACTGGGTTTTTATTAACATTCTTGATGCGGCCTATCTCAATGGTCAGTCGGTGCTGTTTGAGGAGCTTGTCCTGAGCAAGGCGTACAAAGCCAGGGGCTGGATCTGTGCGAATAACAGCTGGGGGACCATCTAGTGGGCGCAGTTCAATGCACAAGCGAATTAAAGCATCCCGGAGAGTGTCATGACGTTCATTATCAATAATACAAGACGTGGTGAAAGATGTGGAGGTTTCACGGAGTACAAGGATGCACTGACGACTGCGTCGTATGACATCAGCAGCGAAGGATACACCAACAGTTTCTGGAGGGTCACCTGTCGACTGGGTCAGGAGTGACTGGGGTATGTTGCTGAGGGATGCACAATGGTGACAGCCTGATGTGACTTGGTCAATGGTTTTATCCAGATCCAGGGCATAAAAGTGGCGCTGTGTGACTGAGCGACGTTGGTGTCGTGTGGGATGATCAAGTTGAATATGAAGTGCTGTTAATAAGCCACTGAGAACTTGGCGGGGGACAATGATGCACTCACGCGTAGGTGACAATGGCTGATCATGGTGAACAACTAGTAAACCATCCTTGGCGACTGGTTGCTTTCTTAGACGGTCTTGTGCCCTGTGTGAGATGTGCATGACATCGTCGCATATCGGAGCACTCCTGCTGGATACTTGTCCAGGCTGGTCTACTGGTAAACGGGAGGCGGGCATGCCCAGACATAATGTCTTGGGTAGATATACGGAGAACTGTGGATTCTTCCTCTCGTTTCACAAAGTTACAGATCTGACACACTGGTTCGGTGCAATCAGGGGCATTGCGGCTTGCAAAATCGGAGGGAATGTTGGCAGACCCAGCAAGGTGGCGTACAGATGCTTGATAGCGACTGACGGTAGACAGAAAGGTTGAAACCCGTGGGCTTGTGGAGAATTCTCCACGACAAAGCTTCCGTAGGCTTGAACACATGGTTTGCTGTCTGTGAGGATACACGCATGGTGATGAGACTGAATGAGCAAAGGGCTGAAGTGCTTGGTAGAGGCTGCTATTGAAAGGGCTTCAACTTCACAGGGTAGCCATGTAGGTTGACGACCACGAAGCTTGGCACTGAAGAATCCAGCGAGGAGTGGTTTATCATTGCGAGTAACATACAGAGTTGATCCAATACTGTGTTTCTTGACAGAACCATCTGTAACAATCCACAATTGGTCATCTGGGCGTGGAAGGGTGATGGTATGGGATGAGGTGAGAGCTGTCTGGGCAGTTCTGAAAGCTGTATTGAGTTCATCTGTCCATGGTATCTTGTCCTTTGACTGGAGACCAGCGATGGCATTATCAAGTGGGCTGAGGAGCTGGGTACAGTTGGGGATCACGCGAGCCAGTACTTTAAAAGCACCTATGAAGGATCGAAGACCACGACATTGCTTGGAGTGGAACATGTGCTGAGGGTCGCCACTTTGTGGGGACTAGCCCAAGAGTGCCACTGGACCATATCCACCCCAGGATCATCGTACTTTTAGGACAAATGATAGTCTTGGAGGCAGAAAGACGGAGGCTGCATTTGTACAGGGCATGGAGTACTAACCGCCAGTTATGGAGTAGCTCTTCGACTGTGTTGCCTCCACAGTACAGGTCGTCGGCGAGCTTGGTAACAACTCCCTTTTCAAGAAGATCACCAAGTACACGACACATGAGCTCTTCCAGTGCCGTTTCCGAACCAGGCATTCCCATAGCCGATCTGGTGTACACACGTATTCCACGGTAGGGTGTAGCTACCCCGCAGTACTTCATTGATGCCCGTGACAAAGGGATCTGATAGAATGCACTTGTGAGGTCAGTTGCAATGAGATACCTCCATCTCGCAATGTTGCGGAGAGTAGAGTCGACATCTGGCATGAGAGATGGCTGCGGCTTGCTATAACAGCCAACCTCTGCAAAAGCGGTTACCAGCCGAAAACCGCCGCTGGGTTTCTTTATTAAGAATGAGGGGTTGAGGTACTCCACCGTTACGCCGATGTCCTCTGGACGAGCGAACACACCTTGTTTCTCCAGGTCGTCAAATTTGTGTTGGAGTGCTCGGAGCTTGTCCGGTGCATACTGTGGGAGTCTACCCTTTCGCTGTGGTGGCTGGACCGGCCCCATATTGACAACAGCTTTGAAGGGACCTGCTGAGCCATTGTAGCCAGGAAATAAAGGAGTGAAGACCTCATCATACTCCTCTAAAAGGGTGCGGAACTTCATCTGATCTTCGAACTGAGTGTGTTGTCCGGATCCACGAGACAGATACAGAAAAGGGCTGAGTTGGTTGGATCTTTGTAGCACCACTTTGTCTTACAGGTAGGGTTTCTCTGGCTTCTGGGATGTAAACGGAACGGATTTGACCAAAGTGTTCTTGCCGCTTGAGGGTTAGGGGCTCATTGGTGAGATTAGGGACACGGATTTTCCTGCAATGCTTTGCACTATAGTAGGATTGGGCCATATCCGGTTTGCTGCGAGGGTCTTGGCAATGTGGGTGTCGGTGCGCGGCTCCAGGGCATAGGTAGCGTCATGAGGTGACACTTCTTGTGGTAGCTCAATCTCAACAAAGTCGCCTGGCCAAATGGTTGTGGTTCCTGAAGGGGCTCGTAACACATGGGCACGCCGCACACTCTGGTGATTAGGCTTGTCAGTAGTGAGCCGAGATCCATATAACCATGTAGTTCCATCGGCGAGAATGATCTCGTGTTTAGCAGGTCTGATTGTGATGTCATTAACCTCCATGAAAGGAATGCCAGCCAATACATCAACATCTAAGTTCTCAACTACCAAACCCTCAAAATGGAAGTCATGTCCATCCCGAGTGAAGGTCACGGTAGTTTCACCAACAACAGTTAACGGTGACGAGCCATCTGCTTGGTGTGCTGATTGAGTGCTTTTACGAATGTTGGCGTTCAAGGATTTTGTTGTACTTTCACGAATGAGGTTGCCTTCTGCTCCACTATCAAGAGTAACTCTGACTGAATGATGCTTGTGGAAGGCATTAAAGTATGGCGACTGGCGAACTTGGACACGATGTGTAGTTGGTATTTCTGAGAGTGGTTGATCTTGGATGTTTTGTTCCACGTGACGCTTTTACGCGACATCAGAGGCTTCTTCTTCATCATCATCTTCAAAAATGTTGGCTACTTGGCGGGCACGTAAGATAAACTTTTATCTTTGTCAGGTAGATAAGAGCACTCGCTAAGGAAGTGTTGGTACTCGACCGTCCAACCTGTTTGCATATGGGGCATGTCTTAGTTGGTCTTGGTCGTTGGGGTGCTGTGCGTGATCTTCCGCCAAAGGCGCTTCTGGCGGGAAACTGTTGAGGACGGGTACTGTAGCACGCATTGATCTTGCATTCTCTGATGTCTGTAATTCGTCAAGAAGGGAGTCCAGGGCTTGAGATATCTCTGGTTTGATTGAGGCCAAAGTTCTTGAACGGAGTTCGGTACCGTATCGTTGTTTCACCAAACGAGGTAGGTCATTGTGGATTAAACGTAGCCATGTAAGCACGATAAAGTTCTCCAAGGATGGGGTAAGCTCTTCATCCTCGTCAATAGCCTGACCATGGTGTGTTATCCCTCCATCTGGTACAAGTAGGTTGTCCTCCACAAAGGCCATGAGCCGCTGATAGAGATCTTCATGACGCTCATTTGGTTCTAGCTGTATGGTGCTGAAGTCAAGAAAGTGACCCCGGTGCTTTGAAAACCGTAGTGCAATCTAATTGTCTGCCAAATATTGTTTAATGATTTGGAGTTTTTGATGATGGTGTTACGCGATGATTGGGCAATAATTAGCGATTTGTCCTAGCATGAGATCCAGGGTGGCACACTTCTGTTGCGCTGTTTTTCCGTAACAAAAGCGCCAACATCTTCTCCATCATCTATCATGCCACGTTGGGGGGCTGTTTTAGTCTTGTTGCCCCACTGTAGTCCTTCAGTAAGGTAGGGGGTGAAGTTTTGATCTAGGGACAATGTGTACAGTAAGTTCTGTTTCCAATTCTCAAAAGAGTTTACTGTCTCAATCTTCGTGAGACTCCACTGTTTGGGGGCACGATTAGTAGCCATATTGTAAGACTGGTGAGGGCTCTGCAATAAACCAAGGCAGTGTTATGACAGTTCAATACTAACTGACTGATTGTCCACTGGGAAGTGTGTGACTTGACATGTGATGTAAGCTTAACTGTAGAAAGTATGCTTAAGCTTAAATTTAGGTAAGCTTAAATTCAGATAGTTCCAGACAGTGTCACAGGGTGCTAGGATGCAGTAGAGTAGGTTTCACAGGTGCGTGGAATCCTTTTCCAGTGCTGCCACCACGCCACTATAGTTACTGTGTGGTAATTATGTCACGACAATCATGCACTAACCTTGCCATGCAGAGCAACTTGCAGAATGGAGAATAGCAGGTAGCAACAGTAGCTAGAAGGAGCCTGTCTCCCAACAACACTATTGAAGCCTGTCAACTTGTACAGGGCTGAATCACAACTGGCGAAGCAGATTGCCCCCAATATTTTTCTTGTCCCTCCCCCAGTTTTCCCCCACTTTTGAGGCAAAACCCCAAAAATTACATATATTTTACACAAAATTTGTTAATGTTCCCCCTGAAATTCACTTTTCCCCCTCACAATGCCCCCCCAAAAAAAGAATCCTGGTGATATCACTGAGGATAAGGGCTATATTAATTGACACTAAGTTCCAACAGAAACCTTTGTTATTGTCCTGTCAGGAAAACCTTTATAATTCTATTAAAACCATAAAAGGATCTTAAGGTATTCTTTTGTCAAAAAATTTGAGTTCACTATTACTTTGAGTTTGAGTTCACTATTACTTTGAGTTTGAGTTCACTATTACTTTGAGTTTGAGTTCACTATTACTTTGAGTTTGAGTTCACTATTACTTTGAGTTTGAGTTCACTATTACTTTGAGTTTGAGTTCACTATTACTTTGAGTTTGAGTTCACTATTACTTTGAGTTTGAGTTCACTATTACTTTGAGTTTGAGTTCACTATTACTTGGAGTTTGAGTTCACTATTACTTTGAGTTTGAGTTCACTATTACTTGGAGTTTGAGTTCACTATTACTTTGAGTTTGAGTTCACTATTACTTTGAGTTTGAGTTCACTATTACTTGGAGTTTGAGTTCACTATTACTTTGACTAATAAAGTCTGTTCAAAATAAATTGTCAGTTCTGCACATTACAGTGTATTTTGATCTTTTTTTCCTTCCATTGTAGGCATCCTGTATGTACCACCTAGGATGGACATAGAAGCAATGGCACCATTCATCAATGGAACACTGTAGTAATGGCATAGAAAGCAATTGTACCAATTTTTATTTTTTACAAATTTCTGCAACTATGTGCAAAATTTATGCAATTATGCACAATTTGTACCAACTTTGCACAAGTTTACACACAAAGTGTATGCAATTTTATGCAACTTTGCTTATTTTTACTGTGTTTGTCGAAATTGGCTTTAGTAATTCCAGATCAAACATGTTTTTTATTTATTGACAGTATTTATCAATAAAGAATAGATATAAATAGATAAATAATAAATAGAATATGTAAATAATTTGTGCTTTAAATGTAAAAACGAGTGAATTATCCACTCTATTTATATAGGGGTAACCAGTAGCGACCCAGAAATTTTGTTTCAAAAAGGGATATTTGTGTAATTTTGGGTTTTTACCGGGGGGCAAGAATTCTGACTGGAGGGTATTTGCCCTAGGCATTATAGTCACAGGCATTAATTTTACCTATATATTCCAGGAACAAACTGCCTTTCCAAAATGACATGTAGGCAGGTGGCTAGCTTAGACCTGCTGAAGAGTGATTAGTCTGAAATGGGTTAAAGCTAGGATTTGGGGCATTTTAGGGTTAGTAGGATTAAGTTTAAGGTTAGTATTAAGGATAGGGTTATGGTCAGTGTTATTATGATTAGGGCCGAGGTTCAGGTTAGGGTAAGTATTAGGATTCATAATGACCATTATTGTTTTGTTTCTTTTGACCAATGAACCTTTGGAACAATGAGCTGTATAACCTTTGTTTCGCATACGGCAGTAGAGCCAACCATCTATGAATTGATCCTGATCATTTATTCACTCTGGTAATTGACTATTGTTAATTGTGATATTAAGGGGGTACTACACCCTTGTGGTAAATTTGTTAGTATTTTCGCATTTTTCTCAAAAGCTAATAACACACTGGTAACAAAAGTTATGTATATTATAGGGGCAAGGAATCCAATTACTTCACTGAAATTTCAGTGACTCAAGACAAGCGGTTCAGTATATATGACAGGAAATGAGGTACATTCTAGCGGTACCTCTTTTCTAATCATAAATAACAAACCACTTGTCTTGGGTCACTGAAATTCTAGTGTAGTAATTGGATTCCTTGCCCCTATAATATGCATAACCTTTGTTACCACTGTGTTATTAGGTTTTGAGAAAAAGGCAAAACTAGACATAAATTTATCGAGGGGTGTAGTACCCCCTTTTAAACATGTGATTCTTTGCATGTAATGCAAATTTACCAATAATTCTAATTAATTAGTTAATAGTTCTTTAATAACAAGAATCGAAGCAGCATCAATTCATGACCAATCCAAAGATTGAACAAATTTGGTTCTGTGAATAACTCCGGAATACCCTTCACATCTTTTTCCGTAAAATGTACAGTGTTATGCAAAAACATAAGTCTTTTGCATTAATTAAGATAATAAGCTGAGATATTTTGTAAGAAATTAAAAAATAAACTTGTCTGTACTTGGGACAAATAAAATGTGATCAGCCTCTTGTAAAGTCTGTCCACATAGAAGTACTAGCTATCTACTGAAAATAGCTTTATTTGCTATCTACTGAAGATCGCTTTACTAGCTATCTACTGAAGATAGATTTACTTGCTATCTACTTAAGATAGCTATACTTGCTATATACTGAAGATAGCTTTACTTGCTATCTACTGAAGATCGCTTTACTAGCTATCTACTGAAGATAGATTTACTTGCTATCTACTTAAGATAGCTTTACTTGCTATCTACTGAAGATAGCTTTACTTGCTATCTATTGAAGATAGCTTTACTTGCTATCTACTGAAGATAGCTTTACTTGCTATCTACTGAAGATAGCTTTACTTGCTATCTACTGAAGATAGCTTTACTTGCTGTCTACTGAAGATAGCTTTACTTGCTATCTACTGAAGATAGCTTTACTTGCTAGGCCTATCTACTGAAGATAGTTTTACTTGCTATCTACTGAAGATCACTTTACTTGTTATCTACTAAAGAGAAAGCTTTACTTGTTTTCTACTAAAGATACCTTTATTTGCTATCTACTGAAGATAGCTTTACTTGCTAGGCCTATCTACTAAAGATAGCTTTACTTGCTATCTACTGAAAATAGCTTTACTTGCTATCTACTGAAGATAGCTTTACTTGCTATCTACTGAAGATCACTTTACTTGCTATCTACTGAAGATAGCTATACTTGATGTCTACTGAAGATAGCTTTACTTGCTATCTACTAAAGATAGCTTTACTTGCTAGGCCTATCTACTGAAGACAGCTTTACTTGTTATCTACTGAAGATAGCTTTACTTGCTATTTACTGAAGATAGCTTTACTTGCTATATCTACTAATTTAAGTGGATCAAATCAAAACTTGACTGCCGGTTCCGGGCGGTTCAGTTGAAGCCAGTTTCTATTGTTCTAAACAGTGGAACGCGTTTCAACCGTCAGTAATCGCTAGTCAACCAGCAGTCGAGTTTTGATTTCATCCCTAACCATGCTAACTATGGACATCAGACAGAGGAAGACCCCTCTCCACCCAACCAAGTTTATTGCGATGCATCGTGCATCTTCTAAAAGCATCAAAATAGTGTATAATTGCATTTTTGAGGATAATCCTTCAAAGACCCATTTACTTGAGGTCTGCTTGTCTACTTTAAGTACAATCCATCCAGGTCGGATAGCGCAAGAATTAGGTAAATAGTTCAGTTGACAGCAATTAAAGCTAATATCCAAAGGTAATAAGTTAATAATATCTTCAGTTGATAGCAAGTAAAGATACCTTCAGTTGATAGCAAGTAAAGCTATCTTCAGTAGATAGCAAGTAAAGCTATCTTCAGTAGATAGCAAGTAAAGCTATCTTCAGTTGATAGCAAGTAAAGCTATCTTCAGTAGATAGCAAGTAAAGCTATCTTCAGTAGATAGCAAGTAAAGCTATCTTCAGTAGATAGCAAGTAAAGCTATCTTCAGTAGATAGCAAGTAAAGCTATCTTCAGTAGATAGCAAGTAAAGCTATCTTCAGTAGATAGCAAGTAAAGCTATCTTTAGTAGATAGCAAGTAAAGCTATCTTCAGTATATAGCAAGTATAACTATCTTAAGTAGATAGCAAGAAAAGCTATCTTCAGTATATAGCAAGTAAAGCTATCTTCAGTGGATAGCAAGTAAAGCTATCTTCAGTAGATAGCAAGTAAAGCTATCTTCAGTAGATAGCAAGTAAAGCTATCTTCAGTAGATAGCAAGTAAAGCTATCTTCAGTAGATAGCAAGTAAAGCTATCTTCAATAGATAGCAAGTAAAGCTATCTTCAGTAGATAGCAAGTAAAGCTATCTTCAGTAGATAGCAAGTAAAGCTATCTTCAATAGATAGCAAGTATAACTATCTTAAGTAGATAGCAAGAAAAGCTATCTTCAGTATATAGCAAGTAAAGCTATCTTCAGTGGATAGCAAGTAAAGCTATCTTCAGTAGATAGCAAGTAAAGCTATCTTCAGTAGATAGCAAGTAAAGCTATCTTCAATAGATAGCAAGTAAAGCTATCTTCAGTAGATAGCAAGTAAAGCTATCTTCAATAGATAGCAAGTAAAGCTATCTTCAGTAGATAGCAAGTAAAGCTATCTTCAGTAGATAGCAAGTAAAGCTATCTTCAGTTGATAGCAAGTAAAGATATCTTCAGTTGATAGCAAGTAAAGCTATCTTCAGTAGATAGCAAGTAAAGCTATCTTCAGTAGATAGCAAGTAAAGCTATCTTCAGTTGATAGCAAGTAAAGATATCTTCAGTTGATAGCAAGTAAAGCTATCTTCAGTTGATAGCAAGTAAAGCTATCTTCAATAGATGGCAATTAAAACTATCTTCAGTAGATAGCAAGTAAAGATATTTCCTCAGCAGATAGCAAGTAAAGTGATCGTCAGTAGATAGCAAGTAAAGCTATCTTCAGTAGATAACAAGTATATCTATCTTCAGTAGATAACACGTAAAGCTATCTTCAGTTGATAGCAAGTAAAGATATCTTCAGTTGATAGCAAGTAAAGCTATCGTCAGTAGATAGCAAGTAAAGCTATCTTCAGTAGATGACAAGTAAAGCTTTCTTCAGTAGATAGCAAGTAAAGCTATCTTCAGTAGATAGCAAGTATGGCTATCTTCAGTAGATAGCAAATAAAGCTATTTCCTCAGCAGATAGCAAGTAAAGTGATCGTCAGTAGATAACAAGTAAAACTATCTTCAGTAGATAGGCCTAGCAAGTAAAGCTATCTTCAGTAGATAGCTTTACTAGCTATCTACTGAAGATAGCTTTACTTGCTATCCACTGAAGATAGCTTTACTTGCTATATACTGAAGATAGCTTTACTTGCTATCTACTTAAGATAGCTATACTTGCTATATACTGAAGATAGCTTTACTATCTACTAAAGATAGCTTTACTTCTATCTACTGAAGATAGCTTTTGCTATCTACTGAACTTCAACTATCTACTGAAGATAGATTTACTTGCTATCTACTGAAGATAGCTTTACTTGCTATCAACTGAAGATATCTTTACTTGCTATCAACTGAAGATAGCTTTACTTGCTACTTGCTATCTACTGAAGATATCTTTACTTGCTATCATCACTGAAGATAGCTTTACTTGCTATCTACTGAAGATAGCTTTACTTGTTATCTACTGAAGATAGCTTTACTAGCTATCTACTGAAGGTAGCTTTACTTGCTATCTACTGACGATCACTTTACTTGCTATCTACTGAGGAAATAGCTTTATTTGCTATCTATTGAAGATAGCTTTACTTGCTATCTACTGAAGATAGCTTTACTTGCTATCTACTGAAGATAGCTTTACTTGCTATCTACTGAAGATAGCCTTACTTGCTATCTACTGAAGATAGCTTTACTTGCTATCTACTGAAGATAGCTTTACTTGCTATCTACTGAAGATAGCTTTACTTGCTATCTACTGAAGATAGCTTTACTTGAGGTCTGCTTGTCTACTTTGAGTACAATCCATCCAGGTTGCATAGCGCAAGAATTAGGTAAATATTTCTTCAGTTGACAGCAATTAAAGCTAATATCCAAAGGTAATAAGTTCAATAATATATCTTCATTTGATAGCAAGTAAAGATATCTTCAGTTGATAGCAAGTAAAGCTATCTTCAGTAGATAGCAAGTAAAGCTATCTTCAGTAGATAGCAACTAAAGCTATCTTCAGTAGATAGCAAGTAAAGCTATCTTCAGTAGATAGCAAGTAAAGCTATCTTCAGTAGATAGCAAGTAAAGCTATCTTCAGTAGATAGCAAGTAAAGCTATCTTCAGTAGATAGCAAGTAAAGCTATCTTCAGTTGATAGCAAGTAAAGATATCTTCAGTTGATAGCAAGTAAAGCTATCTTCAGTAGATAGCAAGTAAAGCTATCTTCAGTAGATAGCAAGTAAAGCTATCTTCAATAGATAGCAAGTAAAGCTATCTTCGGTTGATAGCAAGTAAAGCTATCTTCAGTAGATAGCAAGTAAAGCTATCTTCAATAGATAGCGAGTAAAACTATCTTCAGTAGATAGCAAGTAAAGCTATCTTCAGTAGATAGCAACTAAAGCTATCTTCAGTAGATAGCAAGTAAAGCTATCTTCAGTAGATAGCAAGTAAAGCTATCTTCAGTAGATAGCAAGTAAAGCTATCTTCAGTTGATAGCAAGTAAAGATATCTTCAGTTGATAGCAAGTAGTGATTTTCAGTAGATAGCAAGTAAAGCTATCTTCAGTTGATAGCAAGTAAAGCTATCTTCAGTTAGCAAGTAAAGCTATCTTCAGTAGATGGCAAGTAGTGATTTTCAGTAGATAGCAAGTAAAGCTATCGTCAGTAGATAGAGAGTAAAGATATCTTCAGTAGATAGCAAGTAAAGCTATCTTCAGTAGATAGCAAGTAAAGCTATCTTCAGTTGATAGCAAGTAAAGCTATCTTCAGTTGATAGCAAGTAAAAGTATCTTCAGTAGATAGCAAGTAAAACTATCTTCAGTAGATAGCAAGTAAAGCTATCTACTGAAGATAGCTTTACTTGCTATCAACTGAAGATAGCTTTACTTGCTATATGCTGAAGATATCTTTACTTGCTATCACTTAAGATAGCTATACTTGCTATATACTGATGATAGCTTTACTTGCTTTACTTGCTATCTACTGAAGATAGCTTTACTTGCTATCTACTGAAGATAGCTTTACTTGCTATCTACTGAAGATAGCTTTACTTGCTATCTACTGAAGATAGCTTTATTTGCTATCTACTGAAGATAGCTTTACTTGCTATCTACTGAAGATAGCTTTACTTGCTATCTACTGAAGATAGCTTTACTTGCTATCTACTGAAGATAGCTTTACTTGCTATCTACTGAAGATAGCTTTACTTGCTGTTTACTGAAGATTCTTTACTTGCTATCTACTGAAGATAGCTTTACTTGCTACTTGCTATCTACTGAAGATAGCTTTNCNTGCTATCAACTGAAGATANANTNACTTATTNCCTTTGCATATTAGCTTTAATTGCTGTCAACTGAAGAAATATTTACCTAATTCTTGCGCTTATGCAACCTGGATGGATTGTACTCAAAGTAGACAAGCAGATCAAGTAAGTAAAGCTATTTTCAGTAGATAGCAAGTAAAGAGTAGATAACAAGTATGGCTATCTTCAGTAGATAGCAAGTAAAGCTATCTTCAGTAGATAGCAAGTAAAACTATCTTCAATAGATAGCAAGTAAAGGTATCTTCAGTAGATAGCAAGTAAAGCTATTTCCTCAGTAGATAGCAAGTAAAGTGATCGTCAGTAGATAGCAAGTAAAACTATCTTCAGTAGATAGGCCTAGCAAGTAAAGCTATCTTCAGTAGATAGCTTTACTAGCTATCTACTGAAGATAGCTTTACTTGCTATCCACTGAAGATAGCTTTACTTGCTATATGCTGAAGATATCTTTACTTGCTATCTACTTAAGATAGCTATACTTGCTATATACTGATGATAGCTTTACTTGCTATCTACTAAAATAGCTTTACTTGCTATCTACTGAAGATAGCTTTACTTGCTATCTACTGAAGATAGCTTTTACTTGCTATCTACTGAAGATAGCTTTACTTGCTATCTACTGAAGATAGCTTTATTTGCTATCTACTGAAGATAGCTTTTACTTGCTATCTACTGAAGATAGCTTTACTTGCTATCTACTGAAGATAGCTTTACTTGCTATCTACTGAAGATAGCTTTACTTGCTATCTACTGAAGATAGCTTTACTTGCTGTTTACTGAAGATTCTTTACTTGCTATCTACTGAAGATAGCTTTACTTGCTATCTACTGAAGATAGCTTTACTTGCTATCTACTGAAGATAGCTTTACTTGCTATCAACTGAAGATATATTAACTTATTACCTTTGCATATTAGCTTTAATTGCTGTCAACTGAAGAAATATTTACCTAATTCTTGCGCTATGCAACCTGGATGGATTGTACTCAAAGTAGACAAGCAGACCGCAAGTAAAGCTATTTTCAGTAGATAGCAAGTAAAGCTATCTTCAGTAGATAGCAAGTAAAGCTATCTTCAGTAGATAGCAGTAGATAGCAAGTAAAACTATCTTCAATAGATAGCAAGTAAAGCTATCTTCAGTAGATAGCAAGTAAAGCTATCTACTGAAGATAGCTTTACTTGCTATCTATTGAAGATAGTTTTACTTGCTATCTACTGAAGATAGCTTTACTTGCTATCTACTGAAGATAGCTTTACTTGCTATCTACTGAAGATAGCTTAACTTGCTATCTACTGAAGATAGCTTTACTTGCTATCTGCTGAAGATAGCTTCACTTGCTATCTACTGAAGATAGCTTTACTTGCTATCTACTGAAGATAACTTTACTTGCTATCTACTGAAGATAGCTTTACTTGCTATCTACTGAAGATAGCTTTACTTGCTATCTACTGAAAATAGCTTTACTTGCTATCTACTGAAAATCACTACTTGCTATCAACTGAAGATATCTTTACTTGCTATCAACTGAAGATAGCTTTACTTGCTATCTACTGAAGATAGCTTTACTTGCTATCAACTGAAGATAGCTTTACTTGCTATCAACTGAAGATATCTTTACTTGCTATCAACTGAAGATAGCTTTACTTGCTATCTACTGAAAATCACTACTTGCTATCTACTGAAGATAGCTTTACTTGCTAACTGAAGATAGCTTTACTTGCTATCAACTGAAGATAGCTTTACTTGCTTTCAACTGAAGATATCTTTACTTGCTATCAACTGAAGATAGTTTTACTTGCTATCTACTTAAGATAGTTATACTTGCTATATACTGAAGATAGCTTTACTTGCTATCTACTAAAGATAGCTTTACTTGCTATCTACTGAAGATAACTTTACTTGCTATCTACTGAAGATAGCTTTACTTGCTATCTACTGAAGATAGCTTTACTTGCTATCTACTGAAGATATCTTTACTTGCTATCTATTGAAGATAGCTTTACTTGCTATCAACTGAAGATAGCTTTACTTGCTATCAACTGAAGATATCTTTACTTGCTATCAACTGAAGATAGCTTTACTTGCTATCTACTGAAGATAGCTTTACTTGCTATCTACTGAAGATATCTTTACTTGCTCTCAACTGAAGATATCTTTACTGGCTATCAACTGAAGATAGCTTTACGTGTTATCTACTGAAGATAGCTATACTTGTTATCTACTGAAGATAGCTTTACTAGCTATCTACTGAAGGTAGCTTTACTTGCTATCTACTGACGATCACTTTACTTGCTATCTACTGAGGAAATAGCTTTATTTGCTATCTATTGAAGATAGCTTTACTTGCTATCTACTGAAGATAGCTTTACTTGCTATCTACTGAAGATAGCTTTACTTGCTATCTACTGAAGATAGCTTTACTTGCTATCTACTGAAGATAGCTTTACTTGCTATCAACTAAAGATATCTTTACTTGCTATCAACTGAAGATATATTAACTTATTACCTTTGCATATTAGCTTTAATTGCTGTCAACTGAAGAAATATTTACCTAATTCTTGCGCTATGCAACCTGGATGGATTGTACTCAAAGTAGACAAGCAGACCGCAAGTAAAGCTATTTTCAGTAGATAGCAAGTAAAGCTATCTTCAGTAGATAGCAAATAAAGCTATCTTCAGTAGATAGCAAGTAAAGTTATCTTCAGTAGATAGCAAGTAAAGCTATCTTCAGTAGATAGCAAGTGAAGCTATCTTCAGCAGATAGCAAGTAAAGCTATCTTCAGTAGATAGCAAGTTAAGCTATCTTCAGTAGATAGCAAGTAAAGCTATCTTCAGTAGATAGCAAGTAAAGCTATCTTCAGTTGATAGCAAGTAAAGATATCTTCAGTTGATAGCAAGTAGTGATTTTCAGTAGATAGCAAGTAAAGCTATCTTCAGTTGATAGCAAGTAAAGCTATCTTCAGTTAGCAAGTAAAGCTATCTTCAGTAGATGGCAAGTAGTGATTTTCAGTAGATAGCAAGTAAAGCTATCGTCAGTAGAGTAGCGAGTAAAGATATCTTCAGTTGATAGCAAAAGCTATCTTCAGTAGATAGCAGTAAATTACCACAGAAGTTGGTATCTTCAGTAGATAGCAAGTAAGCTATTTCTCAGTAGATAGCAAGTAAAGTGATCGTCAGTAGATAGCAAGCTATCTTCAGTAGATAGCAAGTAAAGCTATCTTCAGTAGATAGCTTTACTAGCTATCTACTGAAGATAGCTTTACTTGCTATCCACTGAAGATAGCTTTACTTGCTATATGCTGAAGATATCTTTACTTGCTATCTACTTAAGATAGCTATACTTGCTATATACTGATGATAGCTTTACTTGCTATCTACTAAAATAGCTTTACTTGCTATCTACTGAAGATAGCTTTACTTGCTATCTACTGAAGATAGCTTTACTTGCTATCTACTGAAGATAGCTTTACTTGCTATCTACTGAAGATAGCTTTATTTGCTATCTACTGAAGATAGCTTTACTTGCTATCTACTGAAGATAGCTTTACTTGCTATCTACTGAAGATAGCTTTACTTGCTATCTACTGAAGATAGCTTTACTTGCTATCTATTGAAGATAGCTTTACTTGCTGTTTACTGAAGATTCTTTACTTGCTATCTACTGAAGATAGCTTTACTTGCTATCTACTGAAGATAGCTTTACTTGCTATCTACTGAAGATAGCTTTACTTGCTATCAACTGAAGATATATTAACTTATTACCTTTGCATATTAGCTTTAATTGCTGTCAACTGAAGAAATATTTACCTAATTCTTGCGCTATGCAACCTGGATGGATTGTACTCAAAGTAGACAAGCAGACCGCAAGTAAAGCTATTTTCAGTAGATAGCACGTAAATTTTCAGTAGATAGCAAGTAAAGCTATCTTCAGTAGATAGCAAGTAAAGCTATCTTCAGTAGATAGCAAGTAAAGCTATCTTCAGTAGATAGCAAGTAAAGCTATCTTCAGTAGATAACAAGTAAAACTATCTTCAATAGATAGCAAGAAGTAAAGCTATCTTCAGTAGATACAAGTAAAAGCTATCTACTGAAGATAGCTTTACTTGCTATCTATTGAAGATAGTTTTACTTGCTATCTACTGAAGATAGCTTTACTTGCTATCTACTGAACTTATATGAAGATAGCTTTACTTGCTATCTACTGAAGATAGCTTAACTTGCTATCTACTGAAGATAGCTTTACTTGCTATCTACTGAAGATAGCTTTACTTGCTATCTACTGAAGATAGCTTTACTTGCTATCTACTGAAGATAGCTTTACTTGCTATCTACTGAAGATAGCTTTACTTGCTATCTACTGAAGATAGCTTTACTTGCTATCTACTGAAGCTTTAAGCTTACTTGCTATCTTACTTGCTATCAACTGAAGATATCTTTACTTGCTATCAACTGAAGATAGCTTTACTTGCTATCAACTGAAGATAGCTATCAACTTTACTTGCTATCAACTGAAGATAGCTTTACTTGCTAACTGAAGATAGCTTTACTTGCTATCAACTGAAGATAGCTTTACTTGCTATCTACTGAAGATAGCTTTACTTGCTATCAACTGAAGATAGCTTTACTTGCTATCTACTGAAGATAGCTTTACTTGCTATCAACTGAAGATAGCTTTACTTGCTATCAACTGAAGATACTTTGCTATCTTACTTGAAGATAACTTTACTTGCTATCAACTGAAGATATCTTTACTTTTATCAACTGAAGATAGCTTTACTTGCTATCTACTGAAGATAGCTTTACTTGCTATCTACTGAAGATATCTTTACTTGCTTCAACTGAAGATATCTTTTGCTATCAACTGAAGATAGCTTTACTTGTTATCTACTGAAGATAGCTATACTTGTTATCTACTAAAGATAGCTTTACTTGCTATCTACTGACGATCACTTTACTTGCTATCTACTGAAATAGCTTTACTTGCTATCTAACTGAAGATAGCTTTACTTTATCTACTGAAGATAGCTTTACTTGCTATCTACTGAAGATAGCTTTACTTGCTATCTACTGAAGATAGCTGTACTTGCTATCAACTGAAGATATCTTTACTTGCTATCAACTGAAGATATATTAACTTATTACCTTTGCATATTAGCTTTAATTGCTGTCAACTGAAGAAATATTTACCTAATTCTTGCGCTATGCAACCTGGATGGATTGTACTCAAAGTAGACAAGCAGACCGCAAGTAAAGCTATTTTCAGTAGATAGCAAGTGAAATATCTTCAGTAGATAGCAAATAAAGCTATCTTCAGTAGATAGCAAGTAAAGTTATCTTCAGTAGATAGCAAGAAGCTATCTTCAGTAGATATAAGTGAAGCTATCTTCAGCAGATAGCAAGCAAAGCTATCTTCAACTGATAGCAAGTAAATCTGTCTGCAGTAGATAGCAAGTAAAGCTATCTTCAGTAGATAGCAAGTAAAGCTATCTTCAGTTGATAGCAAGTAAAGATATCTTCAGTTGATAGCAAGTAGTGATTTTCAGTAGATAGCAAGTAAAGCTATCTTCAGTTGATAGCAAGTAAAGCTATCTTCAGTTAGCAAGTAAAGCTATCTTCAGTAGATGGCAAGTAGTGATTTTCAGTAGATAGCAAGTAAAGCTATCGTCAGTAGATAGCGAGTAAAGATATCTTCAGTAGATAGTAAGTAAAGCTATCTTCAGTAGATAGCAAGTAAAGCTATCTTCAGTTGATAGCAAGTAAAGCTATCTTCAGTTGATAGCAAGTAAAGGTATCTTCAGTAGATAGCAAGTAAAGCTATTTCCTCAGTAGATAGCAAGTAAAGTGATCGTCAGTAGATAGCAAGTAAAACTATCTTCAGTAGATAGGCCTAGCAAGTAAAGCTATCTTCAGTAGATAAGCTTTACTATCTACTGAAGATAGCTTTTACTTGCTATCCACTGAAGATAGCTTTACTTGCTATATGCTGAAGATATCTTTACTTGCTATCTACTTAAGATAGCTATACTTGCTATATACTGATGATACCTTTACTTGCTATCTACTAAAATAGCTTTACTTGCTATCTACTGAAGATAGCTTTACTTGCTATCTACTGAAGATAGCTTTACTTGCTATCTACTGAAGATAGCTTTACTTGCTATCTACTGAAGATAGCTTTATTTGCTATCTACTGAAGATAGCTTTACTTGCTATCTACTGAAGATAGCTTTATTTGCTATCTACTGAAGATAGCTTTACTTGCTATCTACTAAAAATAGCTTTACTTGCGGTCTGCTTGTCTACTTTGAGTACAATCCATCCAGGTTGCATAGCGCAAGAATTAGGTAAATATTTCTTCAGTTGACAGCAATTAAAGCTAATATGCAAAGGTAATAAGTTAATATATCTTCAGTTGATAGCAAGTAAAGATATCTTCAGTTGATAGCAAGTAAAGCTATCTTCAGTAGATAGCAAGTAAAGCTATCTTCAGTAGATAGCAAGTAAAGCTATCTTCAATAGATAGCAAATAAAGCTATTTCCTCAGTAGATAGCAAGTAAAGTGATCGTCAGTAGATAGCAAGTAAAGCTACCTTCAGTAGATAGCTAGTAAAGCTATCTTCAGTAGATAACAAGTATAGCTATCTTCAGTAGATAACACGTAAAGCTATCTTCAGTTGATAGCCAGTAAAGATATCTTCAGTTGATAGCAAGTAAAGCTATCTTCAGTAGATAGCAAGTAAAACTATCTTCAATAGATAGCAAGTAAAGCTATCTTCAATAGATAGCAAGTAAAGCTATCTTCAGTAGATAGCAAGTAAAGCTATCTTCAGTAGATAGCAAGTAAAGCTATCTTCAGTAGATAGCAAGTAAAGAATCTTCAGTAGCTTCAAGTAAAGTGATCGTCAGTAGATAGCAAGTAAAGCTACCTTCAGTAGATAGCTAGTAAAGCTATCTTCAGTAGATAACAAGTATAGCTATCTTCAGTAGATAACACGTAAAGCTATCTTCAGTTGATAGCCAGTAAAGATATCTTCAGTTGAGAGCAAGTAAAGATATCTTCAGTAGATAGCAAGTAAAGCTATCTTCAGTAGATAGCAAGTAAAGCTATCTTCAGTTGATAGCAAGTAAAGATATCTTCAGTTGATAGCAAGTAAAGCTATCTTCAGTTGATAGCAAGTAAAGCTATCTTCAATAGATAGCAAGTAAAGATATCTTCAGTAGATAGCAAGTAAAGGGTCGGTTTGAAGTTATCTTCAGTAGATAGCAAGTAAAGTTATCTTCAGTAGATAGCAAGTAAAGCTATCTTTAGTAGATAGCAAGTAAAGCTATCTTCAGTATATAGCAAGTATAACTATCTTAAGTAGATAGCAAGTAAAACTATCTTCAGTTGATAGCAAGTAAAGATATCTTCAGTTGATAGCAAGTAAAGATATCTTCAGTTGAAAGCAAGTAAAGCTATCTTCAGTTGATAGCAAGTAAAGCTATCTTCAGTTAGCAAGTAAAGCTATCTTCAGTAGATAGCAAGTAATGATTTTCAGTAGATAGCAAGTAAAGCTATCTTCAGTTGATAGCAAGTAGATATCTTCAGTTGATAGCAAGTAAAGCTATCTTCAGTTGATAGCAAGTAAAGCTATCTTCAGTAGATAGCAAGTAAAGCTATCTTCAGTTGATAGCAAGTAAAGATATCTTCAGTTGATAGCAAGTAGTGATTTTCAGTAGATAGCAAGTAAAGCTATCTTCAGTAGATAACAAATAAAGCTATCTTCAGTAGATAGCAACTAAAGCTATCTTCAGTAGATAACAAGTAAAGCTATCTTCAGTAGATAGCAAGTAAAGCTATCTTCAGTAGATAGCAAGTAAAGCTATCTTCAGTAGATAGCAAGTAAAGCTATCTTCAGTAGATAGCAAGTAAAGCTATCTTCAGTAAATAGCAAGTAAAGCTATCTTCAGTTGATAGCAAGTTAAGATATCTTCAGTTGATAGCAAGTAGTGATTTTCAGTAGATAGCAAGTAAAGCTATCTTCAGTTGATAGCAAGTAAAGCTATCTTCAGTTAGCAAGTAAAGCTATCTTCAGTAGATAGCAAGTAGTGATTTTCAGTAGATAGCAAGTAAAGCTATCGTCAGTAGATAGCGAGTAAAGATATCGTCAGTAGATAGCAAGTAAAGCTATCTTCAGTAGATAGCAAGTAAAGCTATCTTCAGTAGATAGCAAGTAAAGCTATCTTCAGTAGATAGCAAGTAAAGTTATCTTCAGTAGATAGCAAGTAAAGCTATCTTTAGTAGATAGCAAGTAAAGCTATCTTCAGTATATAGCAAGTATAACTATCTTAAGTAGATAGCAAGTAAAACTATCTTTAGTTGATAGCAAGTAAAGCTATCTTCAGTTAGCAAGTAAAGCTATCTTCAGTAGATGGCAAGTAGTGATTTTCAGTAGATAGCAAGTAAAGCTATCGTCAGTAGATAGCGAGTAAAGATATCTTCAGTAGATAGCAAGTAAAGCTATCTTCAGTAGATAGCAAGTAAAGCTATCTTCAGTTGATAGCAAGTAAAGCTATCTTCAGTAGATAGCTAGTAAAGCTATCTTCAGTTGATAGCAAGTAATGGTATCTTCAGTAGATAGCAAGTAAAGCTATTTCCTCAGTAGATAGCAAGTAAAGTGATCGTCAGTAGATAGCAAGTAAAACTATCTTCAGTAGATAGGCCTAGCAAGTAAAGCTATCTTCTATTATCTCTGAAGATAAGCTTTTACTTGCTCATCTTCATTGTTATAGCTTACCGAAGATATCTTTTTACTTGCTATCTACTTACTTCTTACTATCTACTTTACTTGCTATCTACTGAAGATACTTTATTGCTATCTCTGAATATAGCTTTACTTGCTATCTACTGAAGATAGCTTTACTATTATTCACTGATAGTTTTATCTTGAAGATAGCTTTACTTGCTATCTACTGAAGATGCTTTACTTGCTATCTACATTGAAGATAGTTTTACTTGCCTATCTACTGAAGATAGATTTTACTTGCTATCTACTGAAGATAGCTTTACTTTGATATCTACTGAAGATGTTATTACTGAAGATAGCTTACTTGCTATCTACTGAAGAACTTTACTTGCTATCTACTGAAGATACTTTACTTGCTATCTACTGAAGATAGCTTTATCTACTGAAGATAGCTTTACTTGCTATCTACTGAAGATAGCTTTACTTGCGGTCTGCTTGTCTACTTTGAGTACAATCCATCCAGGTTGCATAGCGCAAGAATTAGGTAAATATTTCTTCAGTTGACAGCAATTAAAGCTAATATGCAAAGGTAATAAGTTAATATATCTTCAGTTGATAGCAAGTAAAGATATCTTCAGTTGATAGCAAGTAAAGCTATCTTCAGTAGATAGCAAGTAAAGCTATCTTCAGTAGATAGCAAGTAAAGCTATCTTCAGTAGATAGCAAGTAAAGCTATCTTCAATAGATAGCAAATAAAGCTATTTCCTCAGTAGATAGCAAGTAAAGTGATCGTCAGTAGATAGCAAGTAAAACTACCTTCAGTAGATAGCTAGTAAAACTATCTTCAGTAGATAGGCCTAGCAAGTAAAGCTATCTTCAGTAGATAGCTTTACAGCTATCTACTGAAGATAGCTTTACTTGCTATCCACTGAAGATAACTTTACTTGCTATCTACTGAAGATAGCAACTTGCTATCTACTGAAGATAGCTTTACTTGCTATCTGCTGAAGATAGCTTACTTGCTATCTACTGAAGATAGCTTTACTTGCTATCTACTGAAGATAACTTTACTTGCTATCTACTGAAGATAGCTTTACTTGCTATCTACTGAAGATAGCTTTACTTGCTATCTACTGAAAATAGCTTTACTTGCGGTCTGCTTGTCTACTTTGAGTACAATCCATCCAGGTTGCATAGCGCAAGAATTAGGTAAATATTTCTTCAGTTGACAGCAATTAAAGCTAATATGCAAAGGTAATAAGTTAATATATCTTCAGTTGATAGCAAGTAAAGATATCTTCAGTTGATAGCAAGTAAAGCTATCTTCAGTAGATAGCAAGTAAAGCTATCTTCAGTAGATAGCAAGTAAAGCTATCTTCAGTAGATAGCAAGTAAAGCTATCTTCAATAGATAGCAAATAAAGCTATTTCCTCAGTAGATAGCAAGTAAAGTGATCGTCAGTAGATAGCAAGTAAAGCTACCTTCAGTAGATAGCTAGTAAAGCTATCTTCAGTAGATAACAAGTATAGCTATCTTCAGTAGATAACACGTAAAGCTATCTTCAGTTGATAGCCAGTAAAGATATCTTCAGTTGAGAGCAAGTAAAGATATCTTCAGTAGATAACAAGTAAAGCTATCTTCAGTAGATAGCAAGTAAAGCTATCTTCAGTTGATAGCAAGTAAAGATATCTTCAGTTGATAGCAAGTAAAGCTATCTTCAGTTGATAGCAAGTAAAGCTATCTTCAATAGATAGCAAGTAAAGATATCTTCAGTAGATAGCAAGTAAAGCTATCTTCAGTAGATAGCAAGTAAAGCTATCTTCAGTAGATAGCAAGTAAAGTTATCTTCAGTAGATAGCAAGTAAAGCTATCTTTAGTAGATAGCAAGTAAAGCTATCTTCAGTATATAGCAAGTATAACTATCTTAAGTAGATAGCAAGTAAAACTATCTTCAGTTGATAGCAAGTAAAGATATCTTCAGTTGAAAGCAAGTAAAGCTATCTTCAGTTGATAGCAAGTAAAGCTATCTTCAGTTAGCAAGTAAAGCTATCTTCAGTAGATAGCAAGTAATGATTTTCAGTAGATAGCAAGTAAAGCTATCTTCAGTTGATAGCAAGTAAAGATATCTTCAGTTGATAGCAAGTAAAGCTATCTTCAGTTGATAGCAAGTAAAGCTATCTTCAGTAGATAGCAAGTAAAGCTATCTTCAGTTGATAGCAAGTAAAGATATCTTCAGTTGATAGCAAGTAGTGATTTTCAGTAGATAGCAAGTAAAGCTATCTTCAGTAGATAGCAAATAAAGCTATCTTCAGTAGATAGCAACTAAAGCTATCTTCAGTAGATAACAAGTAAAGCTATCTTCAGTAGATAGCAAGTAAAGCTATCTTCAGTAGATAGCAAGTAAAGCTATCTTCAGTAGATAGCAACTAAAGCTATCTTCAGTAGATAGCAAGTAAAGCTATCTTCAGTAGGTAGCAAGTAAAGCTATCTTCAGTAGATAGCAAGTAAAGCTATCTTCAGTTGATAGCAAGTAAAGATATCTTCAGTTGATAGCAAGTAGTGATTTTCAGTAGATAGCAAGTAAAGCTATCTTCAGTTGATAGCAAGTAAAGCTATCTTCAGTTAGCAAGTAAAGCTATCTTCAGTAGATAGCAAGTAGTGATTTTCAGTAGATAGCAAGTAAAGCTATCGTCAGTAGATAGAGTAAAGATATCTTCAGTAGATAGTAAGTAAAGCTATCTTCAGTAGATAGCTATCTTCAAGTAAAGCTATCTTCAGTAGATAGCAAGTAAAGCTATCTTCAGTAGATAGCAAGTAAAGCTATCTTCAGTAGATAGGAAGTAAAGCTATCTTTAGTAGATAGCAAGTAAAGCTATCTTCAGTGATATAGCAGTAAAGCTATCTTCAGTTAGCAAGTAAAGCCATCTTCAGTAGATGGCAAAGTATCTTCAGTAGATAGCAAGTAAAGCTATCTTCAGTAGATAGCAAGTAAAGCTATCTTCAGTAGATAGCAAGTAAAGCTATCTTCAGTAGAATAGCAAGTAAAGTAAAGCTATCTTCAGTAGATAGCAAGTAAAGTTATCTTCAGTAAATAGCAAGTGAAGGTATCGTCAGTAGATAGCGAGAAAAACTATCTTCAGTAGAAATGCCTAGCAAGTAAAGCTATCTTCAGTAGATAGCTTTACTAGCTATCTACTAAAGATATCTTTACTTGATATCCAGTGAAGATAGCTTCAGTTGCTATATACTGAAGATATCTTCTACTTAAGATAGATACTTGCTATATAGATATAGCTTTACTTGCTATCGTCTGAAGATAGCTTTACTTGCAAGAAAATAGCTTTTTACTTGCTTCTACTGAAGATAGTTTTACTTGCTATCTACCAGTGAAGATAGCTTTACTTGCTATCTACTAAAGATAGCTTTACTTCCTATCTACTGAAGATAGCTTTACTTGCTATCTACTGAACTTGCTATCTACTGAAGATAGATTTACTTGCTATCTACTGAAGATAGCTTTACTTTTGCTATCTATTGAAGATAGTTTTACTTGCTATCTACTGAAGATAGCTTTTTACTTGCTATCTACTGAAGATAGCTTTACTTGCTATCTACTGAAGATAGCTTTACTTGCTATCTGCTGAAGATAGCTTTACTTGCTATCTACTGAAGATAGCTTTACTTGCTATCTACTGAAGATAACTTTACTTGCTATCTACTGAAGATAATACTTTACTTGCTATCTACTGAAGATAGCTTTACTTGCTATCTACTGAAGATAGCTTTACTTGCGGTCTGCTTGTCTACTTTGAGTACAATCCATCCAGGTTGCATAGCGCAAGAATTAGGTAAATATTTCTTCAGTTGACAGCAATTAAAGCTAATATGCAAAGGTAATAAGTTAATATATCTTCAGTTGATAGCAAGTAAAGATATCTTCAGTTGATAGCAAGTAAAGCTATCTTCAGTAGATAGCAAGTAAAGATATCTTCAGTAGATAGCAAGTAAAGCTATCTTTAGTAGATAACAAGTAAAGCTATCTTCAATAGATAGCAAATAAAGCTATTTCCTCAGTAGATAGCAAGTAAAGTGATCGTCAGTAGATAGCAAGTAAAACTACCTTCAGTAGATAGCTAGTAAAACTATCTTCAGTAGATAGGCCTAGCAAGTAAAGCTATCTTCAGTAGATAGCTTTACTAGCTATCTACTGAAGATAGCTTTACTTGCTATCCACTGAAGATAGCTTTACTTGCTATATACTGAAGATATCTTTACTTGCTATCTACTTAAGATAGCTATACTTGCTATATACTGATGATAGCTTTACTTGCTATCTACTAAAATAGCTTTACTTGCTATCTACTGAAGATAGCTTTACTTGCTATCTACTGAATATAGCTTTACTTGCTATCTACTGAAGATAGCTTTACTTGCTATCTACTGAAGAGCTTTAGCTATCTACTGAAGATAGCTTTACTTGCTATCTACTGAAGATAGCTTTACTTGCTATCTACTGAAATATATTTTCAATAGTAGCTAAAGCTAGCGTATTTGCATAATAATGTGCAGGATATGCTCTGGTGAGCAAGGAGTGTATAGAGGCCTTGCATGTGACGTATCATCCCGTAAATATGGCGGACTACACAAATGCATTCAACAAAAGCATAATTGCAATCTACCGTGACAGTTCGTCTCACACACATAACCCTGCACTACGATCAAATAGGTTGATGACAACATTTGATTGAATGGACTGCACTCCGCCATAACTACGGTGAAGGACACCGGTTCAAATCCTTTGTCTGGAGCCAATCGATAATTTCATGCAAGGCCTCTATTGGGCGAATACATCCATGGGATGATTCGATCACTGACTAAGTTTGATAGCCAAAGACACGGGCGTGCAACTTTACAGCTGCGCTCAATACATGATGCATGATACTGAATGCCACTGATGTTTGGGTTTCTGCATGAAATTAGGATTCAGATTCCGGACAGCGCTATAGATAACTGATTGCACCGGGAATTTAAGTAAGCCTACGGCAGTATGAAATCAGAAGATTCAACTCAATTCGTAAACATGGTCAAAGATGATGGAAAAAAGGTATGCCTATTAATTATGCGAGCAATTCGCTGAGAAAACTGCTCAAGATTGATAGATATCGTCAAACTGGCTGCATGCGTGAGATGTAGGCCTATTCAGATTTTGAGTATGATAGGAATTGTTCTTGTTGGAGGTGTTTCGATCATGTTGTTTTTCTTATTGATATTCCAACATGTTAAGGTGAAACCATGTGTATATAGTGAGAAGATTATTCGATTTATATAATAAATCACATGCATGTGCAGGGTACACAAATTATGCGCGCATTATCGATTCAATGATGTGTTAAGTGGTGGACGTAATAAACTTTCTTTTATGAGAGTTGCTGGTTTAGTTATGCATCGTGATTTACATCATACAGGATGTGGTAATTATTGATACCGTTTTTACACACAGTTAGAACAGCAGTTCTTGTAAACCGTTGGGTATACTTTTACATAAATCGGTGTCTGAATGTAGTGAAGAATGGGCGATAATAAAGGCCCGTGGTATTATATTGTCATACGGATGATCATTGCGCAGCTGCATTGGTTAAAAATTTATATTGGCCTACGCTAAGGCCAGTTCAGTTCAAAATCAGAAACATAACAGGATGATGAAGCAAATTTGGGTTATTTCAATACTGAAATGGTAGGCCTATATGGAATAATCGTGAAATGATATTTCTATTGGTCCAAGATATTTCTGTAGGCGTTGGCCTATTTCGGTTAATATTTTCTTTATCTAGGCCGAGGCCTATGTCCAGGCATGCTACATTGGTTATGAAATGTATAGGCCTATATATAGGCTACGCAAATTGTAAGCTCATTTCCTAAGTTGTTATAAAGGTATTTACCTCTGCATATCATGCTATTATATATCCATTCGGCTTTTGACATTGGGATATACCAACTAAGTAATATTTAAGGTCGTTTGTCTAATTTTTAATAGAGACCATTACAATTCGATATAGAACGAATTACGGATGGTAGGCCTACAAAGGCCTACAACAAGAATCTTAAATAAGGTTATGTGCAGTGACCGAGATAATGGATAACAGCTTATAGATTATTGTTGCTAACAATGTGATTAAGTTAGGAGATTGAGTCTCGAATCGATATATAGGGAGCTTTCCAATTTCTTGGAACCTCTATATCTGAACAAAGCTTTAGATGAAATTAGATCATTAATCATGACAATGTGCAGGCATGATGTATATGCCATCATGGTCAGGTATCGTATGAAGGCTATTGTATAAGGATATAACCATGTCTTGCAGAAATGGTGATCATGCATAAATACATAGTGTGTTACAAATTAGTGCATATCGATCGAGTACTGCTTGAGCACGCTGAGGCAGTTAATGAGGATGGAGAAGTTTTACTATAGTATATTCTCTCAATATTATATTTATTGTCAAGTGTTTCAGCAAAGATATACAGAATAAGCTCAACATAATTACTATCCGGTTACAGTAGTATTTTTAGTTTTTACAAGAATTTTCTTTAAACAGGGACATGGTTTAGCATTATCGTAACTTTTTGTTTTGTTTGTTGTTTTTTCGGTCGACTCGTGCGGAGGCACACTTGTTGGTCCTGCAGACTCGGGCATTTTTGTTTTATTTGGTTTAGGCCTACTTTTTGGGGAAGGAAGATGATTATAATCCTCCGGATCGATCAATTCAATGCAGATGGTGCAAGTGTTTAATTGAGAATATAGTATGATGAATAGTATCTGTACTGTGGTTTAAGTCAACGTAGAGATTCTCAGATAGGCCTAAAGGTAGGCCTACGGTGGTCCATAATAGTGGTCAGAAATTTGAGATTGACTTATGACGATGTTCAAATTTATAGAGACGGAAGAATTTAAGATCAGTATGGCATAGACTAGAAAATTAATGGAGTTTCGGATTACAGGAAGAAGTAACCTGATGTAGTAATAACCTGACCTTGGGTTGGATTAGAGATTAGGGAGCGATCATTATTTATGGCAGGGGGGGAATGGGTAAATTTGGGGGGGAACACGAAATTTTTTTGTGGTCTTGAGGGGGGAACCTGAAATTTTAGTTGAACCAGGAGGGGGATTGTTAAATTTTAAATGGAGAAAATTGGGAAAACAAGGGGGAACGCGAAAATTTTGAGCTGACGCGAGGGGGGAACGCGAAATTTTTTGTCGATATTTTTGCCAAAACACCCATTCCCCCCCCTGCCGTAAATAACGATCGGTCCCTTAGATAACTGTATAGATTAATTTCCAGATTCTAGATGCTTATTATTAAAACGATTAGCACTGATTAGTTTTTGGGAACACAAGTGTTTGCGCACAATTACGCGTGAACTGACTGGAGAGCGTGATCTGCGTGAGTTTGCAGTTTTCAGCTACGGAGGCAATTAATTTAGGCCTACAGGCCTATACAGTGTACAGTTCAGTTTTGCTGCTGTTCTGTTTTTCTTTCGTGCTTATTTCTACCGGCATGTTAATATTTTAAAAGTTTTTAGACTCCAGAGACGATTCTATTGAGCATAGTTTAATCAGGAATATCAGATGAAATTTCAGATTCAAGATGTAGCCTAGGCCTATAGGCATTTTGTGTTTGTTTATCTCGCAACAATAATGTTATGGTAGGCTGTGCATGACATGGTGATGGTGACAGTTTAATTCATTATGATAATGTTGCAGCAGATATTGTTCTGCTAATAAATATAGCTTGATGAGATTATGGACAATAGGTAGGCCTAATCAAAGCATGCATGGTATCGGTGCAAAATATGGTGGACAGTTCAATATGGATCAGTGCATCAGTGCCTATAATGGCGATACATACATGTATATGAATCGTGCTGGCTTATTGACCAGTGCAGTGCTGACGAGGTGCATTGCCGGGGTGCATGCAATTTTAACTGCGTAACTACTGTAGGCCGGTAGTTGTAGGTAGGCCTTATGTATGTCATATAGGCCTAATCTGAACACGTAATTTGGCTAATATATGTCTAGCTAAATGTCTAGCTTATTAAACATGACGCATGATGTGCAGTTCTCAAGCAGCCATAGGCTCTAGCTGATTCTAGATTTCATGGGCAGTTTGTTCAAGTCGCAACGCTGCTTAGATATTAGGCTTAGACCCATGTACCGTACCGTACTGATTTACGGCATTATAGAAATAGTTCTGAAGCGGAAAATATACTAAATAGCTGGATAGCTAGTATAATTCTGAAGTGGATAGTAGCTGTATAGCTATTTGTAGTTCTGAAGTGGAATGTAACTAGACCGATAGGGTCTAGCTGTAAGGAATATAGGCGTATAGACTGAATAAGTAACACTTATGCGACACGCGGTGTTTAGCTGCATAGCTATAGAATGCATGAATATGCATACAAGCCTCATGAGCATTCAGAAGCCGAAATGGTTTTTAGATAGCAATGTTGTATCTACACTGAATGGACCATGTTTACCGTTGCGTAGACAATGGTGGTATAACCATGACAAGATATTGGATTCATACTAGTCAACCTGAGCTAGCTAGACCGCATGGTCATAAACGAGTTCGGAGTGGATTTAGCTGTTGAGCGAATGAGTAGGCATACATATAACATCAGTAGGTTACCATGTTTACATATGTCACACTCAGGGGTAGTTCTGAAGGCGAAAACAAGATGATATCGATATGCAATAAACCATTATATCGGTTGTATTGATAAATATGACATAGGGCCCCGGTATAGGGCCTATATTTTGCACGTGTGTAGCCTATGAGAGATTAGGGGAGACCGGGGATGGAAGTTACACGGGGAAGTTGTTACACCTCTCAGTGTGCCAAACTGGACTAAGAGAGGGCAGGCTAACTGACATCCATATGTTGCCTACACATCACTGGGGTATACTGCCAATCGCGAGCTTTCTCCATTGTTCTATTAAAAAGTTATGTCAAAAAAACTTTTTTTGTCCTTTCCTAGTAACTTTTTGACAAAACTGAAAAATTGTAATAACTCTAACAACTGGAGGTGTATAATGCTAGCTTGTTATGGTAAATATAGTGTGTGTAGGTCACTAATATATCACCGAGTCATGACCTGTAATTCTGCCTCAGGGTTGTGTTATAATGGCCTATGTGTGTAAAACTCCCTATGGGGATAGTTGTTACACTGTAACAACCTACCCCATGTAACAACCTACCCCAATTACATTTTACATGTGTTGAACTAAATTTTGTTTCAATTTTCAGGTTTAAATATTTCATATGTTACTGTGTATTTTGCTTTACCTAGAGCATGTAGAGCTGTAATTGTTCTGCTGTTAATGATGCCAAGAACCTGGAAAAGGAAGACAGAGAGGGGGAAAACACCTCTTAATGTAATGGACGGCTGCTGCACAACGTGTGTTGGAATATGGTGATTCTCTGCGAGTTGCAGCGGCTGACTATAATATAAGAGCATCAAAGTTTAATATAAATGAACTTATTATAGAATAAAAATGATCTAAATGCTTCTAAAGGCCTATAAAAGGACCATAAAATTTTGTAACATTGTAACAACTTACCCCACATGGTGTAACAACTTACCCGGTATGCAGGGTAAGTTGTTACAAAAATACCTTCATTAGTTAATTAGTAGTTAATTAGTTGTTTGATGTTTTCATGTTTTGTATGCCCCAAAGTTTAGTAAACATAATGGGCTAACCACAGACCCAAGATGGAGTGTTTGAGTTCTTTCATTTGAATTATATGAGGCAAAATGTAAATTTTGTAACGTCCATCCCCGGTCTCCCCTACCTATCAGGTGGTATAGGAAGAAATATGTCCGTGTGATAACTGCAAATTATTTGTGCTGACGATTCTTTCGAACAGGTATTTATCATATAAGGGAGATTAAAGATTAGATCACGGAAGCCTAATACGATGAGAAAGAATGATACTGTATGGACTGAATACCGAATTAATATTTCGGACGTTGATGAAGAGACAGAGAAGACATCTGGCATCCAATAGAAATGATTAATCATGTATTAGTTTTGCACCTATGAAATAAGTTGAATAAATTATTGTGGCCTATATGTTTGAACAGAGAATAGGGAGAACAGGGAATCTTTAGAGAGCAGTGAGTAGGGCCTATATTTTATCAATGTATGTTCGACACGACGTTTAGGACGTTACATATTTCAGTGCATTGATGTTCCAAATTATTTTCGAATAGGCTCGTAGGCCTACACACAGGCCTAGGTAGGCCTATATATTCCGAAGTTTACGATTTCAGTTGTAGCCAATTAGGCCCTATACATAATTGTGACCGGGGGATTGATATTGTAGATCTAGAATATGTTTTTAAAGTATTTTACAAGTCTTACGTAGTATTATTGTAGGCCTATTAAGTAAGAGGCCCAGGATAGTTTGTTGTTTATTCGTAGTAATGGCTTAGATTATAAGCAGTTGAAAGATTGGTTGGGATATTTGTTATCTTAAGCATGACAATACTAGTAATTTGAGCTGATACAACCGAGAGATGATGGGCTAGATAGGCCCATAGAACAAGCCTATATATACGACCTACATGTCAATGATCATTGTACTATATGATAAAGACGGCTGGTATATTCACAGTATAGGTATTGCCGGCCATTTATTGAATTTCTCATGAAACTGATATGGACAAATATCGATTGATAGGCCCTATAGATAAATCGGGTCTGATATGGAGAAGTTGGGACTGAGAAGATAGAAAGTTGAGCCAAGTAGGCCTATATTAATTTTGTAGATCTATATGCCTTTCATTCAGTCATGCCCGTTCTTTAGATCTGATTATGGGGATCGTGTCTGGCACTCAAAGCTTGGTGCTCCCCAAAATATGTGTATTTATGTTGTTTGTTTTTCAGGTAGGCCTATGCAAAAGGTAGATGATGGCGGGATTGAAAATGCTTTATTCGCGGTTGAGCTTGCGAATTAGCTAATAAATATATTTTCAATAGTAGCTAAAGCTAGCGTATTTGCATAATAATGTGCAGGATATGCTCTGGTGAGCAAGGAGTGTATTGGGCGAATACATCCATGGGATGATTCGATCACTGACTAAGTTTGATAGCCAAAGACACGGGCGTGCAACTTTGCAACCAATTTGAAAATAATCAGACGATTATTTGTAGAGATCCGATAAATGAGGCAAGTAATACTTCTTGTTGAGTAGAACCAATTGAGGGAAGGTTGTATGAATAGGTAACGAGTAGACAATGTATCGGTATTTTATTATGTTCGTAATTACAATGCGCGCTTTTCTGATATTAAGCCATGATCGCTGGTTTTTTAACGCGGATCGGAGGAAGCGGTTTCAGTCCGTTCCAGTAGCGCGAATCGCTTTTGGAGATCGATAAACGTAGATTCTACTTGCATAGCTATGACTTCATCTTAGATTGCGGATGATCGGGCAGCGTTAAATGAAGAGAAGAGGAGAATAAAGTTGTGGAAAAGGATAAGCATAAATCACGATATGGTATGGTATGGTAAGGCTGGCAGTCGGCCATGCGGTAAGTGCAGAACTTTCCTGTATCCATACCCTGATCCGTACAACGTCGGCTCGTGTCTGGCACTCAAAGCTTGGTGCTCCCCAAAATATGTGTATTTATGTTGTTTGTTTTTCAGGTAGGCCTATGCAAAAAGGTAGATGATGGCGGGATTGAAAATGCTTTATTCGCGGTTGAGCTTGCGAATTAGCTAATAAGATAGCTTTACTTGCTATCTACTGAAGATAGCTTTACTTGCTATCTGCTGAAGATAGCTTTACTTGCTATCTATTGAAGATAGCTTTACTTGCTATCTACTGAAGATAGCTTTACTTGCTATCTATTGAAGATAGTTTTACTTGCTATCTACTGAAGATAGCTTTACTTGCTATCTACTGAAGATAGCTTTACTTGCTATCTACTGAAGATAGCAACTTGCTATCTGCTGAAGATAGCTTTACTTGCTATCTGCTGAAGATAGCTTCACTTGCTATCTACTGAAGATAGCTTTACTTGCTATCTACTGAAGATAACTTTACTTGCTATCTACTGAAGATAGCTTTACTTGCTATCTACTGAAGATAGCTTTACTTGCTATCTACTGAAGATAGCTTTACTTGCGGTCTGCTTGTCTACTTTGAGTACAATCCATCCAGGTTGCATAGCGCAAGAATTAGGTAAATATTTCTTCAGTTGACAGCAATTAAAGCTAATATGCAAAGGTAATAAGTTAATATATCTTCAGTTGATAGCAAGTAAAGATATCTTCAGTTGATAGCAAGTAAAGCTATCTTCAGTAGATAGCAAGTAACGCTATCTTCAGTAGATAGCAAGTAAAGCTATCTTCAATAGATAGCAAATAAAGCTATTTCCTCAGTAGATAGCAAGTAAAGTGATCGTCAGTAGATAGCAAGTAAAGCTACCTTCAGTAGATAGCTAGTAAAGCTATCTTCAGTAGATAACAAGTATAGCTATCTTCAGTAGATAACACGTAAAGCTATCTTCAGTTGATAGCCAGTAAAGATATCTTCAGTTGATAGCAAGTAAAGATATCTTCAGTAGATAGCAAGTAAAGCTATCTTCAGTAGATAGCAAGTAAAGCTATCTTCAGTTGATAGCAAGTAAAGATATCTTCAGTTGATAGCAAGTAAAGCTATCTTCAGTTGATAGCAAGTAAAGCTATCTTCAATAGATAGCAAGTAAAGATATCTTCAGTAGATAGCAAGTAAAGCTATCTTCAGTAGATAGCAAGTAAAGCTATCTTCAGTAGATAGCAAGTAAAGTTATCTTCAGTAGATAGCAAGTAAAGCTATCTTTAGTAGATAGCAAGTAAAGCTATCTTCAGTATATAGCAAGTATAACTATCTTAAGTAGATAGCAAGTAAAACTATCTTCAGTTGATAGCAAGTAAAGATATCTTCAGTTGAAAGCAAGTAAAGCTATCTTCAGTTGATAGCAAGTAAAGCTATCTTCAGTTAGCAAGTAAAGCTATCTTCAGTAGATAGCAAGTAGTGATTTTCAGTAGATAGCAAGTAAAGCTATCTTCAGTTGATAGCAAGTAAAGATATCTTCAGTTGATAGCAAGTAGAGCTATCTTCAGTTGATAGCAAGTAAAGCTATCTTCAATAGATAGCAAGTAAAGATATCTTCAGTAGATAGCAAGTAAAGCTATCTTCAGTAGATAGCAAGTAAAGCTATCTTCAGTAGATAGCAACTAAAGCTATCTTCAGTAGATAGCAAGTAAAGCTATCTTCAGTAGATAGCAAGTAAAGCTATCTTCAGTAGATAGCAACTAAAGCTATCTTCAGTAGATAGCAACTAAAGCTATCTTCAGTAGATAGCAAGTAAAGCTATCTTCAGTAGATAGCAAGTAAAGCTATCTTCAGTAGATAGCAAGTAAAGCTATCTTCAGTAGATAGCAAGTAAAGCTATCTTCAGTAGATAGCACGTAAAGCTATCTTCAGTAGATAGCAAGTAAAGCTATCTTCAGTAGATAGCAAGTAAAGCTATCTTCAGTAGATAGCAAGTAAAGCTATCTTCAGTTAATAGCAAGTAAAGATATATCTTCAGTTGATAGCAAGTAGTGATTTTCAGTAGATAGCAAGTAAAACTATCTTCAGTTGATAGCAAGTAAAGATATCTTCAGTTGAAAGCAAGTAAAGCTATCTTCAGTTGATAGCAAGTAAAGCTATCTTCAGTTAGCAAGTAAAGCTATCTTCAGTAGATAGCAAGTAGTGATTTTCAGTAGATAGCAAGTAAAGCTATCTTCAGTTGATAGCAAGTAAAGATATCTTTCGTTGATAGCAAGTAAAGCTATCTTCAGTAGATAGCAAGTAAAGATATCTTCAATAGATAGCGAGTAAAGATATCTTCAGTAGATAGCAAGTAAAGCTATGTTCAGTAGATAGCAAGTAAAGCTATCTTCAGTAGATAGCAAGTAAAGCTATCTTCAGTAGATAGCAAGTAAAGCTATCTTCAGTTGATAGCAAGTAAAGATATCTTCAGTTGATAGCAAGTAGTGATTTTCAGTAGATAGCAAGTAAAGCTATCTTCAGTTGATAGCAAGTAAAGCTATCTTCAGTTGATAGCAAGTAAAGCTATCTTCAGTTAGCAAGTAAAGCTATCTTCAGTAGATAGCAAGTAGTGATTTTCAGTAGATAGCAAGTAAAGCTATCTTCAGTTGATAGCAAGTAAAGATATCTTCAGTTGATAGCAAGTAAAGCTATCTTCAGTTGATAGCAAGTAAAGCTATCTTCAATAGATAGCGAGTAAAGATATCTTCAGTAGATAGCAAGTAAAGCTATCTTCAGTAGATAGCAAGTAAAGCTATCTTCAGTTGATAGCAAGTAAAGCTATCTTCAGTTGATAGCAAGTAAAGCTATCTTCAGTTGATAGCAAGTAAAGGTATCTTCAGTAGATAGCAAGTAAAGCTATTTCCTCAGTAGATAGCAAGTAAAGTGATCGTCAGTAGATAGCAAGTAAAACTATCTTCAGTAGATAGGCCTAGCAAGTAAAGCTATCTTCAGTAGATAGCTTTACTAGCTATCTACTGAAGATAGCTTTACTTGCTATCCACTGAAGATAGCTTTACTTGCTATATACTGATGATAGCTTTACTTGCTATCTATTGAAGATAGCTTTACTTGCTATCTACTGAATATAGCTTTACTTGCTATCTACCGAAGATAGCTTTACTTGCTATCTACTGAAGATAGCTTTACTTGCTATCTATCTACTGAACTTGATAGATAGTTTTACTTGCTATCTAGAAGAAGCTTTACTTGCTATCTTGCTATCTACTGAAGAGATAGCTTTACTTGCATATCTACTGAAGATTTGCTATTCTACTGAAGATACTTGCTATCCACTGAAGATAGCTTTACTTGCTATCTACTGAAGATAGCTTTACTATGCTATTTGCTATCTACTGAAGATAGCTTAGATACAAGTATGGCTATCTTCAGTAGATAGCAAGTAAAGCTATCTTCAGTAGATAGCAGATAGCAAGTAAAGCTATCTTAAGTAGATAGCTAGTATAGCGATCTTCAGTAGATAGCAAGTAAAGCTATCTTCAGTAGATAGCAAGTAAAGAATCTTCAGTAGACAGCAAGTAAAGCTATCTTCAGTAGATAGCAAGTAAAGCTATCTTCAGTAGATAGCAAGTAAAGCTATCTTCAGTAGATAGCAAGTAAAGCTATCTTCAGTAGATAGCAAGTAAAGCTATCTTCAGTAGATAGCAAATAAAGCTATCTTCAGTAGATAGCAAGTAAAGCTACTTTCAGTTGATAGCAAGTAAAGCTACTTTCAGTTGATAGCAAGTAAAGCTATCTTCAGTAGATACCGGTAGCAAGTAAAGCTATCTTCAGTAGATAACAAGTAAATGTGATCTTCAGTAGAACTAGCTATAGTAGATAGCAAGTAAGCCTATCGTCAGTAGATAGTACATCTATAGGCCTATATCTTCACCAGATACCGTAGCAAGTAAATCTATAGGTTGTGGGATAGGCTTTTACGACGGGAATTCATAACAATTAGTAGGTTTTTTTATCGGGTTCGCCGTCGGACTAGTTTAGAACTGTCAAAAATCTATAGGGCTATTTAGTAGACAGAAATCTACCCGATCCATAGATAGTCAAGTGAATCTATCTTCAGTAAATAGCAATACAATGATCTTCAATAGGATAGTAAACGATGATATCGTCAGCAAATGAATCAAGCTATTAGGCTAATACCGTAGCTATCTAATCTTATGGCAATTAAGTAATTTAAAGCTATCTTCAGTAAATAACAAGTAAATAGAATATGTACAACAAGACTTGATAAAGTCTAAAATTAACCAACAACAAATATTGCCCAATGCTATTCCCATATCATTACCCCTTTGAAAGTCGACCTACTTATTGCCTCAACCCGGAATAATTAGAGGGTGCTCACGTACTGCGGTTGTATGGTATTGCGTGTAGTATTTTTCCATTTCACGAGGCTGTTGAGTTTGCGTGGAATTAAAACAAAAAATCCTTTTTAAAGGGAACTCTATTCCGGGCAACTCAGTAGCTGCACGTAGACCTAGGCCTATTATGAGTCTATTAGGCCTATGTGTTATTCGAAAGTGGGATACTAGGTTGGGCACTGCACACAAATGACCATGCAGGTATGTTCCCTCGGAAAGACCCCCCTTTTTGAATGTCTCATCTCTGAAACACCCCCTAGACTTAGACTGAACCAAAATAGAGCTTCAACCAGAAAGCCAAGAAGGCCCTTTTTTGATTTCACTATCATGAAAGATGCTGGAATAGGCCTATAGGCCTATAAATGCCTACCAAAAGCAAAACAATTAGGCCTATAGGCTTCTACATTTTCTAAAATATCTTTTATGACAGTTGTTCCCATGTAAAAATCACTTTTTTAGGGGGGGGTCAATGTGGATTGTTGGGTCTATGTGGGAGGGGACACATCCTCTCACAACCCCCCCGACGACGCGTCGCGCAGGCGCGACCACGGTCAATTTCTAATTGACGCGATTCCAAATACAGCGCGCCACCTACGATCACGCCTGGCTGATCAACTTCGCGCAGAGCATCATGGGTAAAAGTCGACATCCATGACGCGTCGACGATGAACCATCGACCCTGGAAACGTAACGAGTGTTGCTATCGATATACTCCAATTTGTTTATTTACGTTGATGATGATCAGCTGTTAATTCAACCCTCCGACGATTTTAAGTAAAGGAGGCCTAGTTCTCAATTTTTAGAATAACGAAATATTCAATACCGGTACATATTTTAACAGCATGGACAGCGTAAAGCATTTTTTTTAATACGATTAAAACGTTTTCGAATTTCAAATGTAGGCCTACTCTAATTTCCTATTCAACCATCTACGGTTAAAACTCGATGTCAAAAATGTTGATGTCTCTGATCGACCATCTAGGCCTATAAACCCGATGTCAAAATGTCAATTTTCGAGTTTGGGTAGGCCTATAATAGAAAATGCTTTTGATGCAAGACAATTTCAAACAGGAAATTTAATTTTTTTTATGCTACGGCTTCCTCCGATATCTATTCTTTTCCCATAATTATACCATGCGTGATACATGATTAAGACAAAAGCTTTTGGTTTTCATAAATGTTTTGAACGCTTGTCTTATTTTTATTATTTTTTTCCTAACCTAGGCCTATAGATGTTTTACATTTACAACCTTTTTACAAACTTGAATAGATATGAATTAATTGTTTAAAAAAAATTAAAGCATTTTTCGTGTGACGTTTTGAAACGCTCTTTGTAGCATGATGTAGGCCTACTGTATGATCACGAAAGGTGGTAAATTTAGAAGCCATTTCCTTCTATAGCCTATAGCCATAAACAAAACACTTTGGCCCCAATGTATAATGTCGGGAGAAAATATATCAGATATAGGCCTACTTGCACTAAACAAATAAACCTGTTAATTTTTAAAATAAACTCTTGTGGTGCAATTCTGTCAACAAAATTACATAGGCTTATGAACCGGGGGCTGGGGGCTCAGCCCCCTCAATAAATTTGGTGCGGGGACTCGAATAGGCCTACCCTTCTGTATGAATAGGCATGTTTTCATTTTCATTTAGGCCTATAATGGCCTCCAAACTACATTGTTAAGCTACATTGTTAAGTTATCTTGTTTTGTCCCTTATTGTACAGTATATTCTTCACCGTAAATTGTGTGTGTGTGTGTGGGGGGGGTGTCCTGATTCGCCCCTTCAGTCTCAAATGAAGCAGGCCTAAACAATGCGTTCACCCCTCCAATAAAGTCCATCCCCAGATTTGACCTCTTTACTTTGTAGGTTGAGTCCTTGGTTCATTATTTAATATGCAAGAAATGTCGACCCTCCGAATTTAAACCTTTCCAATTTGGCCAAAGTCCACAATGCCGTAAAGGTTGGGCTACACTACAGTTCAGTTCTTTTCACAGTGTTGACTTATAATTTCATGAGAAAGAAAAAGAAAATGGGAAAGATTTTAATCTTTCCCATTTTCTTTTTCTTTTTAAAAAACATGTATAGGCCTAGGCGTTTAAAATTACCCAATTGAATATTTAGTCGAAACAGTTTTTGATTTTTCAATGTTGTGCCGACCGATATTATATGACTAAAAAGAAACTCATTCCAACCAACGTGTGCTATTTTAATTGGGAGTAGGCCTAGGCCTACATTAAAGTAAATTTCCTTGGGTTATGAAAAGGGAAATATGAAATAAAGATGGTATGACATGCAAGAAAGCGGAAGTAAAAATAAAATTTGAAAAAGAAACATGAATTAATATTAAAATCGGGCATGACAATTGTCAAATTTAAACCTTAATTGTGACACGATCTGGTTCATGGGGGGGGGGGCAAAAGAGGCATTTTTGAAAATTGTGTTACTGTGAAAACACCAAAGGTCTAGCATACTTGGTTCTAAAGTTATGGAGTTTTTCATGCATATTTTCTTGATGGGCCTATGCCGTAAAATAATGATCTTTTAAATTCATGTAGGCTACTCTTTTGCATGCAGTTTGAAACTTTCTTCATCTTTATTATAATGCTAGAACTCTATGAGGTATTGTTGAACTTATGCATTAAAGTCTAAAATTGAAATATTAACAAAAAATAAATGTTATTTTTAGGGCCTATGCGGTAGGCTATGCCTACAAAGTGTTTTTATTGTGATCGTAATTTTTTTAATGTTTGATAGTAATACAATTAAAAATACAAATTTAGGCTAAAATATAATAAGGACAAATCAAACAATTACAATAATAACAAAAACGGCAAACCAATGTGATGCATGTTTATAAGTAATGAGACATTAAGAATCTTTTAAAAATTTACTTGAATTTCTTTGCGGTAGGCCTATCCCGCGCGGCGGGCCGCTATAAGCGCCTTCGTGCAAAAAAAAACTTTTAGAAAATGTAGGCCGATTACAAAAATGCAACAACTATAGTATGGATGTTGGTGTTATATTATTATCGTATTGAACAAACAATAAATTCAGAAAGAATTAAAACAATTTATTCTAATAACCAAAAATAAAAAAGGACAGGCCTAGGCCTACTTCGCATTGACTAGGCTCGCGCGTATCGGGCTGAAAAGCATCGCAAAGTTTAAAAACAAAAAAGGGCGGTTTTAGAAAATGTATAACAAAAAGGAAACACCTAGTATCAACATCAAGTTTGCGGGATTTAGAAAAGGACATCTGTGAATATCAAACTGCAATATTTCACTTCAACACAGAAAATCTCAAAAATTTCAAAAGTACTATAAAACATTGTGTTTTTAGAGTAATAATCACAATGGTCAGCTATGGTTGATGAAAAACTGTCGACCCCAAGCCAATTTTCACTGCCGTCGTTGGTGGCGCGCTGTATTTGGAATCGCGAGAATTAAATTGTGCCCCACCTTTCAAACACGGATTTGCACGACACGGCTAGAACTTGAAACAATTTCAAATAATATAGGCCTACCGGTAATCGTTTTTACCCCTCCCTTTCGATGTACCCCCTACCCTAGTTTTTAGATCAAAACTTCCCTCTATTTTTTTACCATCAGCCGCCCGTCATGACTATTTCTGCCTACACTCCGACCACACCGTTTTTATATATAACGCCCTAAAAAGGAGTAGGAAAACGTTAGGAACACGTTTAAATATGCAAAATTTCCAGCTCGCTGCACTCGCATTACATAATAAGACAATTTAAGGTTTTAAATTCGGGTTCTCCAAAATCTTGCATGTGTAAGGGGGGAAGATTTTTGGCACGTCAAAAGGGGCAAAGGTTTTTGGCACGTCGAAAGGGGGGGCAAAGGTTTTTGGCACGTCGAAAGAGGGGGGCAAAGATTCTTTGGCACGGCTAAAGGGGGGGGCAAGCGATTTTGGCAGACCATTTTAAGAATTCACCACCTCGGGGTACACATAATTATTGCACCTCCCCTAAGGAACTTTCTGTTTCACTGTTTTTTAGACTGCAAGTTTTGGCAAAAGGCTACGGAACGAATTATATTGCCCATCTCTATTTTCTGATCAATAATAAACACAATCACACCACTAACGTAGAAACCAGACGAGCTTCCCTACACGACAGGTTGCATAAGGTGTCTCTCGACAGTGGTGTGCAACCAACCAACCTTTGCATTACGTGACATATTGTAAGCAAGTTCTTTTTTCTTCCGAATCCAAAACAAAAGTGACTCACCATCACCATATTGAGCTCTCTCCACTTCAAAGTACAAACATCCACAAGAAATCAACATAACACATACCCAATGTACACTAGATTACTTTGTAGTTTAGAGTAAAAATGTCAAAATGTTTTTCGTTAAATTTGTTCTCATGGGAGACCAGTATTGTATTACTGAATTGAGTTTACCCTGAATAAATAAAGTTTTTACTACTATACTGCCAACAACACCATTAACACTTTTAACTTTGATCGTTCAATAACAGCACAGTTTCCACATTTGGATGTTATGAAGCGATTTTCTGGAAAAAAATTCGTATATAAGCCTATAGGGATAACTGCAGATGACTATGATTATCATGGTTTAATCTTTAACTGACTCCCTCGAAACCTAGGCATGCCACTCTTTTACGGTCCAACTTACCTGTGGACTCACACCCCACCACAACCCTCCCCCCCAACACACACACATCCCGGGCCACACATACACGAACTCAGTTATATCTTTTGGAAATTTTCATTTTCACTTTAGTTTTTTCCTAATCAAAAATGATTATGATCATATTTTAAGGTGTTGGCCTACTGTACCTGAACCAAAATTTGACAAACTAAGGGGCTAGTGCATGGCAGGGTAAAATTGGAGGGGGGGGGGAGCAATTTTTGGCAAAAGTATTTTGGCACACATACGGAAATGCTTAAACATGCTAATTTTTCCGGGATATTTTCCTGGCTGCTCGCTGCTCGCTGCACTTGCAACATACATGAATAGGCGCCGTAGGCCCCTACTCCCCATTCCAGAAAAATACAGCACTATTTTTTTTTGGATGAAAAAATATTATCTTGTTTTGCCAAATGAAACATAGCTCCTAAATTAGTTAGTCCTGACTGGCAATGAAAGTAACATTTTAATATTTGGTCAATTTCTGGAAATGAGGGCCAAAAACATGCATTTGTAGGGCGTTTTTTGACCTTTTTCATATTCTGTGACAATCAAGCTCAAAGACTCGAACAAAGACTAATTTCAAGTTATGCATTTTTATTTTTGGAAAACACATTTTCAAATATGTGGAATTGTGGAAATGTTTTAAAGTAGCACACTAAAATGTTTGGCATTTGGAAGTTAAACGAATGAAATTTGATGTAAAAGTGGATTACATACGCGCGAAGCGCGCAAAAATTTGGGGCTAAAATGGCCAAATATGAGCTTAATTTGGTCAGAAACACACATAGGCTACATCTGGCATCAACATTGGGGGGATGATTGAATGTGCCATCCCCCAGGATCTACGCCTATATGTTTACTGGGACTTTTTGTTGCGGCGAAGCGCGCAAAAACAAAACTATTTTAACCCAAAATACAAGGGCGTAGCCAGTTTTCTTGGTCGGGGGGGTGAATAAAATTTCGGGGCAAAGACGAGAAAATAAATTGCAGTTGCAAATGCATAATTATACCGGTTTTGTTTTTTAGAGAGACTATTTGAGCTTCAAGAAAGGCTGTGCAAAGATTGTGTATTTCGCCCATGATGGGATGAAAATGCCTTTATTGTGACAATGTGCGCACACATCGTGCACACATTTTGTATTTTACACTATTTTGGCCCATACATGATCAGGTTGAATTTATATGGAAAAGGGTCTTCTTGCTCCTTAATTTTCTTTGCCCTCCAGATTTTCTCTTTCATTTTTTGTCAGAGGGGCACAGTGACTTTTCTCTTTCATTCCGCCCCTGTCTACACGACTGCCTAAATTGTATGTTTTGCTATTAAATTGATGGGCCAGTTCGCGTTTGCAATTTTAACCTATTTGGGCCCAAAACATGGTGCTTTTCGATGTGGTAAAAAAAGTTGCACATGGCAATTATTGCTTTATTTTTTCTTCTTTAAGGATTTTTAGGGGATGTCACCCATGGAAAAATTAGGGGGGGGGGGAGGACGTGTACCCCGGTTCTCCAAGCTTCCTCCGCCTATAATTGTGATGCAACATGATTTAGTTGTAGGCCTATATATCAGTGATAATAAATGAATAATCTGTAGGCCCCCTACTACAAAACATTATTGTAAAAATTGTCAACACTAAAGAAGAGCAAAGATATTGCAGCTTTTAGTGATCTAAAGAGCTGACCAGAAAGAACTGACACAAACCTCAAAATTACGTTATAGAGGACAATTTTTAACACTGGATGAAATGTACTTTTGTTCTGGTTTAGGCCTAATATGGGAACATTTGCGCGCGCGCAGCTCGCGAAATGTTTTTCCACCCCCCCCCCCTCTACGTGCCGAAAAACTTTTTAACCCCCGGTTCATACAGCCAAAACTTTTTTAACCCCCCATTCAGAACTCCTAAAATGTTTTGACCCCCTACATATTTTCCAGCCCCCCCACCAGAGTATTTCTGAACACTCCCTTAACATATCCATTTAGTGATACGGTTACTGTGTGAAAAAATCAAGGAATCAGCGTTTACCGTTTTGTTTTTATGACACATTTTATAGCAATACCTTTAATGTTTGTCCAAGAGACATCTAAAATTTGAATATCAGCCCACTCTGTAAATGTAGATTTGGAACCACTGCCATTTTCTTAACCTCATTGGCATTGAAATAAAATGGAGCACCAAAGTGTTATTGCCCTAAGGCCCTTTACAATTAATTCTTAGTTTCCTGTTTCCCGCCCGCGTCCAAAGTTGAGAATTGCAAAATATTTAATTATTTTATTTTTATTTTGGATTTTCTCTTTTAAAATAACTTTAAATGACTTCCATTTGCTACTTTCTGACTTTGCTTATATCAACTATACTGATGAATAAACAAAGAACAATTAACTCTACAATTACTTAGTATAAAATCAAACATAGTTGTAAAATAATTAAATGCATGGTCCTAGTCAAAACGGGTTGATGTAGGTTGCGACCACTTGTTTTAAAATAAAGAAAATAATAGATAATTAATAATTAATAATTAAAAGTTAAAATCAACCATGAAACAGGAAACTAAGAATCAATTGTGAAGGGCCTAATGTCTTGTAACTTAAGAAACATTATTTGTTGTTATTTTAATTTTCCCTTTATTTTAAAGATGTTTATTCTCTATCAAAACCATATAAATTTTGTAGGCGGGTTTTTCAAATGTCGAATAAATAGTGCTGTATTTTTCTGGAATGGGGATGGGAGTAGGCCAATAGGCCACCTATTTCCATGTAGGAAGACGAGACGAGGGATAATCATTGTCTAGAATCACTGAGGTAAAAACGTCATTTTCTTCGGAGGTGGTGTGAAGAAAACATCTGATATTTGAGCTAGGAATGAGAGCAAAAAGTAGGAAGTCACCACGGTACTTTCCATGGAAACTTTTACCAAACCGACAAAGTCTCCACGGAAGAAAAATCAAGAAGCACAAAGTCACCACGGATATCGATCGTGAAGGACGCTATGGTGTCTTTTGAAATGTCCACGGAAACTATTACCAAACAGGCAAAGTCACCACGCTGATCGATCGCTATTTGCATAACAATGAAACAGGAAACGGGGGTGCTGGATGAGCTGACCTTTGACTGTTGTCACAAGCAAGCTTAATCAAGTTAATTAGTCGGGTGGTGTAATTCCAATGGGAAGTTGGTGTGCATAAAGAATTTCTGCACTTTAGTGCATCTAACTTAGTACAACTGCATTTTCATAGTGTTAATCTTAATTTTAAACTTAAGCAATTAAGGATTTAACAAGCTTTTAATTTATGCAGTGGAATATGTGTGTCATGCAATTCCGTGGGGTTTAAACAACTTTTTAAGGCATAAAAAGGGAAAACGGGTACTACAAGTCTGCCTTAAAGTAAACTTTATATTAAATCTAATGATATGTATTTAAAGTGTATGTAGCTGGGATGAAAAGCCGACCAAGCCGATCAATTGAAAATTGTGAACTTTCAAATATACATTTTTTTCCCGAAAAGACCTAATTTTTTTGTGTGTTTTTGGAAAAAAAATCCATACGGTATATCTTCAATATGTGATGTCATAATTTTCAATTGATTGTCTGCTTTTCATCCCAGCTATACATACACTTAAAAGTACATATCATAATCATTAGCTTTATAAAGTTTACTTTACAATCCTGTGTTCTACACAGTGCATTTATCTAATTCCAATCCTGAGGGTGGTGTAACTCAAAGCTCATACGTATTGGTCTGTGTGAGAAGGTTTTCTAACTTAGACTTTTATCTTCACACTGCCATCACCAACAACGCGATATAAATGCGCTATAATTTTTGAGAAAAAATGCAAAAATAGGCACAAAGTTGGCCAGGGGTGTAGTACCCCCTTAAGCATTTCAGTTCAAAGAAAATATGCGATAGCACAAAATTTAATAAAACATTTAAAACATGCTCCAAATTCACTAAAAACATATCAAAATCTTCGTCTGGGCCTAAAGATCACAAAAATGTAAGTAACATCTGTGCACATAGAACATAATAATAGTTACTAAGTTATGAAGCTCAGCATGTCTAAGATCAATTCAATTTGCATGTTGTACAGGCCGGTTGAAAAATGAAAGTTGCTCCGTTTTTTTGTTAAAGTGGGGGCAAACTGTTCCTCAAGTTCAAGTGATTCAGGGAAAGAATAGTTACTATGAAGAGAGATGATAAATAAATATTTAATCCTATTGAATCCAACATTATTTAACTCTTTGCCGTGTAACATACTAACTAGACATGGTAGATAGTGCAAACTTTTCATTTTCTGAAGCCTCTAAGCTAAGTACAATCAAGTGCAAATTTCCCTGGGACACTTGTTCATATTTCGCGCCATCTGTTCAATAAAACCGGTCATATGAAGTCCACCATATGATACTTTATTTGTATAGTTTCCAACCTATTTCGAATCCCTCCGCCCCACCAACCAATGTTGGAGCAAAAATATAGGCCATTTTAAAATGAGGCGTTTGGTATACAACATTGAATAAGGGGTGCGGGGAGGGTCATTGAACTATGAAAGTGTCCCAGCAAATTTGCACTTGATTGTAGATGAACAATAATTTTGTCTTGATTTTTACTAAAGTTGGAGCAACTTTGGATCCATTCACAACAAGCAATTCGAACTTGGACCTTTTGTGTCCCATAACTTCTTAACTGTAGATTGTATGCGCACAAACATTTCTGGGATCCTTGGGATGGATGAATAATTTGACATCTTGGAAAGTGTTCTTGGTATCAAATTTTCCCCCCTATATACTATCCTATTGGGTCTTTTTGAGGGTCACAGTCTCAAAATTCTGCCTGGCAGACAATTGAATCAAATTCAGTATACCCAATTTAAAAAAAAATAAGCTGGTTGTCAACTTGTACGCAAACTTGCTGGTTGGAACACGGTCCAGTAGGCCAATCAAATTAAGATGAGTAAGGGGTTAACCCATCACTAATTGTAACAGAATCCATTTAATCACCATTCATTTCAAAAAACATTATTATTAAAGAAGTCCCCGAAAATCCAAGTAGTGGAACAGTACCTAATTTGCATAAATCCAAAATGGCTGCTTATACAGGGGTGGAATTTCAAAGTTGATCAATTCCTGTTACTTGCTGTTAAAGTAAATTCACACCAAACCTCAATCCTTTGTGCATCCTTTTAAGGTTGGTCTGAACCCTGGAATTATGGAAACTTTTGGGCCTCATAACATGTCAACTTTTTGGAATTGCTTGGCGTGAGACAGAGACGCACCGGGATTTGGCGACTCCAATGTTCATGACCCATGATTATTTGAGCCTAGTACACTACCCAACAAACACACTTTTACAAAAAACGTTAAAATGTCCGGTTTTATAAAGGGTATAAACTATAAAATCGTTTAAATAACACTCAAAAACATTTTTGAAAACTTGATGCAAACATTCTAAACAAAATACTATTTTAAAGTGTCGTATTTTGCACAAATATTTGCCCAAAATATATTGCGGCTTACATACCGTACTATATAGGCCTTGCATAGCCTAAAGCTTGATTATGCGTATAATTATTTCACTATTATAAACGGTATTTTGTAGGCCTACTTAAGGGCTGGGGTATGAACGTTTGGACAGTATTTATTTTGGGACATTAGAGCACATCAGACATATCGAATTGCATTCTGAATACGAAGAATGTCATTCTGATATCAAATAATTTTGAATTTTTGAAATTCGCAATTTAATACACATCATGGCAAATCATTAAAATTGATATTTTTGATATTTAACAGTACTTGAAGTAAATCTGATGATTTATACTTAAAGTGTATGTAGGTGGGTTGAAAAGCCGACGATCAATTGAAAATTTTGACCTTTCGTATTGAAGATATGGATTTTTTTTCCCAAAACACCAAAAAAAAATTTGGGAAAAAATCCATATCTTCAATATGAAAGGTCAAAATTTCAATTGACCGTCGGCTTTTCCTCCTGCTACATACACTTTAAGAATATATCATTGATTTATATAATTTACTTCGAGGACTGTGAGTGTTATATCAAAAATTCGAAAAATATCAAATTTTTATAATTTATCATAAAATTTGTATTATATTGTGATTTTCAAAAAATGAAAATTATTTGATATCAGAAAGACATGCTTCGTATTCAGAATACAATTCGATAGGTCTGAGGTGCTCTCATGTGCCACAAAAAATACTATCGAAACGCAATAAACGCTCATTTTAGATCCCTTAACTTAACAGTTTCATATATCATGATATGCCTACATATTGAGGTTGTATAGTATATTCCATTATCAAGTTATGTTAGGTTCATTAATGTGTTTTTTTCTAATGATTTAGTATCCACATCTCACCTTGTATTACATTTTCATGTCATAATTTGTATTATTATATATTATATCATATCATATTATATATTATATTATGTTATATTATATTATATTATATTTTATTATATTATATTATATTATATTATATTATATTATATATTATATTATATTATTTATATTATATTATATTATATTATATTATATTATATATTATATTATATTATATTATATTATATTATATTATATTATATTATATTATATTATATAGTATTATAATTATTCTTATTATATGTCTATTATAGCCTATGGAGGATAAAGTGGTCCGTGGTCACAATCAAGAAAGTGTGACGTGATTCAGTATGCAAATTTTATATAAACAATAGCAACAATAGGAGGATATAATTCGATTATCAATAATATATATTGTTTGGTTCATATCTACTGATATAAGAGCTTTTAACTATAGAGTATCATGATTTGAAGTGGTCGGAAACCAGGAAATTTGATCAACTTGACCAAGGTAATCAGCTCATATGCAAATGCCGCACTATATGCATAAACAATAGCAGCAATAGCGGGGGTATAATTCTATTATCAATAATATTCAATAATATTGTTTGGTTCATATCTACTGAAATAAAAACGTATGACTAAATAATAGAGGATAATTATTTGAAGTGGTCGGAATCCAGGAAGTATGATCAACTTGACCAATGTGATCGGCTCATATGCAAATGTCCTATTGTACACGCAAACAATGGGAACAATTGGGGATATAATTCGATGAAGATAATTAGGCCTATATGATATGATAATATGCAAAATATAGGATAGGCTTTTACGACATCTAATTATTAAAATATGCACTGCATACATTAATAGAAAATAATGATTTACAATATCTTGGTGTAGATTATTATTCATCCAGTAGTTCAAAACATTATTTTATAATTATATTCAATCTAGGCCTAGGCCTATATACAATGTAGTAATAATACTGGAACTAAAATTTGCAACTCGCTTTGCTACGTTGCTTCCGATCAGATGCCTGATGAAATCCGAAGTTTTCGGACGCAACACGAGCAAAGTGAGTTGCAAATTTTATAGTTCCAGTATGGCAGTATTAGATTGAATTTATAAAATAATGATTTACAATCTTATAAAGATTACAAGATGTGTATCTTTAATGAATGAAGGAGTGAATGAATGAATTGTTGAATGAATGAATCTGAGACGAATATATGAATGAATGTATTGTTGAACGAGCGGATGGATGAATGAATGAATGAACTTATATATGAATAATAGACTATCACCACACCACCACCCCAAAAACCCAAACACCCCCCCCCCCCACACACACACACCACCACCACCAAACACTAACAACATTATAAACAGCAATGATAAAATATAATGTATAATTATCGTCGCACAAAACAGTAGTTTCGAGGATTCGAATAGTGCAACCAGCATTACGATTTTCAACAAGCGTTTCAAAGCGACTGGATTGATAGACTACCGTGGCTACTTTTACAAAAATAGGGAAGTCACCATGTCTACTTTTACCAAAATGACAAAGTCGCCATGGGTGTAAAATAATGTAAAGTGAGCTCAAACTCTATTTTTCTGAATTCTGCGCTCAAAATCAAAAGCTATAAATTATGCCCTATACATTGAAGATATATAGTTGATGAACGTGGGGTCTGCAGGTATACATGTGTGGGGTGTGTGGGTTTTGTTGTTAGATACGCTTTTACATGCTTACTCCAAAAAGTGTGTACCATTGTATACCGTACCACCAGAAACCCTCATCGGTGCTATCTACTGTAGATAGCAAGCTAAACAATCTTACATGTGCTATCTCAGTAGAGATGGTATTAATTATGTATCATGCTGTGTTCCATATATATAGAAAATTATAATATATACGAGTGTGTATAATAATGCCCTTATAGTCCCAGTATCTACAGCATGCAGTTCAATTGCGGTACCTCTTCAGGTTCGTATATAATTTATAGGTCTTTTGGTGTCAAGTTGATCGCTAATCGGGGCACTTCGTATAATCAACATCATCATCCCCCATCATCATCTTGCTCCAAGGCCATAAGATGGTATATAGCCAGTTTTAATTATGTTGACATGGTATGTACTATCATGCTTTTTAATATAGAAAATTAGGCTATAATATGCGAGTGTATAGGCCCTAGACCCAGCAGTGTTCACGTCACAGCATCATTTTAAGTGTTCAATTGCGGTATATAGGCCTACCACTCTAGTCTAAGTTCACTATAAATGCTTAGGTATAGGTCTTTTGGTGTCAAGTTAATAGCCAATCTTAAAGGGGCACTTCGTAATCACTGACATCATCCCCCTTGCTCCACAAAACTTATAATATTATACCATCAGAAATCTGGGAGTCATAGTTTTGTGCATGGGCTCGTTTAGCATAGTCATGACAATACTTTGAGTACAACTTTGTAAACAAGCGATCTGCTAGACACTAGTATTATGACTCAGAATTGATGTGAAGATCCACTGGCCATGTATTTGGTTTAATTTCTAATAATCAGATAACTGGTTAGTGGATCTTCACATCAATTCTGAGTCATAATAAATGGTGCAGAATCCAATCTTTTCCGGTACCAAGCAAGCTGTGACTGGCTGTCAGCTGCCCCTGGTGGGAAAAACCAACCCCCAGGTAAGTTAATTTGGTATTATTATTTATAGCAATATTGAATTGATTCATATGTATATATATTATGTGATATTTTTGATAGATTAAGTGAAATACGCTTCTAGTGATTTCCCGCCAAAGTTGAATTTTGGCGCGAAGAATTGTGTTGCGTGTTTTCTGTTTTCGGCCATTTTGTGAATAATATTGCAGCGTGATATTCTTGTATGGATACAATGTATATTAATGGCGAAAAGTAAATGTGATTATGGCTCCTATAGGCATACAAGTTGCCCTAGGCATGCACCGAGGCATACCAATTGCTGACTCAGAGCAGCCAGAGAAGGTAATCCATAGTACAGAATATAATGATCTTCTCCGACTCAGTCATGAAATAGTGAAATTAGTGGATACAAGTAGTAGGGCAATAGTGAATACAGTGAGAGTAGTACACGAAAACGTAGGACGTACAAACAATTGTTTTGGCGAGGTCAATGAAAGGATATTGTCCAATGAGAGGTACATTGAATCTATTGAACTAAATGTAAATGATCGATGTCATGCACCTGTAAACAGTAATAGCTGTATTGATCAGAGTCCGTATACGTGTAGAGAGGTTAATGACCGTAATATGAAATGTTACAGATGTAATACACTAGGTCATAGCTACAGACAGTGTCCTGAAAAGGAAGATGTGTATAATCGGGGTCGTAGTAACTGTTGTTATCCAACTGATGAACAGGTAAAACATGCACAAACTGTACAGAAATTTGTTTCAAATAGTTGTAATGTAAACAGTGTGACTGACCAAACGCGTCAAAAGAGCAGTAATTCTCCGTGTAATTCAGCCCAAGTTCCGCGCAATGGAAAATTTGATTCAAATTTTGCCGCGTCTGAATGCGATAGTGATAACGTTGAAACAGATTTTGATGAAGAAGTTTATATTTCTGTCACTATTGGTAGCCAAAACATTGACTGTTTAATTGACACTGGCTGTACAATGAATCTAATCGATCATGAGTACTGGCATTCTTTGGAATTGTCACACCAAATTGCAGTGTCAAGACCGCGATTAACAAAAGCCCGTACCGCAAACAAATCTGTGTTGCAAATCAGTGGTTTTGTTGTTGTTCCGTTGTTTATTGAAGGTTCAAAATTTCTCGTGCCAATGTATATTGCTCGAAATCTTAGTCAGGAAATCATGTTGGGAAAAAGATTCCTAAAACAGCATAAGGCCAGATTAGATTTTAACACACAGAAATTGCGATTGTTTAAGAAAAGTAATTTGCGTGTAATTGAAAGGCAAGAAATTCCGCCTCATTCACAATCAGTGGTGCGTGCGAGGTTATCGAATAATCTTCCAAAAGGCGCAATAGGATTATGTCAGGGAGGACGGAGAGTCACTGCTTTAGGAGTATTGATTGCCAATACAGTATCAAGTGTTCAACCTATTGCTAACAAATCTAGTTGTAGTACTCAATTACTTGTGTTAAACACTAGCAATGAACCAATTGTGTTGTATCCTAGAACAAAACTTGGTACATTTACACTTGTAAATAACAGTGAAATCATTCATTTTACCGATATAGATGACTCTGTAGTAGATGAAGTACCTGTAGCATCAGTCCATGTAAAGGCACAGAATTCGCCAGATCCTAAGGTACGTGAAGTTCTTTCTCAGGTCAATTTCAATGATTCTCATTTAACTGATACCGATTCTGATATGTTATCTGATCTTATAGCTGAGTATGTAGACGTTTTTCAAACCAAAGATAGTCCTAGAGGAAGATATACGAAAATTGAGCATGTCATAAGAACTGGTAATCATCCGCCAATCAAATGTCGTCCTTATAGACAACCTCCTCATGTGCAAGCTGAAATACGTAAACAAGTCAATCAGATGTTAGAAGATGGTTTAATCAGAGAATCCACCAGTAGTTGGAGTTTTCCTGTTGTAATGATTCCTAAACCTGATGGTACACTAAGATTCTGTTGTGATATGAGATTATGTAACCAAATTGTGGAAAAGAATAATTTTCCTCTACCTCACATAGATGATGCGTTAGATAGCTTAGGCGCAGGAACACCAAATTATTTTTCCACACTAGATTTAGCGTCAGGTTATTACCAAATTGGACTTGAAGAAAGCTCAAAACAAAAGAGTGCTTTCATTACACAAGATGGTTTGTATGAGTTTAATGTAATGCCAATGGGGTGTACAAATTCTCCAGCCACGTTTCAAAGAGTTATGCAAGAAGTGTTCAGAGGTTTAAATTGGAAATTTGTATTAATATATCTTGATGATGTAATAGTGTTTTCCAATTCTTTTAATGAACATGTAGATCATTTGAGACAAGTATTTCAGAGGTTGAGAGAAGCCAATTTGAAGCTCAAGCCTAAAAAGTGTACTTTTGCTCAAGAACAGGTACGTTATTTAGGACACATTGTAAGTAAAGATGGGATAGCTACTGATCCAGAGAAAACCAAAGTAGTCCAAGAGTATCCAGTTCCAACGAAGGTATCGGAAGTAAGATCATTTCTAGGTTTTGTAGGCTATTATAGGAAGTACATTAGAGATTACAGTAAAATAGCCGCACCTTTAACATATCTCACTCGGAAAGATGTTCAATTTATTTGGTCAAAAGAGTGTGCAGAAGCGTTTGAAATCCTGAAACAAAAGCTAGTAGAACCTCCAATTCTTGCCTACCCTCGTTTTGATGGTACTCAATTTATGTTGCAAACAGACGCCAGTATAAGAGGTCTTGGTTTCATTTTAGCACAGGTACAAGATGGTGAAGAGAAGGTAATTTGTTATGGAGGTAGAGCTTTGCATGATTCCGAAAAGACGTATACAACTACTGAACTTGAAGCTTTGGCTGTAGTTGAAGGGATTAAGAAATATTCCCCATACCTTCAACATACTGTAAAGTTCATAATTCAGACTGATCACTGTGCATTGAAATGGTTGTTTGGTCAAAAGCGTACAACAGGTCGCCTCGCAAGATGGGTACTGAAGTTACAATCATATACTTATGAAGTAGTCCATAAAAGAGGATGTAAGAATGGTAATGCAGATGCACTAAGTAGAATACCAACTCAAGTGTCAGAATCTTGTAATTCATGTAACTCATATCATGTTGACTCCCCTACTTCCTCAGCAACAGATTCAAACTGGACAGAATGTGGCTTGGAGACAATGACTGATGACGTCATCAATGACTCTCCTGCGTCAGAGACAAAGCCAGATCCAGAAGTGAATACTGTTCGAAATCTGAGATTTCAGAGGAATAGACGACTGGATGGAGACAAAAAGTATGTAGATATACAAAAAGTTCCTTCTTTACCAACTGATGTTAATGTGGACCATTTCAAAGATGCTCAATTAGCTGATCCTTTTGCTGGTCCCATGATAAGATTTTTGGATGAAGACATATTGCCTGATAATCAAAGACAAGCACGTGATATTTTATTGCAGTCAGATCAATACTATGTCCATGAAGGTATTTTGTATCATATATGGCACACACCGCCAAACGTCACATGCCAGAAAGAAATACTGTGCAATTTTATGTACCTGTAACCATGATTGATATCATACTTAACAACTGTCATGATAATGTTTTAGCAGCTCATTTTGGTTTTCAGAGAACATATCACAAAATCCGCCAAAGATATTTCTGGAAACGTATGTATAGAGATGTTGACAATTGGGTAAGATCGTGTATATCTTGTGCTCAGAGAAAACACATAGACACAAAGTTAGAGCTCCCATGATGACCATGAAGGTCCCCAGTGCATTTGAACGTGTAAGTGTGGATATCTTGGGTCCTCTACCTATTACAACCAATGGTAATCGGTATGTATTGTGTTTTACAGATCACTGTACCAGATGGCCTATCTTAGTTCCAATTAAGACTATGGATGCAGCTACTGTAGCTAGAGCATTCTTTGATCATATTATATGTCAACATGGTTGTCCGCAATATTTGCTTAGTGATCGAGGTACAAATTTCCTCAGTAAACTGGTGCTTGAAGTGTGTAGGATTATGCGTACATCAAAGTTGAATACAAGTAGTTATCATCCACAGTGTAATGCTATTCAGGAACGTTTTAACTCTGTTATCTTAGATACCTTGTCACACTATGCTAATGAGTATCAGACAAACTGGGATGAGTATATTCCAGCCATTCAATTTGCATATAGGTCTACACCAGCAGACAATTCTGTAGGATTTAGCCCTTTCTTTTTATTATATGGCAGGGAAGCAAGACTACCCCTGGATGTGACATTGATGGCTAAGAGTGAATACCCAGAGAAGACAGTGAGAGAACATATCCATCATTTGGTATCTCAATTAGAAGTGTTCCGTGCAATATCTAAGCAACATCTTGAACTTAATCAAGCTAGCATGAAAGACCGTTATGATGAACATGCAAGTGATGTACAGTTTCAGGTGGGTGATACAATTTGGTTATATATTCCAGCCACTCAACCAGGCTTGTCAAAGAAGCTCATGAAATTTTGGTCAGGACCATACTTACTCGTAGAGCAAACGGGGCCCGTGAATTTCCGTGTTCGAAATCTGACAAACAATAAGTTGATGTCAGCCCCAGTGCATGTTAATCGAATGAAGTTTGCCTATGATCGATATGCCAGACCAGAAAATCATGTCATGCCCAAAGATTTTGTGCAAAGGGATCCTCTAGAAGATGTTGTAGATGCTGATTGTCCAGATGACTCGTTTGCCCCACTTATGGCATCCCAAGAATTGGATAAGCGCACATCTTTTATACCGGGTCTACCTTTGACTCCTGTTACCACAAGTAGTGAGTATGAAGTAGAGAAGATTTTACGTGGTAGGTACAGGGACAACAAGCTTCAGTATCTTATCAAGTGGCGTGATTTCCCAAGTTCTAGAAATACTTGGGAGCCTGCTGATAATTTAAACCCAGCTGCTTTGGACTTTTGAAAAGTAATCCTGTGAAGATATCTGGCAAAAGCAGATGAATGTGTTGCAATTAAATTTTGTAATACTAATGTTGTGCATAGAGCAGATTGTAATTTATGAATTTTTGAAAACTGTGTTTATGGAATTTTGGATGTATTCATTTTTCAAATTATGTGAAGAATAAAGCAGATTGTAATTTCAAGTATGAATTTTTGAATTGAAAATTGCGTGTTTATGGAATTTTGGCTGTGTTAATTTTTCAAAATTTGTGAAGAATTTAAGAAAGGCAGCGTGTGTTATGTTATGATGTTATACTGTATAAATCATGTTATATTGTATATGGTATACGGTATTCTTATGATTATGGAATTAAGAAATATGCTAAATTAGATAGTATGTATGTGTTATACTTATACTGTGTATTTTGCTTGAGTTTATATTTCAGAGAATTCGAGTCGTGCTGAATGGATTATGGAGTTCTTTGGTCATTTTCGTGGTCAATCATCTGAACAATAGGTGTATTTGGATTTGAACTTGACACAGAAGAATTTTGTTCCAGTTGGTATGCAATATGTGTGATTCTGAAATGATTGTGAATTTTCGTCAGTACAATATTTGTGTGATTCCAGAATAAGATTTGATTCAGAAATAAAATATGATACGGGTTATTAACTGTGACCTGATACATGACGTCATTCTATGCAAAGTATGGTGCGCAACTTTAAAACCCTTTTCCATATGGAACTTTGCATACGATTTTCATGTAAGCCCGTTATATTCTGAATCAAATATTATCCAGCTATTTGTCTTCAGATCTGAATGTCTAAGTGCAATTTCGTCGTGTGGAATTGTTTCGTCGTGTTCGTCAAGTACTGTATCTACGGGAGGAACTGCGTCTTATTTCACAATGTTGGTGCATTGAAAACTGCAGTTATATGAAGAAATTAATTCTTCTGTTATTTATATTGACATCCGTCATCAGTTATCGTCTAATTGCAAAAAGCAATTCTTGTTACGTCATGTTTAAAATTTTATGGAAAACATGATCTGAATCACACCGACAAATTGAGTGTCGAGTTCATCACGCAAGTGTCAAGTTCAACGTCAAGATCAGCGTCAAGTACAGCGAATGGGTTCAAATCGACGGCGGTGGATCTACTGGCCATGGATTCAGCGATTCAAGATTATGAACTCTAGGGTTAATTTTAAGGTGTAGTTTAAGGTGTAGAGTAAGATCTTCGCACTTTCTGAAACACATGGAACTTGACATTGTAAATGCCCAGTTTGGGGATTGTGCAAGGTCTTGGTCGATGTCTTTCAGAATTGTGTTAGTTTGTCATCCCTTTTCCCCCTTTTCCTTGTCTGCTGTACGAGCTTCAGAGTTTTAAAAGATGTTGTTTTTAAAAATAATTTTCTCCCCATCCAATTGTGTTTTGGAGTTAAATGTTTCAGATTAAAAGATGCAGTTAATTATTAGTCATGCAGTTACTTGATGAAATGTTGTCTGATGTTAAAGTTATGTTAAAAAGATATATATATTTTTAAATCATAGGTTGATCAATTCAAATTGCTATTTTAAAAAGTTATATTATTAAAATTAGAATTGTCAGGCGCCAATTCCAGAAAGGCAGGGCGTGTGTTATGACGCTATTTGCTTTCCATAGCTAATTTAAATATATATCGCTCCGCGGCGTCCTCTCCTCAATTACCCCGGACTATTATTCTGGGCAGTTGTCAGCCAGCCATAGTCGGAGGATGAACTAAGAATGTTTCGCTCATCTATTATATTATTGTGATCACTTTGTTGATGAGAAATTAAAGTAAATTTGTGAAGTTATATTTTGCTCTCCGTTTGTTCTGTTGAGTCTTTCCCCGTCTCAGATGGAAGATCTACTGGCCATGTATTTGGTTTAATTTCTAATAATCAGATAACTGGTTAGTGGATCTTCACATCAATTCTGAGTCATAATACTAGGCATACAGTCATGATAATACGATGCTATCAACTGCATGCGGTATGATAATATTAATCATTAGGCCTACAAAGCGGTTTAATAGCCATATTTGGCGGTTCTCGGCCGGGCGCGATCATTACCTGGCTGATGGTGACTGTACCCACTAAGTTTCATGCCCAATATGACAGTTTTTACTAATTTGACCTCAGAGACCCCTGGTGACCCCAAAATGACCTCCCAGAAATTTGGCTCTAAATGTTGACTGTAGGGCCTACACACCAAGGTCCATGCCCATACGACAGTTTTTATTAATTTGACCTCAGATGACCCCTGGGTGACCTTCCAAAAATTTGGCTTTAAATGTTGACTGTACCTACCAAGTTTCATATCCACACGACACTTTTAGTAATTTGACCTGAGATGACACTGGGAGCCTCGTGGCCCGGGGTCAGATGAATTAGTGAACATAAACTTCTTCTTGCCAGTACAGAACGACACCCACCCAAAAAATCTAAATGATTTGATCATAAGGATATTCTTCGTATTCAGAATGCACACCCACCCAAAAAATCTAAATGATTTGATCATAAGGATATTCTTCGTATTCAGAATGCAATTTGGTGTGTCTGATGAGTTATAATTAAGTATAGGCCTATCATTTATATTGTGTGCAATGTAAACGACAGGAGGATACAATTCGATTGTAAATATAATATATATTGTTCGCTTCATATCTACTCAAATAAGAGTATATCCCTTTCAAGTTGAAAAATGTTGCCAATACCTTCAGTTTATACATTAATTAACTTAACAATTTTTGTCAATTATGTGTTACTATTTATCTTCAGGCCCGGCTTATCTTCAGACAATTTTTTTAATAACACATTATTTTCTTGAATGTTGAAGACTATAATGAGCAAGTGCAACCAGTATTAATACGATTTTAATACGTTTTAAGCGACTGGGTCAATAGACTACCGTGTCTACTTTTACAAAAATGACAAAGTTACCACGGCGTAAAATAAAATGGACTTGTTATACCGCCCTCATACACGTGATCACTCTCGTGGCGACTTAGCTATTTCTGTAGGAGTTTCCATGGCGTCTTTGCCATTTCTGTTCTATATTCCGTGGAAGCTTTTATGGAGACTATGTCATTTTAGTTAAATTTACTACCTGGATATTTGACCCACGGGGACTCAATCAGCTTTCCCAGTGCTGTGGAAAATACCACAGTAGGGCAGGTTACAGAACCCTGGACCACTACTTGGAAAATTGTCGCGTTGATGAAATAGGTGAGGGACGGACATATTATTCGAAAAATAATTGTAAGTACAAGAAGTACATGTAGTTATGTACGGAAACCGTCATCAAAAGTTCGGGTTTCTCATGTTTGCAAATGTTTGCATGTTTGTAAGCTTAAAAGGAGTATTTCGTGATCCTAGTTGCCATCCTCTATTTATGTCATTTTTCATTTATAGATATCCACGAAAAAAACCTATTCCCAAAATTTCAGTTGATTCCGATTTTGCGTTCGCGAGTTATGCATGATTATGTGTATTACACTGCTCCATAGACAATGCATTGTAATTTCGTTCTGGTGCACCAGAACGAAATTCAAATTTCACGATATCTTTGCTAAACGAATTAATCTGCAAGAAATATTTTGTACATAAACATTATGTAGCCAGAGGTTTCCAGTGATATAAAAATCTCAACTTTTTTGAGAAAAGTGGGGGACGAGGCTGTGGATCACGAAATGCCCTTTTAACATGCTTAGCTTAATACATGTAATACTTACAAATTTACAAGTTACATTAGGCCAAGTAAAAAATAAAACATGTTTCACGTCCGGGTTTTTGAAAAAAAGGAGGAGGAGGGGGCTTTTTATTTTCTATTTTTTATCGCAAAATTGGTGTAAAATACCCATACTTAGAGCTGTTTTAGCGTATACAATAATGCCTGGAAAAAGAAGGAGGCCCTTTTTTATTTGTTGTTCTGAGAGTTACACCCCTCCAATGATCACAAAACCTTCCTAAAATGTTTCTTGTATCTTAACAGTCAAGGCTATAGAAAGCATTCCAACTTCCTAGACATATTTTTTGAAAAGTTATAACTGAATTTCAAAAATAAAAATATATTTGAGGAAACCTCAAAAAGGAAGCGGAGGGACGTGAAACATGTTTATTTTTTTATTTTGCCTTTATGCATCATATAGACATAGCCATTATCACGTACGTCACGTACCCACATCATCATGTCCAATTACATGATTATGAATGATTATTCATACATACTCACGATATAACGACGTTTCTGATTGGATTTGCGCCTTGACCAGTACGCAGGGCATATCACGCAGCGTTGGAACCCAATTAACACAATCCACGAAAAAAATACTAACTAGTGTTGCATACACGCGGATGTCACCACGGCCCACGCCCATCTCACGCGGAGCGCAAAAGATGACACATATTACGCGTTGACTCCGGCCGTTGACCTCATGAGTCGAGATGCTTCCTGCAAGTAGGCCTACTCATTTTCTTCCAAATTATGAAGGAAAACGGTATGGAAATGTTATTTAAACTTATAATCCTTATTATTTTCATCTGTATTGAATTGCTAAGAAATGTTGGGTATGTCAGAACGGGGGCGGGGTTCATTCATAGGATTTCGGGCATGATCGCTGTTTATGCCCTCAATCCTATGAATGAACCCCTAATCTCCCGGGGATGATTTCAGGAGACAAAAAAAGTATCCCTACACTTGGAAAAAAATCCAACCATATTTAGGTATATAACATTTATTTGTTTAAAACTCCATGATAAATGCATGATTTCCGTCACAAATGACACAATTTTAATTTTGTTATTGATCTAACATGATGTAGGTAGGCCTATGCCAGGTGAATTAAAATTTGCCATCAAACTGCATCATTTTATATATCAAATTAAAGCCCTTGAGTAAAGAAAGCCAAAACTGAAAACCTTTTTGTCATAGCACTTTCCGTAGCAAAGTTACATCTACTCAAACTGCGTGTTTACACTGAGCACTCTGTATTTTTACCCGGTATTACCTGGTAACCCACTTTCCGATTCAGGCAACAACCAGCACGTTTCTCCTGATGCTTAAAATAAGGGTTGTGGTGTGTATCGGAAGTACTGAGAGTATTTACCTGACCCCCAAACTGCTTTTAAGGTCACGATGTGATACATAAAATTTACATAAAAGAAGTTCAACACCCAGCAACCGTTAACCGTTGTGTTTCCACTGACAGAAATACCGGGTGTCACACCACATGGACTACCTCATGACTGAGGTGGATCACGGTTGCCGGGTGTCCACACCGCATCACTCTGAACCACTCTGACTCTGAACCGATCTGTTTCTACTGGGCACATTAACCGGTAACACTCTAAACTAAACCACATTACCCGCCAACCGTTCCCCAGTAGAAACACGCAGAAAGATTGACTTTCATCAAAAAGATTCAGCTAGCAAAATTCCAAAAAAAAACATTTCGGGGGGTGTTTCTAGATCTTAGTCTCATGACGATAGCAGCTTTTTTTAATGGAACTGCTATCAAAATCCCTCTGAAATTCCATGTGCGAGTCTAAAATCACCAAAAAAATCATATATTTGGGTCGGGTGAAGTATAGACAACATATTTATGTAGGTTTCCTTGAGCAAGCGGTTCTTTTAAATTTCAATGTAAATTTGTATTGGGTCAGTCCATATCAAATCAACCAGGGGTCCCCAGGTGACCCTCTCAGATTTTGATGAAATTCCATCAGAGTAATCTTTTGTGGCCACAATGAACCCATACAAAAATTTGGCCTCATACTATGAGGCTCATAGGCCATGTCGTTTTTGAGAAATGGCCGTTTGAAGTTTGGCCCAGACCCCCCTTTTTTGGCACTCGCGAGTGTCATTGGTGATTTTTACCAACTTTGGTAGCTCATAACTTCTTGTTCTGAACAGATATAAAGCTGCAAAGTTGCATTCTAGCTAATCTTATGTCATATTTTCAGAATCTGGCTCTAAATTTCAGATATTTCCTAAAACTACAGCACCTAGAGTCTTGATTTTTGCAGGGTATATTGGTTAAAATAAAGTACAATATAATTATACTCCTCAGCAAATGTTATAATATGGCTTTGACAAACGCGATGTGTTGCAGGGTCAGAATTTTGTTTCACAGTGCGAGAATCAATCTTGATTCTTGCAGAATAAATTTGCGGGAATCATTTGATTCTTACAATTCAACTTCTGTGTAAACTAAGGTTTGCAAGAATCAACTTTGATTTGTGCTGAAGTTGGAATAGTTAAAATAGTTGTTGCAGGCTTTCAAATGTGCTAATATGTGCCTTAAGAAAGGTGTCTGTGAGCCAGTCATTTTTATATCACTCATACATAAATTCTAGACAGTTCATTGGTTGATTACCATTTGCCATTTTTACCACCACCCACGTGTGATAGTCTTTACCATCATGTGCTTTGTCAGAGTGCGCCTGCGCCAAGTCCGTAGGCGCTGACTCTTGGACTCGCCGATTTAGTTATGGGGTGGACCCCAAAATGTGAAGTATATGCACCGTAAAACATGGTGTTATGTTGATGTATTTCCTACCTTAATCAGTATTTTAGTAATAGAATTTATGTATGAGTGATATAAAACAAATATTAACTGTCTTAAATTTGTGTAATGGTCGAAAGATGTATTGTTCCATTCCACTCACCGTTCCGGCTTGTGGAATGGAACAATCCATCTTTCACCTCGTGATTATATTTTCGACCATCACACTCATAGACAGTTAATATTTGTATAATAGCCAACAATGGGCTATTAATCTGGGCAGCAGTATACATGTATGACCAAGGAGATTTTGAATAACAACAGTGTACGTACTCTTCTCTTCCAAACAGGGGAAAAATGTACATTTCAAATGTTCTTTAATAGATTCATGCAGTAAACACAAATTATATTTGGATACTAAATTGTAATATACATGTATTGTGGCTATTTTTCCAAAAAATTTTAAAAATCAACCACTTAATGATCGTAGCAATAGCTCAATGTCCAGACACTCTTGAAATCCGCAAAATGTAATTTTTTTATTAATATCACATCGGATAGGATATTGACTGTTATTTAACTTTTAAATTATCCGGATCAGATCTGTGGAAAAAAGGTAATTTCTGTTCAGCTCAATTGTTATTGGCTTGTTCATAAAATTGCACAATATGGGCTTCAAATACAAGTGTATTGTAAATATTTAGTTTACTATAGGTTTAAATGCGTATCACTTGTTGGGGGTGAAATTGTACAAAATAATGCACACACATACTGAGATGTTGATGCGTCTAATGCATGAGCCCCGAAGAGGGGAGTCAATTGGACCAGAGATTCTCATCTTCTCTGATTGGACGTATCAACATAGTACAACTTGGGCAGTATTTTGTACAATTTGTCGAGTAACAGGTGATACGTATTTATTTTAATCTATTTCATACACGACTAAAAAAATCCAGAGATTTTTGCAGTTTTTATAACAAAATTGTCACTAAAAATGTTGAAAAATGCAAACAAATTTATATAAATGCCTCCATCCGCAAGAAAAATGAACGCGTCCAAAAGCACTGCACATACTATGCGGTGTGCATGCCTTTGCAATTATATACAATATTACTAATTTACTAACACTTGCTCTGATTGATTCTCACTATCTAGGAGTGTATTCATCAGAATAAAAAAATAAATATCCTATAGGAGGTACCTCATTGCTTAAAAAGTAGATTGAACAATTTGGTGGTGTTCAACGATGTTTTTTGACATAAAAATATATATACTGACGTTATTCGTACAAAAGTACTTTATCAAAGTACTCTGATAAAGTACTTTTATCAAAGTACATTTGTACGAAACGTCAGTAATCGTATATATTTTTATGTGAATAAACATTGTTGAACACCACCAAATAATTGTTCAATCTACTTTTTACTTATACCATGTGATGTCACGTAGGAATCCAAACTTTTATCTACCCCATTGCTTACATTGTTGCTCTTTTTCTTTAATCCAGATTCATGAGGTAGCAAAATGCCACCGACAGCAGCCATGTCAAGAATATTACTGAACGCCATCCGTCAAGGGATACGTCCCCCGTCCTGTGTGGTGCGTTGTGCAGCTGTTACACCATCCCAGCAACACAGGTTCAGGAGTGCTGCAGCTGCAGAGCTAGATGTCCAAATGAGCAGAGGACCAAAGTTTGCCAAGCTCCGTGACAGGAGTATACTCCGTGTGGCAGGGAGTGATGCAGCCGATTTGATCCAGGGTCTGGTCCCTAATGATGTCAACATTCTCAACAACCAAAAAGTCATGTACACAATGTTTTTAAGTTCAGCTGTAAGTACAGTGTATATGTTATGTACCGGTACCTGTTACGGTACAGAAACATAGTTTTGGTGTGTTAATGTTTTATTGTCCAGTTAAGGAAGACAGCCAAATTGGTTCCCTGAGCTCAGCCAAGCTTCGCTACCTTTGGTATGGTAATGCATTATTATTCTACCTTAGGGGTACCCAGCTTTTAGCAAAGACCAAAGTCATTTAAAAGCCTGTAGAAAACTGCAGGCTTCGCTGAATTTACATGTAAACACACCACTCTGGTTTCACCGTTTACCAAAATCTATTGTATCTATTTTCATTTTGTAATAACGTTATATGTTACATGTGAGATAAAATGTAATGTCCATAACACTAAATCAACAGCGTAGCACGATACAGGAGTATTAATTTCAGACTTGCTTTTCATGTTTACATAGAATGGAGTCAGGGCTTGCTCAATATAACAGAAAAAATAAAACACAGGGCTAACTGAACAGAGATTTAAGGATACAATGTATGTCATTTGAAAAGGCAGGCACTTTCACGTAGGCCTACCGTAACGTCCGTAATGGCAAATGCTCATTTCATGAATATTAGAGTGTGTACTAGTAGCATGCTAGGTAAGAAATAAAGTGTTATCCTAACAGGTGTGCTAATCACTTAAAAGTTGCAAGTTGCATGTATCTGTAACATCCGTTACAGCGGAATTGGCCTCGGGGACTCTATTCTCTGCAAACTGGTGATTGGTTGTGTTTTATTTGCAGGGTCGTGTTCTGTATGATGTGATGGTATATCATTGTGATGAAGCAGGTACAGGTAAACCAGGAGAACAGTGCTTCTTGATTGAATGTGATAAGTCAGTAACAACAGATCTACAGAGGCATATGGTGGTCTACAGAGTCAGAAAGAAGGTACGTATGGGGAATATGATATCTGAGTTTATCAAATACCGTGCTGACACGAGTATAGCAGGGATGCAAATTGTGCGGGAGCGGGGAGCACCGCTCCTAGGAAATGAGGAAATAATGCCTTTAGAAGAAAAAAAGAAAGAGAGGAAAAAGAGGAAGGAGAAAAAAAAAGAGGAGAGGAAGAGGAAAGAAGAAGAGGTGGAGGAGGTTGAAGAGGAAAACAATCTCAGCAAATAGATAATAAGTAATAGGTGAAGCAGTGAAGCTACTGAATGGAAGAGAGGAAGACACTTGTGCAAAATATTGAGGAATTCAAATGATTGTTCAAGAAATAAGAGCCTTAAGTATTAGAAGAGGAAGGTGTTGGTGTCAGAATATGGATATGAGTAACAATGCATATTTGAGGAAATCTGTGGCAGGTGGTAATAAGGCACATACCGGTATCTGAGGAAATTTATAAAGTGAGGCAATGAGGATTGTATGGAAAAAAGTCATAAAGGAATTCAATGTATCAAAAATGAAAGAGAAAAGTGCTTCCTCCGAATGAAAAAAAAATGAAGGGGGGGGGGCAACAGGAAAGGAGCCCATATGTCCCAGTGAATTCACACCAATCATTGGCCAAACTAGTATAAAATACCAAATTTTTGCGCGCGCGCGCACACTTTCCCAAATAAAGCCATTTTTGAAATTTCAAAGATTTTACTTGTTAGTCTCTTCAAAAACATCCTATGTAAAGTTACAATATTATTCTCATCTTTCGAAGTGCAGAACAAACATATTTTATGTCTGGTATGATTGAGGAAATCTTGAGCCTAAAAACCTTGCTCCTGAGGAAGAAATCACAATTTGCACCTCTGGCAGTATAGTCCCACCTGTGAGTAAAGTCCCACCCCCAAATTTTCGAAAAATTTCAGAAATTAAAAAATTCATTTTTTCGGCTTGGGAGTGTCCCTGGACCTATAGCTAAATGCTAGGATCATTCATGGTTGATTAAAAAAAAAATTGTAGGCCTATGTGTTTTGAATAAATTTGTACTCATGTCATACTCTATGAAGGATTTCAAAATGCATTGAATTTGTATGCATTTTTTTTTAAATCGAGTATAGTCCCACCACCCAATTTTGAAAAATGTTCACCCAAAAACGGGGTGGGACTATACTCGAGTCAGTACGGTACTACAGAAGGGGTCAGGCCCGTACGCAGGGGGGGTGCGGGGGGTGCGACCGCACCTCCCCAAATTTCCAAAAGTATACAAAAGTCCCAAAATTTAAGAATTTATGAAGCGTGAATGCAGCAAAAAAATCAGGTTTTTATGTTTTTTGGTCAAAAAGGTCCAAATTTTGGGGGAAAGTCCACTTTTACAAAATCGCCCCTTTGGAAAAAGTCCACTTTTTCAAAATCAGCACCCCCCCAAAAAAAATCCTGCGTACGGGCCTGGAAGGGGTCTTACCTAGCCTTTGTACACAACTAGCAACTCTTCATCATCATTACTGGCAATTGTGAAAATGCTACCAGTGTTTAAATCACCAGTGATTTTTAAATCTCATGCTGTTAATGATATGCCTGTAAGGCAAGGAAAAAAAACCCTGTTCTATGGGCAGACAGATTTGCCAGGAGGGGTGGGTCAGGATTTTTTTCTCTCTCAAATAGCACCAAAAGCTTTAAAAAATATTACATTTGGAAAATGTCCAGATTTTTTTTCCGAACAATCCACTTTTTATTTAATACAGCTAAAAAACATGGACGTGTGGGTGCATTGTTGTTAATTGCTAATGAACCACTGACTGTGCAACATGATTGAATCCCTCTAATCATTTAGTCTGAAGGCATTTCAAAAGCTACCACAAATTGGTGTTTAGCAAAAAATATCACGAAATTTGTATTACGTTCTAGCATTGTCTTAGTGTAAATGACACCTAATCATGCGTAACTAGCAAACGCAAAATTGAAATCAACTGAAACTTTGGGAATGAGCTTTTTTTGTGGGTATCTATTCATTGTCATAAAAAGAGGATGCTAGGATCACGAAATAATAAAATCAAACGCTAATCCTCTGTTATAGGTATAAAGCAACATACATTGTACAATGTAGAACAAATTAACCTGTAGTCATGTTTTGATGTGTAACAGGCTGATGTGAGCTACTTTGGTGACAAATACCAGGTATGGGTAGTCTTTGACCCAGACAGTAATGAAGACACCCCCCTCACATTTGGTACAGAAACAAACGGTTCAAACATCTTGATGAGAGTCAATGATCCGAGGATAGGAGGTTTTGCACAACGTGTTGTTACGCAGACAGATGTGGAATCAGCTACATGTAAGTATTTCCCACTGTTCGTCAGCTGTTAGGTGTTATCATTTTCTTTGGAAGGGGGTCCCTAATATACAAGGGGGTCATAAATTTTGGAAAGAAAATAGGGGGTTATAAAATTTTTGATGACCAAAATGTAGGGAGTCACAAGATGACCACAGATAGTGTGCTTATATTATTCAAAAAGACTGATTTCAATACAATTTAGCCTCTTTAGGGAGTAAGGTATCGGTGGTGGGGTCATACAATTTTTGTTACAAAAATTGGGGTGGGTTGCAATTTTATTGGCATTGACTTTTTGTAAATTTGGGACCCCACCTTCCGAAGTAAATGATAGCCCCCTTATGTCCTGTCTGTCATTTCTGTCCTCGTTATGATAGTCATCATAGTCGTCAACAAATCATCATCATCTAGATCCTTTTTCATTTTAAGTTTTTCATGTCATTTATCCATATATTCTTCCTTCATCCTTTCTGCCATCTTTTTATTCTCTCTTCCTTCCATTTACTTGTTTCTCTAGTATATGTTTTGTTTCTTTCTACTTATTTCTTTAATGGGAATGGGTTGCAAGTTTGCAACAGCCTGTAGTTCACATGAAGGGGTCCTCATCAAGCATCATTTATAAGGTGACTTTCAATGGCAAAAGTGGGTCAAATTATGATAGGATTCATGCATCAGCATTAAGGCTGGCATTTTCGGTCGGGTAAACGGGTACCGCCGAGATTACATTACCCGGTAGGAAATACCCTCCCGGTACCGAAATTCAAAAAAAAAAAAAAAAAAAAAAAAATTCAAGATATTTTGTTATTTTTAATATGAAAATTGATAATTTGTATTCATGTCATAGTCTATTAATGATTTCAAAATGCATTCAAATTCAATACGCTTTTTTTTTGTTTTTGCAATTTGGTACCCGTTACCCGCTCGAAAATTGCAGCGGGTACCCGGGTACAAAATTACCCGAAAATGCCAGGCCTAATCAGCATTAATATAATATTTTTCTGAGATTCCAGTTTCTTTGGCCGTGAGGCTCTGCGCTCCTGTCGCTACAGTCCCTATGGCTCGCAATTGTCTGTATTAATATTATTTTCAAAATGGTTTTGGTCAAATCACTATCATCGCTGATTTATATATAACAATATCTTTGAACATTCTTGCTTTTCAAACAATATAAAACAATATCAGATGATTTTAAAAAGTGTGTTGTGTTCACTGTATTAGGGACTGTTCACAAACACTTGTAAGGGGGGGCCTGATGCAAAAAGGGGGCCCTGAAAATTTTTGACCCTCCTAAGGGGGGGGGAAATTTTTCAGGGAAAATTGAGTTTATATGCTTTTCTATGGGGTTGACCGATAATTTTCATGTAAAAAGGGGGGGCCCTGAAATTTTTGCGATAAATTTTTTTGGCATCAGGCCCCCCCTTACAAGTGTTTGTGAACGGTCCCTTATTATGCCATTTTTAAAACATACAAATCATTTTTTTTTGTGAGCAGCATAAAAGTTGTTCAATTTATTTTCAATGAGGTAAATTACTAGGTGCCTGTTTTCACTACAGTACAATGCAAACTGTCCTAGTCTTTTTACCCTCTCTGTGACCTCTAATATGCACTATTTGTTTAACCTTGTAGTTACACACTGGACTTCCCATGGGTATTACCTGAAAGGTCCAGACAAAAATCACTGTACTACTTTGGCAGTACATCACTATATAATACTTTGGTAGTACAACTTTAGAAACCCAACATATCTCTTTTCCCTGCTATGTCAACAACATCAACAAGACATGAAATTATTAGGGGTGGTGCAATAATTATGGGTACCCCCAGGGGTGAATTATAGGGGGGCCAAAGATTTTTGGCAGGCCAGAAGGGGGGACAAAGATTTTTGGCATGGCCAAAGGGGGGGGCAAGCGTTTTTGGCAGACCATTTTGAGAATTCACCCCCAGGGGTACACATAATTATATAATTATTGCACACACCCCTTAGAAGCTGTCAGTTTGAGGGCCTTGTGATTCTTGTATTGATTCTCAAAAATTACAAACTATCAGTTCCTTATCCCTAGCCCTAATATGATTTGGCACTTGTATATGCCCTTTAAATTTAATGTATACAAAATAAATCAAATGCCACAACATGAGGTCAACTTTGAGCGACACTTGTTGAATGGAGGTCAGTGAACTGTGCAGATGGGGTTGAATTTATTTTGACTCATAGTTTGTTTAATTGTTTTAAAACGGTTGCTCTGTGAGACACGCTTGGGTCCTAATGGGACCAGGCTCAAACAGAATGCTCAAGCCAGGCTAAAAAGCCTATAAAGTAGGCCTGCTAAGAATACGCGATTTTGGAGGCCAAAAAACGCACCCCGATTTTCCAAAAAACGCAATAATCCGCCAAAAACGCAAAATCAATTTTGCGATTTTTAATTTTTTTTTCCGCGGATTTGGAGAGTCCCTGGGCCTAACATCAAGTGCTACCATCATTAAAAAAATTTGAAAAAAAAAAAAAAAAATAAAAAATAAATAAAGAAAAAATAAAAATTGCATTTTTTAAAAAATATTTTGCGGATTTAGAGAGTCCCTTGACCTAGAGTGAGGTTCTGCAATCATTTGTGGTTGATTTTTAAAAAATTGGAAAAAGATACAAAAAAAAAAATTACAAGTTTGTATCCAAATGGGACCGATTTGTAACTTGTGTTCACTGCATAATCTATTGAAGATATAAAAATGTATTGGTTTTGTACACAAGTCTATATCTTAGATAGATTTTGAAGTTAACACAAGTTACAAATTGGTCCCATTTGGATACAAACTTGTAATTTTTTTGTATCTTTTTTCCAATTATTTTTTTAAATTTTTTTAATGATGGTAGCACTTGATGTTAGGTCCAGGGACTCTCCAAATCCATGGAAAAAAAATTAAAATCGCAAAAAAAAAAAAAAATAATTTTTTTTTTTTTTTTAGATTTTTTCAAAAATGTCAAAAACGCAATTGGAGCCAAAATACGCAAATTGCGGCGCAAATAACGCAATTGCGTATTCTTAGCAGCCCTACTATAAAGCTCTATAAGAATGCTGTGGCAGGCTATAAGTTATCCTGTGTTTCTCCTATGTCCTGAATAGGAACAATTTCTGGGGAAGAAAAAGTTATATTTTGAGTGGGACTTGCATTGTCAGCTGCTGCCAGTGGCAAAATAAGGCCACTGTGTTGGTACTATTGGGTCATTGCTATCCAGGTCAGCATTTTCTGGCAGCTAGACAATACTGTAAAGCAGTATATTTTGTGGCATTTAAATTTTGCATCGTAGAGAGAACCTATGTTTCTGTGACATATAATTTTCACTAGTTTGTATGTTTCCTAATAATGAAGAATAAATATTTGTGAGCATGAAAATGTCACAGATTAATTGCATTCCAGAAATTAGCGAAATTTTCCTGCATGTGAACATTTCATGCTTGTCAATATTTTGCAGGGTTATGTTACCGCAGAGATCCCTACTGTTATACTGAAGAGATTTTAAAGCTATGTTGAATAAATGCATCTTATTTGTTTTATTTCTTTTGTCATTCTGTATGTAATAAACTTTATTTGCTTTATAAATACATTTTTTATGTTTTAAGAGATTGTGAGGTATAATTGTTTCCATCACTAAGTCACTGTGAACCAGATATATAGGGCCTAGAGGTCTGTAAGCTCAGGTAGTTGTGTAACCCCTTGATATAGGTATACCTGACATGTCAGCAGGTTGGTACTTGGAGGCCTTGGGCCTTTAGGCATATACATGTAGTACACTGTATATCATTGCTGGGCAGGAAAGACCGATGTAAATTTTCACTGTAACTCATTTGGCAAACCAGGGAACAGTACAAAATGTCAATTTTGCAAGGGACACAAAAACTGCAGAACTGTTCAAAGATGTTGTTTAGGGCTGTGCAATAATTATGAGCTCCCCGGAGGGTAAAATTTCAAACGGCTCGCCAAAATCGCTTGCCCCCCCCCTCTCGGCCTGCCAAAATCACTTGCCCCCCCCCTCGGCCTGCCAAAAATTCTTTGCCCCCCCCTTGCATGCCAAATTTTGGGATCCCAATTTACAAACCTTAAATGGTCTATATACCTGTTGCGGCGCAGATAGCAGGAAAATTTGCATATTTAAGCGTTTCCGTACTGTTTTCCTAAGCCTTTTAGAGCGTTTTATTAAAAAGGCGCCCCATGAATGTATGCAAAAATCGCTTGCCCCCCCTCTCAGCTTGCCAAAAATTGCTTGCCCCCCCCCTTTGGCTCGCCAAAATTTCTTGCCCCCCCAATTTTACCCTCCCCAGGGCTCATAATTATTGCACAGCCCTTAGTGATTTAAACCTTTCATCACAACACAAAAATTTGTGTACCTGGAGTTTTCAGTTGATACTTTGACTTTCATCAGCAGACTGGCAACCCAAATTAGGGGTCAGCGACCTTCCTGACACTTGACCCCAAAATAGGGTCGTAGACTCTAGGTACATTGTAGCTTGTATGGCCCTCTCTGTTCAGCAATGGCTGGTTCACTCTGATATTTTGGGGCCAAGTGTCCGAAAGGTCACTGACCCCTAATTTGGATTTGGGTTGCCAGTCTGCTGATCCTCGACTGAAAATTCCAGGTACGCAAATTTTTGTTTTGTGATCAAAGGTTTGAACCACTATAAACTATGTTTACTACCAATACAGATGAACTTTCATTCTAATGTTCAAAGATGTTGTTTATTTAAGTTTGAATTCCCCTGCGGAATGAAAATACCTTTGTTAGCTCAGTTGAGAGTGCTGGCTAGATAATAGATAACCCAGTGGTCCCAGGTTCAATTTCCAGTGATGGATGAAATTTGTTATTCCAGGTTAAGAATAATTTACGATCATACATGATTTGTAATTCCCTATTGGCAATCTCTCATAATACAATTTTGATAAAATATGTTGATTGAATTTGCAGTGAGTGAAGCTCTGCCTGAATGTAAAGAGTGTCCTACAGACTGGTACACAGTACATCGCTTCAGATGGGGCGTTCCAGAAGGCGTTATTGATCTACCTCCAGCAGAAGCTCTGCCGCTTGAGTCAAACCTGGCCTTCATGAATGGAGGTAAGTATGGTGTTCATAATGATATGAGATAACAGAATGCTGAATAATCGCTTGCTATAAATCGTTCCTGTATAATAACATGGGACATGGTTTACAAGAAGCGATCATAAAGCAAAACAGGCTTTGCTCTGTTGGATAAAATGGTTTCATTGCCCTGCTATTGACCTAATAATATACAGATAGTTTATACTTGGCTTCTAGTCATCAATATGTTGTGATCACAACAATATTTATGATGATGGCAGTGGTGTAGCCAAGGGGGCTTCCCCAAAGTCTTGCACCCCTCTTGTTCCTCCTGTGGGATGCTGGCCGCCGTGATATTTGAGATTTTTAGACATATTTTGTACTTTTTATCTGTGGCATGAAAAGTGCAAAAATGGAAGAAATCAGGGCATGTCAAAGCTATTTGAAAAGAGAAGGGAAATGATCACTGGTTCTGATAACTGCACCCAACCTCTGGGTACCAGAGTACATGTAGTTGGCAGAGTGTGGTCTTACTGATTTCCATGCCCATCTAACCAAAGCAGAAACAAGTATTTATTTGGTGACCAATCAACCAGAAGTCAGGTCAGTAAAAATTTGAATTAGTTTTGGCAAGAAGAACATTATTAATTAATAAGTATTTATTTGCTTTGGAATATTTTCTCTCTTGTTTTCAGTGAGTTTTGAGAAAGGGTGCTACTTGGGTCAAGAGCTGACTGCCCGTACACATCACACAGGTGTCATACGCAAGAGGATTATGCCTCTGGAGATCACAGGGTACGTATACATTGCAAGACAATAATAAGGTATGGATGGTACAATAGGCTATTCCAGTTGAAATCCATACACCCCTTATGGAAGACATAATAATCATCTACAGGGGAGTGTGAATTTCAAATGGGATTACCTGAATGGGTGATTCCATTTGAAATCTACATCCCCTGTGTGGAAAATTAAGGCCATGTCTTCCATTGGGGGGTGTATAGATGTACCGTAAAAACTTGATAGCTAGCATAATGTGTTTACTATCGAGCGCTTTAGAAAACATGAAATTGTACCAAAAGTCCAGCGCTTTACCAACTGAGCTAATGGGGTTGAGACACACATTTGTAGGTTTACTTGTTTATATTTAACTATGTATATCGATGATTTGCTCAAAACCCTTTTCACTTTTGTGGTTGGGGCTCTTCATGTTTGCCTGTTTTAAAAGCACTCGATAGTAAGCACGTATGCTAATTATTAAGATTTTACGGTAATATATGTTGTAGTGAAGCTGATCATTACAAAAAGTGTGAGAAGGTTGTATCGATTGACAGAATTAATCATTTGCATCCCAAATGTAAAGAAATACATTGAAAAAAAATATTGCTATGTTTGTGGGAAATTTGGCTTTTAGGGAAATAAACATTTTATCAGACTTGCACGCAGCACTCCTTGCATGAAAGTGTTATACAAGAATGCTTGCATAGATTGTTACAATTCATGGCCTGTCACTGCATTCTGCATGGTCCTTAAGACAAATATGGCAATATCTTCTAGGAAATAATTTAAACATTCAGATATCATGGCTTGGGAAAATGACTGGAAACTAGGCAGCATGCCTATGTTAAACACTGAACTGCATGATTGATGGGAACGTTTCATGAGGCGAGTTGTCTTACTTACCAGGAGTTTTGAGGTTTGACTTTTGTTATCAGAAAATTCATGAGCATTCTGAATGCCATTCTCCTCTTGGTTGTCTGTGATGACAAACAAAACTTTCCTCATGAAATGGACTTGTCTCAACTTTATGTTGTGTTTGATTTACAAAAATTGCATGTGAGATGTTGCTCACCTGGGAATGATGAAGAGAGTATGGCTCCCCTTAGGATAAAGTGGCAAGTTTTCCGTATCACAGAAAATGTACACAAATTCACGGAAAAGAATTAGAACACAGAAAAGCACAGAAAACTGTATTTTTGCTATTAAAAATTTAAAATAAATAAAATACAATTGAAAAATAAGAAAAAAAGTTTGAAGAGGAACATTTTGCGAACATTTTTATCATGGGGACAAGTTGTTGAATCATATGACGGATGTCGTACAAATGTAACTGTTTTTCACTTGTTTCATGGCCTTGGAAGAAAATAGAAAGGTGAACATTTTCATTACGGAAGAACACAGAATTTGCTGTTTTATAAAACAAAAAACTTGCCACTTTACCTTAGAATGTTAAGGAGAGCTGTCAGGAGAATGGACTGCCTTGCTGATCGGTGCCCTGCTGGTCTGCATGTATGGTGCTTTTTTCAGCAGCCTTACTTATTTTGAGCCCTGCGTTGTTTCCCTTTCCTCTCATGGTATACAGCAGTACACACAAAGAAAACACAGGAACAGATGAGTCTGGTAGTAAATGGTAAGGCTATGTTTTCTATGTAAAATATGCACACAATATTTGGCCTAATTCCCAGAGACAAAAATTTTCGTCTCAGATAATTCCAGTATACACTTTGCACCTAGCTGGACTTGCTTTGGACTAATCTAATATAGGTTGGGATGTGGCTTTGGTTATGGTTAGGTTTTGGGTTACACATAGTTTAAGATGATCTGGAAAATTGCAAACTGGTGTGTGATGTGGATGTGCACAAATTTCAGTAACCTGCACATTAAACCAATCTTTGTTGCACATACAGGAGTGGGCACTTGTAGATTGCTTTGCTGCAAGCTGTAATGAGTCACCAAAAAATCAGATTGAGTCAAGTTATTTGGACTTGAGCTCAAATTGAGTCACTTTTCCAAATCCAAGGGGTTGAATCATAGAATATAACCAGAGTCAATTGTCTTGTTTAATCTCAAGTCACAAGTCGTGATTCATTACAACTCTGCTTTTCTCTGTGGGCAATAAACTCTGTTAACCTATGTCTAAAATTGTATCACTTGTATCATATTATAGTGGTCTACGTATGTGTCTGGAGTTATGGAGGTACCATCATAACAATCTAACTTAAAATGTGCATACTATGTTCTTTCCATTATTATCATCAAGCCTACTAAATAGCGAAGCTTTGTGATAGTGAGAAATGTTGTGTTGTATTGTACTAATAATATGTGATGCGATCAAGCAAAATCAGTCGCAACTCGGAAATATTAAATTTTCAGTTTCTTATAGGATAGTAAAAAGCATTTACAAAGCTGAATTATGCAGAAAACTTATGAAATTGAACAACTAGTTCCAAAGATATGAGCAATTTAAGAGTTTCCAAAACAATAAGAAACAAAAGAAAATACTTCTTTTGTTTTGCTATATCTCAAAATCAATATTTCCGACTGATTTGATTGATCGCATCACATATACATGTATCTTAAGCTGTGTTAACTTGGTACTTTTATATAGCAGCATATATTGTAGAATCCACTTTTTTCTTGTTGCTTTTGAAATGTTTTACACTGTGAACAGATATATATAATATGTACTTACATTTTCTTAAACAATTCCCTTTTTTTACTTCCATTTTCCTTCTATTCTTTAATTTTCTACCTATTTCTTGTTTTCTTGTGGCCTCTGTCTGTGGTGACAAGATTTTACTGATGTGTGTGGATGTCAGAGGTGCAACCCCTGTTTCTGCTGATAAGATTTTGGAGTAATTTATCCCTTTAGGGAAGATTTGGAGGATGTAGATTCAAAAATATAAGAAAAAAGACAAATAAGTACTTATAGCAATTTAAAGTTCTAATAAAAAGATTGGCACATGACAGATCACTATAGGGAAGAAAATTGTTGGGGCGGGGAAGGTACAGGTACAACATTGTGTAAATATCTGGGGAAGGATATTGTCCGAGCATGGGAGTATCAAGAGTGATTGCAGCTATCCGGAAGAAAAGACACCCCTGTCCCCAACCTTCCGGTTGTAGATACCCCTGGCCCCACGCTTTACAAACTGGAAGTGTGATGAAAGGACCACATTGAGGGGTTAGGGCAAGAAACCCTATCTGCCATATAGCTGTTAGGTGTCATGTGTACAATGTACATGTAGAATACAGAAACTGTTAAATGTGTACAAGGCATTACTATTGGTGATAGGACATTCTTGTACTTTTCCTTTGATACAATGGACAGACAACAAAAGAATTAACCCCATGAGAACTACCTGCCAATTGGCCAAAAAGAAGTTTTCATTATCAATTGGACCAAACAGCAACATTGTTAGAATAATTTCACCACACAAAAAAATTAGGGTGAATTATTTGCAAAGCTTCTTTCTGATTGGTGATTTAAGTGAAAATATCATGTAAGTAACCAATCAGAGGCAATGTTAGATCGGCAGATAGTGTTTAGGGGGTTAAGGTACCAGTTATTTTCACCCCTGTATGTCCTCAATGATGCCAAGTATGTCAAAATGAAAACCAGCAGCTGAGCCAATACCTGTACCTTTTGGCTGTGATTTAAGACCTCATTTTGTTGAAATTAAAGAAATGGTGATCAAAAGCCCAAGGAAGGGACCAAAATCAAAAGTTTAATTTTAATGTTCCCCTTGAATTTTGAATCTCCATGTCTTTATTTCTGAACTGATTTTAACGAATGGGGTCTTAAATATGATATAAAATATGCAGCTATCGACTGCTAGTTTTAATTATGATCTTTGTTTTGGATATACAGTACACACATGATTGGGTAAAAATAAATGATGCTTTTCTTTCGTTTTTTCTGTCTCTATGGAATTGTCTCTATCTCTATTAACTTATCCCTTTTATTATTGATTTTCATTGTTTCAGTGGTGATGGTCTACTGACCCCAGGTTCAGTTATAACAACTCCTGATGGCAAAGATGCTGGAAGAGCTAGGGGTCATCTCGGACAGTACGGACTCGGCCTTATGAGGGTCAATGTATGGTCAGTATCATGTTATGTACATCCATCTTTATTTGTGTAACATTTGGCACATTTAGTTAAATTTGCAAAGAAATTATTTTTGAAATATATCTTGTTGTAATTTGATGCAATTTAATATCCAATTACCTATATGACTCCTAGGCTTTTTGTGAACATCTTTTCTTCATTTTCATTTGTCTTGTGTCTATATAATCTCTCCTTTTAACTTTAAGAATGTTTCTTCAGTTTTTGGATTTGTGTGTATACAATACAGGAAATATAAAAGTTCCTAAACCTTATTGACAATTAAAATTATGGGTAAATATAGCCACTCAAGTTTTGGTCAAGTTTTTCTTGCACTCTGAAGTGAACCAGATATAAATATCTTGCACTCTGAAGTGAACCAGATATGAAAAATATTACTGAATGAGTGTGTTATGCAGGGTTGTAGCTAGGATATTTTTAGTGGTGGGTGACATTTGATGAAAATCTTGCATATTTGGCACTTTCTTGCCAAAATTGACAGAATTCTTGACTAATTAAACAAAATGGTGCAATTTTGGCCTCTTGAGTGTTGGGCTCCAGTGCTATAATTGCAGCTGAGTGGTGGGCTCTAAAACTGAATGGTGTGCTCTGCCGCACACCACCGCCCATTGTAGCTACAACACTGTTATTACGTATTTGGTGGTGCATTGTACTTCACACACTTGCTCCCTTGATTTTTATAACTAAAATAAATAAGATATTTTAATGAACCTCAACAGTCTTTCAGTTGTGTTTTGGACTAGTTGCACATTTATATCATTGTGGCTTCTCCATAAAAAGAAATGGATGCAGGCATCAACTGGCACTGTCATTGGGCTATTCAAGTTGATATCCACATACCTACTATGGAAGACATGACTTTCATCTCCCACACAGGGGGTGTAGATATCAAATGGTGTCACCCATCAAGTAAACCCTATTTGAAATTCACACTCCTTGTGTGGGAGATTAAGGTCATGTTTTTCGTAGGGAGTGTATGGATTTCAACTGGAATATGATTAGCTCATTTAATCTCTCATGCCTCCCATTGAAGCTCATTTTAAGAGTCATGGTATTAATTATTATGCCAATTATGTACTGCCCTATATTGCTTTTCTATTTATGGCAAATGCATTTAAAAAAGTCATTCGTGTCTATGGAGAAGCCATGATGACTTAACTATATCAATTTAAATATTTTTGTAGATAACAAACTGTTATATAATATCATCAGTTCTGATCATTCAGCCAAATATTTTGACTTTCTATATAAATGCATGATATGCACCGATTATCATGATGTGAAGTTGCAATGCATCATTTTTCAGACATAATTATATAATTATGTGTTATTTTATGTGTGTGTGGTGATTGAATTACAATGAATATTGCTTTATGTGTTAGGGAGTGGACTAAAGCCCAATTTACATTCAACCAATGAGCAATGAGTGATTAGCTTTTAACCAATGAGGTGGAGTGTTTCTTGTTGTGTCAGGAAAAACATGCTTACTCATTGGTTAAAACACCAATTGCTTGTCACTCAATGATGGAGTGTAAATTAAATTTTACTTTACAAACCATTGACTATAAGAATTGATGGGATATTGTGTGTACAGAGCAATTTTGAAAGAAAGTGTCATACCATTTCACTTTGTTTTAATCCATATATTAATTTCATAATTTTCAACTTTTGGTATTAGTTATTTTTGGGGATCTATGCTAGCTAAAGTTGATTTAAAAAAAAAGAAATTTCTTAAACGATAACTTTTCCACATCGCAGCAAAAATTAATTTTATGTTTTATTGGATTGATTGCTCAGTACATACGCACCAGGGATGACATTTAGCACATGCTGACAGGGCTGGCATGTTACCAGTTTTTGGAAATGATAGTTTAGGAAAGTACTACTTCGAAAGTTGTATTGCAACTTTTGGAGTGTAAAATACACTTGTCTCACCTTTAATGCTAGGACTGATGAATTGACTTCATTCTGATGCCAAATGTATTACTCTTTGGCATGGAGGCAAATGGTAGTAACAGGCCAGCCCTGAACATGTGCATAACTATAGGGAGTGGATATCAGTATTAGGGAATGATTATATAGATACCAGTTAGGGATTGGACCTTAGTTTAATAAACAAATAAATGCATTCTTATGCATAAAAACATGCAGTTAGGGAGTGGCTCTTTAGAGACAAAAGTGACACTCTTACAATTAAATATGCTTACATACCATGACACACAAATGTGCACACATGTGTATTTCACTGCCAAACAAGGACCCAGGATTTGCTCTTAGACTTTTTGGTGCTTGGATCACCTGAAAGCTCTGCTAATGAGACATCCTTATCCAAATTAACATGTGTCCTTGTTTGTAGGTTGATATGCACACATCTACATACACAGATACACCCCTACACCCACACACCACGATACATCCTCTCTACCTCTTTCGCTCTCTCTCTCTCTCTCTTTGGGCTATTCCAGTTGAAATCCATACACCTCCGTATAGAAGACATGACCTTCATCTGTCACACAGTGGGTTTAGATTTCAAATGGAGTTTCCCATTCAGGTAACCCCATTTGAAATTCACTGTCCCTGTGTGGAACATTAAGGGAATGTCTTCCATAGGGGGTGTATGTATTTCAACTGGAATAGCCCTTTCTCTGAACTCTTCTCGCTCTCTCACTCTTACACACAGTAAAGACCAGCAACCTATGACTCCTCTAGAATTGTAAGGCTCCAGGAGAATACTTATCGCTGGTGGGGGGGGGGACTTGATATGGTGGATCTTTGGGAGCTGACAGCGGATCAGTAAAAGGGGTCTTTTGGGGCAGCGAATTGTTAAAATCAAGGGTTTTGAATGAGAATGAATGAGCATTTATTTGGTCATTTAAAGCTGAAATTATCAAAATTAAAGGTCTTTCATAGCACTGTTTGGGTAAAATTCAGTGGTCTTTTTCTAGGGGAGCATACCATGTGACCATTTGTGTTAATGCCTCCCCGGACTTACTAGTTCTACCTTGGAATTTTTGTATAAAAAAAGAAAAGAATTGGGGACAATTCAAAAACTGAGAATTGCTCATTTGTGTGCTTTCTTTCCATTTTATTTGCCAAGAATACATACTTGGCCGAATGAATTGTCAGCTTACACATAGTAAGCTTTACTCTATAGACCTTTTCATACTGAGTAATTCCGATAAAACCCGAAGCATGAAATAATTTCCCCAGTCGTGCGCCCGATCGCGACGCATAAAATACCTCTTCAGCATCATGTACAGTGCGAAGTTCCAATGTGTAACAGGCATCATAACTACGATGAACTTTCGATTGTCAATTTAGGGACGAGAGAGGTACTTTTGCCAATGATACTCAACGTGCAATTAAGCGTGTGGTTGTAGCGTTGTGTAAGAGACTGACTATGGAAGAGGTGATGAACGTAAACAAACACGTTATAAAAAAAAATGACGAAAAATTACGGACATTATCCATTTCTTTCCATTAGTATCTTATTGTGAAAAACCAAGTAGCTGAGGTGTTAGCTCAATATGCTAGGAAAATATTTCTGGGCGATGACCCATGTTCAAATTGGCATAATAAGCTGTATTTTCGCGCAAAAGGGTGTCGTAATTCATGACATTTCTTGTCTGCCAGTTTGGGTACAATTTGACCCCCTAGCTTACTAAATAAATATCGCGGTTTTCCGAACTTTTCCGATCTTGATATGAAAAGGTCTATAGGGCATACTTTATCCAAAAGGTTATTACTAGAGGGTATTTTAATTTCAAAGTTCTGTATAGAGGCACCGCAAAAGTACATATTTTGTGACCAGGACTCGGGTCTAAAATCAACTGAAAACTAGTAAGTTGTGGTTGATTTTGTTATAAATTTCAAACCCTTTTATTTTGGGGAAACTTTCTCCCTGCACCTTTTGAAAAAGATACATAAAGGACATTCATGGTTTGCAGGTACTTTCCTTAAAAAATCATATGACCATAGGGAATGGATTGAAATCAATCAACACATTTGCATTCATCTAGTGGTGCACACCACAGTGGTTGATAGGCTATAACCTATTTACTTGACACACCCACCAGCTCCACTTGAGTGACTGACATCCACTATACTGCAGAAACCAATTATGGTAAAAAAGAAAAATGTCTGATTTTTTAATTACCGTAACAACAATTGTGTTGTTGGAGCATAGTGCCCAAATATTCTTGTGATGAAACTGCAATTTGGCACTATGGACCTGTTGTGCTTACTTTGGGGCCATATGGTTTTGGTGATATCCCAACCAACCTGATAGAGAGGTAGACTAAAGGCTAACCTGTTTAGACTGTAAGCAGAACATCTGTGCTCAATGATTATGATAGCCTTTATGCACTCCTATAGCTTACAAGTAGTGCAGTTTTTCACCCATAAACTTTTCCACTTGCCCCACCTATGGGATAGGCATTGTTTATGAGACTTCTTTGCTATCATAGCTTATAAGTATAAAACCTAATATGCAGTCACAATAATGGCAATGCAGTGAATTCAAATTTCATTCTTCAACTATAGGCAAATTATCTAATTCTCGATCATGAGAGCCAACGTGGATACGCACAGATATTTACGTCAAGTGTACTATGTAAAGAGCATTATGCTTACAGAACAAAAACAGCTTTTGAGAATTGATCAATCCCAGTTTTCGAATACAGTTGTCGCTGGGCAAGGTCAAGGTTCAGTCACGTAGGTCATGCGATGGTGTTGTTCAACTAAAAGTTCGCTGACGCAGAATGTACATCCTCTCATGATCAAGAATTCAATATTTGCCTATAATAGCTGCACTATAGCCTGCAAACATTAGCTTCCACTTGCATCTTTGGAGTGGATGGGCTGTTGGAAGTTTAAACATACGGCGGAGCCATCAGCAACTTGGGCAGCCAAAATAAGGTTTTGTGTCAAAAAAGAAATACAAAGCAAATTATAGATGCCCCTGCTGCCATGGTCAGTGCAAAACAGACCAAGATCACGAGGAACTAACAATAAACTGTCGGTGTGCATCATTTATAAACATACTCTGCTGGCCAGCCCACAATACATCGCATACATGCATGTAGTATTGAATTGTTTTGTCCCTGCTTTGTTGCTATCATACTTGTGGTTGGTCATACAGTAACCATCATGGGCACTTCTGGTGTGCTGATGTTAGACGTGGCAGTTCTCTAAAGCTAGAATGCCACGCGCCAGAGTGGTTTGGTCCGGAGAACGTGAACAGGAAAAGAGTGGTGAAGGTGGTCAAAAAGAAGCTACAAATGAAAATGACCTCTTGATCTCCTGAGGTCAACAAGCTTCAAATTGTATGTATATTTAAGGTGAGAAGAATGGATTTTTTTTATAGATTGTGTAACTAGTTTTTTTTATATATTTTTTTATCTTCTCGTTGCGGAACATTTTTTTGTTTGTTGTTCATAATTTTGTAGTTCATGAAACTTTTGATACCTGTTCATTCCAAATCTGACCACCAGTGATCACTTTTCTTTCTTCTTTTAATACCCATATATGGCACGTCTTAATGCAGGGGCATTTTTCCTCACTGCATGTCTTTGTACTGTCGCAACATTTATCAAACTTTTACTTGTCATCTGAGTTTGTTAACTTCATGATCCAAAATATACCTAGGTATGTAGTCCATAGTTTGATAAACGAAAGTAATTCTTTAGCCCTACTTAAATTTATGGGTTGATTTTCAATGGAAAGTTATAAAAAAATAGCACTCCAGAATTCCATGGTTTGATTTTGAAGGAGTCATTGATAGCTCTCCTGAAATCCATCGTTTGATTTTGAAGGAGTGATTGATAGCTCTCCTGAAATCCATGGTTTGATTTTCAAGGAGCGTAACTTAAGAGCACTCCTGAAATCCATGGTTTGATATTTAAGAAGCGTTTAAGAGCTCTCCTGAAATCCGTGGTTTGATTTCCAAGGAGCGAGTCCGAAGTTGTCCGTTTTACGGAAAATGGAAAAAAATCACGGAATCGGAGGTACAACACAGAAAATGACATTTTTGCATGACGTGACAAAAATTGTTAAAAGAAAAGAGAAATAAATGTTGTGTGTGTCAATTTTTATGATAAAAAATAATATCGAAATAAAGGTATATTATCAAGGCATGAACCCCCTATCCATACAAACATCGTAACTGTCGGCCTATTATCATGAGAATATTCCAATCAGAGCATAATGATCGCGATATTGATACTTTATTGTGACATTAATATCATTCATAATCGTTGTTTATACCTTTTAAGGTTTATTCATAAAACATGTATTTACAAATTTTACAACACGGATTACAACACGGAAAATGGATTTTAGAAAACGGTAAACTTCGGACTCTAGTTTAAGAGCTCTCCTGAAATCCATGGTTTGATTTTCAAGGAGCCTTTAAGAGCTCTCCAGAAATCTATTGTTTGATTTTCAATGAGTGTAACTTAAGAGCTCTCCTGAAATCCATTGTTTGATTTTTAAGGAGCGTTTAAGAGCTCTCCTGAAATCCATGGTTTGATTTTCAAGGAGCGTAACTTAGGAGCTCTCCTGAAATCCATGGTTTGATTATCAAAGAGCATAAATTTAAGAGCTCTCCTGAAATCCAGGGTTTGATTTTCAAGGAGCGTAACTTAGGAGCTCTCCTGAAATCCATGGTTTGATTATCAAAGAGCATAACTTTAAGAGCTCTCCTGAAATCCAGGGTTTGATTTTCAAGGAGAGTGATGATAGCCCCCTTAAAGTCAAATTTTGATTTTGTTATTCTTTATTCAAAATGTTGAAATAATATTATTAGTAATAACTGACGAGAAGGGTTGCTGTCTATTTTACGTTGAAACAACAAGGTAAAGTGAAAGAAACCCCACTGGTTATTTTGGCCATTTAACACACAGTTCTATGGGAGGACATATTATCATAATTTTTAAATTATGATAATATGTCGAACTTTGCTCTGTTGACCGACAAAGACAACAAATTAGGCCGATTCCATTTAGGTGCTAGTTCGGACATGTGTAAACATTACAAATATGCAAAAAAATCAGGTTTGAAAAAAATTAACCAATTTCATATTATAAGATCATACATTATAGCTTTAATGTTGAGAAGTAGCTATTCTCACTTGTAATTTTGAAAACTTGATTATTGCTTAATTACAAATTAAAAGCAAAAATTGAAAGAAAAAACAAACAGATTTGGGTTATTTGTAAACAACCTTTGACACCATACCTGTGTATATAATTGGATCATGGAGTATGCTTTGCTGATATTATGACCGTTCTGTTGCTTATGCCTTGTGCTTGTACATCAAGCCTGCTGGCCTAGGTTCATGTATTTTTGTCATTATTTTCTTTTTTAACTTTTTATTTGATGTGTTTTACCTATCCTACCATCCACTCTCCTCATGTTGCACATGTAGCTTCATTCCCATCTTGCTATAATCGTGAACTGATCATGAATAAGAAAATGTACATATCTGTTACACAAACTTGCTGTATATTAGGTGGTTAAGATTTTAAATGGACATCTAATTTTGCAAATTGTGGAATAGGCTTTTACAATGTGAGTTCATAACAGTTAAGTTTTTAGCAGATCAGCCGCCGGACAAGTTTAGAACTGTCAAGCTTTTGTCAGGAGTAGTTCTGACCTTTTCAGGACAATGTACCTAAATATGAGACATGTAGGTCACCCCTTGGCAATCTTTGGTGAACAGCTCTATTCAGAGCCACCACTTAGTTTTTCTGTTGACAAGGTGCGGTCTTCAGTAAACAGCTTTTTTCAGAGGCAACAAAAACTTTTACATTAGCAGATAGACGAGGTGTGCTTTGTTCACTGTTCACAAGGGCCAGTCTTAAGTGAACAGCTCTTTTCAGAGCCATCAGTAGGCAAGGGGTGGCCAACATGTCTCATAATTAGGTACTTTGTCCTGAAGAAGTCAGAGCTACTCCTGATGAAAGCCTGACAGTTCTAAACCTGTCCAACGGCAAACCCGCTAAAAACTTACTAATCTAGTTGTACTCTCTGTTTTTGACTACACGTAGGGCTCTAATTCTTTGAAATTTTTATTAAAACTATGTTCTTGGTTTTGAATTTATCTATAAGGATCCCACATATTCATCAGATGTACTAAACAATTTGTTATGTGCCCTATTAACATTCTATGACTAAGACACTGGTCTTTGTTTATATCCATTTTAAAAGTAAATATATTGTGATTTAAATTTGCTGCTAAATTGCTGTTTGTTTTTATGTACATGTAGTTCCTCAATATTAGATTATTAGATCAGTGGAAATGAGCATGTCCCAGAGCATGTGTATAAAACTTGCAGCTCCTAGTTGATCTTGCATAAGTTGGTTGGGTGGGGAGGTCTTTCTTACTTAAGAGTTGGTAGGGGGTCTTTCTTACTTAGAGTTGGTTGGGTGGGGGGTCTTTCTCACTTAGGAGTTGGTCAGGAGAAGGATCTAAGCTTAGAGATTATTTGACTATGGCCATTACACCAGATATCAATCACTTTTGACACCTTCTTTTAGTTTTTCACATCTTAAGCATTTTCATTGTCTCGATTGTGGAGTGTGAAAATAATTACAAGGTCACTAGAGAGAGAGAGAAAGTAGAAGATTAAGATTGCATCTTTCATGGGGGTATATGGATTTCAACTGGAATAGCCCAATTTATGATCTTTATATAAATTTGATAAAAAAAGAGTCTCATAACTAAAATTCCCAAACCAACTTTATTGATAAGTTCATTTAAGCTTATCGTTCAGGAATCATAAAACAGTCACACTTTCTTGAAAATATAGGCAGAGATTTAAAGCAAAGTGCAAACTCTTCTGAAAGCAAGGCCAGACTAATTTGTGGAGTTTACAAGCCAAAATTTCAACTTGATTGCACACTCTGAATCTGCATAATAACTTTCAATCGCAAAAAGCTTTAAAATAAATCGTATAAGCAAAATGTACTTAATTTTTTACAATTAACACCCATGGCTATGTGAAAAAAATATGTGGAAGAATCATAGCCATGCGGACATGGTGTGGTTGCTGATCTATAACTTTGTTTACCTGTAGAGACTAGGATATTTATACATGAACTTCACTCCTCTCAAGTTCTTGCAATGTCAGAAGTGCGATGTTCGTGAGTGAATGTGTGTGCTATAAATACTCTCAGTGACTTCTGAAGTATGTCAGTATGGCATCGACTGTCCTGGACATCTGTCAACTTAGCTTAGAGTAAACAAGATATTGCTTACGTGAATAAATTAACCATATTGCTAATGTAAACAATCTAACCAAAGTGATCTTCTGTACTTGAAATATTGTATGTTTTGCCCAGTCTTTTAGTCCTTTGGTGCTCTTTAGATTTGTTTTTTGTAAAAGTTGTTAGAGGTATTTGTATGTGCAGTAGTGGGTGCCTGTACTCTGTTATTGTGTTGTTTTGTTGTTGAGTATTTTGCACACACTTATTAACTATGCAATTCGACAAACTTGAGTTGATTTCAGTTTAGAAAGTCGTTTTTAAAACAACTGTTTAAAATCATATTGCTAAATATGGATTCTAGAATCACTTAAAAACTATGCAAGATGGTTATAAGTGCATAATAATAATGCAGCAGTTGCAACTTCCTTGCATAAGGTATCGGATTGTCTTAAGACACTTTTTTTAAAGAAATTGTTTCACAGTAATGTTCCATATTTGTCACACAGTTTTAAGTTTTAATGTTTTATTTTCTGTTATCCATCTTGTAGATTTTGTTTTCTTTTTGTGCATTATTTGTTTCTTTGGTTGTTTTGTTTGTTTTTTGTTCATTTTTTAGCAATTGTTTAATTGTGAAATTTTTATGGTGATTATTTTAATGTGTTTTGTTTTAGTGATTGGTAACTTATGAAATTAAATTTGAGCAAATCTGCATATTGAATTCATAGGTTATAAACTGTTGTATAGTCTCAATTGAATGTTTCAGGTGATTTAAAATTGCACTAAATTTTGAATTTTGACCCAAGGGCAATTTAAAGTTGACAATTATTATAATTTATTAGAAGAAAGGTAAGTGGTAATTGGTGTACAAGTTGCATATATAAAAGGAATTTGGATGTAAAATAAGATGTTTTTGTTTGCTCACTTGTGGTATTTTAAAATCAATATTGTTATAGGTACACTCAATCTAATATAAAAATTCTAAATATTAGATATAGTATGCTTACTATACGGGTCATTTCAACTGAAATCCATACACCCCTATGGAAGACATGACCTTGATCTCCAGCACAGGGGGTGTAGATTTTAAATGGAGTCGCCCATACAGGTAACCCCATTTGAAATTCACACTCCTTGTGTGAAAGATTAAGGTCATGTCTTCCATAGGGGGTGGGTGGGTTTCACTTGGAAAAGCAGGCTATTCACTCCATGGCTTGAATGAGAAATGGCTTCATTGCTATTCAATCTTTTCTGTTGCTTCATGCTTTTCACCAAAGAAAACAAGGGGATGGCAGACTTTATATTTGAACAAAACTTGTTTTGCTCTTATACTAACTAGCAGATAATTGTGCAAATGCTATTAAATGTAAAGTAAGAATGCATTAAATTATGTTGTTGTTGTTTTTTGCTTATTGTTTATAAGATTTGTAGAACTATTGAACTGCTACATTTTGCAAATCATCCCATAACTTTGCTCTCATAACAGACATTACCAGAGCTGCCAACTCTCCCTCTTTTCGCAGGAGACTCCCTACTTTTAAACCTTCAGAACCCTTAATTTTTGGTCATCTTCCTTTTTTTGAA